>NC_135339.1:35956728-36571712 GCF_023851605.1 Tamandua tetradactyla | reverse complement strand
ACTGCAAATTCTAGTGTCCATAAATGTTTATCAGAATATTCATTTATTTAAATATTGCCTACACCTGCTGTCTGGGCTGCTTTTGTGATATAGCAGTTGAGTTGCATAGCTGCTATGCAACTCACAGACCAAACAGCCCGCAATGTCCAAAATATTTACTATCTGGCCATTAAAGAAAAAGTACATTTGCTTGCCATAAAATAACTCACCTAAGGCATCCCATGGAGTGGAGAAACCCATTAAAGTAGATGAAGAGTAACAATGAAAGACACTGAAATTGACCCACAGGAACAAGGTGGCGAGGAAGTACCCTTTAAAATACCACCTGAAACCAAGGCCAGCAAGAATACAAACGATTGGTACCCCACCACCACTAAACCTACCAACCAGAGATCAAAAGGACTGGGAATAAAGGAGAAAATAGTTTCAAGATCATCTCTACTCTACTTATAAGAAAATAGTTTTAGTGCGTCTAAAGGAGTATGGTGGGTAGGGTTTTATCTCAGAGGTAAATGATTTCAAATTGAAAAGGGGAAGTAAGGAAAAAGAAAGGAGGTCAGTACTTCAGCACTAGACATAAGCTATGTGTGAAAACATTTAAAACATGCCTTCTAAGTTATACAAAATGAAAGCATGCTTAAAGTACTTCTGGAGCTAAATATAAGGAGCCCTTATGTGCCAAAAGGTTCCCAAAACACTTATATCCATTACTTCCTATAATTGCAGAATAGATATTAACTTTAATACTTGATTATTCTATTAACATTAGAGGTTGACATTTCTCACATAAATACCTATGAAGTTCAAGCAAAGCCCCAAAACAACCTGGGTTTAGAAATTTAATCTGTAGAATATTTAATGCTAAGGAACAGAAGGGATATTGTAAAGTTTAAAATAACACCAGTAAAAATTGGAATACTGTTATCCCCATTTTACTGAGGATTAGCAAAATGAAGCAATTTGCTCAAGGTCACAGAACTAATAAGTGGCAGGGCCAGGTTTCACTCTCAAACAATCCTATTCCAGAGACCATGTCTTCAACTTCTGTACCTTATTGGCTCTTCTAAAGTTCATTTTAAATCCTCAAATCAGTATAAGTCCAATAATATAGGAGTGGTATCAAAATCAAACTTTATGCTGTTAAGCCTTCAAAGAGTTTTCACTATTAGGAAATGTCAGGTATAGTGTTTTTTTAATTTCACATCAATATTAGTTTCGTTTCTCTTTTTACACCATCTCAATTTAAAACCAGTTGAAATTTTTTTTAAAAGCCTCAACTATACAGTGTATTTTAATCAAAGCTCACTGAATATTTAAGCATGCAGAAATTAACAGCAATCAACATACCCTGAAAGAACTTTAGTTAACAAAACAAATACCCAATTAAGAGCTTTTAGACTGAAAAGAAAAAAACAGAGAAAGCAATAGATTATGATGGTGAATTTAGAGAAATCTAAAGAATTTTAATAACCTTGCTCTCCTGACCCTTTCCAACAAAGAAACTCTACAAAGAGGAAGTACAAAGGTCACTCTAGGAACCGAGTTTGAAAGAAAGAATGACTCCAGATGCTCAGGACGGTTAATATTATACTCAGATTTCAAATTCGTTTTAATTCAGTAGGGTGTTAGCAAGTAATTTCCTTTTAATAATACGAAACTATCATAATGGACAATTACAGCATATTTTACTAATATAACTCATAGTGGCCCAATTTAGGAGCAAACAATTGAAAAAATAATCATTTTTAAAGTTAAAATTAGATCCAGCTGGTATCAATCATTCTCTGAATCAATCAAGTGAGCCTTCAGAAATGATAAAATGAAACATTTTCAAAGCCAGGCTTTTAATCTTTTTTATGAAAATAAAAGCCCACTGACCCTTTCAGAAACAGAAAACTAGCTGCCCTAAAAATGAAAGGATGGACGGATGAATGGACGGACGGACGGATGGATGGATGGGTGAATTTTTAAAATCAGCCATTCAATTAGTTGTGGGATAGACATTATCTGCAATTCCTTTAATAGTAAAGGTTGAAATTTCTCAGAATTAATCATGTAAGATCTTTACACCACAATACATCTTTTGCCTCATCTGATTTATAAGCTTGACAAGAATTCTTTCTCTGAAAACACTTTAGTTTCTTCTTAAACTGTAGTGCATTGTTTGAATTATATCCATAGGAGAAAACACAAGTTATTGCCTCTTTCTACATTCATTGACTTAAATGAACAAATGATAATAGCAAGCATTTGCCTAGCACTCATAATGTACCAGCCATGATATGATTTTTCTTATTAATTCATTTAATTCACACAATGACCTTAATAATAATCATCATTATTATCCCTAATTTAGGATCTATGAAATTTAGCATATAGGAAAACAGAGGCTCTGATATATTATGATTAAAACTCAGGTATTCTATTTCCAGAATCCATGCTCTCAGTTAACCATTAAACTAAAGTGTCTCTAGGACTTAGGTGGTCCCTTACTTAAACTCAGATGGTGGCCTTGAGTAGACCTGTATTTTCCCCATAAAATAGAAAGTACCAAGAACACCAATCTATTCCATGGACCAAGTCAGTACCTATGAAGGAAAAAGCTTTATTCTTCCTCCTATTTCAAGTGTAGTGTGGATACCATTTGTTTAATAAAACCTTAAGTGTTGATGGATAGTAAATGCATTTTCTTTCTATGAACTTGATTGTTCTCAAGATTACCACAAACAATTACTGCTATTGTTCCTGGTGGGCAAACTGCTCCAGTTTACTAGGCATAACAAAATCAAGTGAATATATAAGGTGGTGGGGGATAAGAGTTAAGGGGAGGTTGATTTTCTGTTTGGTCAGGGTGTGTTTATGGTTATTTTTCTCTTGGGAGCAATGAAAGTTGTCTAAAATTGAGAGTATTGATGATTATACCACTAAGTGAGGATAATGTGAGACATGGACTATTGACTTAGGACATTATATATGATGCCTAATGGACGGAGGTGGCTGCAGGATACACTGACTGAGAAGGAGAATGGCAAATTGTAGTGTATACATATGATCGAATATTGTGCTGCTAAAAAAGAAACGAAGTGGTGAGGCATGCAACAATATAAATAAACCCGTGGGACATTAAGTGATGCAAATAAGACAGAAACAACAGAGCAAATGCAAGATAACTGGGGCCTAGATTGTAAGCTCTTATAGCAGTCACATTTAGTCAGGAGCGATAATTATTTTGAGAGGCTGTGCTATATATGCATAACCTGGTATTTCCTTGGAACTTTGGGTACCTGTGTGACACCTAAGACTCAGTAGGAGTTCTGCAGTCCTGAAGGTCAGCACTGCCACATACGACTGTTAAAGAAATTTAGAGACTGGCCTTCAATTAGAGATAAACGGAGCTGATTGAGCCGAGACTCAGGTAAAACAGAAGAGAGGTACAAGGAGGACATGGTCTGTATTTTAGAATTTTACCTACTCTATGAGACCAAAGGAAGAGAGGCTTATTTTGTCCAGAACCTTAATTTTCTGTAGCACATAATCTAACTCAATCTGTCTGGATAGGTCAATTAACCCAAACACAGGGAGCCCAGAATGAGAATGAGGGCCCGTAATTCTGTATAGCTTAATGGAATGCTGGGATACATCCAAGAGTACATTGAGCAGAAATTAAAAAGTATTGACAAAGTCCCTTGAGGGATGGGAGAAAAAATATGGAGCTATTAAACTTTACAACCAGGGAAACCCTTGATACTATCTCAAACATTAGGGACTCCCAAGTCAAAAGGTTAAGCCCGTGATCTTGAGGCTTGCTTTTGTGAAGTTCATTTATGTAGCAGAAAAGCTTAGTCTACCTACAGTTATGCCTAAGAGTTACTTCTGGACAACCTCTTCTGTTGCTCAGATGTAGCCTCTCTCTTTCTCTCTAAGCCCTACTTTGCAAGTGAAATCATTACCCACCCCACTATGTGGGACACGACATCCAAGGGTGACAGCTTCCCTGGTAATATGGGATATAACTCCCAGGGATGAGCCTGACTCTGGCACCAGAGGATCGACAATGTTTTCCTGACTAAAGGGGAAAAAGAATTGCAACAAATAAGATTACCAGTGGCTGAGAGAGTTCAAATTACAGTCAAGAGGCTACTTTTATACAAGCTTCAGCTAGATATTGCTAGTTATTATGGTTTGCCAAACACCAACCAGAACTATTTCTGACAACCCTAAAGAAAACGTAGGGCCTTATCTGAGATTCTACAAAGGTTTCATGAGCTAAGACTACTTGCCAGAAACCTACAACCTCCAGATGGGTCCCTGGATCAGATAAGTCCCCAAATCAGAGGGGCCAGCCTCTCCAGAACATCAACTAGTTCCATCCCCTCAGCCCATGTTACCGACAGCCCTTTCCAACATGAAAAAGTTAGAATGGGCAAAGCCCAAATATCCATAAAGATTGGGAAAAAGAGCAAAGGAGAAGGTAGAGTTATAACAAAGAAGATAGAATTTTTAACAAATGAGTATAACTGCTGAATCATAATACTGATATTTCTTTTAGTCTCATTGTCTTAGAGTAACTAATAGTAAAAGCCTAAAATTGTGGAATTGTAACTCATACCAAACTCTGAAATCTCTTCTATAATTAATTGTTGAGGTATGCTTTGAAATTTACTGCTTTTTTTTGTATATATGTTATTTTTCACAATAAAAAATAACAGAAATATCAAGTGTGGACCTATAGAACACATAATAAATAAAGTACAATCAGTTCAAGTGAATAAATTAATTTGTATTTGATACTCACTAAATCATTCTTAACATAATTTGACTATATATTTGAAACAAAGACAAATAAAAACTGATTGGACAGAAATAAGCACAGGCAGTATTTTTAGCAGTAAATATTCCTGAGTGAGGGAAGAAAAGGTAAACATATACGCACATCCATATATACACTTTCACCTATGTTTCACACCTAATAATAGTAAATAAATGTTTGCGCACATGCCAGTGTTCCTTTAGGATACATTCTAGGAGCTCCTGATTAACAGTCAATGTAATGCAAAGAGGACTGTCTTAAAAGCATCCCCCCCCAAAATAAAGCACCCCAACCTTCCAGTTAGAATCACTATTATAAATAATTTGGATTCAGTGAAATCTAATTTTAGACTATATAGGTTCTAGCATTAAATTATTAGCAGGCAAATCAATTTATTCCACTTTTGAAATCTGAATCCTTGAAAACTCAATATGAAAACCCACATTTAAATTTTTAAAAATTCCTACTTGACTACAGAACAATTTCTGTGCATATCTTAAAGGGGGAAAAGCTAGCAATTTGTATGTTTCACTGGTGTTTTTTTCTTTCCAAGTCAAAAATTCCTTCTCAACAGTTTTATCATTTTTTATTCTCACAAGCAGTGTGGACAACCAAAGCTACAGGCTGAGCCCCCAGTCTTGGGGTTTGTTCATATGAAACTTAACCCCACAAAGGATAGGTCAAGTCTACTTAAAATTAGGCCTAAGAGTCACCCCCCAGAGAGTCTCTTTTGTTGCTCAGAGGTGGCCTCTCTCTCCAGTCAACACAACAAGCAAACTCACCATCCTCCCCCTGTCTACGTGGGACATGACTCCCAGGGTGTGAACCTTCCTGGCAATGTGGGACAGAAATCCTAGAATGAGCTGAGACTCAGCATTAAGGGATTGAGAAAAACCCTAGGATGAGCTGAGACTCAGCATCCAGGGATTGAGAGAACCTTCTCGACCAAAAGGGGGAAGAGTGAAAGGAGACAAAGTGTCAATGGCTGAGAGATTCCAAACAGAGTCGAGAGGTTATCCTGGAGGATATTCTTATGCATTAAGTATATATCATCTTGTTATTCAAGATGTAATGGAGAGGCTGGAGGGAACTGCCTGAAAATGTAGAGCTGTGTTCCAGTAGCCATGTTTCTTGATGATGATAGTATAATGATATAGCTTTCACAATGTTACTGTGTGATTGTGAAAACCTTGTGTCTGATGCTCCTTTTATCTACCTTGTCAACAGATGAGAGGAACATATGGAATAAAATTAGATAATAAGGGGAACAAATGTTAAAATAAATTTAGTTTGAAATGCTAGTGATCAATGAAAGGGAGGGGTAAGGGGTATGGTAGGTATAATTTTTTTTTCTGTTTTCATTTTATTTCTTTTTATGTTATCTTTTATCTTTTTCTGAATTGATGCAAATGTTCTAACAAATGATCATGATAATGAATATGATGATGATATTGTGAATTACTATGTGATGATATTGTGAATTACTGATTATATATGTAGAATGGAATGATTATATATTAAGAATGTTTGTGTTTCTTTGTTGTTATATTTTTTTAATTTAAAATTAATAAAAAAAATTTTTTTTAAAGTTTTATCATTTTTGACTCTAACCTTGCCAAGATACTCAAACCTTGGTCCTGTCCAGAATTCTAATTACCTGCCATAGTTTTATTTCCAATTTGAATGATGTTTGATGTTTGATTAAATGAGAGAGCTCAACATACATAGCCAAGCAGCTCAGCATACCTCATCTCAGCACTCGCAGCTCAGCCCAGGCCTTTGGAGATGCAGAAAGGAATCACCCCAGGGAAAGTTGCTGGAACCCAGAGGCCTGGAGAGAAGGCCAGCAAAGATCACCCTGTGCCTTCCCACGTAAGTACCTCAGTTGAAAGTTAGCTGCCTTTCCTCTGAAGAATTATACATCTTTAACTAAATAAATCCCCTTTTATTAAAAGCCAACCCATCTCTGGTGTGCTGCATTCTGGCAGCTTTGGTAGACTAAAACACTGTTGTTTTGCTCTTATCTGGGGGAGGAGAAATGTAGCTACATATGTGGAAGAATGTGACATATGAGAGAGAAAGAATGAGGATCTCCTCTTGAATAAGTTAATCTAAAGATATATTCTAACAAATCTATTTTAAATATCAGTCCCTCCAGGTATAGGAAGGCTGAATGTTAACTATTATGGTAACTATCATTGACTGAATACTCGTTCTGTGCATACATACCACTCACTGTGCTAGGGGCATCTTATAGATGATGAATAATATACTGCTTCATTTTATAAGTGCATTAACAGGGGAGTAATTCCCCAAAGACAAAACAAAAAGCAAACAAAAAAACACAGACGGAAAGGAGTTCATAAAATAGTGACTCATGTAGGTAGAAAATTATTTCCTTTTCAACACTGAGTGCTTCCGATCTTATCAAGGAGAAAGCTTATGTTTAGTTTGGAGATTAAGACATCTCTAACAAACATTAATCTTGCCTTTGGAAAAGAAAGCATTTTCTGGCTTTGGGCAGGCAAACGTATCTATCTTGAATTTTGTAACATTGTTTTATTTTCATCAGGATTTTTATGTTTACCTTCTATTTCAGCAAAGCCATAGTGGTTTTCCATTTATAATAGTGATGTGCAGTTTCCTTTCTAAAAATATTGATTTATAACATGTGACTTGATTTGAGGAATATTTAAATAATCAATGGGATAGCACTGAATTAAAAAAAAAAACTGAACCACAGCAGCCTGCCTCAACACTTAAAATATATATCATAATTTAAAGCAGGCATTTAGGTTGAGTAAATATTTTCATGTGCTGCCAGCTGTAATTAAGACATGGGGTTCCACCTGTCATTATTTTCCTAAAATAATGTTAAAGCACAACTAAAATGTTTAATCTCTGACACTAAATATACTCACTATTTTTTTTCACTGTTTCTTCTATTTTTTTCTAGTTTTAATTATTCTTTCCAACCCTAATTTTATGCGTTTAGTATCTGCTACAGAAACCAGTGATAAATTGCTAACAATATTTAGGGCAAAATGGAATGCAGGGATTAAGAAAGTGAACACTAGAGCAGATCCAGACCGCCTGGGTGGAAGTCAAACTCTGCCTCTCAAAATCTGTGTAACCATGATCCTTTCCTCTAATCGCTCTAATTCTCAGTTCCTTCATCCATAAAACAGGATCAGTAATTAAATCTATTCTCATAAGAATATTAAGAGAATCAAATGAGTTAATACAATTAGAGTTCTGTGGCCACACAGAGCAGATAGACTCTCAATAAATGTAAGTTCTTATTATTCAAAGAAAATAAAAGGAGTGAAATGCAGCAAATTGCAATGTGCTATTTTAAAGATCAGCCTTGTCAACTAGAGTCAGAAATTTGCCTTTCTAGACAATTATTTTCTTTCCTTTGAATGCATGCAAGATAGCAGGTGCTATAATCAAGACACCCAAGAAAGAAACCTGGGAAATAATGCACAAAAGACAGCCACTTGGGGCAGGCCACGGTGGCTCAGTGACAGAGTTCTTGCCTGCCATGCCCGAGACCCGGGTTTGGTTCACGGTTCCTGCCCATGCAAAATAAATAAATAAATAAAAATTTAAAAAAGAAAAAAAAGATAGTCACTTGATGCCCCCTGCCCATAGGCTGTCTCTTAGCAAAGTAGAAGCCCAAATTCTGCACAGAGAAGTATGATGGGGCAAGATGGTATAACTGGGAACCTTAAATTTGGTTCCAAACTGGAAAATTCCTTTTGCCTTCTAGTATTCCTTGTAGCTCTAATCTAAGCAGAAAGAAGTCAGATTCACTCCTCAGTTAAGGTTCTGAGTTACAAGGCCATAATAAAATGCTTTCAAAAACTTAAGCAGTCCCCTAAGAGCCACCTGTCAATAATGAGCTACATCCAGCTAATAACAGTAAAGAGTAAAGACCACATGCACAGATTATGTACACTCTATTAAATACTCTATATCATTCTTACTCAGCAGAGAGCCTGGCACAAAGAGATGTACCAGTATCAGATAAATTTTTAAATAATGCATGAAGGTATGCAAGATCTGAACACACACACACACACAAATATCTAATGGTGGAGAGACACAAATCCAAGAAAGTTTTATAAAAGAGGAAACATTCAAGAAATAGACATAAAGCACATGAGACCTTTCCCGGTTGCAATGGATGGGGAGAATATACAAAGAGAGAAAGTTTGAACAAAGGCAGAGACAAGGAGGGGGAGTGTATTTGGGTAATGGCAAGAGGACTAATTTCTTGGGACACTTCAGTGTGGATTTCCTTCTAAAACTGGAATAAAACGTTATTTTAGACAACATAATTAAATAGCTATTTAAATACTAAATATTTTCAAAACTGATTTCTAAACTGTAGATTCTTTCTTATATTGCAACTCTGTTCTAACATAAATGTTATTTTTTTCATGTTGTATTATACAATAAAAAAGTTAAAAAATATATATATATGAAAGTCAAAGTAATCTCAATTAACACTGTTTCACAAGAGACCATGTAGGCAAACACTATCCAACTACCAAGAATCCTATGTTTGACAGCTATCAACTGAGTATCAGATGTGTAAGAGCCTAGATATGTGAAGGCGGATACAAAAATGGAGAAAAAATATATATAATTTTAACAAATGTACCACACTAATGCAAGGTGTTCATAATAGGATGATGTATGGGAATCCTGTATTTTACACATGCTTTTTTTCTATAAACCTACAACTTCTCTCATAAAATAAAATAAGAAACAATATGTCCTCCAGGAGCCCAGGGTCCAGTTTGGAAAGAAAGATTAAATAAATAATTACAATAAAATGGGGCAAATGTCACCCCTATAGAAGGGGTGACTCTCCATATCTGGGGAAGTTCAGGAGGTTGCCTAGGGGGAAACATTTGAGCCAGATCTGGAAGGCTTTGTAGGCATCTGCTAGGAAGAGAAAAATGAGAAAGGTACACACCACGAGAGTGAAGACTTTTATGAAGAAATGGAAGAGTGCAAAGGCAGAGCCAAATGGATGAAATAAGGAAAACATGGTCAGATGTTTCAGAGAAAGCAAAGGATGACAGGGGTAATTGTGTTGGGACAAGATGGTCAATGATTTTCTGTACAACACTAAGATGTTCGGAATTTATCCAACTTAGCATGGGTAGCCATAAAAGGCTTTTAAACAGGGGAATAACATCATATTCTCGTTTTGTAAAGATTAAGTGCAGTAACCAGGCATCTACTGGAAGTCAGTGTGGCAGCAGGGAGACAATTTAGGCAATTGTTCAAATAGCCCAGGTGAAAAATGATAAGGGTCAGTGTCAAAGCAGTGCCATGGAATTGAAGAGAGCGCTGGATTTCCAGTGCAGAACTGAAATATCTGAGAAGAGGAGAAAGGTCTCAGTAATGACTCAGATTTCTAACTTGAGCTGATCAAGGTCAATAACAAAATAGGTTTCTTCAGGCATTCACATGAACGAGTAGCGGGCATTTACTCACACTTCCAGGGTCTTCATCAATTTCTGGTCAAGCCTACAGTTCAGAACTCACTCACCGGGAGATTCTCCAAAACTACATGTACTAGTTTTGATTGACAACCTCACCACAGTTCAGATGTCAAAGCACAGAGAATCTTTCAACTGGTAGAAATCTTATGAGGAAACTCTGTAGAAATTAAGTAATTTGCTCAAGTGGTTATAGATTTTAATAATAAATAATATTATTTATTATTAAATAATATTTATTATTATTAATAAAATTTTTAATAATAATTTTGGATTTAGAGTAAATCCAAATTTCCCAACTCAGAGAAAAATTCATTATTCTGATTCTTAACACCTGAAGAATTTCAGGTTGATCAGTTGTACACATTGAAGGAGACTCAAAAGAGACTTACAGGGCCATCCACACCCATGTAAGAAACACCTTTTCAAACCCGAAAGGATCTTTGCCAGCCAGCCAAACTGCAAAAAGCAGCATGGAGCCCACAAGAGATTTGAATTATTGTTTATATATCCACAGAATTGGGTTTCAATAGTCTAAAAAACCAGTATTTCCTGGCATGCCTAACACTTTAGAAGATAAAAAAAAATTTCCAAACCCTCACAGAGATGCTAAAAATCAAAATCTCTTAAGAATTCGAACTTTAAAATGTTCAAGCATCACTGAGATGTCATTTGCTCTTACTTATATTTTGCAAGATGCTAAATTAATTCAGTAAAACACCTACCAAATGAAAAGAGCAGTGCATTAAAAAATAAATGTATATAAAAGAATTGTTTATATAGGACAAAGCAATTTGAATTAAATAAATTGCCTAATCATTATGTCCATTTAGTATATGAGGCAACTAAATTGCAGAACAGTTCAGAATCACCCTTGTGAATTTGTTTCACCGTTTGTGCATGCTCTGACTCTAATCCCAATGCTTCCCTTCTCTTACCATTTTATTGAAATTGTTGAGAAAAATAGAAAATAGCATTACCATTATTTATTTATTGTCAACATGTCACTGGAAGGTACTGCTGATGAGACTTACACAAGAGCGAGGACTTCCTGGGCATATTACAGGTGAACTCAAAACTCTCATCCGTGCACTGCCCACAAACAGGTGGACCCTGGGCGAACTAAGGATGTAATCAATATCTCTCCAGCATCTGCACCTATCATTAAAATAATTGGGTGACCTCCTTGTCCCAGCAGAGTACACCTACCGAATACCAGCAACACCTCCAGGGCAGTGAGGGGGGAACACTTTCAAAGGCTGATCATTTTGAGTGGAGTTTTTAACCATTATGACTTCTTTATACAGTCAAGATAGCTGATCTTATGAAAATGTACAATATGCACAAAACATAATTATAATCATTTTAAATAACTATCAGTTCAGTAGGATTGCAAATTAGAGAGCAGAAAGTGACAGTAAATTGAAAAGCAATCTGTTTGATGTAGTGACAGCAGCAGAGACAGGGGTGATGTGGGGCCCTAACCCAGGAACGTGAGCTGTTCTAGGAGCTGGGCAAGGCGAGGAGATGGACTCTCTCCTATAGTCTCCAAAAGAAATGCAGCCCTCCCAACCCCTTTGGGACTTCTGTCTTAGAGAAATGTAAAATAATAAGTCAGCATTGTTCAGAGCAAAAAAAAAACCCAAAGTTGTCATCTATTACACTTCGAATTTAACTTGGAAAAAAAAAGTATCACAATAGTAGGTGATATATCCGTGGCCCCCCCCCAATAAAATACACATCTATATCCTTTAAGGATATATAAATATAAACCAGTATTTCTAAATACAGTATGCTTTGTATTTACATTGAATGAAACAATGAAACCAAGAACCTTCTGTATTCATGAAGAATAACAAGGATACTTTGAGTATTACCTCTTTACTTATTTAAATCTCTTTACCTCCATGGAATACTCCCAAGTACTGGTCCCCACAGGTAGCCATTCTAATGCACTGATTGTGTAGTTTTATGTAAGCGTTCTTTTAAAAAATGTATACTGTACTATGCTAATGAATTTTTAATTCATGTGAATGATTTCATGTTTATATATCTCACACTTTTTTTTCCTGAAATACCATGTTCTTCTTTTTTTTTTTAACTTTTTTATTATATAACATATATACAAAGCAAAGAAAGAGAAAAGCAATATTTTCAAGCACTTTTCAACACTAACTAGTAACAGGACAGATCCCAGAGGATGGGCTACCATACCATCCTCTCAGATTTTTCCTTCCAGCTGCTCCAGCATATAGGAGACATGCGATATTCTTAAAATCTATCTATGCTGCTTTTTTTAAAGTAATCTAATGGCTATAGATGACTTCATGATGTGAGCCACTATTTTACCTTTCCCTCTCCCAGCAACAGCCACCCAACCCACCTCTACACTAGTAACCCGGCAGTGAATAGCCTCAGAAATGTCCACTTAGGGGCCTAGGGGACACATTTCATGTCCACTTTTGGAGATGAAATTGCTAGGTCATAGAGTGACTGTCTAGTTAATTTGCTTAAGTAATAGCAGATTGCTTTCCAGAACAGCTGCTCCAGTCTCCTCCAATAGAACAATTAAATGAAGTCAGTACACTCCAATCTATTGTCTAAAGTTCAGGCTTTGTGTTTCCACACAACCTGATTTCCTCCTAAAAGATCTGTTCTCAGCTATCTTTAGTAGAGAACAGGCTGTGATAGAAGTTACAAGGATACGAACATAATACCTCAGAAAGGACAAAGGGTAGGCATAGATCAACAATAGAAAAACTATCACATGTAATATCTATTAAATACACCAAGTGCTCTATTTGCATAATTAATAATCCTTATCAAATATTATAAAGGAGGTGTCTTCATTCCCATTTTAAACATGTGGAAACTGAAATTTAACTTACCAAGGTTGCACAGTTACTAACTAGTAAACTGAGAGAAAACACAAGTCTTCCTAATTTCAAGTGTTTTTATTTTTACTGTAAATGGTCATTTCTTTTAAGGGGGATGGAAATATTGTATAATTAGATTGTGGTGACGCTTGAACAACTCTGTAAATACACTAGAATTCACTGAATTGTACACTTAAATTGGATGAACGTTATGGTTTGTAAATAATACCTCAATAAAACTGTCTGAAAAAAGCATAGGTTTATTTCCCTCTGTAACTATGCACTTTCTTTTACAAACTTACTTAACATCAATGTCTCTTTTTAACATCAACCTTCCATGAGTAGTTACTATCACATTTTAAAAATTCTCAGATAAAGTGAACATCAAAGGAATAATCCCCCCCAGTGGGCCTTCCCCTACTCTCTCATGATTCTAGATCATTATTTTTCTCGAGATGTAAGGTAAGATATAAATAGTTATCATGATCATAGGTATAATCCAGTAAATTGCATCCTTATATGTGGATGTAAATCTCTCTCAACACATATTGCCCAAAAACTTGAGGACTAACTGAAACAACTCTACAGCTACATGGAAAACAATGTACCTCAACTGTTCTACTACACACCATTCTCAAAAGTCAGTTTCAGGTAGCTCATCCCTAAACATAAAAGCTAAAACTATTAAAACTTCCGGAAGAAAACAGAATATTTTCACAACTTTGGAGTAGACAAAGATTTCTCAGAGAGGATACAGAAAGCACTAAGTGTAAACCAAAAAAGTGATGAATTGTACTTCTTCAAATTTACAACTCCTCTGCATCAAAAGTCAACATAGAAAATGAATAAGCAAGCTACAGATTTGGGTAAAGCTTTCACAGTTCATTTTTCTAACATTTGTATATTCTGTATTCAGAATATACAAGGAGCATCTTCAAAAAACAAAGCACCTAATTTTAAAATAAGGCAAAGACTTGTATAGGCACTTTACAATGAAAGATAAAAGAAGATGAAAATTGTTCAACAACAGGAAGATTCAAATTAAAACAACAATGAAGTACATTATTCACTAAAAAGACTAAACTTTAAGTCTGACAACACCAAATCCTGAAGCAGATGTGGAAAGAAAACACTCACACGCTGCTACTGGGAGTGTAAAATGAGTACAGTTGCTTTGGGATTAGGCTTGGCAATTTCTTATACAGTTAAGCATGTAACACCCTTTGACCTTGCTAAGCCTCTCCTCCAAAAAAGGAGGGAGGGAGGAAGGAAGGAAGGAAGGGGAAAAGACCATATATCTTAACAAAAAGATATATAGGGCGGTGCGATGGTGTCTCAGTGGCAGAATTCTCACCTGCCATGCTGGAGACCTGGGTTCACTTCCTGTTGCCTGTCCATGCCAAAAAAAAAGAACATAAAAAGATATGTACAAGTATATTTACAGCAGCTTTATTCAACATAGCTGAAAACACTCCAAATGTTTGGTGAGTGGATGAAGAAATTGTGGTATAATCGTACAAGGAAATACTACTGATCAGTGTAAAGGAACAATTCCCTAATACCATGAACAGTATGAATGAATCCCAAGAACACACTGAAGGAAAGAAATCAGGCACAAAAGAGAATGTATAGGGAAAGCTAATCTATGTGACAAAAAGAAAAACAGCACTTGCTTAAGGGAGTGGATTAGGGGAAAGGACTTCATTTGGGAAAGAACACAAGGGAACTTCTTAGGGGAACAGAAATATTCTATGTTGTGATTGTGTATGACATTTGTCAAAATTCATCAAATTATATACTTCTATTTGGTGAATTTTATTGCATGTAAACTATATCTTAATAAAACTGATTACTAAATGCGCACACACACACCAATCTACACACCAGAGGAAAGAAGAATTTAGTATGCTTCCCTTATTTCCATCAAAACAGGGTCTTAAAGATCCCGTTCCACCATTTTAACATCTAACATCTAACTGAAGTCCAGTTACAGACTTCAGTTCTATCATTTCTAATCCAGACATCTGAGGCTTTACTTGATATTTATTTTGTTCTTGGCAGAAAAAAAAAAAAAGAGAGACCTGATCAGTCATTCTCACTACAAGGGTCCATTCTCTACTTAAGAGTTCATTTAAACCACCTGCTAAACTATGACATTACACAACAAGAACCAGTTATTGTGTATCCATGCTCTCCCATGCTTATGCTTTACATGTAATGAATGCCAAATACATTTGGAGTAAGTAAATTGTTGATTCAACTTTTTTTAAAAATCAGGGCATAACACTGTATTGGTGTGCTGGAGCCAGCTGACGCCAGCTTGCTAAAGAGTCAATCTGTGCCTTTCCTTCCAGCTCCATGCTCAGTGGTCACCTATTAGTAGCATCAAATCAGTCACAGTGAAAGTATTTACACCATAGAAATGAGCAAATGCTACAAATCAGGGCTTTTCTTTTTTTCAGAGAACCAGTTTATAAGCATACCGTTGATAATATTTCAAATTAAAAAGGAAAGAAAAGGAAGGAAGCCTGCAGGATCCCCAAAGGCCAAGCAATTAATTTGAGTATAGTTGGCCACATATAAAGGAATAGGGAATGGCAGAGATTACAGACCCATTGTTACTAGATCTTAGTATGTCCCAAAAAACTGGACATTCAGATTTTTATATAAAACCTCCCAATAGTTGACTATTAAAGATTAAGTTTAAAAACTTTAGACCTTGTGTGATTCAAACGAAGCACGTCTGAGGGTCACATTCAGCAAACACCAAGTTAATGCACTAACTTTTAACCCAAATCTCTGTTGTACCTTCAAACACTTTCACTTAAAACTGTTCCCTCTATACCCCCTATGTTTTCTCCACCCACCATATGAAGTGCCCCCATTCATTAACACCCCATTAAATTTCTTTGTTTGTAGTGAGCAAAGTTGCAGTCGCAGAGCTGCTCTTTCCTAGATCCCATAGAAAATGTTATGATGTGGGAACAAGAAGGGAAGAGACCTGCCTTCTATGGCAGAGCTTTGGCATCCAGCCACAGCATTCCTCAGAGAAGCTGCACAGTGCAAAACCGTAGTTAGATGCTGGAGGGACAAAATAGCTACTAATGAATCACTGCAGTTACCTTTCAACACTTTAGGAAAGAGTCTCCCCAGTTCAGCAACACACAATTCTCCAGATCTTTACTCTTCAATGGCATTTAAATAAACTTCAGTTCTGCCATTTGGACCTACCAGACCAGGGTCAAATATTCATGATCTGCTCAGAAAACAAAATATATGTTAGGCCCATCTCCAAACATCTGTGTGTCTGTCAGCTCTGAAACAAGTTTCTCCAAGCATCTGCATCTGAAGTTTCTAAAAATTGTTTCCCCTTTTAAAGGACCTTAGTAAACTAATCAAGACCCCACTTTGGATGGGCAGAATCACATCTCCACCTAATCAAAAGGTCATACCCACAACTGGGCACATCACATCTCCACTGAGATAATCTAATCAAAAGTTTCTGCCCTAAGATGCTGAATCAGGATTAAAAGAAACTGCTGCTCCCACAAGATGGGGTCAGGTTCAAAACTTTTCTGGGTTTTCTGGGGTACATAATAGTTTCAAACTGGCATATGCGCCTAGCTGTCCACTGCAAAATGCTGTACCCCATGGTGCTGGTATCAGTCACCAAGCCAGGTGAGGCAAACAGCCATCCAGTTGGGCACGGTAATTTGCTGAGGCTGGTATCAACTGCTTCACCAGGTGCTGTGATCAGCTCCCTGGTCCCACATGCTGGGATAAGCCATCCCACCATGCACGCCACCTTCCCAGGCAGCTGCTGCAGTTGGGGAGGGGTGGACCTGAGAGGATGCGGTGCCTCAGGAGTGCCATCTGTTGGGAATAAGTGGTAAGTGCAGTCTGGCAAACTCCACATCTGCCTCTTTTTTAAAAAATACATATTTTTTTCCCTACATTTTCAATTAGTAGAACTTTTTTACTTCTTATTTTTATTTACATATTTTTATATTTTATATATTTTTTATTTTCTGTCTCATCTGTGAGCACCAGTCTGAGTTCACTTCCAGTATATCTTGGGTATCTTCTGAGCCTACTATTGCTGAGGATTTTTAGTTTTGTTTTGTTTCTTTGGCAGAGGGGTTGCATGTGCTGGGAGTCAAGCTTATGTCTCCAGCATGACAGACATAAGCCTTCTGCCACTGAACTACCCGTGCACCCTGCCTGGGTTTAAATAGACCCTCAAGTAGAATTGTACCCCCTACATGAGATCCAGGCCTTGGTTTGGCAAGTAATAACTGAAAAACCAAGTATAAAAGGGAACCTTCAATGCAAAACCAAGTAAATGCAAAACTTTAGACAAGTGAAGGAAACCAATTTGCAAAATAACCGTAATAAAATAATCAAATGCCCCGAACACAACAGAATATTACAAAGCACATGAAGATACAGGCAGAAATGGTCCAGCCAAACAACCAAATCAAAACACAGAATACAGAACAACTACTCAATGATATAAGGAATTTACGGATGTCAGGAAGACACTAGAAGAGCATAAAGAAGAATTTGAAAGATTAAATAGAAAAACAGCAGATCTTACAGAAATGAAAGATGCAGTAGGCCAAATTAGAAATATACTAAAGACACACGATAGTGGATTTGAAGAAACAGAAGGAAGAGTATGTGAGCTAGAAGACAGAACAATTGAACTAGAGCTTACAAACAAAGCAAACAGGTCTTTGGCGGTCACATGCTCTTTTCTCCAGACCGGCAGAGGCCATACAGCATTGCCATTATTCTGGGTAGAAAACAGTCAGTAGAGGGTGCAGAAATGAAGAGCAATAAAACCTTAAACCTGGAGAAGCAGAACCACACTCCAAGGACGCATCATCAGCGTCACCACCTGCAGCACCACTCGCAGGAACAACAGCAGCAGCCACCACTACCACTACTACCTGCAAATGGGCAACAGCCAGCAGCCAAAATGAAGAATTGACTATTGATCTGAAGAATTTTAGGAAACCAGGAGAGATGACTGTCACCCAAAGTAGAATCTCTTTATGAGTTATCTTCATCCTGACATCACTAAGGAGGAAATGAAACTATTTTTAAAATATGGGAAAGAAGGAGAGGTCTTCATTCACAGAAATAAAAGCTTTGGTTTTATCCACCTGGAAACATGAACCCTACCAGAGATTGGCAAAGTGGAGCTGGACCACATGCCACTCCACGGAAAGCAGCTGTGAGTGCATTTTGCCTGCTATAGCACATCCCTCACAGTCAGAAACCTTCCTCAGTACATGTCCAGTGAAATGCTGGAGGAGGCCTTTTCTGTGTTTGGTCAGGTGGAGACGGCTGTGGTCATTGTGTCTGATTAAGGAAAGCCCTCAGGAAAAGGCACTGTTGAGTTCTTAGGGAAGCCAGCTGCTCAGAATGCTCTGGGCAGATGCCGTAAAGGCCCCTTCCTGCTAACCACATTTCCTTGATCTGTGACTGTGGAGCCCATGAACCAGTTAGATGATGAGGAGGGAGTTCCAGAGAAGCTGGTTATAAAGAACCATCATTTTCACAAGGAGCAGGAGCAGCCACCCAGATTTTCGTAGCCTGGCTCTTTTGAGAATGAGTACACCATGCACTGGAAGGCACTCGCTGAGCTAGAGAAGCAGCAGCAGGACTAAGTGGACTGCAATATCAAGGAAGATTGAGAGAAGCTGGAAATGGAGAGGGAGGCTACTTGCCATGAGCATCAGGTTTGCTAATGAGACAAGATTTGATGAGGTACCAATAAGAACTTCGGAGGATGAAGGAGCTACACAATCATAAGGTGCAAAAACAAAAGCAATTGGAGCTTTGGCAGGAGAAACACAGATGCCAATACAAAGAGATGTGATGGTAGTAGGAAAAAATGATACAGCAACAGCAGGAAGGATTCAAGGGAACCTTCCCTGATGTGAGAAAGCAGGAGATACAGCTGGGCCAGATGACTCCGGGAGATGCTATGGACATAAACAAACAGGTGCCATGACCCCTGCTCCTGTGCCAGCTGGTATTCCAGCTCCTTCAGGACCAGCCACTATAATGCCAGATGGACTGCTGGGATTGGCCCCACTAACAGCTGAATGCTTTGGCCAAGCTGCTACAATGGAATGAATGGGGGCAATTGGTAGAACTCCTCCTGTATCTAACTGCTCAGCTCCTGGAGCTGAATTTGCTCCAAACAAATGTTGCCAATACTAATAAAGTTGCAGTGTCTAGTTTCCCAAAACTCTTAAAAGAAGGACCATTTTTGGACTAGCCGAATTCTCCCCTGGAAACACATGATTCCTCCCAATAGTTAGATTTTCCCTTTCTGTACTACTCTAAGGAGATCTAGGACAAGGGAGGGAGGGTGATATTTAACAAATCAGTTAAATATGGGATATTATTTAACAAATCAATTCTGTGGGGTGCATTCCTGAAGTCTCAAATGTTATTGAGTTCAAGGGCCTGGGGGATCCGTGACAAAAATGGATCCAGTTAGGGCCCTATTAATCCTGATCATTCCATTCTTTGTTCATCCTATTCTGTTTGCTTTTTCATCCTTACCCTCCCTGTCCTCCAACGTGAGTCACTGCCACATATACCACAAAAACCAAACGTTAGCCAGCGACCTTAGCCCCATTGCTCCATTCACTCCCAGCTCAGAATTCAGCAAATACCCACAGAGATCACAGACAGCATACATACGGTTCTGTTATATCCCATATAGTGCCCCTTCAGGTCCTAAAAAAGTTTTTTTCATAGATTTCATTTTAGTGTACTTTAAATTTATCTTGTATTAATTTACATCCGTCTTTTCTTGGGTGAGGACTGCCCAGAAATGGCCCTTTTTTGTGTATATGATGTTGCTGTTCACAGCTTTTCTTGATAAAGAAAGAATAGAACCCTGTTTCTTGGGAACAGGATTGCTGTACGCTGACGGTCTGACAGTACCTCTTAGCCTTGCCTACAGGTAAGAACAGGCAAGGTAATAGGCAAGACTAAGATAGGCCTTAGTTGCTGTGCATTTTTTATTGGTGTATCATGCTTGATCTGTCTCTGATACCTTAAATTTGGATTTTTTTCTGAGACATGAAGCAGTAATGCAGCATCAACTTATTAAACTATATTTTGAGCTTTTTTTTATTTAAACAAAAAGAACAAATGGCAAGAAAGATGGGAAAAATGGAACTGGATCTTAGGAAAATGATGGACAACAAAATGTACACAAATATCATAATCATTGGTATCCCAGAAGGAGAAGAGGCCTAGGAAGGTTAGTTGAAGATATAATCGGGGAAACCTTCCAAACCCTCAAAAAAGACATAAATATGCAAATAAAAGAGGTCCAATGCACCCAAACAGAATAAATCCAAATTAGCCTACTCCAAGACACATACTGTTCAAACTGAAAAAAATTTTGAAGAGAATCAGAAAGTCCTGAAAGCAGCGTGAGAAAAGTGATCTACCTTATACAAGGGAAAACACATAAGACAGACTTCAGACTATTCACAGGTACAATGGAGTCAAGAAGGCAGTGGCATGAGATTCTGAATGAGAAAGGCTTCCAGCCAAGAATTCTTCATCCAGCCAAGCTGTCCTTCAAAATGGAGGGAGAGATTAAAATCTTCAAAGATAAACAAAGACTGAGAGAACAATTTAACAAGAGACCCACCCTATGAAGAAATACTTAAGGTATCCTGTCAGCTGAAAAAAAAAAAGTAAGGAGAGGGTGGTCAGGAGCAGGGCACAGAATTGAAGAGTACCAGTAAGGTTATTCAAAGGATAAAAGAGAGCGGGAAAAGAACATATAGTTCTGACAAATAAAAAAATAAGGATAAGATGGTAGATTCAAGAACTGCTGTTACAATAATAACTTTGAACATTAATGGGCTACTTTAACCAATTAAAAGAAATTGAGTGGGACAATGGATAAAAAATTAGGATCCATCTAAATATTTTTTACAAGAGACACTTCTTGGATCTAAGGACACAAATAGATTGAAAGTGAAAGGAGGGAAAAAGATGTTCTATGCAGGCTGTAACCAAAAGAAAGCAAGAGTGCTAGTATATACTAACATGGTATATCAGGTAGTAGATATACTAATATTAGACAAAATAGATTTTAAATATAAAGATATCATAAGAGACAAAAAAGGATGCTACATATTAATAAAGGGGACAATTCACCAAGAGGAAACAATCATAAATGCTTATGCTCCCAATCAAGGAATGTCAAAGTACATGAGGCAAAAATTGGCAAAACTGAAGGAAGCAAAAGACGTTTCAAAATAATAGTGGGAGACTTTAATACACCACTCTCTATTATAGCTAGAACAACCAGACAGAGGATTAACAAGGAAATAGAGAACTGAACAATGTAATAAATGATTTAGGCCTAATAGACATATATAGTTTGCTACACCCTGAAACACTAGGATATACATTCTTCTAGTGCACATGGAACATTCTCCAGGACAGATCATATGCTGGGACACAAAATAAGTCTTCATAAACTTAATAAGATTGAAATTATCCAAAGCACTTTCTCTGACCACAATAGATTGAAGCAGGAAATTAAAAATCACCAAAGAAGCAGAGATTTCACAGTTACATAGAGATTAAACAACACACTTTTAAACAATCAGTGGGTCAAAGAAGAAAATGCTAGAGAAACCAGTAAATATCTGGAGACAAATGATAATGAGAATATAACATATCAAAAATTATAGGATGTGGCAAAGGCAATGCTGAGAGGGAAATGTATTGCCTATATTTAAAAACTAGAACAAGCAAAAATTGAGGACTTAACTGCTCACCTGGAGAAATTAGAGAAAGAAGAGCAAATAACCCCAAAACAAATAAATGAAGAGAAATAACAAACATTAAAGCAGAAATAAGCAAACTGGAGAACAAAAAATAAAACCCAATAGAAAGAATCAACAAAACCAAAAGGTGGTTCTTTGAGAAGATCAACAAAATTGAAGGGCCCCCTAGCTAGACTGACAAAGAAAAAGAGAGAGAGGATGCATATAATCAAAATCAGAAATGGGGGGGGGGGGGGTGTTGCCACTGAAATTTTTTTAAATCTCATAAGAAAACACTATGAACTATATGCCAACAAACTAGACAACTCAGATGGAATGGACAAATCCCTAGAAACACATGAACTACCCACACTGACTAAAGAAGAAATAGAACATCTCAACAAGTCAATTACAAGTAAAGAGATTCAGTCATCAGAAATCTTCCTGCAAAGAAAAGCCTAGGACCAGATGGCAACACAGTAGAATTTTATTAAACATTCTAAAAAGGACTTACACCAATCCTGCTTAAAGTCTTCAAAAAAATTGAGGAAAAACGAACACTACCTAACTCATTTATCAAGCTAACATAACTCTAATACCAAAACCAGATAAAGATGCTACAAGAAAGGGAAACTGGAGACCAATCTCCCAAACAAACATAGATACAAAAATTTTAAACAAAATACTAACAAACTGAATCCAACAACACTTTAAAAGAATTATACATATCACAACCAAGAAGGGTTCATACCAGGAATGCAAGGGTGGTTCAACACAAGAAAATCAATGAATGTAATACAGCACATGAACAACTCGAAAAGGAAAAATCACAATATCAACTGATGATGAAAAGGCATTTGACAAAGTTCAACACCCTTTCCTAATAAAAACACTTCAAAAGGTAGGAATCCAAGGAAGTTTCCTCAATATCATAAAGGGTAGATATGAAAAGCCCATATCCAGCATCATACTTAATGGTGAGAGAATAAAAGCATTTCACCTGAGATGGGGAGTGAGACAAGTATGCCCAATGTCACCACTATTATTCAACATTGTACTAGAAATCCTAGCTGGAGCAAGTACACAGGAGAAAGAAATAAAAAGCATCTAAATAGGAAATGATGGAATAAAACTTTCATTATTTGCAGATGATATGACCCTATAGTTGGAAAACCCTAAGAAATCTATGACAAGGCCACATGAGCTAATAAATTCAGCAAAGTAGCAGGAAACAAGATTAATGTACAAAAATCAATAATATGTCAACACACAAGTACTGATCCATCCACGGAGACAATTAAGGAAAAAGATTTCATTCAAAATAGCAACCAAAAGAATCAGTTATCTACGAATAAGCCTAACCAGGGATGTCAAGGACTTGTACACAGAAAACTACAAAACACTGCTAAAAGAAATTTAAAATGACCTAAATAGGTGGAAAGACATTCCACACTTAAGGAGACAGGAAGGTTGAATGTCATTACATGCCAGCTCTACCCAAATTGATCTACAGATTCAATGCAATACCAATTAAAATTCCAACAACTCATATGAAAACTTGGAAAAACTGATTATCAAATTTATTTGGAAGGGAAGAGACCCCCAATAACTAAAGATATCCTATAAAAAGAAGTGTGAAGTGGGAGGATTAACACTTCCTGACTTTAAAACTTACTATAAAGCCATGAGCGCACAAAGATAGAAGTACTGACCAATGGAATTGAATCAAGAGTGCAGAGACAGACCACCAAATCCATAGACAACTGATCTTCGATAAGATCCCAAATCCACTGAACTGGGACAGAATCGTTTTTTCAATAAATGAGCATGGGAGAATTGGATATCAGCACCCAAAAGAAAAAAAGAGGACTCCTAGCCTACACTCTATACAAAAATTAATTCAAAATGGATTAAAAACCTAAATGTAAGAGCCCGTACCATAAAACTTCTAGAAGAAAATACAGGGAAACATCGTCAGGATCTAGTAACAGGAGGTAGCTTCTTCAAATTTACACCAAAAGCACAAGCAGCGAAAGAAAAAATAGATAAATGGAAACTCTTTAAGATCAAGAGCTTCTGTGCCTCAAAAAACTGTAAAAAAAAAAAAAAAAAAAGTTGAAGAAGTAGCCAAGTCAATGGGAGAAAGTATTTAGAAACCACATATTGGATGAAGTTTTGATATCCTGGGTGCGTAAAGAAATTCTACAGTTCAACAACAAAATAACAAAAAATTCAATTATAAAATGGGCAGAGAATATGAATAGATACTTTTCTGAAGAGCAAATACAAATGGCTAAAAAGCACATGAAGAGATGCTCATTTTCATTAGTTATAAAGGGAAATACAAATCAAGATGACAATGTGCTAAAACTGCACACATATAAGAATGGCTGCTGTTAAACAAATAGAAAACTATAAATGCTGGAGAGGATGTGGAGAAATTGGAACACTTATTCAGTGTTTGTGGGAACGTATAATAGTGCAGCTGCTGTTGAAAACAGTTTGGTGATTCCTCAGAAAACTAAAAATTGAGGTTCCCTATGACCAGTCAATATCAATCTCAGTATATACCCAGAAGAGCTGAAAGCAGTGACATGAACAAACATTTTCACATCGATGTTCACTGTAGCACTATTCACAACTGCCAAATGGAAACAATGCAAGTGTCCATCAACAGAAGGGTGGGTAAACAAATGTTTATAATGTAATATTATGCCGCATGCAAGACAAAATGAGGTCCTGAAGCATATGACAATAAGAATGAACCTTGAGGACATAAGACTGAGTGAAATAAGTCAGACACAAAAGGACAGATACTGTGTGATTTCACTTCTACAACTCTGGTAAAGGTAATCTCAGCAGTTACACTGTAGAAGATAGCAGATCTAGAGGTACAAAAAGATAGAGACAGGAAAAAGGCTACCCAGTGAGGTTAAACTTAAATGTAAAGAAACGGAGAGTAGCTAATTAGTGGGGTTATAAGTAATATTGCCATGTTGAAGGTGAATATGATTGAAAAGGGATGTCTAGGGTCATGTATCCCACTGATTAAATCTACAATTATAAATAAGTTCTCACATGAACTATTTCAAAGGTCTGATATTGGACAAAGAGTCAATAGTAGAGGGGTATAGGGAGAAAACTAAAATTGCATATTATGGCCAATAGCTAACAGGAAGACAACGGTACCACAGTATTACCAGGGGCAACTAACTGGGGGAGGAGGGAGGGACAAGTGATAAGGGGTAGTTTTAATTTGATATTTGGTGAGGCTATACTTGTCAGTTATTTGTCTCTATGAACCAATAAAAATTGTCTAAAATCGAGAGTGTTGCTGATTGTATAACAAAGTGAGGATCCTGTAAGACATGGCTTATTTATTTTTGACATTATCCATGATGCCCAACAGATGGAGGGTGCCAAAGGGTGTAATGACTGAGAAGCAGAATGGTGAACAGTGATACATTTATATGATGGAATATGTTGCAGCTACAAAAGGAAGGATGTTGAGAAGCACGCAATGAACTGAATAAACCTTGGGGGACAATGTGTTGTGCAAACTAAGCCAGAAATAAAAGAACAAAATTGCTGAGGTCTCTTTCAGAAAATGCTTATAAGAAAATTGGAGCCTTGACTGTAAACTCTTATAGCAGACATACTTAGTCTGAGGTTGTAGGAGTTGTTCTCGAGTCTGAGACACTGAGCTTTATGTGTATCAGCTGGTATTTCCCTGGAACTTTGAGTAACTCTGTGAGACCTAAGACCCAGAAATAAAGTGCTGCAGCCCTGAAAGCTAGCACAGCTACATACGAAAACACTTAAAGCTAACTGAAAAAGCGATGAGGCCTCAATTAGAGATAAACACGTAGTCAGTCTGGCTGGGACTAAGGTAAATCAGAACACAGGATGAAAAATGATAGTGTATTTACTCTAGACCTTCACCTTTTGCATAAAACCAAAGGCAGAGAGGTTTATCTAAATTTTTTGTTAACACACATTCTACATCACCCTGTCTGGATAGGCTCATATAAACAATTCAAACTCATGGTGTCCAGAATGGGAATGAGGCATTGTAATTCTGTATAGCTTAATGTAATAATACCTGGATACATCTCAGACTATGGTAGCCTTATAATTTGGAAAGTATTGGTAGAACTTGGATTTTGATTGAGGTTGTACTGATTTTGTAGATTAGTTTGTAGACAATTGGCAACTTGGCAATACCAAATCTTCCGATCCAAAATACAACACATCTCTCCATTTATTTCGGTTTTCTTTGACTTCACTCAGCAATGTTTTACAGTTTTCAATATATAGATCTAACACATCTTTTCTCAAATTTGTCCCTAGGTATTTTATATTTTAGATGCTATTAGAGTTAGGAGAACTCAAATGGTATTTTTTTAAATTAAGTTTCTGATTTTTTATTGTTGATCTATAAAAATATAGTTGATTCTTATATATTGACTTTGTAAACTTAGTGAACTCAATACTTAGTTATAGGAGTATTTGTACAGATGCCTTGGAATTTTCTATGTAGACTACCATGCCATCTGAAAATACGAAGTTTAATTTCTCCTTTCAAAAAAAAATTTATCAGTAGAGTCTCTGGAGGGTATGAATGGGGGAAAAAAAATGGTACATTAATCTTCCCCATCTGGGAAACCCCAGGTCTCTCTCAACCATTTGGGACTCCCAAGAAAATATGCTAAGTCCTTGATTTTGAGGCTTGCTCTTATGAAACATTTCTGTAGTAGAGAAGCTAAGACTACCTATAATGAGGCCTAAGGCTGCTTCCAGGAAACTTCTTCCAGGAAACAAAAGTTTTCTTTTGTTGCTCAAATGGGGCCTCTCTCTACCTAAGCCGAAATCTGCAAAGAAAATCATTGCTCTCCCCCTTACACGGGACATGACATTCAGGGGTGTAAAACCCCCTGACAATGTGGGACTTGACACCCAGGCATGAGCCTGGCCCTGGTACCACGGGACCAGCAATGCCTTCCTGACCAAAAGGTGGAAAAGAAGTATAATAAAATAAGGCATCAGTGGTGAAGAGAGATCAAATAGAGTCAAGAGGCTATTCTGAAGGCTACTGTTATGCAAGCTTCAGTTTGATAGTGACAGTTGCCATAGTTTGCTAAACCCCAATTAATATCACTCCTGTTGAATCTGAAGAACACCCAGGGCTCGAATGGAGATTATAAAAGTTTCAGGTCCTAGATTTGCTATCCTGAAACCTATCATTCCCAGAGGGTTCCTATGTCAAATAAATCCTGAAACCCAAACGGACCAGCCTCTGCAAGATTATCAATTAATTACATCCCCCTATCCTATAGTGTCGAAACCCCTTCTCAACATGAAAGAGTTAGAACTGGCATTGCCTAAAATAGATTTGAAGAAGGATCAAAGGAAAATGAGGAGTTATAGCAGAGAAAATAGGACTTAACCAATGTGTATGACTGCTGAATCATGACACTGATATTTCTTCTAGCCTCCAGTGTTTTGGAACAGCTAGAAGGAAAAGTCTGAAATAGTAGAATGGAACTCATAACAAACTCTGAAATCTTTTCTGGAGCTATATGTTGAAGTGTATTTTGAAAATTGTTGCTTTTTCTTTCTTTCCTTTGTATATATATTTCATGATAAAAATGTTTTTTTAAATGCTATTTATTTAGGCTAGAATTTCACCTAATCCCTAATTTGAATTACAGTGATTTATTATAATTATGATAAAACATTCCATGAAAATATATAAACGTTTTGTGAAAACGGGTAACTTTTAAATAAAGAAGTTACTACTTGGAAGTCAAAATGGGAACAACTTCTGAGAGTCCAGAGCAATTACACTCCTTTCAATCACCAAAATATTCTAGAACTAGGCATACTCACTTGCTCTGTAAACCCATTAACACTCCGTAAGGAAATAAAAACAATAAAAAAGAATTTGATTTACTGAAAAATGGGAAGCCACAGTCCTAATGTAACCACCACCACAAAAATGCAAACAAACCGAAAATCTACAGCGTCTCCTTGGATTCCAAACACACCACTGGTCTTTCCATTGTGTGAAGGACACTGAGCAACACTCGGCCATGGAGCCAAACACACCACCGCACAGATTACGAAACGGACATTTCTTTATGCCTTAACAAAAAGAACACTAAGAACCATCATAAATAACAGCCTAACTAGAGTCCAGATTCACAACTTTTTTTCATCCTCCACTGATTTGCGAACTTAAGAGAAATGGACTCTCTAGATAGCAGTTGCTGGGTTGGAGATATGGGCTGATTGCTTTATTTCAGTCATTTTCTGTTTCAGAAGCTGATAGTGGTTTTAATCTACATTCACTTTCAATATTGAAATTTTGCTTTCTTAAAGATGCATGACTTTGAGCCCAGGTCAGCAGATTATAAAGCTCCGGAAATGCTGAGGCAGCGCCCCATGTCCACTCCCACAGTCTCCCTCTGGTCTGAAGCCTACCTGCAGAGGCCTCCCCTCCCCAACTAAGGTCTGGCATAACCCCAGGGTGACTCCTGTGCTTTTAAGAGAAAGTGACTGCTTCCAAAATTAGACAAGCTACATTTACTCTCAAACAAACAAAATCAAAACCTGGGACCAAGGTAGCAATAAAAACCACCACTTGACTTTGTGCGGGGATTTCCTGAGATGACAACTAAAGGAAAGGAATGCTAAAAGCAAAAAGTTTTGCGTGTTTCAAGGGCAACTCTCCATAATTTAAAACTGCTTTCAAGGCTACTCAAACTGCCTCATTTTAAAAAGCATAGTAGTTATCAGGTTTTCTAAAACAGATAAGGGATGCACATAGTTTTTTTAAAAAAGGCCCAAAGATATGTGAAAGATGTTTCCCTCCCACCCGGCCCCCAGACCCCCTCTCCAGAGATAACTATTGTCTCTTGAGTGCCCTTCTGTAGACATTCTATGCACATGCCAAAACATACTCGAGTGTTTTAAACCAATTACCCCATGTTATACACAGTGGCAGCTCCAAAATTGCTATTAAACGCCTCCGGGCTTTAAGGTCGCAATCTGCTGAGAACGGCGGTGGGGCGGGGGGGAGTTGGGGCTGGTGATGAAGAGGAAAGGCGGGGGGTGGGGGGGGTGTGGAAGAATGAAGAGACAACTTAAAGCTGCGGATTTGCGCATCAAGCACTCGGTTTTTACCTAGCGTATATTTATTTATTTGAAGACTCCCCTGAGACTAAGGCGGGTAAATAAATCCTCACAAGCCACCCCTTGGTACTGCCACTATATTCGCACTCGTCTGCACTTTTATGTCCCAATCTTTGAAGTAGTATTTATATTTTCACTGGGTTAAAT
This sequence comes from Tamandua tetradactyla, assembly GCF_023851605.1. Taxonomy (NCBI): domain Eukaryota; kingdom Metazoa; phylum Chordata; class Mammalia; order Pilosa; family Myrmecophagidae; genus Tamandua; species Tamandua tetradactyla. Next base: position 36,542,344 of record NC_135339.1, on the reverse strand, counting down.
GAAGTATCTGAACTCACCCCCTCCCCCCGCAAAAAAAAAAAAAATGCCTAACTGAAGGTAACTTTCAGAATCAGGTGATTTCCTTCCTGGGTCTGCGCAGCCTACTTCGTTGTGTCCTTGGGATGGGTTCAGCCTGGCACGAAGCTGGAGGACCGAGCCAAGAACAGAGAACCCAAAGAAGGGAGACAGAGGTGAGGGCGCTCCGAGCCCGGGGCCGCGCTTTTCTTGTAGACAAATGTTCCCAAACAGAAGCCCCAAGTCGTCGGGCTCTCCTTCTTCGGGATGCTGGAGCGCCGGGACAGGTAGCGAGCTCACGCCCCTGCCCCCCGCCGCACCTTCAGTCCCGCGCACTCCGAGCGCAGCTGGGCCCCCACGAATCGGGAATTGCACCCCCGTCCCGCTTGCCTTCCCGGCGACCAGCGGCACCCCCTGAGGGGCCGGGCTCCAGGCAGCGCCCTCCGTCCCGCAGTACTCCCGGGTCCCCCCGCCCCGGGCCTCCCTATCGTCCAAGCCTCCGCGCGCCGCTGCCGGGAAGGAAGCCACAGGTAGGGGGGCGGCGCGGCGCTCACCTGCGCAGGAGGGGTGCTCTCGGCGCCAGCTGGAGAGGAGGAGGAGGAGGAGGCCATGTTGTGGGACTGCTGCTGCTGCTGCTGCTTCCAGGAACTCTGCTCTCCCCTCCCCGTCCCGCTCGACTCCTCCTGCCCCCAAAGTGCGACTCCTTTGGAAAAAGTTCAGCTGCGGCTCCGAAACGCCGAGCGCGGCTCTGCGGCGCCCGCCCGGGTGCAGTGACTCCTCCCCTCCACCCGCGGTGTCCGCAGCGCCCGCCAGGTGCCGGCCGGGCAGCGCAGGGGACGGGAACCGGGGGTGGGCCCGGCTCAGGTAGAGGCGTGGCGGCTGGGCGGGCGACCGAGCCTCACGGCCCCAACTGGCATGTCCAGGCAGCTCGGCCGCACCCTCCCGGGGCTCTCGCGGGGGTCTGAGCAGCGGCAGAGCCACACCGGGCTGGGAGATGGATGATCTTACCTGGTGGGGTGGGGGCGCCAGCCGAACAGCGCCAAGAAGGCGGGGAGGGCCTGTTTTTCTGCGGGCTGCTAAGTAAAGGTCCGTTAGCCACCCCCAAAATTATAATAAAATAGTAATAATAATACTCTCTAATGTGATTGATTAATATTTATTCAAACAGATGAATAAAAGCATCGTTGGGCAATTTTTCTAATTAGTAAAATATAGCATACAATCTGTGTAAAACTGCAGACAAATGCAAAACAATATCCTCAGCCTCAATCCACCCAACCCCTATCCCCATTACCCCCAAGGAAGACCAGATGGCCTCAGTAAGTCCCTACATTTAAATAATAAAAACCTGGAGATGTCCGGGGTGTGAGATAGGGACCAAGCCTGACCCAGAAAGGAAATGGGGAGTGGAACGTCTGAGTGCCCTTGATTCTAGGAGCTCAAATGACAAGCATCTGTGGAAGCTGCTGTCCTGGACAAGGCTGCGGGGACCCCCTCGCTGGAGTCACTGGAGATAACATTCAGGCACTGCAGAGCCAGGCCATTAAATGACAGCAAATCACAGGGTGAGAAGGTTATTCCCTTTTCACTTCTCTTTCCATCCTTCTGAGTACAACAAGAAGTGGTCTCTCTCATAAACAGTGGCTAAAATCCTTTTTTTAATCAGAGAGAGAGAGATTGAGAGCAGACCTCAGTGCCTTAGGTAAGCACTGGTATCTAAATAGAATTTATAACATTATTTAGTTTTCTTTGTTTATTGTTACTGTTACTTTCTATTTATGGCAAATGAAAGTGATTTTCCATTTATGGTAGGGACCCAATTTCCCTTTTAAGCAAGTATTTTTAAAAAATCATTTAAAGAAAGATAAGTGATAGTTCAGTTGGGATGAGATAAAGCAAAATTTCTGAAGATAGATAAAGGATGTACGAACAGATAACAGTGTCTTTGCCAAGTAGTGACAAGGGAAGGCCAAAATAGCTGCTCAGCCGGGAGCAATTTCTCGTGCCTCTGATTTACCACCTAGTCCACTTCTTCTATAACACGAGTAAAGTTGATGTAACATTTATTGGTTGGGAACCTGCTCTGTGTCGGACCCTATACTAAGCACCTTATTCATATTATCTTAGTGGATCCTTTTGAATCTCTTGCAAGAAAGGCAGCACAATCTGGAAACTGAGACTCAGAAACATTTAGCTGAGGTCACCAACTAATAAATAGAGCACCAGTAACTCTCTTAACCTGAGTTTCATAAACTTAGTTAATTTTCATTGATTTTTCAAAGGGATCTGTAGGTTCCCCTAAAGGTGAAGAACTGCCGTTACTGTTGTTTACAGGACAACCCCACCCCTTAGATTAGAGAGTCCATAAGGGCAGAGACCCTGACTTAAATCTTCCTATAACCCCTCCCCCCCCCCCCATACCTAGCCTGTGCTTTCTCCCTTGGGGCACTCATAGGAATTAGTTGAGCTCACTTTAATGTGTGAAGCAAACAAAGCAGACGGTAAGAATGAGGTGGGGGTGGCCTGGGAAGGGCCTCCCCATGGCAAGTCCTATATACACACAGGTATTTTACGAGCCAGTGCACTGGCACCGATACAACCACAGGAGCTGTCTTAAACAAGAGGCAAGCAGCCAACCAGGTAGACAATAGAGGGAGGAAAGTGCAAAAGCTCTGTGGGAAGTTAGATCAGTAAGCCACACCTGAGAGCCCAGAAAAGCTGTTTTCCTGCAGAGCCATCCCATTCAGACTGTTCATCTGGTCGTCTCTTTCTGAGAAGCATTCATATTCAGGAATGTCAAACAGCTCTCATCCTCCACAGGCAGGAAATACAAAAGAAAAAAATGACTGCAAGAAGTTACTGGGAATCTGGAGGCATTTCTCCTCCCTTTAAAAATTGAAAGTAAAACAAAAATCTTTCCATGCAACCATAATGACCTCTTAATTTCAGCCTTCTTCTTTGTCTCTCTCTTCACAGTCAAGTATCTTAAAAGAATAGTAGTTGATATCGGCATCCCTGCTCTCCTGCTTGCCACACACTCCTTTATCCCAGCTCATCCAGGCTCTGCCTCTCCAACTTACTGAAATTGCTCTTCTCACATCACAATTGACTTCCTATTTGCCACATCCATTAAGGGTATTTCCCAGACTTAATCTCAGTTGACCTTCCAACAGCAGTTAACATTGTTACGTTTGGTTTAAATTTTGTCTGGGATTATTACCTCAGTCTTCCTTGCTCTCCCAGCATGCATTGTCTTCTGGAATCTCATTCACATTGTCTTCAGCTACCATACAGTGACTCTCAAATCCAGCTAGACGATTTCCCTGAGCACCAAACCCAAACTTCATCTTGTTCAAAATGGAACCTGTCATCTCTCCTTCTGCACCCTCAAGGATAATAGAACCAGGAACCACCTCTACCAGTGCTGCCCAGCCTTGCTAGTGATATTACCAAACAACACAGATCTCCAAGCCAGAAACCTAGGGCTCATCATCTTCAACTCTGCCCCAATGCCTTCCTTCCCCATCCAATCAGATACTGAATTCTATAGAATTCGTCAAGATAGTCCTTCTTATTGATCTCCACCGTGACCCTCCACTAGATAGCATTTATGGAGCAATCACTATGTTCAAAACTATGCTACTTGCATTTTCTCATCATTGCTCATCTCAACAACTCTAACAGCCTCCTAATTTTATAGTGCATTGGCTCTGTCATCCAATGTTAGGATTCTCCTAAAGTGCCGAAACTGGTCACATGATTATCCCCTCTTAAAATCGTTTAGTTCCTCTCTCTATATTTCAGGATAAAGTTTAAGCTCCTTATATGAGTCCCTGTCCGCTTCTTCCACCTCATCTCAAGGCTGCTGCTCTCCATCCCCTCCTCCATCTCTGGCTCAGGCACACCATACTCAGCCATTCTGAACTACTTCCAATTTCCCCAAACACCAAGGCCATTGTCTTTCTACAGGCCATCCCTCTGCCTAAAAAGCCCTTTTCCCATCCTCCAGTCCCTGCCTCCCCATCTTCTTTGTCTGATTAATACCCACTTATTCCTTCACCAAATTTGCACTCTGATAATACATCTTCAAGGAAGCCTTTCCTGAGCCCCTTTTTTTTGTTAAAGTGTGATTCATTGCCTGTTCTTTGTACTTCCAAAACACCCTGTAGCATACCTCTAATTATTTTGGATTTTAGGTCCACAAATACTTTTCTGCAATGCAGAAATTTAAAAATTATAAAAACCAAAAATGTTTCCATGTGGTTGTGACAATCACCTAAATCGAATTGATGTGAGCCTATTTATACTCTTTATTCCATTTAGGGTGAATATTCATATTTTTTGATTACGAGTTCTTGCCCCCGACCCCTTCAGGAGTGTTATGTGATATACAGTTTGTGCACCCTATTACCATTCTAACAATTCAGAATTCTGAAACATAAAATTCTGAATTCTGCCTGAAAGTGTGTCAGGTAAGGAATATGGACATATACAACTATTATTTGACTTGTCTGTCTCCATTTCTAGTCATAAGCTCGTTGAAGTCTCAACTGTATTCTTTTCATGTCCCAATCCTCAGTGCCAATCCTCAGTACCTAATGCAGTGCCTGGTGCAACAGAGGTTTGCTGAATAAATTCAGGGCATATTTATGAACTTGGGCATATTCCATAGGATTGATTCCCAAGGTCGAAACCTGACACCTCCTCTTGCTCCCTGCATGGCTGTCCCTCCTCTGGGCTATGCTATCCCTTGCACACACATCAGATTTCTCACTGTATATTAATCGTTTGCATATTTGTCTCTCCAGTGAGACTAAGCAGCTTGAAGGCGAAGATTGTGATGCATTGGTCTTTGTAGTTCTGGGTTTGCAGGACCTAGTACAATGTCAGGTACATCATATAATGGCTCGAAACTTTTTGCTAAATGACAGAGAGAAGAACAGAACTGGGGGAGAAAGGGATGGAAGGGGAAAGGGAAGATCAAAAAGAAGGATGGAAGAAATCTGGGAGAGGGTGATTTAGTCTCTATTCAGTGGATTACAACAGTACGTTCCAAACTCAATCGCTTGACAATATTTATCATATCTGTACAGCAGCTGTATTACTTAATGCTGTACTTAAATTAATTTACATTTTATCTAAACAAATTTATTTTAAAGGAAACTTTAAGTTAATATTTCAAATGGAAAAATCACTTTTGCTTGCACTTAATAGAAGATAATCATGAAAATAGATAAAATGAAAACAAAATATTGTTCTAATTTCTTCTTTTATCCTGTTGCTTGCCTGAGACCTGGTCTATATGTTAAAAAGGAACTTTAGCAAGTGTTAAAGGGGCATGAAAGATTGGCACCACTTGCAAACTTTTTCCTTAATGTTAATAGAAGGACTAAAAGAGAACCGGAAAGGTAATAACTTAGTATGGGATCCAATAATATTTAATGCTCCAATAATATTTAATTTAATATTTAATAATATTTAATCCAATAATATTTAATACTATTTAATTTTAAATAATATTTAACCACCTAATCTTATTTCAAGAGCTACCAGTAGAAAGTGGACTGTGGGTATCGTCCTCTGTCTCTGCTTCTACATTTACAATATTGATCCGAAATAACAATTAGACACCCAATTCTTTCCAAAGTAGTGCCTACAATAACTAGACTGACCAACGATTATGTTTAAACAGTAGGAATTTCCCACCTGGCCATTAACAATAGAGAAACACAGTTCTCACACGGTGTATGTGAAATTGCCAATATACAAGGCAACACGAGTTACACAGAAAGTTTTTGCCTGTGAGAAATTTTTGTCTAAGTTCTGGAGATTATGGCTAGTGAATGTATTTTTGTCTCATAAAGTGAGCAAGTAGTAAAAAAGCATTTCTCAAATAGGAGAAATATATATTTGGTTCCCGCTTACCATGGAGGCTGTAATTTCTTTGTAGAAATATGCCCCTTAATTTGTAAATGTTATGAGGGAAAGTAGTTCTTCAAGCACAAAGCTGAACCAACATGTTCTCTCTCTTCGTGGTTTTTGGCCTTTCACCCCCATATATGGTATGAAGTGGGTGGAAACTCATATAAATATACAGCAAAGATCATAACTTAGCAATATATTTTACCAAGGTCAACTAGCATGACAGCGCTATGTTTATTTATTGAGCTAGTTTTGCAATCCCTTGCAGAATATGGTTAAATAACTTATTTTAATATCTGTTGCCATTTCTTAATTCCTTAAATTTCTAAAAGATTTCAAAAGAAATAGAGATTATTCTGTGATCTATGCAATAAGAAACACTATCTGGCTGAATATATTTCAAATAATTGCTTTTTTTTTTTTTCCCGCACAGGCAGGCACTAGGAATCAAACCCAGGTCTCTGGCATGGCAGGTAAGAACTCTGCCACTGAGCCACTGTCGCACCACCCAGATAGCTGCTTTGTAAAACCCAATCATGGTCTCTCATCTCCCTCACCTGTCTTTGCAAGAATGCCCACATGTTCTCTTACTTGTGTATCTAATAAATTTCCTACTACTAACTTTAAAAAAAATCACACAAATAGATATATAGATATATAGATGATAGATAGATAGACAGACAGATGAATATATATAGAGAAGGATAGAAAGAATGTGGCAAAACATAAAATTGGTGGATCTAGGTATGGGGGATGTTGGAGTTCTTTGTATGGGTTTTGCATTATTTTTGTAACTATCCTGTAAGTTTGAAATTCTTTCAAAATACAAAGTTTTTCAAAAGAACCAAACTTCATAGTATTCCAGAAGAGAAAAGATCTATGTGGTTAGCTCTACTTTATCTCTACCTTTTGATGATTACTTTTCATCAATTCCTTTTACTCACTTTGGTCTGTGATTTTAAATACATACTATAAAATGTTGATAATATGAATAGCATAATATCACATTATGTTATTAAATACACGAATGTTAACATAAATAAAAATGAATTAATTAACAATGGTAAATTACAAATAACATTGGTCATTTTCTGCCACCTACTAATAAGGAAAAGCAAACTTTCCTTATTACCTTTGTCTGAGTGCAATGAACCGTGAGTCTAGTTGAAAGTACGTAGGAAAGAAAAGGAATGAGAGCCTTTGTTTTATTCATTGGCGTAGTATCTAGGACACAGGGAAAAGGAATAAAAGAAAGTGACACCTTAAGAACAAGACCTGGGAGAATAAACTTTCAATTAAAATATTTTCACCTGCCTCACACACTCCACTTAGTTCCCTCTTGTTTCACCCTTTACTCTCCTCCGTTCTAACTCTGCTAAACCAGGACCGGCTCTCTTAATTCATATATGTTTTCTTCTTTGCCCTGAACAGAAGAAAAACTGAATCATGAAGTCACTTGGCCCACCCCGTGCACTCTTTGCTCCTAGCTCAATGGGATTGTCTATGTTAGCCTTTATGCTTTATAAAGCTGTTTCTAATGACCTAATGTGGGGACTTCAGCATGTAAGAATTCTGATCATGTACCCACCTTTATGAGATGAAGCCTTGAACTTCAAATCCGGTTTTTAAAGTTCAAACTAGAAAATAAAGAAATGCGATTTAACAAAAACTGGAAACATACTAACACAACTCTCTAAGACTCCTCACAAACCACCTCCACCCTCATGGAGTCCCCAAAAGTTTGGTCTCTTGGACATCCTATTACTGATCATTTTATTTTGCTGCACTGTTTCCTTTGTCCTCTCTTTCAAGTTCAATATATAGCTTGCTTAAATAATTTCACATTGAAAAAATTTTGAGAATCATATTAAATTCTTGTGGACACCCTTAGGATATTGATAATTAGGGATCACAGACTTAGTAAAAATTTGATTACTAGAGAGACCATCTGTTTTAGTTTTCTGGCTGCCAAAGCAAATAGGATGCAATGGGCTGGCTTTAACAATGGGAATTTGTTGGCTCACAGTTTTGAGGCTAAGAGAAGTCTAAATTAAGGCATCATCAAGGCAATGTTTTCTTGCCAAAGACTGGTGTTCTGGGGCTGGCTGCCAGTGACCCTTGGTCCCTAGCTCCCCTGTCACTTGCAATTCACAGGGCAGGCTGTCCTGGCCTCTCCCTTCTCTTTTGGGTTCTGCTGACCTTCAGCTTCTTTCTTCCTGTGGCTTTCTATTCATCTGAATTTCATTCTGATTATAAAAGACTCCAGTAATAGGGCTAAGGTCCTATGTGCAATGGGTTCATCCCACAGAAATGGATTAAGTTTAAGAACATGTGTATCTGGGGTACGTACAACTCCAAAGCACAACACCATCTTTACAATCTTGAACCCGGTGTGGTCTCTTCTTTATAATATTATTACTGCTTCAAATTCTAAACACTTGCTTCCAAGTTTGTACAATGCAAAAGGGCACCATGCCCAAGGGGAATGCCATTCACATCATAATTACAGTAGAGCTGAATGTTTATCTCAAAATTTTTTGGCAGATGGCAATTAAGGCCCTAAGGAAATCAATATATTTTGAAAATTTTCCGACAGGTGGAGAAAAAGTATCTTGAAGAAGGATCTTCTTTCATTTGTGCAAGGATACTTAACATGAAACTGGTGGCAATCCTGCAGTCCTCCCCCAAAATGAAATATTAAACTCAAAATCCCATGAGAGCAGGGACTGTGGCTGTCACGTTTCCCTCTTTTCATCCCAGCACTGACCACTGAACCTCACACATATTTAGTGCTAAATTAGCATTTGTTGGTTGCATGGCTGAAGAATTCTGTATTTTATTTACGGTTCTTCCAATTTATTGATATATATCTTTTCCATTACTTATCCTCTCTTGTTCTAAATTTATGCATCTACAGTGGATAATTTTAATACAATTTTTGACAAGTATAATGCTAATATAGGGGCACTATATAAATGTTACATGATATTTTTAGTTGATTTATGTAACAACGATACTTAAACTTTATTTCAAATGCTTCCCTTTCTTAATCATCACTTTACAGCTAGAGACCTTCTTTTACAGAGCACTTGAAAAATACTGTGCACAACACACCACTGAGTGCACTACCTCCTTGGTGTACAGATGCAATTCATCCCTCTTACATTCCTCCTACTCTTTATTGTAATATAGATAAGAGATCAGCAAACGTGTTCTGTAAAGGGCCAGGTAGTAAATATTTCAGGCTAATGGCTCTTGGTTGCAACCACTCAACTCGTTATAGATCAAAAGCAGCCATGGACAATATGACACAAGTTTTTTTGTGTGGGAACAAGCCAAGGCTGTGGCTATGTTCCCATAAAACCTATCTACAAAAATAGGCAATGGGCCTGATGGGCCATGGTTGACCGACTACTGATCTACATTTTTAGCAGGCTCTCCTTTGGCGTTGTAAAATGTCAGTGTACCTTTGTATGTCCTGAGCACTGTGTGTTATCTCATTAATCCCTATCACAAAACTCCGAGTTGCATATTATTGTACCCTTTTAATGGGTGAGAAACTAAGACTTAGCAACGTGACTACAGGCTTCTTCTAGCTTGTGAGTCAAGTAACCAGGCCTGTTTGTGTGATAACCCCACCCTGGCCCAGTGGGCCTTACCTGGGATACTGCCACCTCCTCCTAAATGGCATCCTTCCTCCAATCCACTCTCCAATTAGCAGCCCAAGTGACCTCTTTTAAATGTAAATCAGATCTGCTTGACTTTCCTGCTTAAAACCTTCCAACGACTTCTACTGTCTTTGGGATTAAAACTGAAGTCCTAACCCTGCCCGCACAAAACCAGAACATGTCTGGCCCCTGCTTGAGTCTCAGAACTCATTCAGTGTCTTTTCGCTCTTGTCCTCCAAACCCTGGTCACACCAGCATCCGTTCCGTTTCGAAGACATGCTCAATCCCTTCTGACCTTAAGGCTTTTGCACATGACTTCCTGCCTGGATCAGCTTTCCCTGCTCTTTTCCCTCACTGGTTTTCCCAGTTGCCTCTTTCTTGTCATTCAGGTCTCAGCTTCAGAGTCATTTCCCTTCAGAGAACTTCCCTGATCGTCCAGTCTGCATTTTATCATCAACCACTTTTTTTTTTCTCTCTGCATAGCATGCATTAATTACTATGTGAATTTTCTGGTCTGTTGTTCATTGTCTGTCTGCCCCATAAGACTGTAAGCTCTATAAAAGCAGGGATCAGTTTTTCTATCACCCATCACTATATTATTAGAACATTCAACAGTGTTTGGCATATAGGAAAGGCTCAAGAAATATTTAAGATATGTGTCAAATGGATGTTAATTAACAAAACCCCATGTCCTTCACTACATTCTCCTGCTTCCTAGCACTGGCTGAGGCCATTTCCCATGAGATACATTGGAGCATTTGATTGGGAAAGGGGTGGTTTGGGTCATTCAACCCACATTCCTTAACTTATAACCTCAAAACATAAACAGACAAAAAAAAAAAATACACCAACTATGTTTGGCCATTTAGTTCAATGACCAAAGGTCATCATCTTCATTTTAAAAAACAACACTCTTGAAAGTGACAGCCCCATTTTGCTGTAGATAAAATTGTATTGTTTAGATAAGCAATCTTGCCATAATGATTTAATTCTTAGAGTGGCAATTTACATAGGTCTTTTTTTAAAAAAAACAAAACATTATGGTCTAGAAGAGAAATGGGATTTCTTTCAGATGAATAAAGATAATTTGGGTTCAGGAGGAAATCAACATGATTATTCACATAATTACATCCTGACTTGAATAAGGTCGTATATGTTTCTCCTCTAGATTACAAGTTTCTTTGCATATATGTTTTGACATCCTCCATGATACTGAACACACAGACATTTAAGAAGTTCTCTAATGACGTAAATGAAAAATGGGGATGAGAGGGGTAGAGAAAGGGAAGGACTGTGACGTGACTGAAATCAAGACCACACTAAAAGGAAGTGGTGAGCACTTCTTTTATGGCACCAAAGAAGACAAGCACTGTAGTGGGAAGCAACTGGGACCAGGATTTAAGAGAGCTACTCTGAGGCTCTGGGTGAATAACTTCAATTTTTCAGCCTCAGTTTTCTTATCTATTGAAGACAAGAAAGAATTGAGAAATGTGATCTTTAGGATGCCTTCCAGTGCTAACGTGCTACGATTCCACCTAGAACTTTAATCTCAGAAGCTGCAATTCAGTTACATAAACCACATTGCTTTTAACACCTTCAGTATGAACAACACAGAAAAGGGCAATAAGTCTATTTGGAGATGCTTGGCCCCATATCCTTCATTCACTCATTCATTCATTCATTCATTTAAAAATATATTTTTGAGTTTTCACGGGCAACTCATGACATGTTGTGAGAGGACTGAAATGTAAGGATACTTATTAAGTACCCAGTACATTCTGAGCTGTCCAAAGAAATAAAAGAGAAGCATAAGGTTTGGAGTGTGTATACCTGGTTTTAGTCTGGACTCTGCTTCCACCTTTCTGGGTTAGTACCTTCATGGCATTTTTCAAGAACTCATTTTCTCATTTATGATGAAGGTGTTACATTCCCCCTCTAAGGATTCCTGAAGTGCTGGTTCTGGAGACACTACACTTCTGAACAGAAGGCCTTGCTCCTGCTTGAATGAACATAGCTTACCTTTCAGCTTGATGGGCTGAGGGATCTGCTCAGTTTCCTTTGCCGGGATGTGGTGGTTGTGTTGCAAAACTTTCAGATACTTAGATGCATCATTCCTAGAAATAAAGCTTGATGACATAAGGAAGTTGAGAACAAAGTGGTCAATGAGTGTCATCAATAGGCCTATTCCATATTAAATGCTGCACAGAAATCATGAAATGCTTTGGAATCTTAGAATTCATATATGAGATAAAAAAAAAAATGACAGTTGATTTTCCCAAATAGGACAACCTCCTAAATTTTATCAGTAATGGGTATGAAGCTGAAATAAACTTTTCTAAATAATTTGGGCCAACCTAGAGAAAAAACTCAACTATCTTTCTATTTTCTGAATTGAAAATATTACCAAACTTTTGTTTCCAACCCCACAAAAGCTAGATTTTCCCATGGGTATATGAGTATCAAAGATGAGAAATTTAGGGGAGACAGATATCGGTATATCAGGGAAAGCTTCACAGAGTGGGTGGGATGGGACCTGGGCCTTAATGGATATTAGAATTCAGGATTTGCTGAGTGGGTTTATAATTTTGAATAGTTTACAGAGCAGCCCCTCTTCAAATCCATGTCATATTCCAGGAATGGCAAATCAGTTTTCTCTAGGATGTTATCCCTAATTGATTGGTATGAGTTAATTGGAAAAGAGTGCCATGATCAATCAGTGACAACTACCATCGGTCAGAGATGGTGGGAAAGAGGCTACATAGGCCACATGTTTGCCTTACCTGCTCACCTCTTTTCTGGATTTTTCCCAAATGATAGTGGAAACATTGTCTCCCAATTCAAAATTTATATGTTGTCATGTCAAAATACCTTCCTTTATGTTGTGCTAATGCTGAGATGTACTAATGCCTGGGTTGGGAGAACAAAATAAGAAGAGATGTTTGTTTTCAAGAGAGAATTCTCTTACTTATTCCCCAGTCCCACTGCCCTTCAGCAGCTCTGACTCCCAGTTTGGGTTGGAGGGGAGGGGATGGAGGTTTTTGGGATGGTTTCAACACAGGCAGAGAAGCCTATAGGGAGGAAGAGAGGGGAGCAGTTTGTCAAGATGCGAGCTGAAGAGGGGCTCAAATTAAGGGGGCCCTTTGCACACATTTCCCCCACTCATTTCCCTTCTAGCTGCCGTTCCTTTATTTTATCATTTCTAGAAACAACCCAGTGGGTGGGTGTGGAGGAGAGATAGAAGCTCTTTGGGGATGTGGGATATGGAAAAGCCAAAGGGGCCCTTTTCATCTGCTAGTCCCTAGGCCACTGTGCCTGTGAGGTTGCAGTGTCCCATGTACACTCAGAAAGCTTTAGACATGGACATATAATAGATGACAATAAAAGCTAATATTGATCTAAGCCTCACCATATGCTAATCACTGGGCTAAGCAGTTTGGGCACCTTTTCTTATGATCGGAAACAATGTAGCAAAAAGACTGTTATCAGATCAATGTTGCTTTAAATAGCAGCTCCATCGTTGATCACCTATATGATTTGAGGTGATATATCTCATCTCTCTGAGCCTCAGTAATTTATATATAAGAAGGCATTATAATAAAACCTCTATACATTGTTGGTTGGAGTTTGAAGATATGTGTAAAGCTCCTGTCACATAGTAGGCTCTCAATGAAAGGGTCGTTGCTCTTAGGATTATTAGCATCACCGTGGACTGCTGGTTAGAACCTGGAGGACATGGCTGTCAGCTGCCGGATCAATTAGACCAAAGAAGGTCCAAGAAGGTTAGGGACATAGGCCGTATTAGAGGCATTGGTGGGTCACTATGGCTAACAGGACTGATGCTGGTAGAGTCAGGAAGAAATGATTGTGGGGCTTCCCATGTATTCCAGTTTGCTAGCTGCTGGAATGCAATATACCACAAATGGGATGGCTTTTTAAAAGGGGAATTTAATAAGTTGCTAGTCTACAGTTTTAAGGCCAAGAAAATGTCCCAGTTAAAACAAGTCTATAGAAATGTCCAATCAAAGGCATCCAGGGAAAGATACCTTGGTTCAAGAAGGCTGATGAAGTTCAGGGTTTCTCTCTCAAGTGAAATGGCACATGGCAAGCACAGTCAGAGTTTCTCTCTCATCTGGAAGGGCACATGGCAAACATGGCAGTGTTTGCTGGCTTTCATGTGGCTCTACCACAAGGGACTCTCTCCGAAATGGTTCCTCTTTTAAAGGATTCGAGTAAGCAACTCCACCTTCAGTGGGTAGAGACACACCTCCATGGAAATCATCTAGTCAAAAGTTACCACCCACAATTGGGTGGGACACATCTTCATGGAAACAATCAAAATGCTCCCATCCAACGATATTGAATGAGGATCAAAGAGCATGGCTTTCCTGGGGTCCACCACAGATTCAGACCAGCACACCATGTAATAGCAGCACAGATGTCCTCACAGGCCTGATGTATCTAGCTCTAGGATGGACTTGGCAAGAACACAGGGAAGCAAGGAGGTAGGTTTGGACAGGTGCTCTACACGTTGCCACCTTCCCCCAACTCGACACCTGGTTTGCGTGGTGTTTTGTACACAGCTGACAATCAACTATAACAACATATAGTAAGCACTCACAATATGCCAAGCCTTGGACTAGACCCATAGCTCCTATGGCAGAGAGTGCCTTTCAGAGACATTGCAGTTGTATAGATAATTTCGAAACTCTTCAAAACCTAAAGAAATACAGACCTAGTGGTGAAGGGGAGGCAATGTGATACAGTGAAACAAGGGTCCCTGCTTGTCTGGCCTCGGATTTACCAGTACTAGCCAATCCTGTCAAAGCCTTTCTCTTTGGAACCCTGGAGAATGGCATGTCAGTCTCAGCTTGGTATTTTCGTTTCCTACAACTGCAGTAAAAAATTACCACCAATGTGCTGGCTTAAAACAAAACAAATTCATTCTCCTACAGTTCTGAAGGTCAAAATTTGGCAATAAATCTGACAAAATTAACTTAAGGCACTGACAGAGCTGAAATCTTCTGGAGACACTAGGGGAGAATGCATTTCTTGCCTTTTCCGGCTTCTCAACGCTTTCCTCTTTCCTTGACTCATAACCCAGCATCGCATCACCTTTCTCCCCCCATTTCCATCTTCACATGACCTTCTCCTCTTCTGTTGTCTAATTTCCCCCTGCCTCCCTCTTAGAAGGACACCATTTATCACATTTAGGGCCCACCCAGCCATCCAGGATAATCTCCCCACCTCCAAAACCCTTAAATTAACTGTATCTGCAAAGTCCATATTGCCATATATGGTAAGTTCTTGTTTCTGGGAATTAGGAGCTGGGCATCTTCCGGGGCCAGCACAATTGGTATACTAAAAATAGCATGAGTGCCTCATTTCCAGGAGAGATGCAGCAGACACATCTGGGCCTAGCAAGGGAGACCAAGCAGACCCTTAGGGCATCATTAGGCATGTTTCAACCTGAGCTCTGAGACCAGGATCCTGCCAATGTTCCTTTTCAAGGAAGAGTTTGTAGAATCACAGCACTGCAAAGAGGCTTCCAAGAGAAAATCTTTCCCCTGCTTCTTATAGGTGAGAAGACTATATTTGCAAAGGGCATGAGCTGACCTGCCCAGATCATTCAACTAGACCAGAGCTCAGGTGTTCACACTCCAACCCTGGCGCTCTCTCTCCTACCCCTGTAGAGGACTCGGAATGCCATGGTTGCTTAATAAAAGTCCACAAGTTTCTAAGTTAGCAAACGTTATCTCTTTAGTAGAGGGAGTGTGAAAAGCACCCCACTAAATGCCAGTGCACCTGGAAACTCACAAAGTGTTTGTGAGGTGTAATGCTATGTTTTTTTTTTTTATTTTTTAGTCTTCCTCCTTTGTTCCTGGAGGTCTGGATGCTTTCTCATAGCCCCACGGCAGCGCAACTGGAATTGCTGCAGGGCTGGAACTTGTCAAGAAACATTGGTCTTTAATGAAAAGGGAAGTTCTTTCAGTGATTCTCTTCTAGGTAAGCACCCTATCTTAATCAGAGTCACCTGAAGACCTTTTGCATCTGCCACCCTCACTTAGGGCAGTGGTTCTCAGGATGTGTTGTTGGTAACAGTAAGATCAGCATCCCCTGGGAACTTGTGAGAAATGCAAATTATTGGGCCTTACCCCAGACTGGACCAGAAGTCTGGGGATGTGGGCCACCAAGCTGAGTTTTGCTCTGCAGGTGATACTGATGTAAGCTAAACTTTGAGACACACTTCCAGCTTTGGGTGAAGAGGGTGCGTGAGTGGGACAGGTGAAAAGAGCCAGAGCAGGACTTGCTTTTCAAATTGAGAATGATGATAGAAATGATGATGGTTAAGGGTGTACTCTCCTTTCAGGTGTGTTAGGGTGGAGCCCGCTGACAACAGGTCAAACAGGCCAAAAGCAATTGGCCAGCAGCTCACCAATAAAAGCATAAAGGAGTTCGGGTAATACTGTGGAAAGCATTCAGGAAAATTGATGTGTATGGCTTTATGTGAAAGCAAGGAGAACAATTCCAACCAGTATGCAGGTAGACTTGGAATGTATTTAGAGAAGATCTTGTATCCCAGATTTCTGGGAGGTGGGGGTAGACCAACAAACTAAAACAAAATCTTGTCTTTGAACAAAAGATCAGGGAAAGGGACATGAATTCACAGTGGCAAAATCATTAAAAGAGAAGATGGCAAATTATTGGGTGATGGCCACAGAAATTTATTAAACTGGTAAAGAGACTACTTAGATACTGCCTTGGGTTTAGTTTAGTGATGGTAGGGTCTGAAGTCTAGTGAGTGAAGGATTCCTTTGTCCTCTTAGATGAGGATATAAAATATGAAAAGAGATAAGATATAACACTCTAGCAGGTTGCAGAAATTCCATATTACACCTGACCGAACATGGATCTAAGGCTGTGGGTCTTCACCAGAGATGAAGGCATTTGACAATGTCTGGGGATATATTTTTACTCATAAGGGTGCTACTGGCATCTAGAGTAGAGGCAGGGATAGTGCTAAACATCTGACAAGGCACAAGGCAGCTCTTCACTGCAAAGAATTACCTGGCACGCAATGTCAATAGTACCCAGGTGAGAAACCCACCTCTAGGATAAGGTGCCCTGACAGCTCCCATCCCAGCCACATAGTAGGTACCAGACTTCCTTGTGAAAACTTCAGGCTTGCAGGCAGTAAAATCTGTATCTGAATATTCAGACTTGAGTCAAAGTAATTGAGGGAGAACATTTGTAAATGGTTGGAGACCTGGCCGTGGTAGCAGGGACAGAGGTAAAGACTGGGCTGGGAGAAGAGAAAATCAAGGAAACAGGTCAAACATACAATTCTCAGCCTTCTCTGTCTGGAGATCACTCATACCCTAAACTCCTGTCACCTTATCCCAGCTTTTTCCCGATACGTGGGTAGTGACTGTCTTCACATCAGCAATTCCAGCCTTGCAAGGGGTGTTACCAGAGGATACATATAGCCTTGGGATGGCAAATGTGCTATTTAACCAACTATTCTGAACATCAAACACAAATTACACCCATTCTGAATCACCATTACCATTTCATCATTTAACTAGCGAAAGTAAAACCTATTCATTATAAAAGAAACCCTGTAATGAATTTCTGCATAACCTTGTGTGATGAGAGATTCAAGAGGTTAGTATTTCGCACTTAGTGTGTCCCAATGATTCACTGTGTATTACATTAAAAATTTATCTGCTTCCTGCCCAAATTCGCCCAAGGCTACCAGTTGTACAATTAAGACAGTTTTGAATACAATTCACTAAAAGCACAGTTGGAACAAAAATTAAAACATCTGATTGTACCCATTGCTAATATCTTTTCTCACAAAGAGTTCATACTTAGAAATATTTTCTTTCTCTTTTTTCTTAGACCACTTAATTAGATAAGTGGATAATGTAAAAATTCCTTTGTAGGTAAAATATTTTATCAGATTACTCTGTTGATTCTAACTACTCTTCTAAATAATTTAAGGTGGGTAACATTTCTAAGTTTGCCTTACTTATTTTTTAACACTTAATTGAAAATTGCCTGGAATTTAATTGGCGACTAATTAATTCTCCACTAATTAAAAATGTTTGTTGAGTGTCTCTCACATGCAAAATGGTGGAGATAAAGAAATTTGGGGCATGGTTTTCAATATATGAACTGAAATTAAAATTTAAAAGCTTATAACTATAATTTTTATAAAAACTGAGGGATTTGACTGATGATTTGATGAACTAGGTCCTCTGACAGGACATTTTCCCTGGGTCCCCACCCGGTCACCTTGCAGAGCACTTGAAGAGATTTTGCTTTGGCTTCTAGGAGAATATTAGTGATGAGCTGAGTCACTTCCCTTCCCTTGCTTTTAAAGAAGTTCTTAGAATTAGAAAGAAGAAAGATGTCGTGAATATACTTAGTCTTATATTTATTTGATTTGATATAATCACAGGGCTAAGAGCCTCTCCAGATTAAAAAAAAAATAGACATATTTTGAAGCTTGGTAACTTTTTCCCGGTCACTGAGTAACAAGTAATAATTAGGAAATTACTGTAGCGCTGCCCAAGACTACTGAAGTCAGTGAAAAGAATTCATATGCTTAAGCCAACACAGGGGGAACTGGCCTAGTCACAATTACTGCAATTACTGTTGAGACTGTCAGAAAACAAAGTTGTGATCTGTAACAAGATTTAGTTTTTACTCTAAACCTCTCTCTGTTCCTTTTGCCCCTCATCTTGCAAAGGTGCACAGGCTTGCATATCTGTGTGCACACATGCACACTATTCTCTTTGCACACAATTTCTAAATCTTCATTCCCTCGGTTACTTTAATTACTAGCGTATAAATTATTAGCATTCTCATCAGAGAAGTTTTTCTCAAAATTTTAATTTATAAATATCTTCCCTTGGCTACAAGCTCTAGTTATTAGAAGTATTGCTGGTGTATGCTTCTTCTCTCCACCCCTTATTTTTATCTTCACTCTTCCTTATCCATCAAAACTCACTCAGGAACTGCCACCCCTCTGGGAAGCCTTCCGGGATACTCTCTACTCCCAGTTCGACAGAGCTGTTGTCCCTGTGGGCTCCCTGGTGAACCTGTGAATTCCTCCATTCCTTTGTAAACGTGTGAGGACTGGGTACTCCTCCAACACCTCCTGCCCCAATCTGCGTGTTCCTTATAACCTTGAACTAAGTTCCCATTACCTTTGCACAGCCAGTGTCTAGGATAGATTCTGCTATATGCTGGGCATGCAATAGATGTTTGAGAAATTTCCCTTAGTAATAAAATGCAAACTTAATCCTCAACTATATGGCAGGGGAATTATGCAACTGCCAAAAGCAAGGAATTCACCATAATATATCTGGACAGATATTCCTGGTAGGCCATGTAAAAGGGAATGGAGTAGTATTATTAGGAACTGTCACACCAGATAATGTCCAGAGAGCTGCCAAGGCTTAATAACTTCTACCCCAGCTGAATCCAAATTCATGTAATCATCCAACAAACACTTAGCTGTGTGTTAAAAGCCAGCTGGGTTGCAGGGACCGAGATTAAAGATGGTGCTGGTGGTGTAGGGCTGAATAGTCATAAGTGAGTAAGAGCTGCATAAAGGCATGTGAAATGTGATAGCACGGGGGTCAAGTTCAAGCTCTGGAGTTGAGTCATTCTGTGATGGTTCAAGACCCACAGCACTGATCACTGGCAGTGCAATCCTGGCTAGATACTTAGCCTGTCCATGCCTGGGACACTTAACTGTAAAATAGAAGCAAAGGCTAAATAAAAATCACCTGTATTCTCAAACTAACAATTTAGTGCATATTGTTCCACAATTTTTTTTATTTGTATCTATAGAGATCATATTATGTGCAATATTCATATCACATTTTCTCATTGTTACTGTCAACAAATATGCATTTACATTATAATTCTTAAGAACTGCATGTATTCATTGAATAGTTGTATAATATCACGTTTAGTCAGTTACTTACTAAGGTTATTTCCCTTTGTTCTATGAGAAACAGCACTGTAATGAACATCTCTGTCTCTGTTTCTCTCTCTCTCTCTCTGCCAATTGTCTGATAATCAATTGTCTGATAATATCTTTAGGATATATTTCTGGATGATGAAGGTGGTAAATAAACAACAGTGGTTAAAATTAGTTTCATTTTACTTTTTGAATAGATAAGACATTTATATATTTTAAATTTCAAAATTTTCAAATTAAAAATTTCAAAACAATATAAAGAGTCATAATTAAGTTATCTTGTGAATGTCCCCCATCCACCTTGTTTTCTCACTTCCTTCCATCATGAGAAACCACTTATGAAAAACCGTAAGAACTTTATTTGGGTTCTTATGTAACTTTTTATGACAAGCAAAAATTCCACATATAATCTGATTTTACTTTTTACTCAAAAACTAGCATAGTATACTTACTATATTGCATCTTTCTTTTTCACCATTTCTCAATATGTAGGAGAAAATACTCTCTTGGTTTATTAAAAAAAAAAAACTCCTCTTTCTCTCCACCTCCCTCCCTCCTGCTCCTCTTATTTTAGTAGTAGTAAGGATTATTATCGTTTTGGAGATAGCATAGTTTATTGTCTAAGTTCCTTACAGATGTAGAACCCCTGCTCTACTCCCCATGGTAGGTTTAGATAGATGTGACCCACCACTTCACCGCGCCCCCCATCACCATCTAGTTATGGCAAGCACAGGAAGAGCAAGCCAAGGAACAAACTGCCAATTTTTCCAAATCCACAGCAGACTGTGTCTACCATTTCCTAAGTCTGTATTCTTGATCTCTGTGATTTCCTTCCAAACAGCTACATGTGAATAGACTTTCTTGGAATAGACGAGGTACATTTATCACCACATGCTCTATCCGTTTACACCGACTCTGATTAAAAACAATGGGGAAAACACAGGTGTCCCAAGCAGCATCAAGTTACTCCTGTATACACTAAACCATTTTCTTCCTCCATGACTTCATTCTTTGTTTGCAGTACAGATCCCTCCCCAAATCATCCCCTGACTTTCTTCCAAGGAGAGGCTAAGCAATCCAAACTCCTAATTGCTGTTTATTTCATTTGCGTGTGGGTTTTCTCCCTTTGCTATAATTGTCATAAGGTCGTCATCCTATTGCCAGGTAAACAAGAGCTCGATTAACAGGCCATGAAACTTTAATGGTTCTATTTCCTTGACTTATTTTGTCTCCCACTCCACACGGCTGCTTTCTGTTTGGCTGACCTTCAGTTTCTCTTGAAATTACTGTATTTACTTCTTCCATTTTTATCAGCTAAACTTGAGACCTTTCTCCTCCTCCTGCCAAGACCATTGCCGGTCCCTACTTCTCACTCAACAAAGAGTAGGCAAAGTAGGCAGACATTCTAGACAGAGAGAATGTAATATGATGTGTTTGAAGAATCAGAAGTTGTTAGAATCTTCTGGTTCACAGAGGAGAGTGAAGGGGATATCAGGAGATTTGTGGGTCAGGTAGATTGGGGCCATGTTGAGAAGAATCCTAGGCTTACATGTTAATCATCTCTGTGATGGCTAGCTACTGAATTCTTTTAAGGAAGTGAATGACACGGCAATGGAGAGGGTTGATTGAGGAGAGACTGGGGCAGGGGAGGACATGCAGTTAAGCAGTTGTTGCGAGGGCAGAAGCAGCAGTAAGAATGGAAGGAAAGGCAAATGTAGAATGGTTCATCAAATTAGATGAGGTTGGGGAGGAAAAATAGTCAGTCATGTCAGCACTGAAGTTTCTGGAGTTGGTGGAAATGGTAAGAGTTATGGACACAGAGAGATTATATTTGGTGAGGGAAGATGTTTGAGGTTCAGCTGACAGTGGGAACTCCAGGTGCAGATGTCCAGCGGGCAGTAAGCCTGGAGTTCAGATGAGAGGTGAGGACTGGAGAAATGCAGTTTGACTTTCATATGCTTTATATAGGAGTAGTTGTAACCCTGGGCTTCAAAGAGGCTGTGCAGGGAAAGAACAGGGCAAAAAAGAATGAGGGAGACAAGAAATTAGCCAGCCAAAGAGCATGAGAAGCAGCCACTAGAGGGGCAAAAGGAGAACCACAAGCGAGGCTGGTGTTGAAAAGGACGCATCTTTTAAAAGAAAGTTTCAAGAGAAAAAGATCAGCCAACATTATTTAATGCCTAATAGAGGTCACGTAAAATCTTGCATGATTTTCTTGGTTTGTATTGTGCATGTATAATGAACTGAATCATTTTGATTTCTTTTGAAGAATCTAGAAAAAAATTCTTAAATCCCTTCATGCCCTTACCGTCTACCTTCAATCTTTGTTAAAATAACCAGTAGGCTTTGTAATTGTGGGAATACCCCTTCTGTGCCACCCCAGTTCAATTTATCACTACTTCATGTTATTTCACTACAAAATTATTTATTGGACCCTTATCATGTGCCAGACACGGTCTCCGTCTCTGTGGATGCAGAAATACACAGGTTCTGTCTCCAGACCTGCATGGTTTGCATTCTTGCCATCTGAAACCCAAACAGCTGGAAAATTTGAGTAGAGTGGGGAGAAACGCCGGCCCATCAAAACAGGACAGAAGACGGGTGATTGGAGCTGACGGGATACAGACTGTGCAACAGGATTAGATACAAAAACTCAAAAATGGACAGCACAATACTACCTAATTGTAATGTAATTATGTTAAAACATTGAATGAAGCTGCATCTGAGCTATAGTTTTTTTTGTTTGTTTGTTTTGTTTTTTTATTTTTTTTTATTTTTTATTTTTATTTTTTCTCTATATTATCATTTTATTTCTTTTTCTGTTGTCTTGCTATTTCTTTTTCTAAATCGATGCAAATGTACTAAGAAATGATGATCATACATCTATGTGATGATATTAAGAATTACTGATTGCATATGTAGAATGGAATGATTTCTAAATGTTGTGTTAGTTAATTTTTTTTAATTAAAAAAACAAACAAACCAGGTGACCCTAGGGAAAAGGAAAAAAAAAAAAAAGCACTTCCCTGCTCAGTATTTCTTAACTCTACATCCAGCCAAGCATTTATCAATTACTTGGGAAATTTAATATTCAGTGATTAACAGCTGCTTTATGATCTCTTGGTTGTTTTTTTTTTCTTAACTTTTTGAGTTTTTATTGCATTTTTAAAGTACATTCCATATACACCCTCTGACTGTGGTGATTGAATACTTGTTAGAAGCAAAGCCAAGCTAAAGGTAAAAAAAAAACAAAAAAAAAACAGGACAGAAGAGTGAAGCAGGCGAAGAGCTGAGAAGAGCAGGTGGGGACCACCTGTCTTGAGCAGTTGCCTTCCCAGCTCCCCCACCCCACCCCCACCCCACCCCCGCAACACTCCAATGGCTCAGTTGCACAATCTAAGGAGTACTTCCTCTGAAAGAAGCTTCATCCTGCTTTCATGTGGGAATGAGCAATTAATTGTGGTTTGCTGGTGCTTATTAACCTTATTATTTATACATTAACAATTATCTAAACAAAGATGGCTATAAATGCCTGCTGTCAATGAGAGTGTGTCATGAATCAAGAATTATACTAAACTGTTTTTGTGCTCTTAACGCACCTCCAGCCTACTCCCACAAAAATACTGAAAATAAACAACCATTTATCTTGAGTGGAAACTCTAGTGATGGGAGAAAAGCTAGGCTTACAGTTATTTGGGAATCAACTTGAAAGTTTTTCATCTGAAACTAATAATTGTGGCATCCCCCAAATAATGGACAGCTATTTTAAATACTCTACTTAATATCTATTAAACAAATTTGATTCAAACCCTGTTATCACATTCTTATTTAAAGAACATGATGATCTTCCACTGTTCTTTAGGGAGACACTAATGAGAATGAAATTATCATTGAGACACAGTATAGGAGAACTAAAGGCTTAATGCCTATTTATCAAATTTAGTGTTAGTGATATTTCATTACTAACAATATGCCATTTCATATTACTCATCATCGTAATAGAAGGCCATATATTTATTTTATTGCACGTAGGTGGAACATCGCATGGTGACAGAAAAGCTGGGCAAAAGCCTGGGTTCAAGTCTCCATTCTGCCACCCATTAGTTATCTAACATTGCACAAGTTACGTAACTTCTTTAGACCTTAGTATCCTCATCTGCAACTGGATTTGCAACAATTAGATTGTTTTATCTGTAAAAGAGTCCATTTAAATTGCTTAGTACAATGCTTGATAAATGTCTTTTATAAAGTCTGTTATTGCCATATTGAAATGTTCAAATTGATTGACTTTATATAACTATATTACACATATTCATATTTAATACATATATAAATTTCCTAAGTAGTGATAAAATTATACTGTTTATTACCGAGAACTTAATAACAATACAAGTAAGTATGTATGGCTCTGAAAATAGAGAAAATATAAACATTAATTTCCTTAATACTCTCTTCACTTCTCATTTGATGATCTCTAAGACTCCTTTTGGTTCTAACATTTTATTATTTTATAATTCAATGATTATTGCCTTTGCAAGTGTTTAGAAACCATTAATGTGAAGCAGTTTTTTTGGATTTTGTTATGTTTTTAAAGGTGGAAAGGATGTTCATCTTGAACAGACATTTTCATGACTGAACAAGTCTGCAAAACTTTTACTCCCTGCAGAAGGACATGTCCATTTGGTATTTAGTGATACACTAAATGTACTTTTGGAATACAGACAAATTCCATTTTAGATTCGCATTTGTGCCCCATCCTCTTTTCACTTCTTTTCTTAAGCTAATGAGGAATGTATTTATACATCTTTTAAAATACTATCGTTGACTCCAAAGATGTTTGGGCTGTAGATATGATAGTAGGTGCATTCAAGTTTTGATTTAGTGCTTGCCCTTCTTTCCTTCCTTGCTTCCTTCTCCCTCCCTCCCTCCCTTCCTCCTCCTTTCTCCCTCCCTTCTCTTTCTTTCTTTGTAACAAGATAAAGTAATTGAAGAGAATTACTCCAATTAGAGGTTTAATGTCTCTTGACCACTGCCCTGTGAAGGCTTCAAAAATGCCAATCAAAATGGCAGTGTCTTGAAATTGTAAGTAAAATGTTACTGGCAGTAAATTTCCCTCTTTTGTGTGTGGTTATCATAAAAATAACATAAAACTAGTTGGAAAAAAGATTTGTAGATGACCACACATCCCATCATGCTAAGAGAACAATTCTGGGTCTATTTCCTTCCAGTAGAAGTCCATGCCTTTGTAATCTTGCAATCACAGTGCATGTGTCTGGGTACATGTGTGGTGTTTGGTTGCAGGAGGTACTGTATTTTACCTAATTAATCATGCTCCTATTCCTATTAGACCTCTAGTTTGGCTCTAAATTGCTGTTAATATGGAAAATGATGTAATGAACTTTTTCAAGTATATGACCTTTATTCTTACAAAATTATTTTCTTATGATAAATTAACAGTAGAGAGAATACTAAGTTTATTCTTACAAAATTATTTTCTTATGATAAATTAACTGTAGAGAGAATACTAAGTTTGTTTTTTTAAACCACTATGGCCATTATAGCTCTTTATTGCTGTCTTACTTTCCAAAAGTGTGTGTGTGTGTGTGTGTGTGTGTGTGTGTGTGTGTGTGTGCATGTGCTAGGATACTTTCTGTAAATGAGTATATCAAAGAAATGCCTTTCAATTTAAACTATCAAAGCAAATCACATACCAGGATTAACTTTTTTTTCTATAATAAATAAGAGATATGGGTATAACATTAAGGACTCATTAGAAAGAAGAGTTTCAATTCAAGATCATAGTGAGATATTAGTTATTGTAAAAATACAAAATGCCACCTAGTTTTTCAGTTCTGGTCAACCTGGCTTGGTTTGCTGTCATTTAAGAATGTGTGCCTTGAATTTCTTAAATTGTCTAGAGCTACAGCCCACTAACTATACTTGTCATATTTTTTTAGCAGTAGAAAATATAAGCTTGCAAGCATTACAAAACATAGACAAGAAAAATACTTGGCAGGGAAGAGGACAGTTTCATCTTTGTATTTTACCAATTTGTCTCTACTACCCTCTAGTGGAATTATAGTCATAATAACCTTACAACATTGCTTCCAGATTTCAATAAAAAGAAAACCACCTTACACACACACACACACACACACACATACACACACACATTTATAGATTTCAGCTTTATGGAATTGGTCCCAGATGTTATGGTCCTTAGATATAATAAACTCCTAGAGGGAATTGCCTTTTAACTGACATTCTTGCTCCTTTCTCTTCTTTTCTCTTTAATCCATTCCCAAAAGTGCTGACAGATTAATCTGTTTAAAGGGAAACTCTGGGTTTATTCACTCCTCTGCTCAAACCTTCAGTGACTTCCCTTTGTACTGCTTCCATTACTGCTGGTAAGCTACCCCAGTGTCTGTTCCAAAGTTCTTACAAAAGGAATCCAACTCTCCTTTCCACTTTTCTACCCCTAACTACCTGCACCCATTCTTCCCTCCAGCCAAATCCCATTCACTGCTGGATGTTCTCCCAACCTGCCCATGCTTCTCCTCTTTCGGCCTGGAATGCTACCTGCCTAGTCATCTCCAACTCCCCTCCACCAACTTCCTTCTCCCATTTCTACTTGGCAAAGCTGTGTTCATAATTCAAGAATGAACCAATGCGTCCTTCTTTCAGCTTTACCAAGCTCCTTTCTTGGCTCTTAAGTGAGCCAGGTATTCCCATGACACTGCACTGTTACCTGTGCTGTGCCCTCTGCCTGGATGCCTTGCTTTAGCTCTCTCTCCTTCAATTGCCATTCAAACTGACACCTCACCTTTCCTTCCAAAGCCAACACGAGGATCATGGCATCAGTGAAGTCTTACCTGTCTCCCCAGTGTTTTTTTCCTATTGCCTGCGATTCCATAGTGATATATTCAATGTATTCGTAGCCACCACCAGAGCTATTTTTGTGTGGGAGAGATAGATAATAATTGACGATATTAATAGGAAAAAGGAATTATGTGTGTGAAATACTTATGTGTGGTCTAGGCACTGATCCAAGTAAACATTACATAGATTCCCTCATTTGATGCTCAAAGCAGCTCAAGTGGGTACCATAATTACCACCAATTTGTAGGTGAGTAAAATGAGGTACAGAGAAATTAAGGGACTTGGGCAAAGTCACCAAGTCCAAAATTTTGTCTTGTTTAATAAACTCTGCTTTTCCCTTTGAAAATATTTTTTTCCCTAAATCTCTCCCTCTAGACTCAAGCTTTGGCACACAAACAAAGGGCAATGCCCTCTTGTTTGTGTCCCTGTCATCTAAGCTGAAGTTTGGGACATAGTAAGGGCTTGATAATGTCATCAGATGTTGTTGAAGCCGCAGATGACATCTTTCCCTTTTTGTCTCAAATATGTCACATCTTTTTACTTTTGTATATCCCCACAGCAGAGGAAGGAAGACGGCATGTAAGAAGTATACTCATCTGTTGTATTTTTCTTCTCTCTCTCCCCTTCATTCAATTTCAGCAAAAACAGACAGTCTAACATCTTTTTATCTTTATTAGCTCCCAATAATGCCAGGGAAATAGAAAACACTCAAACATTTGGTGAGCAGAACTGACAGAGTTTGATTTTCTGCCTTTTAAAGTTTGCATCGTGGTCCGTGTGGCCCTTTAGTGTCACATCACTGGAATAAAACAAGGCAAAGCTTAGAGTGGGGAGTTGATATTCAGAAGGAGACCCTCAGGCTGAACAAGATTCTCAAGTGCCTTTCTTGTTTTTGAGACCAGAGTAAATTATGTTCTGTTCAGTTTGGGCAGTAAGATGTTATTGTAATTTCGCTCTTTGGAATTTGTCAATTAAAGTAAACATTTAAAATGAACCAGAATATTTCATAATGTGAACCCCTAGGCCTGTATCATTCTAGATGACAGCTTATTGAATTAAATTAGAACTTCATTTGTTCAACACCGTTAGAAAACGAGCCTTTTTATTAATTCCTTCACTTCCTAATTAGAGAGCTAGTCACAATCCATTGCCCTGGTTCAGTGGGCTGATTTGACAAAGATAAAGACTTAAAAAAATGACACCTCATGATAAATTTTAGTTCTAGCAAGAAAGGCCTATTAAAAGCATGGCAGAATTGTGATAAAATTTCAGGGGCATCAGGAATCCATAAAAGTTATCAAAAATATCACAACCAATCGACTATAAACTGTTTGTCCAAGTGCTGCTCATTTCTCATGGCTCCAAATATAGATTCTATTTTCTGCCAATGTCAGAGTTAGAGTGACTGTGAAACTAATGAAGCTCAAGTGTCAGAGCCCTGTCTCCACACAGCCCACTCTAATGGCTCTGAGAGGGGCCCCAGCTATGTGTTCATACGGTCAGATATTTTGTTTTGTTTTACTTTTTAGAAGTCCAGTTACCTTGGAATTTATTTAAACTAAGAGAAAAAGTTCATGATGCTTTCATGCAATACATAAATGGTTCTTTAAGTAACAATCATGACAAATAGAGAGAATTAAGCAATGCTGCACTTGTGATCCATATGAAACACCAACATTTTAGTTGTACATTAATTAATTTCTCAAACACTTTTCAAAATATTGTAGTAGCCAATACATAAAGGCATGTCTTAGGTGGGCATAGGAGTGCAATCTAGAAAAGAAAAAAAAATCTTACTGGAACTACTTAATTTCTTCAACATTACTGATGAAAAAAGCAACACTGAAGTTTACATGCTGATTTTACCAGCTTCTATGCAGTACCTTGGCTTCAATCCAAGAGCAGAAGTTATGATTCTCCTCTATTTTTGGTAAACAATTGCATGGTAAATGTAGTTGACTGCCCCCCACCCCATTCCAGTATTTTACCTGGGAATAGCCTTAAAACTTTATTTATTTAAAAGAGGGCAAGTTTGGCTCTCTTATACTGATATCACCGATGTTAATATCTTGGGGATCTCAGGAAGATTCATATTCTTTATGGCTGATACAGCATGGGCTAGAGCTCCTACTAAGCCAGCCTCAGATTTCACCACTTTTATTTTGTGCATCAATTTGGGTAACAATTTCATTCATGATGGTCTCCAAAACCATTTCACCCATCACCGTTTCTCCAAGGATATTGTAAACCTTGTCGGCATGGAAAATTAAATCTAGCTCCCAGACAGTTCTATAATATTTGTCTAATGTTTCCTCGTGTACTTAATGTAGAGTAAAGTTGCCAAGTTCACTTTCAGGAGAATCTACACAGAAGACAAGGCATAATGTGGCATGATGTCTATAAATCAGTTTGTTGTCAGATCTTCTTATTAACAATCCTCCTTCTAGGAGATGACAAACATTGCCATCTCTTTTAGACAACAAAAGGAAAGTCTCCCTGAGGATGTTGTTGGTATCTTCTCCTTGGGCTGGTAGAACTTGGAGAGCCATGACTTCTCATGGTGTTGAACTTGATGATGGCCATGGTCATGGCTGGCCTGGGCCAACTGGGCGGGCCCTGGGGGTCATAGTGGGGCAGTACAGGAGACTCAGTTCAGGATCTTGCTGGCAATCCTTCCCCACCCACCCTCTCCTGAGCATGTACCCACATGTTTTTGTTAAATGTATAAGATATTTGAATTACAACCCAGTTAAGGCTGCTGTCTCTTTTCACTTTACCTCCCCCTTCAGTCACACTTTCTATCAGTCCAGTGGCATTGAAGAGGTCATGAGCATTTTGGAGATTCAGCTCAGGTGAAGTTGAATTGAAGATACATTTGGTTTGGGTTTAGCAGGATTACTAGTAACTATTTATCCACAGTACGTCCACGTTATTGCTAGTAGTTCTCAGTTTGGAATGGCTTCTAGGAGTATTCTTTCTGCCCATGCTGCTGACTCTCCTGGCATCCTGAAGTGAAGCTACAGGGTCAGAATGTAACATTCAGGAAGTCCCTAAGAACCACCTTCACTTCCAACACCAACTGCAAGTTCAGGGGTCCCCAAAACCACCCTTGGGCTTGAAAACTCACTGGAAGGACTCATAGAAGTCACCAAAAGGTATTATACCCACAGTTTTGGTCTACTGTAACAAAAGGATACCGATGACACTCAGCCAAAGGAAGAGTTGTGTGGGACAGAGCCCAGGAGAGACAGTTCCATCCACAGAGTTTCTAATTATCCTCTCCCAGTTGTGTCATCAACAACATACCCAACAATGATGTGTGGCAATGTGCATGGAGTACTGTCAACCAGGGAAGCTCATTGGAGCCTTAATGTCCAGAGTTTTTATTGAGGTTCAGCAACATGGACATGGTTGACTACCTGCATTGCTGACCTTTCGTCTCCAGAGCTTGAGCTGCTTCCACACGGATCTAAGCCCACACCATAATTCATACGGTTAGATCCTCCAGTGTGGCCAAAGACCCCCAGATAAACAAAGGCACTCTTATCAGGCAAGATGTTCCAAGGGCTTAGAGAGCACCTCCTCTACACAGATATTTTGTGTACTCACTACCCACACAAAAAAGCATGTGGGTAGTGAGTAACAGGAGAAGCTAGACCATGGAAACTTCTTCTCATCACCAGATTTGTAAAACTACAAGAAGAGACTTTGGTGTTATCATCTGCAGTTCTCTTCTTCAGGAATACACTCATTAATTCAGTATAAACAATTATGACTCAGACAATTTTTTGAATCTGGAATACTTAGAAATCATGCAAAATAGCATTTTCCAGAATCCCTGTGTTTGCGGGGCAAAAAATTACAGCAGTACTGCAAATAGCTGATAATGTAGAAGAAATCTGATAAAAGTTTTATGGCATTACCAATAATGAGCTAAGAAGTTAAAATAACTTTCTTTGTAATTATGAATAATAAAAAACAATTTTGATCCATCCTGATACAGGAAAGACTGAGTTATCTTTTTTCTCTATACAGAAAATATTACAACACAATGTCATATGAAGAGACAAAGACATCAAGCTTGCCAGGTGGGTTAACAAGTAAGCATTTAAAATATGGATGTCAAAAATATAGCCATAAAATGTAGGGCAATAGGCATTATAAAAGTGTGTCAGGCAAAATAGAAAGACTTTTGGTGAATTTTGTAATTTTGTGGTATTCTTCAACTTGTTGAATTTTACAATTTTATGATTTCTTTTCGTATTCTCAATACATATTTCCCATCACATTTAATTATATATTCTTTTTCTTAAAAAGGGCCTGCAAATGATCCAAGCTTCTGGAACCCATAAAATCTGGGACTGTCCTTGGCTCTCTGCATCCATATGGACATCTCCTGGTACCTCCCAACCCACAAGCCCAAAGTGGCACTTCACCTCTCACAGCTGCCCATCAGACACTTTCTGGACTGGTAGTGGTGTCAGCCTGTTTCCAAGCCACTTATATACCCAAGAGTCACTGGAGATGACTCTCTCCTATTTTCACCTCACTAAATCCCTCACTGAGGCCTTGCAGTCCTATCTCCTAACTATATATGGCGGCCATTTCTTCCTCTTCAAGCTGACCACCACCTCCCGTAGTTAGCATCTGCCGGAACAGTTGCTTGAGCCCTCCACTACTTTTCCTGGTTCCAAAGTAACCTCTCTCCTCACACCTTATTGTCAGGTTTTAGACGGTAGCTGACTGAGAAATCAGAGAAACTGAGTCCGAGTTTAAAAAGTTTATTGTCCCGGGGCGAGGTTCCTGGGTCCAGGTGTTCAGGGTGCGGGCTGGGGAAGTCGCCCCCCCCTGGGGGCGGCGGGGCTAGATATAGGCTAGCTAGTGGGGGTGCCGACGATGCCTACCGGGCCTTCTGTGGTAGGTTAGGAGTTTCACGCGCTTTAGGGCTGGGGGGCATAGCTACAGGCCTTGGCCGGGGGCATAGCTACGGGCCGTGTGCAGTGGGCATAGCTACGGGCCGTGTGCAGTGAGGGTCCTTTGTTTGCAGGGCAGGTCCTGATGGCTGAGTTTGAACAGCTGTATGCCTGGATGTTCACGGGTTTTAGTTCGGGTGGGGGCCTTCCAGTCAGAGGTTAACAGGCCTTACATTTATCTTCGGTGACCTTTCTCCCCCTAACTCTCTCATCTGACTATGTCACTCTCATACTCAAAATTTTTTCAATTCTATCCTCCAGTCCAAATTCTATGGCATAATCCTAAAAGGCTCTTCAAGATATGGCTATTGTTTAATTGCCTAGCCTCATTCATTTGACCCTTTCTTCAGTACCCAGACTCTCTTTATGATCTGGCAATATTGAATAATTTCATTCTCTTAAAAATGCCTTGTTCTTTCTTCTCAATCAACCAGGAAGCTCTCCGCACTTATTTGCCTGTCAAAACTCTTCATTCTTCAAGACCCATGCCACTTCTGCTATGAAGCCTTGCCTTCCTCCCTTCCTCCTCCCACCTTACACACACACACACACACACACGTGCACACACACACGCATGCACACACACTACTTCTGGTAATCTGTGTGCTCTGTAAGAGCATCCCTCACCAAATTGCACTTGAAGCACTTGTCCCCCATCTAGATAGGAAGATCCTAGGGGCCAGTGTCCATATTACTGACCTGCTGCCCTTGGTCCTCATTGGCCCCTAGGTTGGTGAGTGAATCTCTCCTCCCTACCCCAATCCCACTGCCTGAAAGAACAATGAGATAAAGGTGCGTTGACAAGCAAGCACTTAGTGTGGATACCAAATGTTAACCGTGCTTGCTCTTTTTCTCTCCCTTTTGTTGGAGGAATGAAGGTGAGGTATGGAGGTTGTATATAATGAACTCTCATTATCCTCATTTTACATTTTGAAATTGCACAAAAATACTTATTAGTATAAAAATTAGAAAAGTTCCTAAGGAGCCACCTTACTAGTTCTGCTTTCAGCTGTGATTACGAGATCTCAAATGTTTCTCTAACAACTTCAATTTCTGAATTAACCTAAAGGAACATTATTTGACTTCTATTGGGTAAGTATATCCAGCAACTTCTATTAATTTTATGCAGTAGAAAAAGGGCTTTGGCCAGAGTCATTCATTCATTCATTCATTCATTCTTCTTTGGACTAAGCGGTAAACTAAAACTGTTCAAAATTAAAAAGATGCAAAAGTTTCCTTTTCACCTCTGTGCCCCAGCCTCTCTTCTCCACAGAGGCATATTGTTATGTTTGTGGCGTCTCCTTTCAGAATAGTATATGTATTAACAAGCAAATATTTCTCAAACTTATTTTTATCTAAAAAAAATCTGAAAAAAAAGTTATGGGTAATGCCAACTGATCTTTTCTTTTCCTTATGTAACAGAGTTTACTGAAACATAAATATGAAACTTTGGGGGGGCACATGCCTTTCTATACCTCCCCTCTTTAGTTCTGCTTTTAGATCTCAGTTACAGTTGCTGTTTTAAAATATCGTTCCAAGCTTGTCCCTCTTCTGCCCAGACTCTTTGGAACAGTGTTGAGTGCTCTTCAAGATTCTGACTCCAAACTCTTTTCCCTAGCTTGATACCACTGGTACCCCTCTATATGCTGAATTACTCGGGAAGACTTTTAAAAAATTATGGTAACATATATAAGATATGATTTCCCCCTTTTTTTTTTTGCATGGGCAGGCACCAGGAATCAAAACCGGAGTCTCCAGCACCGCAGGTGAAAACGCTGCCTGCTGAGCCACCATGGCCCACTCCCATTTTTTAACATACAATTCAGTGGTGTTAATTACATTCATCACCATCCATTACTAAAACTTTTGTCATAACACCAAACAGAAACTCTATTTTAATAGCTCCCCTATTCTCCCTTCCCCCAACCCCTGATAACCTTTAGTTTGTTTCTTTCTCTGTGATGAGGTTGGGGAGGAAAAATGGTCAGTCAAGTCAGCACTGAAGTTTCTGGAGTTGGTGGAAATGGTAAGAGTTATGGACACAGAGAGATTATATTTGGTGAGAGAAGATGTTTGAGGTTAAGCTGACAGTGGGAACTCCAGGTGCAGATGTCTGTGAATTTTCTCTGTGAATTCACTTATTCTAGATATTTCATCTAGGTGAGATTGTACAATATCTCCCCTCTTGTGTCTAGCTTATTTCACTTGGCATCATGTTTTCAAGGTTCATCCATGGCAGAATATGTCAGGCAAAGCCTCTGTGCTTTGTTCATGCCGTTTCCTCTGCTTGGAATGCCCGTCCCACAATTCTTTCTAAAGTATTTATTCAAATGTCACTTCCCCTGTCAGCATTAGTTTTCTCCTCTGTGTTCCCCTGTCATTTTATAGCATAAGTTACAATTTAAGTACCAGAAGAGAGTTCTAAATCATCTTTGTGCTTCCCCCCTCTTATACTGAGAGCAGGAATGGTATCTTACTCATTTTTGCATTTATAAAATACAGTGTTGCACTTTACAGACACTGAATATAGGTTGGCTGAAAATATAATAAACTATATGTGTTAAGAGGATAGCTTGAATTTACAATAACCCTCCTGAAATTCTGAAAAGAAAGAGAATCGCATTAAATTAAAAAAGAGTAGCATCACAGCTATGGAAGCTTATGGTCTTCTTTATGCTGAATGTAAAGTGAATATAATGCATTAATTGCATTTTTTAAGATGATACAAATTGAATTCCATGCCTAAGCCTTCCAGAGAGAAAGACGTATATTCATTTATTAAAATCAGTAACCCAAAATAACAGAGAACAGCCTGCCTCCCTAGAGCACCACTCTGGGGAAATGAAGGCAGTTTTCATGTAAAGAGTGAATTTTTCATTTAAAAGTAAGCTTTAAAAACTGTTAGGCTTAATTAGGGTATTTACAAGCCCCTACCCAACAACCCCACATGTTCTGCCTCTGTGGCCTGGGAGGCTAAAATAGTCAAGACTGAGCCTAAGTGCCACATATAGGGCCAAACAACAGATGTTGCTTCTCCTATTCGTTGTGCAAAAATGCATGAATGCATGTGATATACTAGTTCCATTCCTTATCCTACCCTGGGTATTCTAATTCATAGTTGAAGAGGTCGAGATAGTCATTCTTTGTTCTATGTCCAGTTAGAGTCAAGGCAAAGAGGAATTCTTCCTAGAGGACTCTTACTACCCCGGGTTCTACATACTGTTTTATTTCCTTAAAGATTGAATGTTCAAATGCAAAGATCTTTCTTAAGGATATGGTGGTGATGCTGTGTTATTTAAAGAATAACTTGATTCCTTTTTCTTCCTTCAAAGAATTATGAATTTTGTGTTCATATGTAAAATTTTGATGTAAAAATAATTTAATATTGTAAAAATTTCCTTTAGATTTTAGGTCTTTCCATTTTCCATCATCTTCAGGTAAGTGAAAACGTGCTCTTATGGAGAAATAGGCTCATCCAGCAAACCACTCAATTTAGAAAAACATAAATATACATTAGCCTTAAGCACGAGAACTGAACGGAATGGAATCTTGATGTAATGTGATAAGCTATTTGAGCGCAATAATTTTTAACTGTACCAATTCCGGAAGGAAAAAAACCCGAACGAATAGTAGATTCTCAAGACGAGAAACAGTAGAACGACGCTTCCCTGGGATGAAAGACGCCCCTGTGT
The DNA here is from genome assembly GCF_023851605.1 of Tamandua tetradactyla. Classification (NCBI taxonomy): domain Eukaryota; kingdom Metazoa; phylum Chordata; class Mammalia; order Pilosa; family Myrmecophagidae; genus Tamandua; species Tamandua tetradactyla. The sequence goes on along the minus strand of NC_135339.1, from coordinate 36,507,201 downwards.
TCAGACTCAGTTGGCGCCCGCCCACCTGCTTTTTCTCCAGCCGCCGTTTCCTCTTCCTTTCGCGCTCTAGCCGCCCGGGAAACCCAGCCCAAGCGTAATGTGCTCTGATTGGCTGCTTTGAAAGTCTACGGGCTACCTGATTGGTGGATCGGAGACCCTTTAGCGCGGTGACTTTGAAACTGCTCTCACTTTGCTTCAAACCTGGCTCTTGGAAGTTGGGAAGGAGTGACGCCGACGTGGTAGCTGCTGCCACCACCGCGTCGGATAAGCCCGGTAGAGTTGCAGGGGCCCGGGTCGTACCTATGGGGCATGTACTCGGCAGGCGCCGGCTCGGGGGCCTTGGGGAGGGGAGTATTGAAAGCCCTGCTGGGGAGCAGGGGGTGTGTGCGGCAAGGCCGGGCCTCAGGGTGGGCTGGGCCCGGGGCTCGGAATCCCGGGCCTGGGCTTTAGGGGGAGTTTTGTGGGAGCACAGCCGGATGGGCTTACTCTGGGGAGGGCTGAGGCTGCCCTGGCCTCGGAGTTCCCTTCTGGAGGTCTGAATCGTCTGTTTCGAGGAAGAGGTCGCCCACCCAGCGGAGGAGGCATTCTGGTGTCGGTGCAAGCTGGATTGAAGCAAAATCCGTGCACAGGTTCGAGGACGCAGGGTGCTGGTGAGCGCCAGGCTCGCTCATGGGCCCTGCTGCTTCGGTTCGCCGCCTGCGCTTCATCCTTCGGCTGCTCCGGGGGTGGAAAGCGAGACCGCACCTGGGCCGGGCCCCACGCCAGTCTTTAATCCCAGTCAGTCTGAGAAACCGATCCGACGAACTTCTGGGCTCTCTCGGGCTTCCTTCAGCACCCATGTCCCTTACCTGACCGGAAATTTTAAGAACCCGTAGCCAAGGCACAGAGCCAGTGGAAACTTGGGTTTCTTTTTTTTTTTTTTTTTTTTACTTGTACTTTACACTCGTAGCTAGTATATCACTGGCAAAAAGTGGAAAACTAAGAAATGCCGAGAGAGAAACATGTGTTCTTAATACCTTTGTCAAGGCCTTTAATCAGTGTTGATCCATTACTAAAGTTACTAGTGTGCATTCTGGACCTGGAGGTCTCTGGGAAGGGAAACTAAGCCAAAGATATTTTATATCCTACAGCTGTTAGAACAGAGCCGCGGGACGCATCCAAAAGGCATTCTGAAGCAGCATGTTTTATTGATAATTGTTAAAGTTGGAAAATAGAAGGGTAATTGAGTCCGGCTTTGAAGTGGAGTTAGTTTTTAGCTATTAAAGTGAGCGCAACAATTTTATTGTGTTTTAGCCCATATTAATTCTGGTCACTTAGGAAAAGATAATTGTGCTAAATTGTCCATTGCTGTTTAATAAAATTAAATTGTAAATTCTTGATGGACATTCTTTTGTTTTGGAGTCAGTTGCTCAGAGTAACCCTTATGATTTTATCATCAGTGATGAGTGTGTTAGAAAATCAATGTAATTATGCTTCAGATTTCTGAGGTTTTGCTTCATTGGAAAACTTAACCAACTGAGAAGATCTTGAGTGTCTGGCTGTCTGTCTGCAATTCTGCTCCTTCTTACCATTCTTAGTGATTAGTATTTGTTTTTTTATTTGGTTCTTGGTGTTGGTAGGGTATAATCAGAACTTTATTTGTGGAATTGCACTTTTAATCTTTTCCTTCTAGGGCATTCAGTGATATCTTCTTTTGCAAAAGGTACCTTGCAAGTCTTGTAATAGAGAAGCACATTTGTCTATGTGACTGCTATAAACAAAGAAGAAAAATTAAAACTCAACTTGCGCCAACTGTAAACACTTAAAATGCTTTTGTTGCTTTAAGCAAAACCTTTCTAATGGGGAGCAGTCTGACCAGATTTTAGACCCCTACTCAAGTCTCCTGAACATTTTCTCTTGAATTATCTTCACTAAAAATATCGTAAAGCAATACAAATCAAATCAAAATAGCATTATTTGCTGATGTATTTGGGTATAACCTTGGTACACAGTAGTGCTCCTTAAAAGTGTTACTTACTTCCATGTTTGGTTTGGAAAGGATGGATTGATTTATTGTGAATTTGAGGGCTAATCCAGATGGAAGAAGCTAAATGTTACACTGGTGTAGAATATACACATATTTCCAATATTTTAGAAGCTAAAGAGGGTGGGAAAGTCTTATTGCAAGAGTTCTTATTCTTGTAAATATTGTCTTAATATAACTCATATTTATGAAATACTTTATATTGCAGTAGACATTGCTAAATACTTAATATGTAGTATCTCATTCATACTTAAAACCACTCTTTGAATTAGTAGCATGTAATCAAGTCATTTTTTCCCCTCATTTTAGGATTTACGGCACCTGTTGGGTAACTATGGAAGACTATACCAAAATAGAGAAAATTGGAGAAGGTGAGTGATTTTAATAATATAAAAATTTTTTAAATGATGATTTAATAATGCAAATATGTCTATGACTTGAAGAAATGTGCACATATTTATTAAGATCCAGCCACTAAGTGTAGACCCCAAAGAACTGGAAGCAGCAATTCAGATACTTGTGCGGTAATGTTCATAGCCCCGTTATTCACAATAGCCAAATGTGGAAACAACTCAAGGTTCCATCAACAGATGAATGGATTGGAGAGGGTAAATAAAATGTGGTATATCCATACAATGGGATACTAATCAGCCATAAAAAGGAATGAAGTTCTGATACATGCTACAACATGAATGATCTGTGGAAAACATGCTGAGAGAGAGAAGCCAGACACAAATGGATAAATCTTGTATGATTTCACTAATATGAAATAGCCAGCAAAAACAAATTCACAAAGATAGGAACTGGATTACATGCATAGGAAAAATAACAGAGAATGCACACATGAAAAAATCCAACCACCAAAGTATCTTCCAGTGCTTATATGCATAAATGCATATTTTCTTTACATAACAATTTAAATATCACAGAAAAGGTTATATTTCCAGATATTTGAAATTATTTGAATATGTATGGCCCCCTGACAACTCCCTCCCAAAGAAATTCTTCTAATTTTTTACATTCTGTCAATACTAAGCACATAGGCAATATTTGAGTTTTGAAAACACTATTGATAATCTCTGTGTGGTTGTAAGGGTTAAGGCAGTGAAATTATATGTCAACTCTCTATAGTATATTTTTAGTCTCTTATAATTATTTTTGGGATGATAAATATTTGTACCAAAATTTTATAAACAGTTTGTAATAATTCAAAATTAAACTAAATAGATTTTTGATTTAGAAACCTTAGGTTTAAATGACCTGTCAAAAGTACATGTTTAAGTGGTTTTAAAACAGGTAACTTTTGTATTACCCATTTTTTTCTGTTTAATATGTTGCTATATTAAAGTTTTTTATTTTATTAAAGTTTTTAAAAATGAGAGGTAAAAATGTCCCTTTGCTTGTTTTCTTCAACAGAATATCTAAGTTTCAGTATAGGAGTTTTGATAGTAACATTCTAAACACCAGGAACAAATGATAACACATAATTTGTTATTAGAATCCAACTTATGTAGGTTCTGTTTGAGGCACATGCTCATCAACATTTTTAGTGTATTCAGAAATCCCAATAGTATAAGATAATAGTAAATATTTTTTTTTGAGAAACAATTTATTTAAATACATTACTACATCCATTCTACTAATGTAATTTTACTATAAATTGATTGCCATGTTTAAAGGCTTCTGCATTGCAGTGTATGTTTCTTAAATCCCCAGATGACCCCAGATGACAAATGAGTGTCGATTTTTAGTTTGGAATATAGGCATTCTCAAAGTATAGCAATATTTTTTCTTTAAAACTATGAAACTCCAAATTTATACAGAAGACTACACATTTGACTTTTGAGAGAGAGAACTCTAACTGCTAGTACAAATACAAACAATTAAGACTGTAATTTTGAACTTAGTCTATTATACATAGTGGAGCACAAGACCCGTGCTCTTCTTCATTTCTAGCAGTGTGAGAAAGGTAAACTTTTAACTTCAGGGCCTCAGCTTCCCCCTCTGTAAATAGGAATAAAGTATAATACAATGAGTACTGCAATTTGGAAAACCTTCAAATGTTAACCATTTGTTATTACTACAGCTGCCATCTCCACATTGTAACCCCTTGCCAGCCTGATCTAATGACACTTGGCTTTCCAATTTAAATTCCTTTGAGGTCCTGAAATAAGCCCTATTCTTTGACCTGTGGGCCTTTGGCAATGGCTGTTCATTTTTCCTGGAAACTACTCTCTACTGGCTTCTATTTTTCAACGCCTTGCCCCAATTTAAGAGCATTTTAAAATCTCTTTTTCTTACCTGTAGTATCTTTTTCCTTTGCTACACCATAAAACTCAACAAGGGCTGGGATTTTTTTCTTGTTCACTGCGTTTACCTAGCAGTTGGCAATAATAGTCCAGTACATAGGAAATACTCAAACATTTCATTATAATCTTGTGTGATTTTCTGTTTCTCATAGCTGTTTCTTCTCTTTCTGGCATGAATTATCTTGACTACTTCAGTGCCTAGCTATTTTGGATTATATGATGGGCATTGTTTTTGGAAAATTGACTTGTAGAAATAATTGAGCCTAGATATTTTCCACACAGAATTTTCTTTTGCCTCTGCCAGGTACCTGGCCAAAGTCTAGCATTAAGATAATTCTGATTTTAAAAGTTCTGTTTATTTTCTTCCCACTTATTATTCTGAACATTTCAAACCTATAGAAGAGTTGAAAGATTAATACAGTGAATCTATATACCCTTTCCCAAGATGCTGGTGTGTTTTTCAAGTTTGTTTTATTTTCTATGTGTGTGTCTGTGCATTTTATTTTCATTGGTTACCTGTTTGAAAGTAAGTCCTAGAAACATACTTTACCACTAAATACTTAAATGCATATAGGTCATACATTTTACTTGGTTGTTAATGTCTCCTTAATTTCTTCTAGAATAATCACGCTGCCTTTTCCTCCTTTTGATATTGAGTTTTTTGATGTCATAATCCATTTCTTAAATTCACGCAGACTTATCTGAAAGATTACAAAGTTGCTCTCTGTACTTTTCCAAATTACAAAAATCTGAACATTGTCTCATTAGTCTTTGAGCTCTTTCTGGTCTTTAAAAATAATAGCGTTTTGGGATATAGTGTGGCCATAGGGAACCTTGCCTGGCATTTAGTCAGTGCTGTATAGGTATTTGTTGAATGAAAGTTTTCTGCATAGCATTCAAGGCCTCTATAATCTGACCATCTCCAACATTATTTTTCCTTTATTTCCTGGGAAATCTTTGGTTAGTCTTAGACTGGTCTCCTTCCAGGCGTTTCTGTGTTTAAGATTGCACTTACTTGTCTGACACTGTTAGAAAGCCTCTGTATGGAGCTAATCTTTTGCCTCCTTAGTTATTTTAGTAAGCTATTTTAAAAATACTTTTGTACGTATAATGCTTAGTTTATTTTATAGCACATACCAGGTATTTCATGGATTTTTGGTTATTAACCAGTAGAATGGTTTAATCCTCTTTCTAGTAGGTCAGTGAGATATAGTGGTTCAAAGACAGAAAGAAGAAAGTTGTAGAGCACTAATCTCTAAAATTCTATTCAAAATGGACTGAGTGCTAGCCACTAGTTAATCATTTGTGAGTAAATTATTAAAATGATTTAAGATCACGAGTGGAAAGAATACTAGAAAAAAAGATTAGTCCTAAACTTACCAGTAACTGCTTATTTAACTGTATTTTACAAATGACTGGTCTTTCTAAGTCTGTTTTAACAGTATATTAGATGAATGTGATATTGGCTTCCCTACTTTTTGATTTTTTGCTTTTAAAAGAAGTATAATTTACATCCAAAAGTACACAGGTTTTAAGTATGCAGAGGATTTCTGTACTTTAAGGATTGTTACGAGGATCAAATATAGTCACGTCTCCTGTAATTGGAAATAATTTTGGGTAATCCGAAAGTCACAGTTCCTCTAAAATTCTGTCAAAATGATATGAAATGGATTTTTTGTTTGTATGCTATATGGTGGGGTCACATTTCATTTTTTTCTGTGTGAGTACCCCATTATTGCAGCACCCTTCTTTGAATTTTTGTTTGTTTTGCTTGTTCATTTGTTTTTTTGAGAAGTGCGTGAACCAGAAATCAAACCTGGGTCTCCCACATAGCAGGCGAGAATTCTACCACTGAGCTACACATGCACCCCCTGAAGTGGATTTTATGTCATAATAATAATAAAACTAGTGTTTAGAGGCAAACATAGTCTATTGTATAGAATTTCTGTTTTTTTTTAAAAAGCACATTAGAACAAGGCTTATGTAACATCGGGTTGCCATTGGCCAAACTATCTTTAATATTCTAAATAAACCTGTTGATAAGTTGTCAGTCATTCTTAGCCTCTTTTGAAGTAAGCCACTTTTAGAGACTGATAAGGCTATAGAGTTAAACTGTCTCCCAAGAAAAATGCGCTATAACTACTTTTGAATTTAAACTGATATCACGGAAAACAAAGGCTATTAAACAACATTTTGCATATAGTTATGGACTACGGGTTCAGGACTCCCAAATCATCCAACTGCAATTTAAAATAGTCCTTCTGTAGGAAATTAAATACGGCCTGCGTATTGACTTGTTTTAGGGAACTAATCCAGCTCCTTTACTAATGCTGTTTCTATTCCCTGTACCACCACCGCCCCGTGTACTTCCCCTCAGAGCCCATAAATTGACATTGTCGTTCACTGTCTGAAACCCATATATAAGAGTCAGACCATTTCGGAGGGTTCCTAATGGGTAAGAGGGTTTTCTCTACTGTGTCGATACTGTGACCTTTATTACATTTAGCTTCTTCATGAACACACAGTCTTATTTTTTAAGCCACATTCATTTCTGGATAAGGACAGTCGACTATATTTTGAGATGCGTATAAAAGTGTTTTGCAACGCATAAAACATTCTATACACATTCTTCTGTAAGTATCATGTTGTCTTGTACCTCCTGAGTCTAAATTATGCCACTTACTGTTGGGTAGACGATCTGGCAGGAGATAAATTTCAATTTGCGAAGGACCCATTTTCTCTAAAATAAAAATTAATGGCAATTGAAACGTGGCAAACACCTGGTGACTCCTGAATTTTATTTCTAAACTACAGCTATGATAGGTAGCCATTGTAGTTACCCACAATTGCCTTTTAGAAATAATGAGTGTATGATTATTAGTAAAAAACTTACTGTCTGCCCTCAGTGGATGTTTCTATCGTGACACCCTATGGGATTTATTTTTTTTTTTTTTTTTTTTTTTTAGAGAGAGGGAGGAAGGGAAGGAAAGACAGAGAGAAGGAAGGAAGGATGGAAGAAAGGGAAACATCTTTAAACATTTTCTTGTTTTATTATATTTTGTTTGTTTGTTTGTTTTTTTTTACATGGGCTGGGGCCGGGAATCGAACCGAGGTCCTCCGGCATGGCAGGCAAGCACTCTTGCCCGCTGAGCCACCGCGGCCCGCCCACACCCTATGGGATTTAATAAGTTTTTTTAATCTTTTTTTTTTTTAGTTGTGGGGTGTGTCACTTAGATATATACTTGGTCAATTTCAGGTACCTATGGAGTTGTGTATAAGGGTAGACACAAAACTACAGGTCAAGTGGTAGCCATGAAGAAAATCAGACTAGAAAGTGAAGAGGAAGGGGTTCCTAGTACTGCAATCCGGGAAATTTCCCTGTTGAAAGAACTTCGTCATCCAAATATTGTCAGGTATGGTATAATATCTGAATTTAAAACATTTTCCACTTAACAATTTAAAAGTGAATTTCAATGTGGAAACTTTGACATTTTGCTTAATTTCTGGCATAAGCTTGCTGAACAGAATTGTGAATGATGAGTATAGGTAAAGCAATCGGCTTTTAAAGCAGGGTCAGCATTAGAGGAGGTTGATGGATGGATATAATTGGTATTTGGGGCTGGAAAACCAAGGTGAAGGGCCAGGGGAGAATAGGAAGCTCTTTTCATAGAACCTTGATATTTTTCTCTCTCTGTCTGATTTCTAATCCCTGAAAGATCCTTTAATCAGAATCCTAAGACAGGTAGGTAGGGAAAATGTGAAAGAAAAGTTTTCTTTTTTTTCCCCCCCAAGTACTTGGATTAGTATTTTGGGGTAATTATCTTTTTAATAGTACAAGTTAGGCTTTAATTGCATTTTGCTGGGGATGGGGGTAGGGAGCAGTTGTTAAGGTCAGATATTACTATAAAATTTATTTCTATAATTATTTCAGTGGAAAGATAACTGAGCAGCAAACAGCCAACCTAGAAATGTTCTTTTGGACTACAGATTGTGTAAAAGTTGACACCTCCTATATAATGAGACTTTATTTTAAATAACTCTGAGATTCCTTTCTCAAAGTCTAGTTTTGTACTAAGGCTTTCTCTGTTAGGAAAGCTATTCTCCATCTCTTATATCCCACACAATATGTATTTTATATCATTATTTCTTATCTAATTTCTTTTTATGATAGCCACTGTGAAATTTAGTAACGTGGTTTTGTTTTGCGGAAGAGAGATTAAAAATATTTGTTAGAATTATACATATATACATATATATATATGAAATTGTCTTATTCAGTCTTCAAGATGTGCTTATGCAGGATTCCAGGTTATATCTCATCTTTGAATTCCTTTCCATGGATCTCAAGAAATACTTGGATTCCATTCCACCTGGTCAGTTCATGGATTCCTCACTTGTTAAGGTAAGAAGCTCATCTAATTTTATTAACGTTTATACCCTGTGACCGTAAAGAATCTACTTTATGTAGTCCTTGTGTTTTATTGACTATAATATGGAAGTGTTAGAAAGTAGAATGAGGAGCCAAAGAATAAATAGTTTATTTCCTCACACACGGTCTGTGGATAAGCTGCTATTACCAATCTTGTTAGATAGAGCTTCTAGTTAAGTAAAGTGAAAAGTAGTGCCTGAGATAACATAAAATTGATAATTGTGTTATAGTGTTGAAAAAAAAGTACATTCTGGTCTTTCTTTGGTACTCAGGTATAAAACAAAATAAAAGCCTTTGGCAGGGTGATGGTGTCAGGTTGTTTTGTTATTATGGTTTTGAATATTTTAGTTTTCAATGCTGCCAAAAATGCATTATACCAGAAATGGAACAGCTTTTAAAAAGGGAATTTATTATGTTACAAGTTTACAGTTCTAAGGCTATAAAAGGTCAAACTAAGGCATCCAGAGACAGATCCAGAGTTGAGAAAGGTCCTATGATGTTTGGGGTTTCTCTGTCAGCTGGGAAGGCACGTGGAACCTCTGCTAGCTTTCCCTCTGGGGTTCTCTGCTTCTCCTTTCAAAAGGCTTCCCTGGGGGGCGTTTTCCTTCTGCATCTCTAAAGGTCTCTTGTCTGTGTCAGCTGTGAACTTTTTCTGAAATGGTTCCCTTCCTTGAATGGGTAGAGAAATAGCTCCCTGGAAATCACCTAATCCAAAGGTCCCACCCACCATTGGGTAGGTCACATCTCCATGGAAACAACTTAATTGGAAAGATCCCACCCAATAATATTGATCGGGATTAAAGAACATGGCTTTTCTGGGGTACACAGCACTTTCAAACTATGCAAATGTGTTTGGTCAATTTATTATTGATAATTATTATACCTCAATTAAATTATAATTGTGTGATGATGGCTTAAAAATAAGTACTGAAGTGTATAAAATTTAATGTGTTTTCTTCACTACCAGTATATTTTCTGTGTAGTTTTATTTGTAATCTTATAAACACTTATACCTCTACCTTGTAAATGTATAAACATATTCTTTTACACAAATGTGATTATATATACACATATTGTCCCCCACCCTGCTTTGCTGCACAAAATGTCAGACATAGAGGTCTACCTGTCAACTTTTTTTTTGATGTAATGTTTATAGCAGTTTCGTATTGATGGACATTTGTTTTCCAGCTACATTGATGATTGTTGCTATTGTGAACAATACTGCAATGAATATTCTTGTATTTATTTATCTTTGTGTACATTTGGATATATTTTTAATAGGATAAATTCTTATAGTTGGAATTGATAGCTTGAAAGAGGTTTACATTTAAGATCTTTTTTTTTTAACTTTTTAAATTGTGAAATATATACGAAAAAGCAATAAATTTCAAGGTACATTGTAACAGTTGTAGAGCAGAGTCCAGAGTTTGGTATGGGTTACAGTTCCACAGTTTTAGGTTTTTCCTTTTAGCTACTCCAAGATGCTAGAAACTAAAAGAAATATAAATGTAATGATTCAGTAGTCATACTCATTTTCTACCTTCTATTACAACTCCTCCTCCTTTTTTTTTTTTTTTTAATATTTTTATTGTAAAAACTTAACATACAAACATTCTTGACATACAGCTATTCCATACGTGGTGTACAATCAGTAGCTCACAATATCATCACATAGTTGTGTATTCATCATTCATCACCATGATCATTTTTTTGAACATTTGCCTCATTCCAGCAAAAGAAATTAAAAAGGAGAAAGAAAAACTCATACATACAATACCACTTACCCCTCCCTCTCATTGATCACTAGTAGGTATTTCAGTCTACTCAATTTATTTTAACCTTTGTTTCCCCTACTATTTGCTTATTTTTTTATCCATATTTTTTACTCATCTGTTCACACCCTAGATAAAAGGAGCATCAGACACAAGGTTTTCACAATCACACAGTCACATTGTAAAAACTATATCATACCATCGTCTTCAAGAAACATGACTACTGGAACACAGCTCTACAGTTTCAGGTTCTTCCCTCCAACCACTCCAATACACCATGAACTAAAAAGGGGATATCTGTATAATGTGTAAGAATAATCTCCAGGATAACCTCTTGACTCTGTTTGAAATTTCTCAGCCACTGACACTTTATTTTGTCTCATTTCTGTCTTCCTCCTTTTGGTCTAGAATGGTTTCTCAATCCCTTGACACCGGGTCCCGGCTCACCCCAGATTTCTGCACCACATTGTCAGGGAGATTTACACCCCTGGGAGTCATGTCCCATGTGGTGGGGAGGGCAGTGAGTTCATCTGCTCTGTCAGCTTAGAGAGAGAGGCCGCATCTGAGCAACAAAAGAGGTTCTCTGGGGTGACTCTGAGGCTTAATTTTAAGTAGGCTTAGCCTGTCTTTTGCAGGGTTGAGTTTCATACAGGTGAACCTCAAGATCAAGGGCTCATGAGACTCAGCATCAAAGGACTGAGAAAACCTTCTTGACCAAAAGGGGGAAGAGAAAAATGAGACAAAATAAAGTGTAAATGGTCCTGGAGGTTGTTCTTACACATTATATAGATATAAACTTTTTAGTTAAGGTATATTGGAGAGACTGGAGGGAACTGCCTGAAAATGTAGAGCTGTGTTCCAGTAGCCATGTTTCTTGAAGATGACTGGATAATGATATAGCTTTCGCAGCGTGACTGTGATTGTGAAGACCTTGTGTCTGATGCTCCTTTAATCCATGGTATGGACAGATGAGTAAAACATGGATTAAAAATAAATGAATAAGGAGGGGAACAAATGTTAAAATAAATTTAGTAGATTGAAATGCTAGTGATCAATGAAAGAGAGTGATAAGGGGAATAGAAAAAAGTAGGGGAAACAAAGGCTAAAATATATTGGGTAGATGGAAATATTAGCAGTCAATGAGAGGGAGGGGTAAGGGATATGGTATATATGAGTTTTTTTCTTTTTATTTCTTTTTCTGAATTGCTGCAAGTGTTCTAAGAAATGATCATGGTGATGATAATGTGAGTTTTTGCTTATATACCCAGAATGGAGTGATCATATGGTAAGAATGTTCGTGTTTGTATGTTTAAAAAAATAAAAAAATTAAGGAAAAAAAAAAAGATCAAGGGCTTGACCTCTTAATTTGGTTGTCCCTACTGTTTGCAAGAATGCATTTAAAATCATGATAGATATTGCCAATGTCCTATTTGGGGGTAGGGGAAAGATACATTAGTTTACTTGACGACTCCAGCAAATACCATGCAATGGGTTGGCTTAAACAATAAGGAATTTTTTGACTCACAGTTTTGGGGCAGGGAAAAAGTCCAAATCAAAACCTCGTTAATGCCAATCTTCTTGAAGATAGGCATTCTGAATTTGGCTGCCAGCAATCCTTGGTCCTTAGCTCCTCTGTCACATGGCATTCAGTGCACATGGCAACCACTCCTGGCCTCTCCCTTCTTTTCCAGATTCTATTAACTTTCAGCTCTTGCTTCCCCTGGCTTTCTATCTGTCTGAATTTCATTCTGCTTATAAAGGACCCCAATAATAGGCTAAGACCCATCCTGAGGTGGGCCACACCTTAAACTGAAGTAACCTCATCATAAAGTCCTACTTAAGATCGAACAACCTAAAGTCCGATATGGAACTGTATTGCCTGTCGGGGCATCCAACGTTACCATGCAATGTGCTCAAATTCAAATCAACCACCATTATGTTAGACTGGACTGGACATGACTTCTACCCTCAGTTTCCTTCCTTTGCCACTTGTTCAAAGTCCCAGGCTGTCCAATCTTCCTGGCTTGTCTCTAAAGGATGGAAATGCTTTCTTGGACAAGGAGCTAAAGGAGTCCTCAGGTCATGCATTTGTGGATTCTGTTCCTGAATTCTGCTTAACCAGAGACTGAGCTAATAGATTTGTCTACGGTAGATGTGATCCTCATCTCTGACTATCACTGCATGATGGCACTGCCCTATATAACTGAGCATACTGGTTTCATAGGCACAGTATATGCTACAGAACCCACCATTCAGATTGGCAGGCTTCTCATGGAAGAGCTGGTGAACTTCATTGAAAGAATGCCGAAGGCTCAGTCTGCCTCCTTGTGGAAGAATAAGGATGTACAGCGGCTGCTGCCTGCTCCCCTGAAGGATGCAGTAGAAGCGTCAACCTGGAGAAGATGCTATACAATGCAAGAGGTGAATTCTGCTCTTAGTAAAATCCAGCTAGTGGGATATTCTCAAAAAATTGAGCTTTTTGGTGCAGTCCAGGTGACTCCTCTCAGCTCTGGCTATGCCCTTGGTAGCTCCAACTGGATTATCCAATCCCATTATGAGAAAGTGTCTTATGTCTCTGGATCTTCTTTGCTTACTACACATCCCCAGGATGGAATTGTTGATCACATGGTGCCAGGTCTGGATTCATCCCTGGAAGTCATCTCCCACGTCCCCAGGGAGATTTTCACCCCTGGATGTCATGTCCCATGTAGGGAGGAGGGCAACGATTTCACTTGCAGAGTCGGGCTTAGACAGACTGAGACAACATCTGAACAACAACTGAGATCCTCCAGAAATAATTCTTAGGCATGCCTATAGGAAGTCTAAGCTTCTATGCTACCTACATAAGTTATACAAGAATAAGCCTCATGGTCGAGGGCATGCCTATTGATTTGGGCGTGTGCGTTTGAAGGGATGTATGTACCCTAAAAAAGCCATGTTTTAATCCTATTTCCATTTTGTAAAGACAGCCATCTCTTCTAATCCCTATTCAGTACTATATGCTTAAAACTAATTAGATTATCTCCTTGGACATGTGACTCAATCAAGAGTGGTTAAGTTGGAATAGGTGGAGATGTGTCTCCGCCCATTCAGGTGGGTCTTGATTGGTTTGCTGGAATCTTATAAAAGAGAAAACATGTTGGAGAAAGAAGAGTTTCAGAGAGAGAGCAGAGAATGCTGCAGCACCCTGAAACAGAGAGTCTACAAGCCAGATGAAGAAGGAAACACTTTCCAGGGAGCTTCCTGAAACAGGAAACCAGGAGAGAAAGCTAGCAGATAACACCATGTTCGCCATGTGCCCTTCCAGCTGAAAGAGAAACCCTGACTGTGTTCGCCATGTGCCTTGTCACTTGAGAGAGAAACCCTGAACTTCATCGGCCTTCTTGAACCCCAGGCTGTCTTTCCCTGGGTGCCTTTGATTGGACATTTCTATAGACTTTTTAAATTGGGACATTTTCTTGGCCTTAGAACTGTAAACTAGCAATTCATTAAATTCCCCTTTCCAAAAGCCAAAAAAAAAAAAAAAAGTCCTACTTGAAATGGTTTTGTACCCACCAGAATGGATTAAGTTTAGGAACATGTTTCTTTGGGATACTTATAGATCCAAACCACAGCACTGAAATTTTGCTTATGATTTGACATTTAACTTTTTATTTCTATATTTAGCCATTTGTTAAAGAGCCTGTTTTTTTTATTTTTAAAATTTGTATTAATAAAACCAATCAACATACAATATGAACATTCTTTTTTTGTTCATCACATAATTGTATATTCATCATTATGATAATTTCTTAGAACATTTGCATCAGTTCAGAAAATAAGAAAACAAAAAAATTTCATACATACCATACTCCTTACCCCTCCCTTTCATTGATGACTGGCATTTCAAGCTACTAAATTTATTTTAACATTTGTTCCCCCTATTATTTATTTTTAATTTATGTTTTACTCATCTGTCCATAAGGAAGATAAAAGGAGCAATCAGCATGAGGTTTTCACAATCACACAGTCACATTGCAAAAGCCATATCAGCATACTATTATCTTCAAGAAACATGGCTACTGGAACACAGCTCTGCATTTTCAGGCAGTTCCCTCCAACCTCTCTGTTATACCTTAACTAAAAAGCTGATATCTATTTAATGCATAAGAGTAACCTCCAGGATAACCTCTCGACTCTGCTTGGACTTGCTCAGGCATTGTCACTTTGTTTTGTCTCATTTCTCTTTTCCTCATTTTGGTGGAGACTTTCTCAATCCCTGATGTTGAGACCCAGCTCATTCTAGGATTTCTTTTCCATGTTGCCAGGAAGGTCCACACCTCTGGGAGTCATGTCCCACATAGAGAGGGGGAGGGCAGTGAATTTGCTTGTGATGTCTGAGCAACAAAAGAGGTTCTTTCTCTGTAGGTGGCTCTTAGGCCTAATTTTAACTAGGCTTAGTCTATCCTTTGCAGGGAAAGAGCCTGTTTTTATCTACTGATTTTTCTATTAGGATTCTTTTGTTCACTCGTTTCTAAGAGCCTCTTATTGGTAACCTTGACGTTATTATGCCTTTACTCTTTTTTTTGTCTTTTGATTATTAATCAGTAATCATTAATTATTAATGGCATATGCAAACCCATGAGAAAAATTAATAGGTTATTTCCCTTCCTTTTTGTCTTAAATTCTGGATACATCAAAGATATATTCTGGTGTAAGAACTGGAGTACAAGTCCAATTTTTTTGTGTCTATCCAGTTGTTCCAACTGGTTGGATTTTGTGTATTTTCTGATTTGAAGATTATAAGTCACACTGTTAGTATGCCTATTTTATATTTCTGTGGTGTTTGTATTCAAATGTCAAATACATTTTCTTGGTAACAAGTGTCATGTAAAACATTTATCTCCAAACTACAACCCAACGTTTTATATTTTACAGTATAAATAGTTATATAATCATAATATTCTCTTTGCCATTTATTTTTAAATCTGTGACCAATATTTCCAGAGAGGAAATGAATGTGTAAAGATAAAAATGAAAAAGATTAACCTTACTCAAGGTAGAAATGGAGTTGGTAAAAGTTCAAGTAGTGTTCTGTACAACTTAACTTGTGACTTAAGACTCAGGGACCCAAAACAAGTATAAAAAGACCCAATGGATTTATATGAATATAAAAATATATGTCCATAAGATGACCATCTATGTCTTCGGTGTGGTATATAATGGACTTCCTACCAACCCCAAATGTTTTTTGTTAGCCTCAAATGACCTGAAACTTTTTGCCTTTAAAATGAACCCACCAGAATTATCTAGAAAATCATTAGTAATATTAAGTTTGTAATATGTATTTCTTTTTTCCAGAGTTATTTATACCAAATCCTACAAGGAATTGTGTTTTGTCACTCTAGAAGAGTTCTTCACAGAGACTTAAAACCTCAAAATCTATTGATTGATGACAAAGGAACAATTAAATTGGCTGATTTTGGGCTTGCCAGAGCTTTTGGAATACCTATTCGAGTATATACACATGAAGTAAGTGGAATAGGCACTTTATTTTTATTTTCTTGGTGGTTTTTTTGTGTGTGTGATTGCTGGATTATTTTCTCTATTTGTTCTTTAAGTCAAGAAATATTCAATAGAAATGATTTCCACACAATATCAATTTATTGCTTAAATAATTTTCCTTTACCCAGCTAGTACAGTGCCATGCTGTACCATTAGAGGGTGCTGGAGAGGCATCACGGGAGGAAGGGGTTACCTTTCCAATTTTTTTTTTTTTGAGTTCTCAGTATTTCTTACTAGCCAATTCCTTGTTACTCCAATCCCCTGTTACAGTTACTAATTCTTTGTACTAAAAAGTTTGCCTGTTCAAATTACCATGTGGTTTCTGTCAACTGATTTTACCCTCACTGATAATACCCTCAAACTGCTTGAAAGACATATTTTATTACTTTAAGAGATAACTATTTCAGATGCCTTTAGAATCTACCAAACATATCATGTTTAGCCAATGTTACTTACTAATTGATGACTTGGCATCTTATTTGGTATTTCTGGAGATAAAGAATATTGAATGGGATAGTAAAGAGTTGTTAAAAAAAAACTGTTTTCCGTGGAATTTTCTACCCTTGAGTACAAAGACTACTGCCACATCAAAACTTACAGTGTAGTCATTTGGTTAGCTGTTTTGGCTTTTTGTTATAATCCCTTGTTATATCTCCCTGTGAATAAATTAAGATTATTTGGTTCCCATTGGTTTAAACAAATGATATTGAGCTCCATTAACTTTATTCAATTTTATAGGTGATTTTTTCAATTATATTGAGAAATTACATGGGCTAAAATGATTGCTTAAGTTCTAGAACACTAATAAACTGTTCATGTTTCTAGTTACCATTTTAGCATAGAAGCAGGACCTCTATAAGTCACACCTCATCAAAACTTTTTTTAAGGATAAGGCTCTATCTCACTGTTCTGATGCTCTTACTTGAATGATTTGAAAAGCAAGAAAACATACTATCCTTTTTCCCTCATGAATAGGAGTTATAAATGAGATATTTGTTTTCAATTTAATATTTTATGCATAGTTAACTGACAGTAATATTACTGACATAAAACCTAAAAGGACACTATAAGTGAAATTTAAATGCTTAAATTTAGATAATTTAATGCACTATATTTATTCAATATAAAAATTTGTTTTATGATAGGTAGTAACACTCTGGTATAGATCTCCAGAAGTTTTGCTGGGGTCAGCTCGCTACTCAACTCCAGTTGACATTTGGAGTATAGGCACTATATTTGCAGAATTAGCCACTAAAAAACCACTTTTCCATGGAGATTCAGAAATCGATCAACTCTTCAGGATTTTCAGGTATTTTTAAGTTGATAATAATAAAGACAACATGTATATAACAATGAGCCTATATTTATACTTTAATAATTTTTGTTTTGTTATGGTTTTTAGAGCTTTGGGTACTCCAAATAATGAGGTGTGGCCAGAAGTGGAATCTTTACAAGATTATAAGAATACATTTCCCAAGTGGAAACCAGGAAGCCTAGCATCCCATGTCAAAAACTTGGATGAAAATGGCTTGGATTTGCTCTCAGTAAGGAGTACATTATTTTATACTGAGTTTAACGTTATTAATGATTCTGAATGAACTCAATGATCTTTTACCTGGGAAATGGGGAGAAAACCAACATTTATTGAGCTAGACACATTATTGCTTGTCTATTGTATTACTAAGTCCATTTTAGCATCAAGAAACACTAGTGTTTTTTTTTTTCTTTTGTATACTGTATGGCAGGGGTCACATTTCATCCTTTTTCCCTGTGAATATCCCCTTATTGCAGCACCATTTGTTGAATTTTTGTTTGGTTTTTCATTTGTTTGTTTGTTTTTTAGGGGGAAAGTGTATGGACCAGGAATTGATCACTGGTCTCCCACATTGTGGGAAGGAATTCTACCACTGAACTACCCTCATACCCCTCACTAGTGGTTTTGAGAAGGGGATTTAGCATTAATTTTGTTTTTATCATTGAATAAGTAGCTATAGAAACTTGTTGAAGAAGCCTAGGTTATACACTATATATATTTTTTAAGTTGCTGACTTTTGGGCTTTCCTTTCTTAGTGTTTTTGGTTTTAATATTTACTACCAGGCCCTTTATTTAATCCTAGATAGAGGTGTTTTCCTTATTGCTTCATATCTTGTGTCCTTAAAGCTTTCTACTGCATGAACTGCATTTCTTTGCTTAGTTTCACATCAGGAAGATAAGGTGAGCTAATGTATTTTAAAAAAATCTATCCTCTCTGTTAAATTATCCTTTCCAACTAAAATTGCTTTCTTTAAAAGCAAAATAAAAACTATTAGAATAAAAATGATTGTCCTAGGCAGTTTTAAACCTTGAGCATTTAAAAGGGACTAACTCTTATAAATCTCAGGTAATGTGATGCCAGAAAAAAACACTAAGTGTAAGCTTTAAAAAATTAATGAGATTTGGACAAGTTACTGAACAAAACTCTATTGCCTCATCTTCAAATCTTCTAATTGGTCTCTGGGTTCCTTTCACAATCTAAATCATTATACCACCAAATTATAATCAAATTTCCCAGTTGCTTAGAGTGAATTCCAAAGTCCTTTATCTGCCATTCTTAGAATATTAATATTGTTCACTTGCTTCAAAGATTCTCCCATGTTCTGGATCCCAATCTGCCTTTTTAGTGTCTGCAGTTTTTAAGCAAAAAATTTTCACTTCAATTAATGAAATAAATCAAAAGCCGTAAACCAGGGCTCCTCAACACAGCTACCACTGACATTTTTGATTGGATAATTCCTTGTTGTTGGGGGCTGTCCCCTGCATTGTAGGACGCTTAGCACCATCCTAAGCTGACCCACCCCCCTCCTATCCCATCAATTTCAATAATGAAAAATGTCTTTCAGACATTGCCTAGTGGTTTCTGAGGGGCAGAATCTTCACAGATGAAAACTACTCTGTATATCATAAATTAGTCTTGTTTTCAAATTTCAGTTTTATCACTCCCTAGCTCTATGAAATTGGGCAAGTTACTTTACGTTTGAATGTCTTCATTTGTAAAGGGAATTAATACCTAATTGTTGTCATGAGTCTTAAATAAGGTAATATATGTAAATCAAATAGTAAGTGGTTAGGAGAGGTATGTCTAGGCTGTCAATTTTACTTTTTTAAGATCAATATTTCTTTAAGAAGAATACTAAGCTTTATGTAGTTCTTTCTTCTAATGTGTAAATTAATTTTAAGGCTAGGTTGTCTGGCCATAATTCATTTAGTGACTCATTTATAGCAATGTTTATAATACATTGTACTCTGGTTATTTTTATTTGAAACTTGCTGAAAGCTACACTAGAAATCAATATGGTTAATTGCCACTATTTCAAGAATGTTATAAATAACTCAGATGGCTAGTTAATTCTCAAAGTAAATATAATTAACTAAATATCTTTCCTAAATTTATGTCTTGGTTTTAAAGCTATCTCTGAATGCTTGTGTTTGACTGTAATTTATAACAAAGAGGTTTATTGAGGCATCTGTGATTTAAGGAGTTTTATTCTAGAGTTAGAAGGTGAAATATGAAGGGTGAAATATTTATGTGGTTTGGTGTTGGATTAATGAAAAGATTCATTTGGAAGATTTTCACTGAAATTATTAGCTTATTGCTTATTTGTAGAAAAGTTAAGGGTTTATGGAGATATTTTTTTTAAGTTGGTTCATAACCTAAGTAAACATTTTTTTTTTCCTCCCCAGAAAATGTTAGTCTATGATCCTGCCAAACGAATTTCTGGCAAAATGGCGCTGAATCATCCGTATTTTAATGATTTGGACAATCAAATTAAGAAGATGTAGGTTTCCAACAAAAAGTTTCCACGTGTTCTTTCAAGAACAGACAGCCATATTTTTATGTTAACCCTGTCTGTTTTTGTCTTGTATTTTTCTTTTCTTTGTTGTAAAACTTAAGCTGTACTTCATCTTCTCATTTCAAAAGTGTAACTTAAGATTGTAAATATTGTTCTATATGAATTTAAATATAATCTGTATATGTGTGTAGATCTCACTGTGAACAACTGTTTGTTACTGTAATAAAATTATAAATCTAGTATTGATGCCAGGAATCAGGAAAAAATTGAGTTAGTTTAAATCATCTCAATTCTTCGAGCAATTATGTTTTACAAATTGGTGCTACTAAAATTTAGGAAAATGTGTTAAAGTTTCATAATGCTTTGAAGTAATTTTGTGCTCTGAATGTTTAAATGTTCTTGTTAGTTTCTTGGCATGTAGTAACTGTACAACCTGCCTAAAGATGAATATTTTTCTACTTGGATTTCAAATTGTGACCTAAACATTTAAGCATTCAGAATGAGATAAGTATCCAGATTTGAGAGATAATGTAAAATTTTATAGGGATTTTCGGTGACTTATAAAAACTAACATTAGGGAATGCCAAAGTTTCGTCAAGTTTTACAGTCAAAGATCAAGGCTGTCCATAGCAGTGAAGAATAGTTTTGAGAATTTAACTATCCTATTTTTAGTTGGATTATTAAAGGTATTTTTCTAATTCGTATGCCTTCCTTGCTCAGAGTTAATAACTTTATGAAGGAATTGCTTATTTTGGCTTTCAAGTCTAACTTAAAATCTACTTAAATATTTTGGTATAATGTTGTTTATTAGCAGCCTCTTAAAAAGTTCTAAGTTTAAGTATTTTGCTAAAACCCACTAGAAGTTGTTAATAATGCTGCTCATTGTGATTTTTATCTAAGCAGCCTTTTTAAAATTATTTGCTACAGTCAAGAGAGATGTCTATAAAAATAGTTGATTGGTGGTTTTCTAGTGTGCATCTATTGTTTCGTCTGACTCCATTCCCTTCTGTTCCTGACTGTATGTGACTAGAATGGGTACTCTGGTGGTGGTGGTTCCTTATACCCAATCAATTAGATATGTATGGGTGACTCACCTGATCCATGTTAAACACATTGTCTTAGAATTTTTTCACTCTGTAGGAAAGTGTACTCAATCTCTAGCAGTGGAACCTATGAGATGTGAGATTTTGGTGGCCTTGTTATAGGCCATTTGATGGAAGCTAGTCTGTAGTAACAGAATGTGGTGACTGTATATCAGAGTAGTTTGGGGTCAGGTTGCAGAGGGTTGTTGAGATTTCATGGTGGGACTTTGATGAGTAAAATGTCAAACAGGCATTTAATGAAGACACTGGTGGCAGTGGCATGGCTATCACTGCTTCTGATTTTCACGTATTTGGGCAAGACAACATCTGCGGCTGTTTCTTTACCTATGAAGTCTGTTGAATGAGATCTGGTGATCAAATTGTGACTGGCAACTCTTTAGTTTTAGTTTAGGCCAGCATTAACCAAAAGAAAAGTAGAATAGAAAACAGCAGTGCATCATATATAGTTAAATATTTCAAGATGCTTATGCTTCAGTAGTGTATACACATACGTGGGTGTTTAGGACTGCACGTGGTACAGAAGCAGCATGTACTTCATTGCTCTTGCTTCAAGGAGTTAGAATTCTTTGAAAATGGAGTCAATAATGCATCAATTGAATCAGTAGAATGAACCGGTGGATCAGGGAAATGAGGTGGATCAATGTATGAGTGACCTACTTTTTTTCTGCTTCAAATATGGATAGTCCTTGTGTAAAGTATATCAACTTCAATAATGAGATGAAAAGGCTGCTGAATTGGGCCTTCATCTCTTGCATATTTATAAATCAGCTTTTATGTTATGGTGCTTCAGTTTACTTTTTAATAATTTGTCTTTAGAGCAGTGGTTTTTCAATCTGTTGTATTCTAAACAAGTGCAAGCTACTGGTGCTACCCTGAACAATACTGATTTTGAAAATTGGGGAAAAGATAGTCCAGGAATCTGTTTTCAAAAGCTGCCTCAGTTATCACCAGTGGGTATGAGTTTGATAGTTTAGTTGTTTTAAAGTTCTGTGCCATCGTGTGATTAGTTTCAACCTTCTGGCTCATTTGTCAGCCTCAGAAATGCAGTATCTGCTTGTTCTATTTCTATTTCAGCCTGCACTCATTTTAGTGGGGGAGAGGCTCTATTTGATTACTGGTACAAGGCTTTCATATATTTGAACATATCAATTCCTCTAAAGTAATACTGTCCCTAGTGTCTAGAATGAGGTCTTTATTTTTTTAATTTGAATACATAGACAAAGATGATGCAATTTTAACGTATGGTAAAACATTTCAAATTTATATGTGGATGTGGCATATGTGAATTAGATGTACTAGATAGTATTTTAGAATTGAGTTAATAAAAAGTCTTGCAGACATAGCTTAGATTAATAGGGTAAAATAATTTTTAATTAGTAAAGTAATATCTTTTAAAGTACTTGAAAGAGCCCTTTTATTGAATGGAACAAACTTTTTTACAGTAGTTCCTGTAGCAAATTGTACTTTATAATCAACTTCAGTCATCCCTGTTTACATAATTATCATGTTCAATCCTGGAATCAGTGAGGCACCATAGGATTGCAGAATCATTTTGCATTGTGGACAAAGGAAAGAGATTTAGTGATTTTTGTGGTATGTGGAATGAAGAGAATAAATGGGCATTGTTTAAACAGTGATGAATAAAGAGTGGGTAAAGAGTGATGAATGACTAAAGGAGTGTGAGGGATAGAGAGGTAGCAGCATGAGAGAACCTGAAGAAGTATTCAAACTTAAAAATATGACCCAGAAGAAGGCAAAAGGTGAAATTGTAGTAGTCTTCACAAGGATTGTATCCTTACTCAGTTTGGAGAAGGGGGTAAAGTTTAATGTAAGATTGTAGACATTTTCAGTCCCATGCCATTTTATAAATATCAAGTTTCTAAGAGTCCTTAGAAGTTTCAGAAGAAATGTATTGGGAATCAGGCTGCCAAGTTGAGGAGAAAAAAAGTATCACATGCAGTAGCTGCATTCCTCTAGAATGCTGGCTGTACGTCTTTCAAACTCGTTAGGATTCTCTGGAGAGGTTGTTAAAACAGATTGCTGGGCTCCATCTCCAGAGTTTCTGATACAGTAGGTCTATGTGGACCCAAGAATATGTTTTCCTACATTCCCCAGGTGATAATGCTGGTCTAGGTACTATACTTTGAGAATAGCTGTATAAGGGATTCTCAGAATTGTAGAGCTAAAGAGAAGATCAACTATTTGGTCACTGGTCCTTTTGTAGAGGAAGCCTGTAGATGTAGATGTGGAAAATACTAAGGTTAGACACATTTAATAGATGAACTGGAATTCAAACGTAAATCTTCCATTGTCGTCATTGTGAAAAAACTAGGTAGTATAATGTAAGGGTTTTTGTTCTGCCACTTCATGTCCATAAGCTTGAGCAAGTCAGTTGTAAAATAGAGATAATAACGACTACTTTTTAGGATTGTCATGAGGAATGGAGACAGGGTTGCCAGTCATACTGTGTATATAAAGTTTGTGCTGTATTTAATGATTTTGTCCTATATTCTGTATTTGTCAGGATGCCCTAAATGTTCTGCTTTCAGCTTTTTGCAATTCTTGACAAACGTTGGGTAGCTAGAATTCTTTTCTCCCACGGTAATTGGCACTTGAATCTCATTAAGGACAGCACTAGTTGGAGAGTATAGATAAAATTCCTGGCACATAGTAGGGATTCATTTTATTGTCTTATAACTTCAACTCTCAATTCTAAAATGGTTCCCAATTATCTCAACTTCCCTTGCCTTCATATTCCCCTTTTCTTGAAATGTCCAACCCCCAACCCAGCCCCTAGAAACAGTTGGCCTTAAAGTTAAGCAGTTTCTCCTTTGAGTACTTTTTCTTTACATTTCCTCTATTTTTCACAACCACTTTGTAGGAAAGGTGACAAAAATGGTAAAATCTCCATTTTAGAGATGTTGAAACTAAGGTTGAGAGTTTAACTGGTTGATGATCTCAAGGCTAATAAATGAGATTATCAAGACTTTGGACTTCAAAATATTCTCTTCCTATAGCATCATGTAGGTTCCCAAGTTAAGTCCCTAAAGTGAACGGAACGTAAAGAAGAAAACTGAAGACGGCCCAGGGTAGCACTAAAGCCAGCGCGGCCCGGGCAGGTGAGCACTGAACTCAGGGTTGCTGAGACAGGCCACAGACCTCAAAGACCTGACGTCAGAAACCCCTACCTCAAGGTTGAAAGACTCAAGGCCGCTAGAAATACTGTTTTCAGTCCAGTCCATTTTCCTATCTAACCAGATTCTCTTTGGGAAACTCCACTACTGCCTGTGGTATTAATGGGGTTCATGATTCCGGCTCTCCATAAGGGTGTCCCAGACTGCATTAGTCACCAAAGACCATCCTCCAGCAGCAGTGACGGGTCTAAGGGATGGGCAAATGACCTATAAATGAGAAAAATCAGGGTTCTTTTTGCTACAGACACCTGGAGAAAATGAATTCCTGTTCCTGCTGAAATTGCTAAACTGGTATGAGGTGACTAGAAACCCTGAGAGGCATTTTTCCCTATTCTGGAGCAAGGAGAGAAAAGAGGTCAATAAAAAAAGATTCCTGGGAGCTTGATGTTCCAGGATCCGGTCCTTAGGGCCTCGTTCCTGCAATACAACCTTAAAATTTGTAAGCCAACCAGTATCCTTCTTAGGTGCATTTAGTTATGTTTTAATTCTGATTTGCATAAACTAAATAGAATTGGGTTTCTGTCATTTAAACCTCAAAGAGTTCCGACTAAGCTATCAATACCAAGACAACACTTGTTAGATAATTTAAGCACCTTTGTAGTTATAAATCTTTTCATAATACCTTAACTTCCTTCTTTAAAAGCTCTTTGTTATAATCACTGTATTAACAATATTGGTTGTGTAAAACAGTGCTGATATAAATGTAAATAATTAGCAATGTCTACCAATCTTTCAAAGAACCTACAAAATTTGAGGAATGTATATGGTACTTTCTCTTTATCAGTAAGAAGTAGAGATTTGCAAAATCAATTTCAAAACCATGCTGTACTTGAGAAAATAATGCAATAACAGAAACGGCATATATTTTGAGAATTTATTTGCTAATGAGTATTGATAGTTCTTTATATTTACAAAGATCTTTATAGTAATTAAGTAGCATATGCTACTTCAGTAGATATAACCTTCCTATACTGTAAAAATGCTCTGAACTATAAAACCCTAAGTATAATTACACTGTAGCACATCATAACACCCAGAGAAAATAACGATTTCCCTACTGAGCCTAGTCCTATGTCTCAATGGTTCTGGTATCACCACAAACGTATTTATGTGTAAGAGAACATAAATGTAATCTTCATGAAGTGTTTTCTCTTTTAGGGTCCAAAAGGGCAGCAGAGCATTTGCTCCGTCTTAGATTTTGCTAGAATCCGAACACAGTTTTAGAAGTGTTTTGGCCTCATCTTTGAAATACTTCTCATACATAAGCACTAATGGAAAAATGTATCAACTTAAAAATATTGGAATTCCCCAGATAAGCACAAAATGTTACATTTTTGATCAGTCAAACTCAATCTAAGGTCCCCTGAACTGGATGACAAATGCAACATGATTTGTGTTGGGAGCTCTTAACCATGCTAGCTGAATGTCAATAGCATTCTGGATAGCTCAAAGAGCAAGCCCTGCACTCTCGCCCCAAATTTTGCATTCACTATGTGATCCCCCTCCCTGCTTTGGTAGTACATTTCATTTCCTAATTAGTGAAACAATTTTAGAATTGAATGGGATCTTGGACATCATTCAATTCAATCCTCTATTTTCCCTTCGAGGAACCTGTAGA
Organism: Tamandua tetradactyla; assembly: GCF_023851605.1. Classification (NCBI taxonomy): domain Eukaryota; kingdom Metazoa; phylum Chordata; class Mammalia; order Pilosa; family Myrmecophagidae; genus Tamandua; species Tamandua tetradactyla. The sequence goes on along the minus strand of NC_135339.1, from coordinate 36,481,378 downwards.
TTTCAGCAACAAAAAGAAATAAATCTGGATTTTCTGCCATAAAGTTTAAAGAGGTTACTATGTTTTACATCAGCTCTGATAGTGAAGTCGGAATCAATAATGGTAAGAAAGAACTATTTTGAAGATGAAATATTCAAGAAGGAGAGAACCCAAGTGATCAGTGAGGAGGAAATAGTTGCATAGAACAGATTTTTCAGCTCTTGGAAATTAGAAGTGAAATAGCAACAGTACAAGTAGTATCTATATACCAAAAAGATTGTAAACAAAGGTATTGGGTATATTCTCTGCAAGAGGAATAGTATTTTTCCTCTATTCCCTTCAAAGGGTAATCTGGGATTTAACTCAGTTACAGATATTTTTAAATATATATAATAAAACATGACAACTTTTATCCAACTGCAATTTAATTAAAAGTATGTACCAGGTAGGAAACATGATAATAGCTTAATGTATAGTAAAGGGCAAAGGCAAAGAGTCAACTTCATCTCTTTTTATCTTTTTTAAGAGATAGCTCATGTGTTACCATATTTGGAATATTTCCTAGCATGACCAGAAAGCATGGAATAACCACAACAAGAATTCAATATGCCTAATGGACAAAAAAGAAAAAAGGATTAACCACTAACAGAAAACTAGACTTTTGAACAGATGTTTGTTTAAATACAAACAACAACTCCTACTTTTCCTGTTATCTCCAATTAGGTGATGCAACATTTTTACCAGAAGAAGCACTTTTTAAAAACAGCCTTCCAGGGAGTGAATAAACAATACTATATTTGGCTAACAGCTGCTTTTGGAAAATGAGATGTCAGCAAAGCTGAATGTTGTTTAAAGAAAACTATCCAGCTACCTTTGACTTGGATCAGAGTAAATTATAGCACTTCCCAATTTCCAAAGAAATGTTTTTGTCTAAGGTTTAAATATTAGGTATTAGATATTTCACTTCTTCCATCATTCGCCATGAGGAGTAAATGGACTTAAAGAAGTATTGTTTGATGGTATTGCCAGAACCACTTTAGGTTGTCTGGAGCTATGCAAAGTTATTGATTTTTGCTTATTTACCATCCATTATTTATTGTGTTCAGTGGAAAATAATGTGTATGGACACATTAAAACCCAGATAACCTGGTGACATCCAATATGGTAGCATTTATGTACATTTAATTATGCAAATGTCAAATAATATAAAGTTTATGAGTAAATTAATGAGTAATGTCTTGTGTAGAATTTGAAATAGCACAAATACCTCCAATTTTTGAAAATCCACATCAAGGTTTGCAAGCTTGGTGAACTGTACACTGGTTTATGCCATTGGCACAGGACACTTTGGTTGGTAAATTGAAATACCTGTAGCCTTTTGTTAGTGTTGAGGGAATCAGGCTTTGATTGAGCTAAACTTGGACTATAAAAATGTGCCTGTGGTAACAACTCTGTTTTTGTTTGTTTGTTTTTGTTTTGTTTCTTTCTTCTTTGTTTTATCGTTTGCTGTTATTGTAATTTGAAATTTTTTACATTCTGAAGCAATCTCATATGAGCGCTCATTAAGCAGAGGTGACAGTGCTAGTGCTGAAAATTAGGAAATTTGGAATGAACTTTAGATGTGCTTTAAAGTCTAACAAAGAAGACAAAAACTCACATGAAATGATGTGCTGTTCATTTTAGAGGAAGTACTCCATAAAATGTCAGTGCTAACCTTGAGAAAATAAAAAACATTAAAACAAAAATATGATACAATTTGGTATAGATTTCAAGGAAACATCCCCCTTTGGAAAAATGAGTCTTGAATTATGCATGTTCTTCAAAGTTCTCTATATAAAATCTGGCATATGATTTTCATGTAAACTTATTAGAAAACGATTCTGAGACTTGCACAGAATTAATGGTTCTATAAATATTTGTTCACCAAGTGAGTATTTATTGAACACTTATTATGAGCCAGATGCTGTGCTAGCACATGACACAGAATTGAATTAAATTGACAGGGTTCTGGCGTTCTTGACTTTACATCCTCTGGTAGGAAAGACAGGTTATAGGTCAGTAAATAAATGTAAGAGGATGTTATAAGGGAGTTCTTCCACCTCAGTTTTGCCTAAGGTCAATAAGAGAGTTATCAGAATTCCCTATCTGTTCTGCAGATTTACAAGGAAATGACTTTAAGAACCTGTTCCACAACTCTTAGACCCAGGACAGACTACAAATTTTTCTGGGTCCAATGCAAAATAGAAATGTAGGGCCCCTTGTTTAAAAATTAAGAAATTCCAGACAGCAGCATTAAGCTAAGTCCTGGCCCCTTTGTGCTACCCAGTTCTCATCCCCATGAAATCAGCCCTGCTTAGATCCTTCAGCCAAAGAAAGAAAGAATATTAGAAAGACCCTGAATGGCCAAGAGAGATTTTGCAGATGGAGATCTTTGGAGGGCTGTTGCTATACTAACCCAAATTGAATGGCATGATTTAAAGAGGCCCCTTGAAGAGCTCTGACACATGTAGTTGAGAGACACAGCGCCAATGCATGATGGAGGCCCCCAAAACAAAAGCAGACAGTAGCCACGGCTGTAGGCCTGTGAGTTCCAGATGCCACTGAGATGGGCCCATTTGCATACTTCGAGGTTGTGGGGCAAGGGTTGAGTGTTTGCCTAATTTGACTGGGGCCAAGATGGAGAGAGCTGGGCCGGTTGTCTTGGGCCAGTCTGCACTTGCCAAATGGCATCAAGCCCTGACTCCTTTGCAAAGAAAATGGAGTCTCTTCCTACCATTTAGAATAGGCAGGCCTATATCGCTCATACTCCTTTAAGCTGCTCAGTAAAATTAAAACTTAATTTATTATTAAATATTTTAGATGTAAAACTGTAAATATACATTGTCCCCCATGAATACAATCCCCAGCTTCATTATTAATTACATTTGAAACTCTCAATGTATCTTTCCCTGATCATGTCTGGCTTCTCCTCCCAAAATATTTGATGTATTTTTTCATTTCTTTAGATTTTTACTCTATCTGTCATCTACCTGCATCCAATTTATCTGTTGTTTTGCATGTTTTTATACTTTTTTGAATGGCATCACACTGTGTAGTTTGAAATTTATTTTGTTTGGCTTTGTTTTATGAGATTCATTCATGTTGATGTATGTAACTAGTTCATTTGCTTTCACTGCTGTTTTCAATTCATTCAATTTATTCATTTTTTCCCTTATAAAAAGACATTAATTTCTTGTGTTTTGCTGTTATGGACAATACTGCCATTAGTTTTATTATGTATGTCTCTTTTCCCTCATGTGAAAGGGTTCTTTGGTAGATCCAGTCCTTGCCCTGTCCTGATCTGCTCTGTATTGCAGGGACCTGACCCCCATAGACTGATTTCCCAGGCTCTTGTGTCACCTGGCTTGCTTCTAGGTTTTGCTAGTGAGACGTACTGGCAGGAGAGGGGTGGGGGTGAAGAGGCAAGAGGAAGAGAGAAGCCACAGTGCTTCTTTCCCTCTCTCTCTCATCTGTCAGCATATCCTGATGGTGTAGATGGCTGGGTTCAAGAGAGGAAGTATCAGGCTCCATTTGCTTCAGATCCTAGCTGGGAGTGTGGAGGGGGCATGGCTTCCCTGGGGGTACCTCCTATGCTTTTCTAGCCCAACTATCCTTCAGTCTTAGCTGCACACAAGCCTATAATGGGAACATATTTCTTTCAGCTCATACTGAGCTTGGCTTGGAAAATTTATTGGACAGGGCTGGTCCTTGAAATGTAACCAGCTCTGTTCAAAGTGGCCAACTGGCAGACAAGAACCATGCTGGGTTAGAGCAGAGAACACCCAGCATTGCACGGCCGGAGCCTCGAGCTGCCACCGGAGGCAGTTAAATCCAAGCATGACTACTCAGCAGGCTGAGGAAAATGAGCTCAGGACCTTCCCAAATCTTCCCTGGCCACACAGCCTGCATATCCATCTCTCCACTGGCAATAGCAGCCTCCAACACAAAACCTACTGTGAGGTCTGACACCCAGAACAAAGGATGGAGCTTTTATATTTATAAAAAAAAAATGCATCTGAGGGTAGTCATCACTTGCGTATGATATTTCCAAAATTCAAACAAAATGACAAAAAGTACATGGTTTAAAGTCTTGCTTCTTCCTTGTCTCTATAAGTTAGACTCCCACATCTCACAATAGCCCCCACACCCCTCAAACTTAATAGTTTTTTAATACAAATTCAGTTAAATATAAATATATGTTATCCTTCCTTGTTTTAACACATACCAGTAGATCTTTATTTTAATTTTTTACCTAACTACACATCTAGATGTTTCAACAAGAATTTTAAACTTTTAGTTTTAATTTTATTAGATATTTCCTATAAATTATCTGTGTCGTGTGGATAATTTTTTTCCCCACCTTCTTACTGACAACTTATGAAAACCTGTGGCTAGCCATCATTCTAAGAGAGAAGTAGGACTCCGGTAAAAAACAGGGTGATTTTTTTTCCTTCTTATTATTTCAGAATTAGAAAAAAAGATTGTGTGTTGATTGAAAATCTGGAAAATAGAGGGAACACAAAGTAGAAAGTAAAATGTAAGGGTAATTCTACCACCCAGAAATATCCCATGAGATACAATGTTTGGGCTTCCAATATTTTATAAGGGCTATATTGAATGTCCCAATAAAACACAAGCACAATTAGCATGTAGTTTTAACTTCTATAATGATTACATATACTTTAATATATTTTAACTGTAAAGTTGAAGACCATTAATCAATACTTGGTTACTTACCCTAAAATCACAAATGTTGAAAATTCCCAATCTCATTGGTGACAAAAACATAATGTTTTTATGTGTTAACTAGCAAAAGTCTATTTATTTTGACATTTATTTTGACTTCTATATATATACTTATTTTAATTTTAAAAACAGTTTTAAATAGTCACGAAGATGGATTCCATGCCTAGTATAAACAATTACATCACCTGTTGTGGTGGATTGGCGTTACAGACCCTAGAAAAACATGTTTTCAATCTTAATCCATTCCTATTGGTGTGAAGACATTGTAAATGCACCTTTTGATCATGTTACTCAAATTAAGTTCTGGCCCTACTGAATTATAGGATGGGCTTTATCCTATTACCAGAGGACTTAGGGAAAAGACCAAAGAGAGAAGCCTCTGGGAACAGCCAGCAGCTGGAAGTGAAGGGAACCCGGAAGTGAAAGAAGGCACCACTGTGTGCATTGCCGTGTGTGGAAATGCAAGGAGCTCCCAAGATTGCCTGCCAGAATATACCCACCCTGAGAGGAAGCGAGCTTCTGGTCCCTGAAACTGTGAGCCAATAAATTCCTGTTGTTAAGCCAACCCAATCTATTGCATTTGTTTTAGCAGCTAGGAAACTAAAACACCTGTCTATTCAGTTCAATGCACTTTAACAAGTATTTATTATTCTAATTTTAATAGTAATTTCATTTTGGAATAATTTCAAATTTACAGGGAAATTGCAAAAATAATATAAAACCAATCAATATAGGGAATTCCAGTATCCTCTCTACCCAGATACCCAGATTCACCAACTTTTAACATTTTCCCACATTTGTCATGTCATTCTGTCTGTCCATCTGTCTTGGTTTTCCAAGCTTCTATGATAATACTACACAATATGTGTGCTTCAACAACAACAACAAAATATATTGGCTTACAGTTTTGAGGCTAGAAGAAGTCGAAAATCAAGATGTTGGCAGGTCTTGCTTTCTCCTAGAGTCTGTTGCATTCTGGTTCTGGGTTGTTGTGACCCTTGGAGTACCGTGGTTTGTATCTCTGCTCCCAGTTACACAGTAATGTCTGCTTCTTTCATTTGCCCTAGTGGTTTCCATGAACTTCTTGCTGCTTCTCTGACTTCTAGCTCCCAATTTCTTCTCTTTCTAAGGCTTCCATTAATACGAATTAAGACCCAGCCTGATTCAGGTGGTCTCACCTTAACTAATAAAAAACTCTTCAAAAGATTCTTTTTATAATGAGTTCACACCCACAGGAATGAGGAATAAGAAGAATAGGTCCTTTGAGGGGATACATAATCCAATCTACCACTCTGTCTGTCTATCCATCTATCTATCTATCTATCTATCTATCTATCTATCTATCTATCTATCTATCTGCCTACCTATCTACCTATCATATCTGTCACCTACCTATCTATCATCTATATTCTAATATTTAAGAATATATTGTATACATTATGGTCCTTGAAGAATTAACTTCCATGTATATTTCCTAAGACAAGGGTATTCATTTATGTAACCTCGGTAAGTACCGTTATCAACTTCAAGCAATTTATCATTGATATAAAGTATACAGTCTATATTTCATTCTTTTCAACTGTCCCAAAAATGTTCTTTCGAGCATTTTTCCTCCATTATTAGATCTGGTCCAGGATCATGTGTTCCATTTTATTGTCTTTTGTATCTTTGGTCTTTTTTTTTTCTTGTGGAAAGATATATATAATATAAAATTTCCCTTCTCAATCACTCTCAAGCATGTGATTCAGTGGGATTAATCACATTTTCAATGTTGTGTTACCATTCATTACTAAAATTTTTCCACGCCTCTTTGCTGGCTGCAGATGTAATGAGCAACAGATGAGGTTCACGTATCATTGGTTCATATCCACAGCAACAGAACTAGGTACCTTCACATGGCCAAGTTGACAACTGAATCTAACTACCACAGTATTTTTATGCTTATTTAAGTTGGAGCTCTTCTCCGGAGTTACTTTTTTTTTTATTATTAATTAAAAAAAAAATTAACTAACACAACATTTAGAAATCATTCCATTCTACATAAGCAAACAGTAATTCTTAATATCATCACATAGATGTATGATCATCATTTCTTAGTAAATTTGCATCAATTTAGAAAAAGAAATAGCAAGACAACAGAAAAAGAAATAAAATGATAACATAGAGAAAAAAATAAAAATAAAAAATACACATAAAAAACAAATAAAAAAACAAACAAAAAATGCTATAGCTCAGATGCAGCTTCATTCAGTGTTTTAACATAATTACATTACAATTAGGTAGTATTGTGCTGTCCATTTTTGAGTTTTTGTATCTAGTCCTGTTGCACAGTCTGTATCCCTTCAGCTCCAATTACCCATTATCTTACCCTGTTTCTAACTCCTGATGGTCTCTGTTACAATGACATATTCCAAGTTTATTCTCTAATGTCGGTTCACATCAGTGGAACCATACAGTATTTGTCCATTAGTTTTTGGCTAGACTCACTCAGCATAATGTTCTCTAGGTCCATCCATGTTATTACATGCTTCATAAGTTTATTCTGTCTTAAAGCTGCATAATATTCCATCGTATGTATATACCACAGTTTGTTTAGCCACTTGTCTGTTGATGGACATTTTAGCTGTTTCCATCTCTTTGCAATTGTAAATAACGCTGCTATAAACATTGGTGTGCACATGTCCGTTTGTGTCTTTGCCCTTAAGTCCTTTGAGTAGATACCTAGCAATGGTATTGTGGGGTCGTATAGCAATTCTATATCAGCTTTTTGAGGAACCGCCAAACTGCCTTCCACAGTGGTTGCACCCTTTGACATTCCCACCAACAGTGAATAAGTGTGCCTCTTTCTCCGCATCCTCTCCAGCACTTGTCATTTTCTGTTTTGTTGATAATGGCCATGCTGGTGGGTGTGAGATGATATCTCATTGTGATTTTGATTTGCATTTCTCTAATGGCCAGGGACATTGAGCATCTCTTCATGTGCCTTTTGGCCATTTGTATTTCCTCTTCTGAGAGGTGTCTGTTCAAGTCTTTTTCCCATTTTGTAATTGGGTTGGCTGTCTTTTTGTGGTTGAGTTGGACAATCTCTTTATAAATTTGGGATACTAGACCTTTATCTGATATGTCATTTCCAAATATTGTCTCCCATTGTGTAGGCTGTCTTTCTACTTTCTTGATGAAGTTCTTTGATGCACAAAAGTGTTTAATTTTGAGGAGCTCCCATTTCTTTCTTTCTTTCTTCAGTGCTCTTGCTTTGGGTTTAAGGTCCATAAAACTGCCTCCAATTGTAAGTTTCATAAGATATCTCCCTACATTTTCCTCTAACTGTTTTATGGTCTTAGACCTAATGTTTAGATCTTTGATCCATTTTGAGTTAACTTTTGTATAGGGTGTGAGATACGGGTCCTCTTTCATTCTTTTGCATATGGATATCCAGTTCTCTAGGCACCATTTATTGAGAGACTGTTCTGTCCCAGGTGAATTGGCTTGACTGCCTTATCAAAGATCAAATGTCCACTTCCGGAGAAGATGGCAGCTTAGTAAGACACGCGGGTCTTAGTTCCTCCTCCAGAACAGCTACTAGGGGAGTAAAAACGATACAGAACAGCTCCCAGAGCCACGACAGAGATCAAGAAGACAGCGTACCCCATTCTGGAACGGCTGACTGGCTGGGAGAACCCGCTCCGGTGAGATCGCTGAGGGGCGCGGGCTTCCCCGGGCCTGGGCGGCAGGTGGCCAGAGTCCCTCCCTCCCTCCTTCCCGGGCCGGCTGGGAGAATTGGACAGGTGGTCCCCTCAAGCCGCGGCGACTGGCGCCCCCCCCACGTGCGAACCCCTGGACCAGCTGGGAGAATTGGATAGGAGATCCCCAGGCCGCGGAGATCGGTGACCGGGGTCCCTTCCAAACACGTGGCTTCCTGGTCCGGCTGGGAACGGTGCACTACCCCGGGCCGCGGCGGCTGGTGCCCTCCCGCAATGCTTAGTGCCTCGGGCCGACTAGGAGATTCAGACGGGCGCTTTCCCAGGCTGCGGCGGCCGGCGACCCTCCCCACGTTCGGATCCCCGGGCCAGCTGAGAGATTCGGATTGGCACTCTTCCAAGCTGCTTCAGCTGGTGAACCTCCACCACGGCGAGAGTTTTCCAAAGTTAAAGGACCCACAGCACCTTTTACTGGTGGGACCCGCAGACAAACGAGTGCCACGAGTGCCACCTACTGGGCAGGATAAGAAAAACAGAACCCAGAGATTTCACAGAAAAATCTTTCAATCTGTTGGGTCCAACACCCAGGGAAATCTGACTAAATGCCCAGACGCCAGCAGAAGATAACGGATCATGCTCAGAAAATTGAAAATATGGCCCAGTCAAAGGAACAAACCAATAGTTCAAATGAGATACAGGAGCTGAGACAACTAATGCTGAATATACAAACAGAAATGGAAAAGCTCTTCAAAAACGAAATCGATAAATTGAGAGAAGACATGAAGAAGACATGGGCTGATCAAAAAGAAGAAATAGAAGAACGGAAAAAACAAATCACAGAACTTATGGAAGTGAAGGATAAAGTAGAAAAGATGGAAAAACAATGGATACCTACAATGATACATTTAAAGAGACAGAAGATAGAATTAGTGATTTGGAGGATGGAACATCTGAAGTCCAAAAGAAACAGAAACTATAGGGAAAAGAATGGAAAAATTTGAACAGGGGATCAGGGAACTCAAGGACAATATGAACCGCACAAATATACATGTTGTGGGTGTCCCAGAAGGAGAAGAGAAGGGAAAAGGAGGAGAAAAACTAATGGAAGAAATTTTCACTGAAAATTTCCCAACTCTTATGAAAGACCTAAAATTACAGATCCAAGAAGTGCAACGCACCCCAAAGAGATTAGACCCAAATAGGCATTCTCCAAGACACTTACTAGTTAGAATGTCAGAGGTCAAAGAGAAAGAGAGGATCTTGAAAGCAGCAAGAGAAAAACAATCCATCACATACAAGGGAAACCCAATAAGACTATGTGTAGATTTCTCAGCAGAAACCATGGAGGCTAGAAGACAGTGGGATGATATATTTAAATTACTAAAAGAGAAAAACTGCCAACCAAGACTCCTATATCCAGCAAAATTGTCCTTCAAAAATGAGGGAGAAATTAAAACATTCTCAGACAAAAAGTCACTGAGAGAATTTGTGACCAAGAGACCAGCTCTGCAAGAAATACTAAAGGGAGCACTAGAGTCAGATAAAAAAAGACAAAAGAGAGAGGTATGGAGAAGAGTGTAGAAAGAAGGAAAATCAGATATGATGTACATAATACAAAAGGCAAAATGGCAGAGGAAAATATCCAAACAGTAATAACTCTAAATGTTAATGGACTGAATTCCCCAATCAAAAGACATAGACTGGCAGAATGGATTAAAAAACAGGATCCTTCTATATGCTGTCTACAGGAAACACATCTTAGACCCAAAGATAGACATAGGTTGAAAGTGAAAGGTTGGGAAAAGATATTTCATGCAAATAACAACCAGAAAAGAGCAGGAGTGGCTATACTGATATCCAACAAATTAGACTTCAAATGTAAAACAGTTAAAAGAGACAAACAAGGACACTATATACTAATAAAAGGAACAATTAAACAAGAAGACATAACAATCATAAATATTTATGCACTGAACTAGAATGCCCCTAAATACGTGAGGAATACACTGCAAACACTGAAAAGGGAAATAGACACATATACCATAATAGTTGGAGACTTCAATTCACCACTCTCATCAATGGACAGAACATCTAGACAGAGGATCAATAAAGAAATAGAGAATCTGAATATTACTATAAATGAGCTAGACTTAACAGACATTCATAGGACATTACATCCCGCAACAGCAGGATACACCTTTTTCTCAAGTGCTCATGGATCATTCTCAAAGATAGACCATATGCTGGGTCACAAAGCAAGTCTTAACAAATTTAAAAAGATTGAAATCATACACAACACTTTCTCGGATCATAAAGGAATGAAGTTGTAAATCAATAATAGGTGGAGTGCCAGAAAATTCACAAATACGTGGAGGCTCAACAACACACTCTTAAACAACGAGTGGGTAAAAGAAGCAATTGCAAGAGAAATTAGTAAATACCTCGAGGCGAATGAAAATGAAAACACAACATATCAAAACTTATGGGACGCAGCAAAGGCAGTGCTAAGAGGGAAATTTATTGCTCTAAATGCCTATATCAGAAAAGAAGAAAAGGCAAATATTCAGGAATTAACTGTCCAATTGGAAGAACTGGAGAAAGAACAGCAAACTAATCCCAAAGCAAGCAAAAGGAAAGAAATAACAAAGATTAGAGCAGAAATAAATGAAATTGAAAACATGAAAACAATAGAGAAAATCAATAAGACCAGAAGTTGGTTCTATGAAAAAATCAAGAAGATTGATGGGCCCTTAGCAAGATTGACAAAAAGAAGAAGAGAGAGGATGCAAATAAATAAGATCAGAAATGGAAGAGGAGACATAACTACTGACGTCACAGAAATAAAGGAGGTAATAACAGGATACTATGAACAACTTTATGCTAATAAATACAACAATTTAGATGAAAAGGACGGGTTCCTGGAAAGACATGAACAACCAACTTTGACTCAAGAAGAAATAGATGACCTCAACAAACCAATCACAAGTAAAGAAATTGAATTAGTCATTCTAAAGCTTCCTAAAAAGAAAAGTCCAGGAGCAGACGGCTTCACATGTGAATTCTATCAAACATTCCAGAAAGAATTAGTACCAACTCTCCTCAAACTCTTCAAAAAAATCGAAGTGGAGGGAAAACTACCTAATTCATTCTATGAAGCCAACATCACCCTCATACCAAAAACAGGCAAAGATATTACAAAAAAAGAAAACTACAGACCGATATCTCTAACGAATATAGATGCAAAATCCTCAACAAAATTCTAGCAAATTGAATGCAGCAACACATTAAAAGAATTATACATCATGACCAAGTAGGATTCATCCCAGGTATACAAGAATGGTTCAACATAAGAAAATCAATTAATGTAATACACCATATTAACAAATCAAAGCAGAAAAATCACATGATCATCTCAATTGATGCAGAGAAGACATTTGACAAGATTCAACATCCTTTCCTGTTGAAAACACTACAAAGGATAGGAATACAAGGGAACTTCCTTAAAATGATAGAGGGAATATATGAAAAACCCACAGCTAATATCATCCTCAATGGGGAAAAATTGAAAACTTTCCCCCTAAGATCAGGAACAAGACAAGGATGTCCATTATCACCACTGTTATTCAACATTGTGTTGGAGGTTCTAGCCAGAGCAATTAGACAAGAAAAAAGAAATACAAGGCATCAAAATTGGAAAGGAAGAAGTAAAACTATCACTGTTTGCAGATGATATGATACTATACGTTGAAAACCCGGAAAAATCCACAACAAAACTACTAGAGCTAATAAATGAGTACAGCAAAGTAGCAGGTTACAAGATCAACATTCAAAAATCTGTAGCGTTTCTATACACTAGTAATGAACAAGCTGAGGGGGAAATCAAGAACTGAATCCCATTTACAATTGCAACTAAAAGAATAAAATACCTAGGAATAAATTTAACTAAAGAGACAAATGACCTATATAAAGAAAACTACAAAAAACTGTTAAAAGAATTCACAGAAGACCTAAATAGATGGGAGGGCATACCGTGTTCATGTATTGGAAGACTAAATATAGTTAAGATGTCAATACTACCTAAATTGATTTACAGATTCAATGCAATACCAATCAAAATCCCAACAACTTATTTTTCAGAAATAGAAAAACCAATAAGCAAATTTATCTGGAAAGGCAGGGTGCCCCGAATTGCTAAAAGTATCTTGAGAAAAAAAAATGAAGCTGGAGGTCTCGCGCTGCCTGACTTTAAGGCATATTTTGAAGCCACAGTGGTCAAAACAGCATGGTATTGGCATAAAGATAGATATATCGACCAATGGAATCGAATAGAGTGCTCAGATATAGACCCTCTCATCTATGGACATTTGATCTTTGATAAGGCAGTCAAGCCAACTCACCTGGGACAGAACAGTCTCTTCAATAAATGGTGCCTAGAGAACTGGATATCCATATGCAAAAGAATAAAAGAAGACCCGTATCTCACACCCTATACAAAAGTTAACTCAAAATGGATCAAAGATCTAAACATTAGGTCTAAGACCATAAAACAGTTAGAGGAAAATGTAGGGAGATATCTTATGAAACTTACAATTGGAGGCAGTTTTATGGACCTAAACCTAAAGCAACAGCAGTGAAGAAGGAAATAAATAAATGGGAACCCCTCAAAATTAAACACTTTTGTGCATCAAAGAACTTCATCAAGAAAGTAGAAAGACAGCCTACACAATGGGAGACAATATTTGGAAACGACATATCAGATAAAGGTCTAGTATCCCAAATTTATAAAGAGATTGTCCAACTCAACCACAAAAAGACAGCCAACCCAATTACAAAATGGGAAAAAGACTTGAACAGACACCTCTCAGAAGAGGAAATACAAATGGCCAAAAGGCACATGAAGAGATGCTCAATGTCCCTGGCCATTAGAGAAATGCAAATCAAAACCACAATGAGATATCATCTCACACCCACCAGAATGGCCATTATCAACAAAACAGAAAATGACAAGTGCTGGAGAGGATGCGGAGAAAGAGGCACACTTATCCACTGTTGGTGGGAATGTCAAATCTGCAACCACTGTGGAAGGCAGTTTGGCGGTTCCTCAAAAAGCTGAATGTAGAATTGCCATACGACCCCGCAATACCATTGCTGGGTATCTACTCAAAGGACTTAAGGGCAAAGACACAAACGGACATTTGCACACCAATGTTTATAGCAGCGTTATTTACAATTGCAAAGAGATGGAAACAGCCAAAATGTCCATCAACAGACGAGTGGCTAAACAAATGTGGTATATACATACGACGGAATATTATGCAGCTTTAAGACAGAATAAACTTATGAAGCATGTAATAACATGGATGGACCTAGAGAACATTATGCTGAGTGAGTCTAGCCAAAAACTAATGGACAAATACTGTATGGTTCCACTGATGTGAACCGACATTAGAGAATAAACTTGAAATATGTCATTGGTAACAGAGTCCAGCAGGAGTTAGAAACAGGGTAAGATAATGGGTAATTGGAGCTGAAGGGATACAGACTGTGCAACAGGACTAGATACAAAAACTCAAAAATGGACAGCACAATAATACCTAATTGTAAAGTAATCATGTTAAAACACTGAATGAAGCTGCATCTGAGCTACAGGTTTTTTTTTTTTGTCTGTCTGTTTGTTTGTCTGTCTTTTTTTCTTTTTCCTTTTCTTTTTTTTAATATTATTATTGTTTTTATTTTTTTCTCTATATTAACATTCTATATCTTTTTTCTGTTGTTTTGCTAGTTCTTTTCCTGAATCGATGCAAATGTACTAAATAATGATGATCATGCATCTATGTGATGATGTTAAGAATTACTGATTGCATATGTAGAATGGAATGATTTCTAAATGTTGTGTTAATTTCTTTTTTCTTTAATTAATAAAAAAAATACAAATCCATAAAAAAAAAAAAAGATCAAATGACCATAGATGAGAGGGTCTATATCTGAGCACTCTATTCAATTCCATTGGTCGATATATCTATCTTTATGCCAATACCATGCTGTTTTGACCACTGTGGCTTCATAATATGCCTTAAAGTCAGGCAGCGCAAGACCTCCAGCTTCGTTTTTTTTCCTCAAGATACTTATAGCAATTCGGGGCACCCTGCCTTTCCAGATAAATTTGCTTATTGGTTTTTCTATTTCCGAAAAATAAGTTGTTGGGATTTTGATTGGTATTGCATTGAATCTGTAAATCAATTTAGGCGTACTGACATCTTAACTATATTTAGTCTTCCAATCCATGAACACAGTATGCCCTTTCATCTATTTAGGTCTTCTGTGAATTCTTTTAACAGTTTTTTGTAGTTTTCTTTGTATAGGTCTTTTGTCTCTTTAGTTAAATTTATTCCTAAGGACTTTATTCTTTTAGTTGCAATTGTAAATGGAATTCGTTTCTTGATTTCCCCCTCAGCTTGTTCATTACTAGTGTATAGAAACGCTACAGATTTTTGAATGTTGATCTTGTAACCTGCTACTTTGCTGTACACATTTATTAGCTCTAATATTTTTGTTGTGGATTTTTCCGAGTTTTCGACGTATAGTATCATATCGTCTGCAAACTGATAGTTTTACTTCTTCCTTTCCAATTTTGATGCCTTATATTTCTTTTTCTTGTCTAATTGCTCTGGCTAGAACCTCCAACACAATGTTGAACAATAGTGGTGATAATGGACATCCTTGTCTTGTTCCTGATCTTAGGGGGAAAGTTTTCAATTTTTCCCCATTGAGGATGATATTAGCTGTGGGTTTTTCATATATTCCCTCTATCATTTTAAGGAAGTTCCCTTTTATTCCTATCCTTTGAAGTGTTTTCAACAGGAAAGGATGTTGAATCTTGTCAAATGCCTTCTCTGCATCAATTCAGATTATCATGTGACTTTTCTGCTTTGATTTGTTGATAAGGTGTATTACATTAATTGATTTTCTTATGTTGAACCATTCTTGCATACCTGGGATGAATCCTACTTGGTCATGATGTATAATTCTTTTAATGTGTTGCTACATTCGATTTGCTAGAATTTTGCTGAGGATTTTTGCATCTATATTCGTGAGAGATATTGGTCTGTAGTTTTCTTTTTTTGTAATATCTTTGCCTGTTTTTGGTATGAGGGTGATGTTGGCTTCATAGAATGAATTAGGTAGCTTTCCCTCCACTTCAATTTTTTTGAAGAGTTTGTGCAGAGTTGGTACTAATTCTTTCTGGAATGTTTGATAGAATTCACATGTGAAGCCGCCTGGTCCTGGACTTCCGGAGTTACTTTTCACCTACTATCCCAAGTAAGTGCCACCATACTTTATCACTCACTGTCTGGCCTTGCCCTTTTTGTACCAGAGTCGGAGGAGTCGGGGTCCTGAGTTCTCATCACTTCTATGGCCGGGCATTTGGCACTGGATGTCAGCAGAGCCCTTCACTTGTCAATTCAAAGAACATTCTGCCAACTTCACTGACAAATTCTTCTCATTAAACAGTGTCTGCCTTTACCTACTTACTTGCCCAGGAATCCTTTCTGTTATACCATTGTTGATTTCTCAGTTGCAAGTTATTTTTCAGTTTCATCTGATTTTTATTTCCTTTTTTCCCCTTTCTGTCCCTGTCTTCACCTTGAGGGAATTATCACTGATAACTTCTACAAGATATAAGTTGTATTTCACTGAAGGAAATACTAATCTATGAAAGTTCAGAAAATACTTAGGTAGAAAGAGTAGATGATGATTTTTTAATTGAACTGTATATATGTTACTCATTAAAAAGTTAAAAAAGACATTTAAAGGCTGGTTATCTCCTTGATATATGATCAAATTGATAAAAATGTCAATTTCAGTTTTGGGTAGGATATTCTGGGGGATCTTTCCTTCCAAAGCAAATTAGAATCCTTGTCCTTGATACTGAATTATGATGACATGTGAATTGTATCTATAACCAGATAGGGAAAGCTAACTGCTCTAAGAAATAGACCCTAAAATGTATAACGACTCAAACAAAATAGAAGTTTATTTCCTGCTCTTTGGACTGCAAAGGACAGTAAAAAGGATGGGAGAATGGTTCTCCTTCAGGCAGTGATTCGGTGGCCCACTTGTGATGTTCTACGATTCTTCAGGCTATGGCATCCCAAGTCGTCCTAGGAGTTTCCTCCTTCCAGCCAACCAGGAGGCAATTAAACATTGGAGAAACGTGTTTGGCCAGTTCTGTGCATAGCACATTTCACTTCTGGCTCATATACCATTGGCTAGAACACAGTCACTTGGCCATACCTAACTGCAAATGAAGCTGGGAAATGGAAGCTAGCAGTGTGTCAAGGGAGAAAAGGAGAGTAAGAGTAGAAATCTTGGGCACAGCATACCCTATGCTTGCAGAAAGAAATGAGTTCAAAGTCCCCTTTTACCAACCAGTGAGAGCCAACAAAATGTTCAGAATTAGCTCTGGGAGCTCTTTCCCAGGCAATGTGGGTGCCCTATCATTTTTACAGGATGACAAACCTCTTCTAATGGAGTTAAAAGGCACAGAGTAGATTTGGGGGTCACAGAAGATTTTCAGAATATCAGCAAATCTGCATGGGAGGAAGGGGCAGTGGTGATCCTGGAAGTGTATATGCTGTCTCCCTTCTGCCCTGTGTCCCAGTGCTCCTAAGTAGCTGAAATGCTGACACGCACTGCCTGTTTCACTTGGATCTAGGGAAATTCTGGTCTTATCTTTGCAAGTAAAAATAATTCTTCTCCTGAAATTGCTTACTTGTTATCTGGAAAGACAGCAGGGATTCCTTAGCAGGAAGGACACTGGCCACCTGCGTCAGATACCGGCCAATAGATGGTCTGGACAAATGCAAGGAGGCTTTAATCTTTTGGAGAAACTAATACATAGGGCATCAGCTGAGTTTCCATTTCAGTGCAACTTAAGCCGGAATGATAAAGGCTGCCGTGTTCTCTGAACCTTCTATTACATAATCCTCATGTGATCCAGGACTGCTATTTTTAGTTCTCCATTGTGTGGGGCTCTGGACTGGGTTACAGGGATGCAGCTTCCTTCGTCTCCAGCATCCGAGAAGGAGATCAAAATGACTGCGTGCACTGAGCTGCCACCTGGCCCAGGTCTTTCAAATCTGCTATTGTTTTATTGGCTCCTACCTTACCTTCAAGTTGCTTCATGTAATACCTATTTAGTGGGTGCCTACTGGTCCACTGGGAGTAAGGAGTTGAAGGAGACACATGGTGGGTGGAGGTGGAGTTGAAGAAGCCCTGATTCCTATACTCCATCCCTGGCCAATTAAGACAGTGTCTGGAGTGGGAGTGGGGGGTGAGCTCTGGCGACAGACATGTTTTGACTTCTCCTCAAGAGTCTAACGTGCAGTCAGGTTTGACCCTTTAGATCAGTTGATTTTTTACACCCCCCTCAGCTGAGGACATCCTGACATTGTCCTAAAACAGCAATATTTCACATGGTCTCTCCTTGGAAAAGTTGCTTTCAGGTCCTGTTGGCACCATTGGTCCCTCGGTGAAGTGGTGTGGGGTGCGTTCATTTCTGATGTGAATGGGATATCCTTCCAGAGGGAGCTTATAGTGGCAATATACAAAGCAGGTTCTTAGTAGTAAAATTATTTATTAGTAAAACATGTAAATAATTGTTATTAAGCGCTCATGATATGTTAGGCACTATGGTAAAAATTTTACCTGTATTATCTTATATCCATATTCCTTGAACCTAGCATATTTTCTGGTACATGTTGTATGCTCAAAATTTTACCGAACAGATTGAGATTTTTAGGGATTAAGCTCTGGGGATATACACATGAATGATGCAAAATGATCCTTGCTCTCAAGAAGCTCATGGGAGAAACTGACAAATAAATCCAAAATTATAATACCAACCGTAGAGTGTGGGTCATTTATATATTACCATGTAATAAATCATTCCAAGATTTAGTGGCTTAAAACACTAATTTATTATTTCTCAGGCTCTGTGGGTTGGCCGGTGCTTCTTCTGCCTGGGCTCACTCGTGTCACTGCATTCATCTGGGGGTGCTGGACTCAGCTGGGCTGGCTGGGTCTCTCGTTATGAGTTCCTTCGTCTTGGGCTTCTTCATGGATCAGTGGTGTCAGGAGCCCAAGAAAGCTAAAGTGGAAGCTTCTGGGCGCCTTAAGACCCAGCCCTGGAAATCATACAGTGCCCCTCTAAGTCATAAGTCCAGCTTAAAAGCGAGTAGAGGGGCTGAAAGGGTGGTTCAGTGGTGAAATGCTCGCTTTCCATGCGGGAGACCCAGGTTCGATTCCTGGGCCATGCACCCCCCCCCAACAAAAAAATCAAATGGTGGGAAATAGATTCCATTTCTTGATAGATGGGAGGAACAGCAAAGAGATGTGCAGCTTGCAGGGAGGTGAGATTCGGGCACTGTTGTGACAATCTTCTTTTGAGGGAAACAGATGCGCTGTGTGCAAAGTGCTGTGGGGCGCAGAGGAGGGAACTCGCTAACTGCCTCTGGAAATAGCGAAGGCCTGCGGTGAGAAACAAAGGGATCAAACAACCAAGCATGGTATGGTAGATTGGATTATGTACCCTGGCACAAGACACGTCCTTAATCTTAGGCTTTTATTAAATAACCTATCTTTTCTCTATCATTTGAGATTCTATTTTTTTAAACATATAATAAACTTCCATGTGTCCTTGGGTCTATTTCTGGACTTTCCAGTCTCTTGCATTATTGATCTCTTTGTCTACTCACGTATTGACGCCACAGCACTGTAGCTTTATAAGATGCTTTAATTTCTGGTTTGGAAAATAAACTGGTGATTATTCTTTTTCAGAATTTTCTTGGTCACTGTTGCATGTTTATTTTTCAAACTTTAAAATAAACTTATTTAGTTAAAAAGTTAATATTTTATATGCATTGCATTACACGTATTGATAAACGTAGAGGAGATGGACAGCTTTATAATGCAGTGATCCTGTCTCTTGATTAGTGTGAGCCAATAGATGTCAGACACTCACAAATGTTATTGATCAGATATAACACTACCCTGCCTATGGGGATGAATGAGTTTACTCTGGTACTACTCCTTTCTGGGGAGTAGAGCAGAAACCTTATTCCTGTTCCTGCAGGGGGAACAGCTAGAAAAAAGTGCCTACCATTAAAGTGGCATTTGAGGAACACCTGGCAGGTGTTTTTCCCTGGGATGTATCTCAATGGATCTTACAGGAACTCGGTCTTTTGCTTCTGAAGATCTGAGTCGCTAAAAGGTGTGCGAGGGGCATTTCACACACTGAAATAGGGTGGTGAGAGGCAGCTGCAGTGAAGAAAGCGTGGGCTTTAGAGACAGATGGAAGTGAGTTTATATCCCAGCTCTGCCATCTACTAGGTGTGTAATTTGGAGCCTTAATTTTTCAGACTCTCAGTTTTCTCACCTTTGTATGTAACTAGTAGAATTGTAAGTATGAGAATTAATACGTGTCAAAATTCTAATACAGCACCCGGCATGCATTAGCCTTGCGTGAATAGTTAATGCACATTTTGCACCAAGGACAAACTTCACAATTTCCCAGAGGCTTTGGCAAACCTCGTCTACAGAGAGTGACCCCATCAAGCATTTCAGTTCTTCATAAATGATTCTTCTCCTGGTCAGTGACTCACTCAGTTTCTTTCATCTCATGCAT
Organism: Tamandua tetradactyla; assembly: GCF_023851605.1. Lineage (NCBI taxonomy): Eukaryota > Metazoa > Chordata > Mammalia > Pilosa > Myrmecophagidae > Tamandua > Tamandua tetradactyla. Next base: position 36,461,230 of record NC_135339.1, on the reverse strand, counting down.
TGCTATGCATCTCCCTTTTGCTGTGTTTTTGCTCATGTTTCTGTTTTATCCTGACAATGAGATAGTATATAAATAATCATATAGAAAGCTTGATCCTTAAAAAAATGCTTAGAATTTTCCTGATTATGATTTTAATATATGATAATTTTAGAAAATAGAGGAAAACATAAGAAAATAAATATTAGGTATAATGCCATGAAACAGAAAATGCTTATTAGGATGCAATTTCCTGCTTGACTTTTTTCTATCTCCACCCTCATCCACTTGAATAGAGAACTTGACATTTCCGTCTATAATCGTATAGCTCTCTATATCTGTGTGTGTGTGCATTCATATCAATATCTTTATAGGATCGTATCTTACATATAATTTGGTGCCTTGTTTAACATTGCATCATTTTCTGTTATGCAACATTTTTGGTAGGACTAATTTTTTTGTTGAAAAATATTTTTAACATATTTCTTTTAAAAGCCAAGAATGAAGCAAAAATATTTTGTCTCCATTGTCACCCGATAGAAGATGGGATAAAGATTGGAGGGTTGTTATTTATACACTTTCACTAAAACACTAAGCAAACAAAATAAACAAACCAAAATCATCATTTGATTTCTAGAAGCTCAGAATTAAAATAATGACTAACCACATTTAGGGTCCATACTTACTGTCACTCTTTTTAGGAAAGGTTTTGAATATTTTTCAGTAATTACTGAACAACTTGTGTTACACTTTCATGAGGAGCCTAACAAAAAAGCCCCAAAACAAGAGTTATGTCCTTCCTTTCCTTTCCAGAGTACAACAATTTATCCTTTCTACAGGGGTAAAGTTGAGTTTTTTCCATAAAGCAAAACAACCCGGAAATCTGGAGTGATTTGAACCAAACAGTAATTAAAAAGTAAATCGAATACTGCTTGTGGGGAAATCGACTAGGTCCCTTGTGCTGTCCCACATGACCACCTTTTTGCTGTGTCTCTGGTGGTTGGCCACAAGATGTCACTATGACATCTTTCATCTTAATAATCCTGTGGCTGGGGGTGGGGAAAGAACAGGGAAAGAAAGAAAATTCTTACAGTTCTATGCAAAAATGGAATAGTACTTTTTTTTCCTGGAAGGCAGCCAGGCTAATAAAAAAATTTTAAACTAACACTATGAATTGAAAAGCCTTTCAAGAAACATCTGCACAGTGAAATTGTTAATTCCAAAGAAGTCCAACATCATATTTATACTGTATAAATTAAAATGGAAAATAAAAACCCATTTGGGCCAGTCTGCAAAATCTCCAAAGCAAGAGAAACATACTTCTGAAGTCAATCCATTTTCAAAACAAAGGCATTAAATATGGAGAATGTAACGGCCAAAGACCATTGAAATCCAGCACAGTCAAACCTCAAAGAACCATGCCCATACCCCTGCCCTTACTACTGATAAGTAAACCCATTTCCTTTCATGGACTCAACTTTTAAAGGGAAGAAACAAATCATTTCGAAAAATGCAAACTTCTCTTGTGTTTCTTGGGTAAAATAATTTTCATAAATGGGCAGCACAGCCAGCCATATCCCTTCTGTATTAGCTATCTACAGGTGACTAAAGGAGAGTTGGTGTTCTCGACCCTGACTCTGAGGAACTGAATGTTCTTGTATCATCAAAAAATTTATTTCTCTTAATTTACATAGAAGCAAGGAAGTCTTTAGCAGCCAACCACAGAGCATATCCTTGGATTTGAACAGACGTCTACTGGATAATCCCTAATTTATGAGACACTCTGTATTGTACACTGACACCCACATGGCAGAAATATGAATGGCATCATATGGTCCATCCATGACCTCATAAGTGACTAGTAGCCTGATCAAAATTCTTTCCTGAGGGTAGTAGGTTGACTAATAACTTCTCTAACCCAAAGTCATGTTCCTCTAGAACCTCAGGATGTGACATTAGTTGGAAGTAGGGTCTTTATAGATGTAATTAGTTAAGGATCTCACGATGAAGTGATCCTGGAGTTAGGGTGTGCCCAAACTCCAATGAGTGGCATCCTTATCAGAAGACGAGAAGATGTAGAAAAATGCACAGAGAAAGCCTTGGGAAGATGGAGGTTGACAGATTGGAGTAATGCTGTCGCAAACCAAGGAATGCCTGGGACCGCCAGAAGCTGGAAAAGGCAAAGGAAGCATTCTCCCCTAGAGCCTTCAGAGGGAATATGATGCCATTGACACTTTGATTTTGGACTTCTGCTTTCTAGAACTGTGAGAGAATAGGTTTATATTGTTTTAAGACAACAAGTTCATTGTTGTCCTAGGACTGTCATGGCAGTCCTAGGAAATGAAATAAACTGAGGAGCTTAGAGTTAAGTCGGTTGCAGAGGACTGGACAGCGATATGAAACACTGAAGTATTGGCCACTGAATAAATAAAGGGAGATAGGAATGAAGGGGGCTCCTGGGGCATTGAGGAGAGGGGGGGTCCTGATGTTTTCAATTTGTTCTTGAGGCCCAGAATCATCACCCTTCTATCCATGAGAAAGATCTGTGTCTTCACAGTAAATAATCATTTTGTTCAAGCAAGCCACTCTGGTTGTTTCAACTGATTGCAACCAGAGGAGAATTTTCAGGATACTCTGGAGCTCAATTAATTATATTTTTTCCTCTTTGCACCCCAATCCTCCTCTGCATCCCATCATTTATCCAAATATTTAGTTTATAGCATATTTCATTTGGTCTTCTGAACCCACTCTCCTAACCTGTTGAGGGCCAGTGGAAGTAACCTGGGAAGAGCTCAAAAAATGCTTTGAAAAGTAATTTTCAGTGTCTGTGGTCTTTGGGTATACTGGAGCTATAAATCAGGATTATGGAAGAACATTGCCCCAGATTTATTCCTTTGAACATTAATCCTGACAGTGGTAGTAAGAAAAGTAAAAATCTAAAGGATTATATAGTAAAATAAATTTGGGAAAAAATACAAAATGAAGTTTCCTCTTGGAGAGTCACAGTTCACATTAACATATTCAAATTTTGCAGTAAAGAAAAGAGTCTAAATTAGTTTAGCCCAGGATTTTCCAAATTCATCAGATGACAGATTTTTTTCCCCCATCGAGTATATCCTTATTGGTAACATTTTAGAATGTTATTAAAAACTTTGGTTTAACTCTGTAGTGCTTTATAACATATTGAGTTTAAGATGGACCTGTTGTGATGACTGATTTCATATGTCATCTGGGCTAGGCTATGGTTACAGTAGTTTGGTCAAGCAAGCACTGGCCTGACTATTACTATAAGGGTATTTTGTTTTTATATCACTAGTCATTTGATTGCTTCTATGGCTGATTATACCTACACTTGACAAAGGAGACTGTCTTTAGCAATACGAGAATCAGTCATCCAATCAGTTGAAGGCCTTAAAGGGAGAACTCATGATTTCAGCAGTCAGAAAGAACAATCTCTATCTTTATTTCAGCCAGCCAGCTTCTCCTGAGGAATTCATTGAAATTCCCAACTTGTGGCCTGCCCTACAGAATTTGGATTTGCTAATTACTATGGTTGCATGAGCCAATTCCTATGATAAGTCTTATGATATTCACATATGTATATCCTGTTGGTTCTTTTTCTCTGGAAAGCCCAAAACACTTAAGATAGATGCATGCATCATGCTCTTTGGAGACTTAATACTTCATGAATCTTTCCTAAGAACAAGGATATTAATGTAACCACATTAAGTATAATTACCAAGTTCAAGGAATTTAACATTGATAAAAAGCAAATAAGTCTATATTTCAATTTTTTTCAGTTGCCCCAATAATGTACTTTTTGAAAAGTTCTCTTCAATTATTAGATCCGGTTTAGGATCATGTACTCCACTTAATTGTCATTGTCTCTTTAGTTTCTCTCTCTCTTCTAGTTATGGTAAGATAAATACAACCGAAACCTTTCCCATCTCAACCATTCGCAAGCAAATATGTTAGTGGATGGATGAATTACACTCACAATACTATGCTTCCATCATCTCTATACATTACCAAAACATTTCCATTATCCCAAACAAAAGCCACATACCCCTTATTCATTAACTCCCCATTTCCCCTGTCCTCCGTATCTGGTAACCTATACTTTGCTTTCTGTCTCTATGAACTTTGCATATTCTAGTTGTTTCATATACATAGAACCATACAATATCTCTCCTTTTGTGTCTGATTTATTTCCCCCAACCTGATGTCACTAAGATCCATCCATGTTGTAGCATGTATCAGAACTTCATTCCCTTTCATGGCAGAATAATATTCCATAGTAAGTATATGCCACAATTTATTTATCCATTCATCTGTTGACAGGCACTTGGGTTGCTTCACTTTTTGGCTATTGTGAATAATGCTGCTGTGAATATTGATGTGCAGTATCTATTTGAGTCACTGCTTTCAATTCTTCTGGTTATATATCTAGAAGTTGGATTGCTGGATCCTGTGGTAGTTTTATGTTTAACTTTTTGAGGAACTGCCAAATATTTTTGACAGTGACTATTTTACATTCCTACCAAAAATGTACAAAGGTTCTTATTTCTCCACATCTTTCCCAGAACTTGCTATATCCATTTCTCCAATAGCAGTCATCCTAGTGGGTATGAGGTAGTATTTCATTGTAGTTTTGTTCTGCATTTTCCTAATGGTTAATGATTGTATGCATTTTTTCAGGGGTTTATTGGCAATTTGTTTATCTTCTTTGCCCATTCTCCAATTGGGTTGTCTTTTTGTGGTTGAGTAATAGGAATTCTTTATATATTCTGGATCATAAACCCTTATCAAATATTAGGTTTCCAAATATTTTCTCCCACTCTTAGGTTGTCTTTTCACTGTCTTGATAATGTCCCTTGATGTACAAAAGTTTTAAATTTTGATGAACTCCAATTTATCTCCTTTTTAAATTGTGCATGCTTTTATTGTAGAGTCTAAGAACCCATTTCCTAATACAAGATCCTGAGGATATTTCCCTATATTTTCTTCCAGAGATTTTATGGTTTTAGCTGTCATATTTAGCTCTTTGATCAATTTTGAATTACTTTTTCCATATATTCTTTTGCATGTCGATATCCAATTTTCACAGCACTATTTGTTGAAGACTATTCTTTCCCATTGAGTAGTAGTGGCATATGTCAAAAATCAATTGGCCATAGATGTGTGGATTTATTTCTGAACTCTCAATTCTGTTCTATTGGTCCATATGTATGTCCTTGTGCCAGTACCACATTATTTTGATTACTGTAGCTTTGTAATAAGTTTTGAAATCAGAAAGTGTGAGTCCTCCAACTTTGTTCTTTTTCAAGATAATTTTGACTCTCTAGAGCTCCTCAAATTTGATGATTAACCTTTCCATTTCTGTAAATAAATGTGGTAGAATTTTAATTAGAATTGTATTGAATCTAAAAATTGCTTAGCATAGTGTTGATATCTTAATGATATGAAGTCTTCCAACCCACAATCATGGGTTGGAAACTCTCCATTTATTTAGGTCTTTGTATTAGTTAGGGTTCTCTAGAGAAACAGAATCAACAGAGAACACTCACAAATATAAAATTTATAAAAGTGTCTCACGTGACCATGGGAACGCAGAGTCCAAAATCCACAGGGCAGGCTGTGAAGCTGACGATTCTGATGGAGGGTCGAGATGGACTCCACAGGAGAGGCTCACCAGCAGAAACAGGAAGAGAGCCTGTCTCTTCTTAATCCTCCTTAAAATGCTTTCAGTGATTGGACTGAGCATCACTCATTGCAGAAGACACTCCACTTTGGCTGACTACAGATGGAATCAGCTGTGGATGTAGCAGACGTGATCATGATTTAATTCTATGAAATGTCTTCATGGCAACAGACAGGCCAGCACTTGCCCAACCAGACAAACAGGTACCACCACTTGGCCAAGTTGACACATGAACCTGACCATGACAGTCTTCTTTAATTTCTTTCAGTTATGCTGCCTAGTTTTCCATGTAAAGTTCTCTACACTCTTGGTTAAATTTATTCCCAGATATTTTTTCTTTTTGTTGCTATTGTCAATGAAATTATTTTCTTGATTTCCTTTCCAGATTGCTCATTGCTGGTAACATAAAAGTTTTTGAAAAGAACTACTATGGGTAGGAAGCTGATGGTTTACAAATGTTTGCCAGTACATTTCTCCATACCTTATAGTCAGTGTAATCCAAAACAGGTTTTTATGTAACTTGAAATCAATTGGGTATATGGGAAAACTCATTCACTCACCATTATTTATTGGTGACTGTCATAGGCTCAAATGGACTCCACATGTATCAGGTCCTAATTCCTGGACATGTAAATGTCACCTTATTTCTAAAAAGGTTCTTTGCAGATGTGATTAAGCTTAGAATCTTCAATTGGGGAGATTATCCTGGATTATCTGGGTGGGCCCCGACTGCCATCACAAGCATCCTTATAAATGAGAGGCAGAAGGATTTCACCCTTCCACACACACAGAGAAGGCTATTTGAAGACAGAGCAGAGATTTGAAGACTCTGGCCTTAAAGAAGTTAAGAAATTCTGGCACCTACTGAAGGTGGAAGAGTTAAGGGATGGATCCCCGCCGTGCCCCTGGAAGGAGTATGGCTTTTCTGATACCTTGATTTTGATACAGTGAAATTGATTTCAGACTTCTGGCTTCCTGAACTGTGAAAGATAAAATTCTGTTGTTTTAAGCCACCAAATTTGTGGTCACTTGTTAACAGCAACCATAGGAAACTAATGCAGTCACTTTCCATCCGCCAGTTCTGGGGAGATAGCAAGAAAGAAAACAACCTTCATGGAGCTTACATTCTCTCATGCAGAGACAGTCACACAGGTCTGTAGATGCACAATCTAATCCCATATAGTGATGCATCCTGTATATTGAAAATAGAGCAGAGTGGCTGGGGCTCAGAGAGCTAGGGAAGAGGTGGGCAGAGTGGTAGGAAATTGGTGGGGCAGGGCAGGAAAAGCTCTGCAGGTGGTGCAAGAAAAGGGCCTTGTATTTCAATCTACATATGGCTTTGGGAATTCTCAGTATTTTGGGGAAGCCCACGGATCCATCCTCAAGGTGCCCTGGGAGCAGCCTGGGATGGGGTCAGTTGACTGACATTCCTATCCTAGTTTAGCCCTTTATTTGCTCTGTAACCTGAGGAGTTTTCTCTGACCTCTCTAGATTTTAATGTCTTTAATCCAGGTTAGATTAACGGAGTTATAAGGTTCTTGCTCTTAAACAAACCAACAAAACCAATCTCAGAACCCTTTCCTTCACAGGGAAGCCACAGTCAGAGGCACAGTGGCTCCTCTGACCACAGGGATCTTTCTCAGGACCACTAGAGGGAGGCTGGGGAAGTGACCTTTGCAGAACTGAAGTGCTGAGTAAAGACAGAGGGTGTGTGTTTTTAAAAAGCCCAAGTCACTTGCTCACTCTCCTGATCTGCTTCCAATTCTGCGTAGGGCTAGATCCTAAACACACACACATTTTCAGCCAACCCCGGAAGGTCCAGGTGCCCTTTTCTGCTCTCCCAGCAGCTAAGCCACAGGCGAGGCACATTAAGACCAGAGAATTGGAATGAGGAATCCCTGATATAGCGCCTCTTCCTTGAACTAGTTATCAAGAGCCTACTCGGATTGAGAGGTGCCTTATGTCGACATTCCCCGTGGACTGCCCAAACTCCTGTGACTAAAGAGCTAAGAATTGACTCAAGCGCCTCTCTGACTCCTTCCAAGAGTAATTTTATAATTACTCTTTTCTCTTCTTGTTCAGTGTTAGAAGCTGGCAAATGATCCTCTTTCCTCCACATCAAAGTCAAAACACAATAATTTGGAGTTTGGTTCTTCATGTAATGAAAATCCCAGTCTGATGGGGCTTAAGGCTTTTTTAGCTTGGATGAGAGGAAAAACCACAAAGGGAGATGAACTCTGGAGGCAATTTTAGCCCATATTGTTACTGCAATAAAGGATGTAATTATAACCATTAAGAGTTATAATTTTTTTTATCCATTTGATCCTTCTAATACTTTGGCCTAAATTCAGAAGCCCAAGAAAGTGGAGTACCTAGAAAAAGGTTCGCTTACGTATTTAATTTATCAGCATTTGTATTTTTTGGACATAATATCTCACAGAAAACATGCAAGATTAATACAAAAAATTCTTGAATACCCTTCTCCCAGATTCAAATTGCTCCATTCTTCTATTCTTCTACCTTTGTATTGTTTGTTTTCTGAGCTGATTCAAGAATAATGCCCTTTCACCCCATTCAATGTATATGTCTTGAAAACAAGGACATTTCTCTTATACAACCTTACATAACTGCTGTACAGTTTTTAAAATCAGGAAACTATCATTGATAACAGTGCTGGTTTAAAAGGATGTATGTCCCCTAGAAAAGCCATGTTTTAATCTAAATCCCATTTCATAAAGGCAGAATAATCTCTATTCAATATTATATGTTTGAAACTGTAATCAGATCATCTCCCTGGATATGTGATTTAATCAAGAGTGCTTGTTAAGCTGGATTAGGTGATGACATGTCTCCACCCATTTGGGTGGGTCTTGATAAGTTTTTGGAGTCCTATAAAAGAGGAAACATTTTGGAGAATGAGAGATTCAGAGAGAGCAGAGCAGAATGACATAGCCATGAGAAGCAGAGTCCACCAGCCAGTGACCTTTGGAGATGAAGAAGGAAAATGCCTTCTGGGGAGCTTCATGAAACAGGAAGCCAGGAGAGAAAGCTAGCAAATGATGCCATCCTCGCCAGGTACCCTTCCAGCCAAGAGAGAAACTGTGACTGTGTTCACCATGTATGGCCTTTCCAGAATGAGAGAGAAACCCTGAACATCATCGGCCTTCTTGAATCAAGGTATCTTTCCTTGGATGTATACCTTTGATTGGACATTTTTATAGACTTGTTTTAATTGGGACATTTTCTCAGCCTTAGAACTGTAAACTGGCAACTAATTAAATTCCCCCTTTTAAAAGCCATTCTGTTTCTTATTTTTTGCATTCTGGCAGCTAGCAAACTAGAACAATAACAATATTCTTTTCTTATCCATGGACCTTATTCAGATTTTGCCAACTGGCATTAATATTTTTTATAGCAAAAGAAAATCCAAGAAGACATGTGGCATTCAGTTGTCATGTCTACTTAGTTTTCTTTAAACTGAAACTCTTTCTGTGTTTTTATTTGTCTTTCTCGACATTGACATTTTTGAAAAGTACAGGCCAAATGTTTGGTAGAATGTCCTTCAGTTTGGGTTTGTCTGATGTTTCTTCATGATGAGATTCGGGATTTTCGTTTTCATTAGGAAATCCACAGAGATGATGTTGTATCTTTCTCGGTGCATTATATCGCATATATACATACATGATATTGGTTTGTTTCTTTACTGATGATGTTAACTGCTCTCTTGGTGAAGATGGTAGTAAATACATTTTTTTTTTGGTATGCTGTATGGCAGGGGTCACATTTCATTCTTTTTTCGTGTAAGTACCCCCTTATTGCAGCGCCGTTTGTTAAATTTTTGTTTGTTTGTTTGTTTGCTTGTTTGTTTTTTGTTTTGGGAGGTGCATGGGCCAGGAATTGAAACCGGGTCTCCGGCATGGCAGGTGAGAATTCTACCACTGAACCACCCTCGCATCCCCGGTAGTAAATACACTTTGAAAGCTCATTATATATTAGGAAATGTGCTAGGCTAATGGTTTTTAAACTTTTTTGTCTGGTGAATACTTTACACACTTAAAAATTGTTGAGGAACCCCAAGGAGCTTTTGTTTATGTGGATTATATCTATAAATTTTATAAATTAAAGCTGAGAAATGTTTAAAGTAGATTTATTTATTAATTTGTTTAATAATAATAATAAACCTATTACATAGTAACATGAATGTTATTTTATGAAAAATGACTATATTTTCTAAACCCTCCAAAAATTAGTGAATAGAGTGTCATTGCTTTACATTTTTGCAAAACTTTTAATGTCTGACTTAATAGAAGACAGCTGGATTGTTGTATCTCCTTCTGCATTCAATCTGTTACACTGTTTTTTGTTGTTGTTGAAATAAACAAAGAAAAAAACATATACATATGTAGTTGGAAAAGATGGGATATTTTAGTAATCTTTCCAGATAACTCTGTGGATGATCTTCTTTGTTACTATACTAAACCCAATAAATAGTAATTTCTTAAATATTGGTTGAAATTTAGACTCTGAAACCAAATCAATAAACATTTGTTCTCTATTACATTAAAATCTAATGGCGTATCTTGCACTTTGAATGTATCTTTCACGCATGCATTATTTTGTAGCATCATACGTTGCTGATTTTGGAAAATTTTGGTTCCATGTCTTCCAAATGCTTCCACTTCTTTATATGATAACCCCCTGAAAATCACATTTGTTAATATCACCACTAATCTCATAGAAACGTCTTTAGGTATTGGGAAGCTGTGAAATTCATATTGATGGATAGAGACTTTCCAAAACTTGAGTTTTCACTTGAAAGCTCAAACTTCTATCATTGGCAACAAATATTGTCAGCTGTCTTCTGTAAGGTGACAGGTACACCTTGTTTGTTTTTTTGAGAAACTGTCCACTGAATAACCAAGTTTGAATACCCATTGTTTGTCTGTCAGTTATTTCAAGTAAAAATGGTCTTACATGAAAAAAGTGCCTAGTTTATCTCACAAATCAAAGAATTGCACAACTGCTTTTCCTGGACAACCATTGTACTTCAGTAGGCAGCTAGAGTTCTTTGTGAATGCTTCCCATTTATCACACAGAATATTAAAACAAATATTCAAAGGCCATGATTTAATAAAATTAACAATGTTTACAACTTTATCAAGGATATCCTTAAGTAAGGTTTGCATTATCATTATTATTTTTTAAACCGGGAATGAATAGCATTGAAGATTAGAAGGGCTATTAGTATAGTTTGGTGGTACTGCCATGATTTGTGCTAAGGCACTAGAAGTTTTATCCACCGTGGCTTTTATGCAGATGTCAATGCAGTTAAAAAAGGCAAACAATGCCTTAATATTATTATAAATATAGCTTTGACCTAAAAGGTCTCATGGATTGCCTGCATCCTGGGGACCAAACTTTGAGAAGACAATAAGACCCAGACAACTATAGCATGCATGCTCTGTCTTTCAGGAACTCAAAATTTAGTAGAGGAGGCAGCCAAGCAGACAAGTGGTGTGATGAGGGAAGAGTCCATAGGTAGGTATAAACTACTGGTAATATTTTAGTTCATATTTTGCATGGTGGTTGGTTATGTTATTAATCTGTGCTGTTCAAAATGGTAGCCAATGGCCACATGTGATTACTGACCACTTGAAATGTGGATATATCTAATTGAGATATGCTCTAGATTTAAAACACATACAGATTTGAAAGCTTAGTATGGAAAAAAGAATGTAAAGTATCTTACTAATAATTTTTTATATTGGGCTACAAGTTGAAAGTGTTGACATTTTAGATGTATTGGTTGAATAAGGTACATTATTAAAATTGGAACCCATGGGTGGGCCACGGTGGCTCAGCAGGTAAGAATGCTTGCCTGCCAAGCCCAAGGACCTGGGTTCGATTCCCGGTGCCTGCCCATGTAAGAAAAAAAAGGAAATTGGAACCCATGTTTAGTGGAAATGGACTGTGTGTAAATAAAATCAATTGAAAAATAGAACATTGGCTCTGGTGCTGGCCAAAACAATTAATTTCACCAGTGACTTATTTTTTTAAAAACTATTTTATTTATCATGATCTCACTTATTACTTTTTAAAATGGGATTACTAGAAATTCAAAGCTACCTGTGTGGTTTGCATTACATTTCCATCGGGCAGTGCTGTTATAAATAAATATATAGATAAAAGAAACTACTAGCTATAAAACAGGGTCAAGCATAGACCAATGATGATAGTGTGCTAAAAACCAATTTTTTTTCCAACTGATTTTGTGTTCCTAAGGTCAAGATAAAAAAATAAATTTATTTAAATAGGGTGTTAAAACTCAGGTTGCTAAGGTAGCCTAGGGGAGGGTTACCTTCTCTTTAGTTACTCAGTTGCAACTAAGAAGGAGATTAGAAATTATTCAGGTGCATTGAGTACAAATGGGTTAGAGTGTGGGGAGAAAAAAGTGGGTATTCCAGGGAGATGGAACAGAATTTGCAAAGACTTAGAACCTTTGTTCATAGCTCACTTGGGGAACTTCAAAATTTATAGGGACATGTAATATTGTTATATCACCCCCTGAAGCCATTTATATAAAATTCTATTTTCTCGAAGGCACTTTTATATAAAAGAGAAGATTTATTTTACTTTTCTGTGTTTCTTAAAAGAATTATGTGCTAGAGACCCGGGTTCGATTCCTGGTGCCTACCCATGTAAAAAAAAAAAAAAAGAATTATGAATTAAAAACTATATGTTTTTAAATCTGGGAACTATCCTAGCTCATAATGAGAGATATTTTGCATTACTATTTAATTTTATAGACACACACAAGTTTTGCTTATCTACATTGTGTCAAATTGTGACCTTTCACTTCCAGGAGAGTAAAACTTGACTCCATAATACATAGAGATGAACATGGCTTTCAGTAAGAGGGAAAATAAAAAACAAAAGAAAAAAGTGTTAATTCTATAATGACAGCAAATTGATATTATGGTTAATGCTAAACTGAGCAGCTGGAATACAGAGTGTTGGAACTAGAGAGGACTTTGATGAGCCACCATCTTCCAGCCCAATTGCTACTATTTCAACTGAGAAAACAGGCCCCAGTGAGTGGTGGAGCCAGGATTTCAACTGGTGGTGGGACTCTGACTTTACCTCTCCACTCTTCCTCCTCAGAGGAAAAATGCTTCTGAAGTCCTTAATCTTTGAAAGACTGGAGGCTAGAAAATCTTCAGTATGAAAATAGCAGATTCAAATCCGAAACCAACTGTGTGAGCTCTCCGGTTTACCTTCCTGGTCATCTCACTCAGGTAGCACCTCACGGCCTTCATCCTGATTTCTCTGTGGTTGTCACACCTCCACTGGAATGTAAGTGCCACGAGGGCAGGGGCCTCATCTGTTTTGTCTGGAGCTGTCTTTGGTGCCAAGAACAATGTCTGGTACACAGTGAGTGCTCAAAAAATGGTATTGTAGTTGTATTTCTTGTTTAGCTCACTCCATAGTCTTTCCTGACTGGTAACCTATCCAGAAATTGTTCTATTTGGCATCCTTGAAAATGAAAATGTGCCCACTTAACCCAGATGCTGTTTGTTCTCCAGGGGGCTTCACAAGGGCACAACTAACTAACCGGCCTTCAGAAGCTGAATTGTCCCCAACATTGGAAAAGAAAGAGCTGAGAATAAGGACTGTGGCACCTTGTTTTCTGCCCTTCTTTTCCTCCTTCTCCCAGTAACATCCATGGATTTTCAGTGCCTCCTCATGCTATGCCCTTTACAAATGTTATTTCTAGTTGTTACAACTACCCCATCAGGTATGGTTAATTATATTGTCATCATCTTCATTTTACAAACAAGGAAATATGCTCAGAGGGCTGATGTCATTGCCCAAGTAGTAATTAACTTGGCTGAGAATTGCACCCACTCTGTGTTTACTCCAGAGTCGGCCTCCTTTCCTGAATTCTTCCTAGTCTCTCCGCAGGTAATCTGGTCTTTGGTTCTGGAATGCAGACAGCTTGAGAAGGAGAGTCTGTGCCCCTGAGGCATCTAAAACTTTACCTTCCAGGGAAGTTGCACCTTTCCTATCCACCAGCCATGGGCAGAAGTTCCTTTTCGACATGGCAATACTCATACCTGTGTTGTCCTGAGGCTCATGTTCTTGACTATTGCACCTCACTGCCTGCCAAGGACATATTAGTTTGAAAGTTGTGCAAGTTCAAGGAAAACTAAGTTACATAAGAAAATTACAGAAACATGACCTGAGTCAAAAGTCTAGTCAGGAGTTTGACAAACCAGAAGGAAAAGGTAAAGTTGCTGATAATTATATTCAAGGAAAGCATTAAAAAGAATTTTATGACAATAACTGAGTTCCCTTTCTGGGGAATCTGGGTTTCTAAACTGTCTCCTTCCTCGGCAGAGAGAGGAAGGGTGTTGAATTCCAGGAAATAACACTGGGTTCCAAACACAGACAGGAAGTGTGCTATCTCTTAACTGCCAAAAGCCCTCTGAGTTTTTTACAGGAGATAAAACTCTCTTTCTGGTTCCAATTCTGGTCACTTCATTGAGTACAACTTTCTGGGAGCTGATAGGAGAAGAATCTGCAGCGCCAAGCTTATCTCGTTGGCTGCTGATTCTACAGGAGTTCACCATAAGGGAAAGGGGTCTTCAGAATCTTCCAAGTAAATGCATTGACCTGGGAGATGCAATCTTGGGGGCAATTTTGGTTATTTCTTTATTCTTTTGGAGATAATGTTTTTCAGATTATTAAGGAATGTATATTATTTTTACATTCAGGAAAAATAAACAATAGTCATTAAAATTAAAACAATTCTTCCAAAACAGCCAGTAGCCATCCATCTGGTGAGATTCAAGGGACCCAGGAAGTCCCTGGCTAACCCAAGGCCTTCCATCAGCGGCTGCAAATCTTCTCTAGGAAAACAAAACCTTTTAGCAATTCCTTCCTAAGCATGGTTCAAGCATTTAACTCCTTATTGGAGTGTGCAGGTCCAGTAAGGGTTAGGATGTAGAAGGCCAGGGTGTTACATGCCTGAAGGGGAAGGAAGCAGGCAAGATAGAGGTGGTTGTATGAACAGTAGTGAAAAGCAAGTGGTGCTACATCAGACATCCTTCTCTGACTTCTCCAGATTGTCTAGAGCCAGCCCTAAGAATCTCAACTGAAGAGGATCCAGACCAGGAAAATCCTGATTTGAGAACAGACTGGCAACCTCCATGGCTAGTAGGGATAAAACTCATTACAACTTGGACAAGAGTTTGGTAATACAGATGAAGAGCCTAACAAAATAATTCTATTCATGGGATTTTATCCTGAGGACCTAATTTGAAATATGGAAGTTATATTGAAATATGGAAGTGAAAAAACTTATGTGGAAGTAACTTGAAATATGGAAGTAAAAAAGTTGTTTACACAAATATGAAAAAATCTGAAAAATAGGACAAAACCTAAATGTCCAATAACAGGGAAATAGTTATAAAAATTAGAATATGTATATACAATGTAATATTATACAGCCATTAAAATTTTTGCTATAATTTTAAATGTAAAGCAAAGTACAAAAATTATCTTATGATTAAAACTATGAAAAAACATGCATAGAAAGAAGACTATAAGAAAAGATAGTAAAATCTTGAATGTTTTTGTGTAGTTGGGATTGTAAGAAATTTAATTTTTTCTTTCTTCTAGTTTTTTATAACAAGTATGAATTTTTTAAAAGTAATAATGAAAAACAAACATATAACATTAGCAATAGATTAAGGATTTATTTTACATGTATATATAATATAGTTGTGATTAAAATTACTCTATGTGTAAAAGTGAACCTAATTTTATGAATTAGTAAATTTCACTGAATTAAATTAGTGAAGGTTGAACTTAGGGAAGCTTTAAATAAATATATATTTCTTTCAAGAAGAAGTAGTCACTGAAGTCAGTACCAGAAGCCAATAAAATGCTTTAAAGGGTGTTATTAGATCTATTTTAAGTAATTGAGGATCCATTTTTGTCAGTAAAGTTTGCATATAAGCAATAATAGATTCCACAAAGCCCTTAATTTTTGCTTCCTGCTAAGTAATTTAAATGCACCGCCTGAAAATTCCCTTTATGCTTCCAAAATCAACCCTCATGGAAAACTCACAGGTCAGTTTCAGACTGAACCAGATAGGTCCAGACTGGATAATCAAAATTAGCAAGGTTTTATTGTTCATATACACGTACTTTACCTAAAGCTTACACACTTGACTCTTTTCTTGGGTTCATGTGATGGTCAACACTGGCCTAGATGTTGCTATGGAGGCAGTTTGTACATTAGATCAGCATCAACAATCAGTTGACTCTAAGTAAAAGAGACGACCCTCAATTACGTGAGTGGGCCTCAGCCATCAGCTGGAGATCTTAAGAGCAAAGCACTGTGGGTTCCAGAGAGGAAATTCTGCCTCAAGTCTACAACGTTAACTCCTCCTGGAATTTCCAGGCTGCTGGCCTTTCAGGATTTCATCATCAGCTCTTACTGGTATTGCTAGCCTGCCTGTCTGCCCTACAGCCCTTACAATCATGTGAACCAATTCTTCAAAAATAAATCTCTTGGGCAGTGCAACAGTGGCTCAGTGGCAGAATTCTCACCTGCCATGCCGGAGACCTGGGTTTGATTCCTGGAGCCTGCCTTTGCCATCAATCAATCAATCAATCAATCAATCTCTTAATATAGATAGATAGACAGGATATAGGTATATCCTGGTGACTCTGTCTCTTTGGAGAACACTGACTGACACAGATAGTGACAGGGCATCCAATTCTATAATCCATATGCTAATTTATATTTTCTTAACTATGTCTAATATCGTTAGTTAATGGTTTTGTAAATAAGAGAGCTCTTATTTCCCTGTTTCCCTGAAAGGCTAGAGTTTGAAAGACACTTGTTGAACTGATTTCAACCAAGTGCTCCATGTAAGATTCTATTCTGGAGTTTATTAGCGTTTTTTTTTTTTTTTAAAAGAACATACTCTACAACACAACTCATAATGTTGGAGAGGTACCAGTTCAGGGTTGTTTACTGTACCCTTGCTATTTATCAGGTGCTGGACAGGTGCTAGGGATACGAAGATGAGTAGGACATGGTCCTTGCCAAGGGGCAGTAATTGGTCACAAACTCTAACGCTTGCAGTTGCCAGGCAAGTAACACAAATGAACACAATGAATCACATGTGAGACAATGGGGAGTAGTGAATTTATGGCAAGCTGGACAGTACTTCCCAGGTTCTGAGGTTTTTGTCAACTCTTGGTGGGCCCTCTGATTTTCAAGACAGGTTAGCAAAATGGATTTTTCATGAAATTACTTCATTTAAAAATGTTGTCAGTTAATTTAAAGCTTTAAAGACAACTGTGACCTTGGATCAAACAAAAAAATACCCAGTGGGCCACATTAGGCCTGTGGGCCAATTATGTGCAATTTTTCTTTTTTTAAAAATTTTTTATATTTTGTTTTTATTGACAAACCAAAACGACATACAAACATGAATGTTCTTAACATATAAACATTCCATATATGGTGTACAATCAGTGGCTCATAATATCACATAGTTGTATATGCATCACCATGATCATTTTTTAGAACACTTGCATCACTCCAGAAAAAGAAATAAAAGGGAAAAAGAAAAAACTCATACATACCATACCCCTTACTCCTCCCTCTCATTGACCACTAGTATTTCCATCTACCCAATATATTTTAACCTTCGTTCCCTTATTTTTTTCTATACCCCTTACCACTCCCTTTCATTGATCACTAGTATTTCAATCTACTTAATTTATTTTAACACTTGTTTCCCCTATTATTTTATTTATTTTTAATCCATATTTTTCACTCATCTGTCCATACTGTAGATAAAAGGAACATCAGACACAAGGTTTTCACAATCACACGGTCACATTGCAAAAGCTGTGTCATTATACATTCATCTTCAAGAAACACAGCTACTGGAACACAGCTCTACAGTTTCAGGCACTTCCCTTTAGCCTCTTTAATGCACCTTAAACTAAAAAGGGGATATCTATATAAAGTGTAAGAATAACCTCTAGGATAACCTCTCGACTCTGTTTGAAATCTCTCAGCCACTGACACTTTATTTTGTCTCATTTCTCTCTTCTCACTTTCAGTCGAGAAGGTTTTCTCAATCCTTTGATGCTGAGACCCAGCTCATTCTAGGATTTCTGTCCCACGTTGCCAGGGAGGTTTACACTCCTGGGAGTCATGTCCCACGTACAGAGGGGGAGGGCAGTGAGTTCACTAGCCATATTGGCTGAGAGAGAGGCCACATCTGAGCAACAAAAGAGGTTCTCTGGGGGTGACTCTTAGGCCTAATTTTAAGTAGGCTTAGCTTGTCCTTTGTGAGGATAAGTTTCATGTGAACAAACCCCAATATTGAAGGCTTGGCCTATTGATTTGGTTGTCCCCACTGCTTGCAAAAATATCAGGAATTCTCCAAATGGGGAAGTTGAATTTTCCCCCTTTCTCAACATTCTCCCAAGGGGCCTTTGCAAATACTTCTTTATTCACTGTTCAAATCACTCTGGGATTTATTGAGGCATTACACTGGACAAACCTACAAAAACTCATGACCCCATGGTCCCATGTACTTACAGTGTTCAATTAACCTGTCCATATAAGTTATATTAGGAAATGCATGAGTCAAAATATAAATATTGTGCCAAATAAACATTTTTTGCTTTAGTCTTGCATATAAGTTGTAGTTTTAAAATGTGAATAACCTTTGGGTGGGCAACTGTGGCTCAACGGCAGAGTTCTCGCTTGCCATGCTGGAGACCCAGGTTCGGTTCTCAGTGCCTGCCCATGTACACACAAAAAATTTTTTTAAATATGAATGACCATCTATTTTCAACATCCTGCAATATTGGCATTCCTTTGTTCTTCCTCATGCAAAAACATTTTTAAATTTGTACAAGTAGTCACTATCATTGTACACTCTAGGCATTCCTAGATTATACCATCTCAGTCTTTATCATCTATCTTTCCTTCTGGTTTCAAATGTGCCCCCAGCCCTCCCCTCCCTATATCATTCTCACATTCAGCTTCATTCAGTGTATTTATGTTATTGTGCTACAATCAGATAGTATTGTGCTGTTCATTTCTGAATTTTTACAATCAATCCTGCAACTTTTGTCTTTGATAAACTGTTCCGTGCAATGACAAGGCATGGAAAAAATTAATTGTGAAGTGATATAATAATAATGCTTAGCTCACAGGTTTAATGAAAATATTAAATAAAATATTGCATATAAAGTAGTTGGCATGGCACTCAAATAATGTAAGTGCTCAGTAATATCAGCTGTTTTGTTATAAATTGGTGATAAAATGCATGCATAAAGCATAGAAGTAATCAGAGAAGGGAGTTACAGACTACAAGGAGAAGAAGTCAGAGATACTTTGCCAGAAGTGGTGATGTCTGAGCATTGTTTTTTATAACAGTTTTATTGAGTTGTATGCTATATCATTCATCCATTTAAACAGTACACTTTAATGGTTATTAGCATATTCATAGAGTTGTACAACCCTCACCACAATTTATTTCAGAACATCTTTATCACCCCCCAAAGAAGCCCTATACCCATTATCATCCACTTCCCGCCCTTCCCCCAGTGCCCCCCAGCACTAATCTGCTTTCTGTCTCTATAGATTTGCTAATTCTGGACTTCTTATATAAATGGAATCATACAATTTGCGGTCCTTTTTGACTGGTGCCTTTCACTTAGCATAATATTTTCAAGGTTCACCCATGTTGTAGCGTGTGTCAGTACTTCGTTTCTTTTCATTGCCACATAATATTCCATCACACAGGTATACTACATTTCGTTTTCCATTCGTCATTTGATGGACATCTGGGTTGTTCCTAACTTTTTAGCTATTATGAACAATGCTGCCGTGAGCACTCATATACACGTTTTTGTGTGGACGTGTGTTTTCATTTCTCTAGGGCGTGTATCTAGGAGTGGAACTGATGGACCGAGCAGTGCTTTGAAGGATAAATACCAGTTTTTAGGCTGAAGAGATAGGGAGGGTCAGAAAGAGAGAGAAAGGATGGGTGAGATTTGGGATATTTTACATTTTGAGCAAACCATGGAGGCAGAAAATAAAATATGTATGAAAATAAAATGTTTATGAAGGAAACTCTAAGTGATTCTACATGGAGAAAGTGGTGAGAGAGGTGGCTGAGGAAGAAAGCAGATGATTCTGAAGACACTAGGCAGCCGTCAGATGGCTTAAATAAAGTAACGCAGGAGCAGGAATGCTCTGGAGGCTGGGGAGGACACATCTGGTTTCTCCACTGGGATCCTCTCCTGGCAAGCAGTTCTGGTCAGCATCTTATTACCTGCAGAAAATTTTGCTCTTCAGAACCATCCACATTAAATATTTGGACTAGTTTTTTGAAATAAAAATACTGTAATACAGATTTCGTGACATGAGATATATGTATAATATGGTTAAGGGGGACTTAAGTCATTATGTTTTCTTAAAAGCTATTGCAGAGGGCGGTGCAATGGAGGCTCAGGGCAGAATTCTTGCCTGCCATGCCGGAGAACTGGGTGGGTTTCCCAGAGCCTGTCCAAGCAGAAAAAAAAAAGCTATTGCAGAACTGGGCAAGGCTTATTTATGTTGCTTCCAAATGCTTTTGGTTAAGTTATTGAAAGTTAGTAGGCCGGTTGTTTTCTTTTTTTTTTCTGCAGAAAGAAATATTAATTTTAACCAATAAAAAGTATATGGAACTGGAATTGAAACTGAGAAGATGCCTCATGGTTCAAACTTGAATCTTCTGAAACTAATATTCCTTCTGCTTAGTAGTTCTTACCAAAGAACATTCAGATGATGTGTCTTGTTTATTCCAGATTTAAGAGTAAGACCTGAATTAAGATGTTGCCATCTAAAATGAATATATTGTTGTGACCCTATGCCATGGGAATTATTAGACATTATTAAGAGTGCTGTAGTGTATTTTCTTTTTCAAAGCTGCAAATATCGGGTTATGATTCTCTTTTGAGTTTTATTTAATATGTTTTCCTGTCCTTTTCGGTTACGGACCTTCAACAATAATATTTCTCTGTGCTGAGTCCAAATTGAATTCAAGTCTGACTGTTAAAATAGCTTGTGGTTGCTTTTTAATTTCCCTATTTCTTGGTAAACAGTAGAAGTGGAACAATATTAAAGGATTTGGAGAAGTTATATAAAGCCTTCTAGTTTCTGTTTTCTAGCATTTAATTTATTAGATTTGTTTCTTTCTTTTGAAATTAAATGTAAGTTGGGAAAGCTTGAAATGCTATCCATATGTATTCAGTTTAAAAATATTTATTAAATATCTACTGTGTGTCAGGCACTGTGAGAGGGTCTTTGG
Organism: Tamandua tetradactyla; assembly: GCF_023851605.1. Lineage (NCBI taxonomy): Eukaryota > Metazoa > Chordata > Mammalia > Pilosa > Myrmecophagidae > Tamandua > Tamandua tetradactyla. The sequence goes on along the minus strand of NC_135339.1, from coordinate 36,440,155 downwards.
GGAATAAGATGACTAAGATGAAGGTCCTTCAGAGGGGTTGCAGTCTGCTGCAGGAATGAGAAGGAGAGACAAATAGACTCTACTAGGAGGCAGAATGGGTGGAGTCCATGTGTGGCCCAATTAGAGTGCATGGGGGTTATGCAGTGGTATTGGGGACTTTTTAGTGGTAATTTAATAAAGGTGGTACAGAAAAGGAGTCTGTAGATGAACATATTGGAATGCCCTGGCTTAAATAAAATCAAATGGGCACTATAGTGTAATGACTAAGAGTGTATGGATTCCTTCCAATTCTGGATATTTCAGTTACCCGCCATGTGATTTTGGTCAAATTATTTAACCCCACAGCCTCCTCATCTGTAAAATCAACTTATCCTGTAGAGCTGGTAGCGAGGATTAGATGAAGTAAGACATGTAAAGTATTTAGAATGACCTGGTATAGAGTAAATGCTCAATAATGACTATTTCTCTACTGCAGGACTTGTCAGAACCCCAAGCACTAATGTGCATTCTAAATCTGAAAGAGAAAGGGAGAGGGAGAGGGAGAGGGAGAGGGAGAGAGAGAGAGAGAGAGAGAGAGAGAGAGAGAGAGAGAGAGAGAGAGAGAGAGAGAGAGAGAGAGAGAGAGAGAGAGAGAGAGAGAGAGAGAGAGAGAGAGAGAAAGAGAGAAATCATGCAACATTTTCCAAACCCATGTGACTACATAACACTTTTTTTTTTTAATAAAAAGAGAATCTCAAGGAGCTAGTGTTCTAAGGAACATATTTTGAAAACCCTTAGACAGGGTGTCATGGTTAGGTTCATGTGTCAACTTGGCCAAGTGGTGGTACCTGTTTATCTGGTTGGGCAAGTGCTGGCCTGTTTGTTGCAATGAGGACATTTTTCATAGAATTATGAATTAAATCATGCAGCTACATCCACAGCTGATTACATTTGTAATCAGCCAAAGGGGAATGTCTTCTGCAATGAGTGATGCTTAATCTGATCACTGGAAGCCTTTTAAGGAGGATTCAGAAGAGACGGGCTCTCTTCCTGTTTCAGCTGGCGAGCCTCTCCTATGGAGTTTGTCTAGACCCTCCATCGGAATCATTGGCTTCACAGCCTACCCTGCAGATTTTGGACTCTGCGTTCCCACAGTCACGTGAGACACTTTTATAAATTTTATATTTGCGAGTACTCCCTGTTGATTCTGTTTCTCTAGAGAACCCTAACTAATACATCTTGGTACCGGGAGTGGGGTAGCTTACTGGAGCCCCTTAAGGGGGAAACATTTTGGAAAAAGTTTTAGAGCCAGAGGAACCAACAGAGTAACCAGAACCAACAGAGTCCACACAGCCAGAGACCTTTGGAGATGAAGAAGGAAAATGTCTGGGGAGCTTCACGAAAGGTAAAGAAGGCAGAAATTGGGCTAGGCCTTGAAAGATGGCAGTGACTTGGTTAAATCAAGATGGAGTACAGGATATTACAGAGCAGCAAAAGCAAAAAATGTTGTAACTGAGCGTTGCAAAAAGCTTTTGTAGAAAATGTATTGTGACAGAGGAAAAATGACTTCCTGGATGGAAAATGGATAGAAGTTCAAAAAAAGAAAAAAACTGTAGAGGACACCTAGTGTTTTTGACTGCCAGAATTCAGTCCCCCTTCTTCAGCTAAGAATGTCAAAATTTTCCTTGGGGAACCACCAGAAGCGTACGCACTGCGAAGCTGGTGGAAACCTAAGCCTTTAAGCCACTCATTTGCATAGTTCCCTTCCAGGCCCTTGGGAGGGGCCCTAGCAATGTGTCATGAAATCATACACAGTGTACAATTTGCAAAAGTGAGATTTAAAAAAAATTTATTTATTAATTAAAAAATTAAGAAACAAAATAAAACATCAACATACATAATCAGGAATTCACAATATCATCACTTAGTTGCATATTCATCAATTCTTAGAAAATTTGCATTAATTCAGAAAAAAAAAAGACAATAGAAAAACAAATAAAATGAACTCAGGAAAGAAAAAAAAAGATTATACCTATCATACCCCTTACCCCTCGCTTTCACTATCACTAGCATTTCAAACTAAATTTATTTTAGCATTTGTTCCCCCTATTATTTATTTTTATTCCATATGTTCTACTCATTCGTTGACAAGGTAGATAAAAGGAGCATCAGACACAAGGTTTTCGCAATCACACAGTAACATTGTGACAGCTGTGTCATTATTCAATCATCCTCAAGAAACATGACTACTGGAACACAGCTCTACATTACATCTTGAATAACAAGATGTTATCTACTTGATGCATAAGAATAACCTCCAGGATAGCTTCTCGACTCTGTTTGGAATCTCTCAGTCATTGACACTTTGTCTCATTTCCCTCTTCCCCCTTTTTGTCGAGAAGATTTTCTCAATCCCTTGATGCTAAGTCTCAGCTCACTCTAGGGTTTTTCTCAATCCTTTGATGCTGAGTCTCAAGATCTCTATCCCACATTGCCAGGAAGGTCCACACCCCTGGGAGTCATGTCCCACGTAGAGAGGGATAGGGTGGTGAGACTGCTCATTGTGTTGGCTGGAGAGAGAGGCCACATCTGAGCAACAAAAGAGGCTCTCTTGGGGGGTGACTCTTAGGCCTAAATTTTAAGTAGACTTGACCTATCCTTTGCGGGGTTAAGCTTCATATGAACAAACCCCAAGACTGGGAGCTCTGCCTATAGCTTTGGTTGTCCACACTGCTTGTGAGAATATCAAGAATTCAACTTGGGGAAGTTGAATTTCTCCCCGTAAAAGTGAGATATTTTAACTGCAATTGATAAGGATAACTCTGTCTTTCCATTCTTATTTTTCCTCCATCACAGAGGTAGATACTGGAGAGGCTGTGGGAATAGTTTCAAATTCAGCTAGGAGAAGTTGAATTAGGGATACATTTAGTTTGAGCTTATGTGATTCATCGTCACTCTGTATATGGTTCAGTTTTGTGTAATGTAGGAATGGCTTCCAGAAATACTCCCACTTCCACCCTGGTGACTCTCTCGACATTATGACAGACAGGGATGACAAACTGGTTAATGAGTGCTGTATATGCAGAGAGTAGTTAAGAATACTCCCTGGACAGAAAACTTGAAATGTCCTGATATCTTGGAGCTTATACATAGAAAAAAATCGAGACATTCCCCAAATTTGGCAATAGCCATTAAAACATACAGAAAATTACCAATAAGTTGCAAAGCTGAAAGAACATTTAAAAATGATCAACAATAAAAAACAACTTGAATTTAAGTGAAAATTGTTCAATACTGTTTCCAGCCTTCACTTGTGTCACTGGAATTTTATCCATATACATGTATGCCAGATTTGATTTTTATTGGAGGAAGGTAAAAGGAACACTACCACTTTAATATTGTTTTTTTTTAACATGTTCATGAGATTAACTTGAATTTGTTTCAGATTTTTTGAACAGTAGTTTTGAATACTTTCTGTTTGGATTATGAGTCAAAAGAGGACCAGACATTGATAAATTCCCACTTTTCATCCCCTGCCCCCACTCCAGACCAAAGATAGGAAATAACTTGCCACAAAGGGATCTGCCCTGCACTGCCAGTATCTGAGCAGAGGAGAATACGGCTATTGTAGAATTTGTTTCAGTGTCTTTAGCTATCAGTTTGGATGCTCAATATGCTATGTTAGTTGGAGCTGGGGAGGGGGGCAAAAAGGTATTACTGTCTAACTTTTTAGAGGATTACCCTTCTAACGCTGTATTGTAAATTATCTCTGTGCTTTCATTCCTTAAAGACCTAAAGCAGTTGGACCTGAGAATCTTTTTAAAAGATACATTTGAACTTTGCTTTGATTGTTAAATGGCCACCACCTACCTAGACCAAGTTTTAGATCCATTCACGCTTCTGAGTCAGGAGGTGCAGCCAACCCTGGAACACTGCTTTCCACTTGCACAACGTCAGGGGAGCATTGGGCAAAGAACGGTCAAACCCTGGGGCCTCTTGCTGCCTAAATATTTTTCAGCCCTATTGAGGGGTTGATTTGGATCTTTGAACATTTCCTCCAAGGAATAAGATTTTCTTCAGAATGTTTGTGTTGTTTTTAAGTGATGGAACCTCACTGGTTTTTTTTTTAGACGAACCTCATTGGTTTTTAACAGCAATTCCAATAAAATTCATGTCACCCCATTGGTCTTTACCAACATTCAAATAGTTTTTCCTTTCTCTTCTTTTTTTTTTTAAATTCATAGTAATATATGACAGGAATACAGGAATTATCACATGTCATCTTTAAATGCTCATGCAAATATGTTAGAGATGAGACCATACTATGCATCATGTACAAATCATGTTCATGTAAATTTCACACTGAATTACGCAAATAAAATTTAGATTCACAATAAAAAAACCCTCAAATTTGGATCAACCATGGTAGGTGGACTGAATAATTTTTCTGTTCTCTTTAAAAATTGATATAAAATTGTTATCATGTGAGGTGATTGAAGAGTATTCAGCCAAAAAATGCAGGGGGCAAACCAGAGATATACTAGGGAGGATTTTGTGATGATTGTGGTATTTCTTAGCTTTTTTGAATTTGTGATTGTTGTTCTTTCTTTCTTCGTTTGAAATATTTGTTGCCAATATCTAATTTTGTATTTCTCAACTTAAAGAAGGCCCCCCCAAACTGAAAAAGACTTAGAAGCCACAAAACTTGATCTGCCTCTGAGAATGACGCTTTCCCTCGCAGTTACTTAGCAGGCTCAGGTAGACCTGATTCCATCTCAGGCTCCAGCAGGGCAGGTCTTTCCAGACCAGCCAACAAGCATTGCATTCACCTGGTGGGACTGAAAGGTCAGAATTAGGCATGTGACCCACCAGGACTAGAGTCTTCAGTCCTCTGGCTTTTGTCTGGTTGGTTGCGGAGCAGGCCCTCCTCTAACATTCATGAGCCTGTGGCAACGGCACAAATGGAGACTTATGTGTTCTAAGCCTAAAATGATAATATATATCAAGATAACAAGTTGGTAACTAAAATATATTCTGTCTCCCTACCATGTCAAATGTTTTAGTTTGCTAATGGTGATGAAATGTAATATACCAGAAATGGACTGGCTTTTAACAATGGGGATATCTTAGCTTACAAGTTTCTAGTTCTAAGGCCATGACAATGTGCAAATCAAGGCATCAGCAGGACAGTGTCTTTCTGAAGACAGGCTGCTGTGATCTGGGACTCCTGTGTCACAACGGAAGGCATGTGGCAGCATCTGCTGGTCCTTCTCTCCCGGTTTCATTGCTTTCAGCTTCTAGCTGCTCTGTCTGTGTCTATCTTTCTGAGCTTCTGTGTTTCTCTCTTTTAAGCCTCTTTCTCTGCATCTGTGTATTTCATCCCTTTATAAAGGACTCCAGTAAAAGAATTAAGACCCACCTGGGGCACATCTCAACTTAACCTAACCAAAATGTCCCAGCCATGATAGGTCTGCACCCACAGGAGAGGGTCCGCTTTAAGAACATGATCTTTTCTTGGGTACGTATAGTTTCAAACCATTACAACAAATATACCTTCATAAATGGCAAAATCAAAACTTATGTTTAGGGTGGGCCATGGTGGTTCAGCAGGCAAGAATGCTTGCCTGCCATGCCAGAGGACCTGGGTTCGATTCCCAGTGCCTGCCCATGTAAAAAAAAAAAAACAAAAAACTTATGTTTAAGGTTATGGTTAATATCTGACTGGAAATTGCCAAATTATCAAAGACAAATGAATTTTTATTGAGCATAATTGGACACTTTGTTAATGGGTCAGGGATGATTGAGTAATGAAATAAAGGTATGCATAATTCATAAATTATTATGTATTTGTTCCACAAAACTCTTTTATTTCAGAAAAAATCACTAGTTATTTTAGATTTGAGGGTTTTCATATAGTTGATGTTCTATTGGTAGTAATGATCTAAATGATTAAAAAATGAAATTTGAATATATTTTTATAAAAAATAAAGAATTAAGGTAAATATATGTCTAAAAAGTAATATTTTTTGTTCTCAAAAGTTGCATTGTTTTTAAAATTTTAAACATTGTCTATTAAAATCACATGTAAAATACATATTATAGTTAATTATCATAAAATGAAATTGAAAGTATTTGAAATTTTAACAATGTTATTAAATATTTTTTTAAAAAGCATAATTTAAGTGCTAAATGTTCTAGATGCGCTGTTTTAATTCAGTACCATATTTTGGGCATGTAAGAATCTAGACTCCATGTGCAAAAATTTAAGCGTACTCTGAAATGTTTCATATCTTAAAATGCTTTTCAGCCACCTTTCACAAATATTGCAAATACCTCCCTAACTGTTGACTTGCTATGTAATCACAAGTTGGTACACTAAGAAACAGGAAAAAGGATGCTTGGCACTAATGGGAATAAATATTTCATTAAGCGAGAATTTATTGCATTCAAGCCAATTTGTGAGAAAGTATTTGACAAAGGAATTAATTTGTATTTTCTCTTACTTATAATTTTCCTCTTCTTAAATCCTCCTCAGATTTTCAAGCAGTAACCACCTCTGACAGTGTCAGCCTGACAGCCCACAAAATTTCATGACAGTAAGGTGGAGTCAATTTGGGGAAATAGAACAAAGGATGGAGAGAAGAATTTCCCTTTGGGTCTAAAAGTATCAACCAAAAGAGCAGATATGTAGTATTTTTTTTTAAAGGAATATATATGTATAGTTTCGTGTATGTTTCTGATAAATTGGATCATCTAGCCCATGGGGCCCAGGCTACCTTCTGTCATTGGGAAGAAAGGGTTAGTGTTTATGGTAGTTAGGTTCAGGTGTGCCTAGTTCTATTGTTGTAGACATGAGCCAATGGCATGTGAACCTCATCTGTTGCTGATTACATCTGCAGTCAGCTAGGAGGTCTGCCTGCTGCAATGAATGATGTTGGATTTAATTGGCTGGCGCTTAAATGAGAGAGCTCAACATAGCACTGCTCAAGCAGCTCAGCATACCACATCTCAGCACTTGCAACTTAGCCCAGGCTTTTGGAGATGCAGAAAAGAACCACCCCGGGGAAAGTTGTTGGAACCCAGAGGCCTAGAGAGAAGGCCAGCAGAGATTGCCCTGTGCCTTCCCACTTAAGAAAGAACCTCAGTTGATAGTTAGCTGCCTTTCCTCTGAAGAACTATACGTCAACTTAATAAATCCCCTTTTATTGAAAGCCAATCCATCTCTGGTGTGTTGCATTCCAGCAGCTAGCAAACTAGAACACTGTGTGTGGCTGAGGCTGTTGAGGGAAGAGCGTGTAAGCCTGGAGCTAAGGGCAGCCATCTTGCCAACATGGAGGGAAAGCATGCCTGAAAGCTGAGCGCTGTCAGAGCATAGCAGAGCTGAACAGCATGGTTTGACTCCCTGCATCCAGCTATGCTGGAAGTCAGCTCTTTTCTTCTTGGAATTTTCAGTTACAAAAGATAGTCCATTCCCTCTTTCTGCATTAACTAGTTTGAGTTAGATTTTAGGCCACTTGCAACTGAAATGTCCTGATTAACACAGAGGTCATTCCACTTTGTGAATGGGAACCATTAAAGAGTTACATCTCCTACTGTGCATTGCTGGACCCAACACTAGATGATGGGATTCACTGTGGGTGGCACATTCCCATCAGCCTTTGGGATCTTCCTCTGGTGCAGAGAGCAGGGCTTCCCTGATGGCATGGTCAATGGGTAAATCTGTGAAGACTATGCTGATCAACCAAGGCTGGGATACTGGGTCTGTGTGTTAGCAAGAAAGGGGAGGTTCTGTGAGATTAAGCAGGACCCATGTTATTAGGAGATGCTTCACCTTAAGCCAAAAAGATCAGAAAGGGACAGACGGCAGAAAGAATGAGAAACTGGAGACTCCTGCTTGGTGTTTGCCTGAAGGTACTGGCACCCTAATGGATGGTGCCTAGAGCTTAGGAAAGTCAGCTAAAAACCTGGAGGATCTGTTTTGAACAGTGCAAGGTTCTAATGGCAGATTGTTAATGAGCATTGAGTTGTAAACTGACAATGAATTAATGAGAAGTTATTCAGAGTCTGGAAGGAGGCCATGCGATTGAAAGGTATAAAGATATACTTGTAAAATATAGAAGATTTAGCTGTGAAAGGGAAAGGGCTAAGGTGATGTGTATTTGTGTGTGTGCAGTGTGTGTCTTTGCATGTGGCAAAGGTAGGGTGAGGTGTTTGAGGAGGTATGAACCATAGAAGCCCTGATTTGTATCAGGTTATCTTCTTACTGCCCAGGGAAAGGTGAGGACTTCCAAAAGACTTTGACAGGGTGGAAAATTTGCAAGAACATGTAGAGTCTGGTTTTCAGAGAATACAAGGTTTGGTGCTACCTTAGGTAGCTTGTCATCATTGGGGTCCTGCTCCACTCTATCCTCCATAATGAGAAAAACACCCCCACTCACCCTCCAGGCTCAGCTGAAGACACCTGGCCTGGGCCCCTGCGTAATAGAACCTGGTTTTTATTTGTGCAGAGGGAACCATCCCGAAGCTTAGGCTCCTTCCTAAACAGGAAATAACAACAACTCTTTTTTTTATCATTAATTTTTAAATTATTTTTATAAATACCAAAAACACCAAACAAATGCAAACATTTGTAACTTTTGATCATTCCGTTCTACATATATAATCAGTAATTCACAATATCATCACATAGTTGCATATTCATCATCATGATCACTTCTTGGAACATTTGCACCAATTCAGAAAAAGAAATAAAAAGAAAATAGAAAAAATTCATGCATACCATACCCCCCACCCATCCCCCTCACCAATCACCAGCATTTCACTCTAAATTTATTTTAACACTTGTTCAACCTATTATTCAGTTTTATTCCAAATGTTTTACTCGTCTGTTGATAAGGTAGATAAAAGGAGCATCAGACACGAGGTTTTCACAATCACACAGTCACATTGTGAAAGCTATATCATTATACAATCATCTTCATGAAATATGGCTACTGGGACACAGCTCTACATTTTCAGACAGTTCCCTCCAGTCTCTCCGCTACATCTCGACTAACAAAGTGATATCTATTTAATGCATAAGAATAACCTCCAGGATAATCTTTCGACTCAGTTTGGAATCTCTCAGCCATTGACACTTTATTTTGTCTCATTTCACTCTTCCCCCTTTTTGTCGAGAAGGTTTTCTCAATCCCTTGATGCAGAGTCTCAGTTCATTCTAGGATTTCTGTCCCATGTTGCCAGGAAGGTCCACACCTCGGGAGTCATGTCACATGTAGACAGGGGGAGGGTGGTGAGTTTGCTCGTTGTGTTGGCTGGAGAGAGAGGCCACATCTGAGCAACAAAAGAGGCTCTCTTGGGGGGTGACTCTTAGGCCTAATTTTAAGTAGACTTGACCTATCCTTTGTGGGGTTAAGTTTCATATGAACAAACCCCAAGATTGGGGGCTCAGCTTATAGCTTTGATTGTCCGCACTGCTTGTGAGAATATCAAGAATTCGACTTGGGGAAGTTGAATTTTCCCCCTTTCTCATCATTCCCCAAAGGGAATACTTTTTTATTCACCGTTCAAATCACTCTGGGATTTACTGGGGCATCACTCTGGACAAACCAACAAAATCTCATGTTCTACTCAAGGTTCCATGTACTTAGGGTGTTCAATTAAGCTGTCTGCATAAGTTATATTAGGAAATGCACTAGCCAAAATATAAATTTTGTACCAAATAAACATTTTTTGCTTTAGTCTCACACATAACATACAATTTAAAAATATTAATTACCATCTATTTTCAGCACCCTGCAGTAATGACATTCCTTTGTTCTTCCTCATGCAAAAACATTTTAAAAATTTGTACATTTAGTCACTATCATCATAGTGACTAAATATATATAGCATTCCTAGTTTATACCATCTCAGTCTTTATCATCTATCTTTCTTTCTGATTTCATTTGTGCCCTCAGCCCTTCTCCTTCTATCATTCTCACATTCAGCTTCATTCAGTGTTTTAACATAATTGTGTTACAGTTAGGGAGTATTGTGCTGTCCATTTCTGAGTTTTTACATTCAGTCCTGTTGCACAATCTGTATCCCTTCAGCTCCAATTACCCAATATCTTACCCTATTTCTACCTCTGGATGGTCTCTGTTACCAATGAAATTCTCCAAGTTTATTCACTAATGTCAGTTCATATCAGTGAGACCATACAGTATTTGTCCTTTTGTTTCTGGCTAATCTCACTCAGCATAATGTCCTCAGGGTCCATCCATGTTGTTACACATTTCATAACTTTGTTCTGTCTTATGGCTGCATAATATTCCATCGTGTGTATATACCACAGTTTGTTTAACCACTCATTCTGTTGATGGACATTTTGGCTGTTTCCATCTCTTTGCAATTGTAAATAATGCTGCTGTAAACACTGGTGTGCAAATGTCTGTTTATGTCCTTGCCCTCATGTCCTCTGAGTAGATACCTAGCAATGGTATTACCAGGTCATCTGGCAATTCTATATTTAGCTTTTTGAGGAACCGCCAAACTGCCTTTCACAGTGGTTGTATCATTTGACATTCCCACCAAGAGTGGATAAGTGTGCCTCTTTCTCCACATCCTCTCAACATTTGTCATTTTCTGTTTTATTGATAATGGCCATTCTGGTGGGTTGAAATATCTCATTGTGGTTTTGATTTGATTTCTCTAATAGCCAGGGACATTGAGCATCTCTTCATGTGCCTTTTGGCTATTTGTATTTCCTCTTCTGAGAAGTATCTGCTCAAGTCTTTTGCCCATTTTGTAATTGGGTTGGCTGTCTTTTTGTTGTTGAGTGGAACAATCCCTTTGTAAATTCTGGATACTAGACCTTTATCTAAGATATCATTTCCAAATATTATTTCCCATTGTGAAGGCTGTCTTTTTACTTTCTTGATGAAATTCTTTGATGTGCAAAAGTATTTAATTTTGAGGAGTTCCCATTTCTTTCTTTCTTTCTTCAATGCTCTTGCTTTGGGTGTAAGGTCTAGGAAACTGCCTCCTAGTATAAGATTTATAAGACATTTCCCTACATTTTCTTCTAACAGTTTTATGGTCTTAGATCTAAGGTTTAGGTCTTTGATTCATTTTGAGTTAATTTTTGTATAGGGTGTGAGATATGGGTCCTCTTTCATTCTTTTGCATATGGATATCCAGTTCTCTAGGCACCATTTATTGAAGAGACTTTTCTGTCCCAGGTGAGTTGGCTTGACTGCCTTATCAAAGATCAATTGTCCATAGATGAGAGGGTCTATATCTGAACGCTCTATTCGATTCCATTGGTCAGTGTGTCTATCTTTATGCCAGTACCATGCTGTTTTGACCACTGTAGCTTCATAATATGCCTTAAAGTCAGGTAGCGTGAGACCTCCAACTTCATTATTTTTCTCAGGATACTTTTAGCTATTTGGGGCACCCTGCCCTTCCAGATAAATTTGGTTATTGGTCTATTTCTGAAAAGTAAGAGCAACATTTTTTTTTAAGTAAAAAATAATGTAAGCTCATTATGAGAGATTTTGAAAATCCTGGAAAGTATAATAAAGAAGAAAATAAAAATCACCAGGAATCACATACCATCCAGGGAAATCCACTGTTCACACTATATCAGTGAATTTGCACCTAGGATTCTTTGTTTTTATTTGTTTGTATTAAATTTACATAATAGTGTTTTGTTTCTGCTTTTTACAAAAATGAAATCATCCACCAAGAAATCTAGCTGCTTTTTGGGTCAAATTGGAGAGAGCCAGATTCTGGATGTGAGGCCCAGCTAGGGGTTCTCTCACTCAGGTCTGTTTTTGGTCCGAGAGGTATGCTTCTTCTAAAGAAACCTGTGCAGGTTTCACGCTCTGGATGAGACCCCAGCTCTGTGCTCAGGGGTGTGACTTTGCTGTGAAGCTGTCAAGGCTCAATGCATTACTACACATTCAGTGCCTGCAAGTTTCTTCTTACTCTGAAAGAATTTAGAGGGAGAATTAGCTGGAGAGTAGTCACACTCCTTCCCTGTGGGAATGCAAAGGGATTCTCCCCTTCAGAATTCCAGGGTGGGACTAGTATTAGAGAAGATGCCTTAAATTGCCAAGGTTCTATTGCTGCCAGAACAGGCACCACTATTTAAGAGTGATGAGTTTCTACTCTGCTTGACCCCAAGATCCTAGGCTGGTAGCAGGAGTGAGAAGAGGGAGAGAAATGATCTCTCCCCTCGTTCTCACTATTCTCAAAAGCCACTTTCTTCTTCTCTTTCTCTCTCCTGGACAATTTGTATAATCTCTTTAGTGATATAAGTGTTTAAAAAGACATGAAGGCGGGCCGCGGTGGCTCAGCGGGCAAAGTGCTTGCCTGCCATGCCGGAGGACCTCGGTTCGATTCCCGGCCCCAGCCCATGTAAAAAACAAACAAAATACAATAAAACAAGAAAATGTTTAAAGATGTTTCCCCTCCTTCCATCCTTCCTTCCTTCTCTGTCTTTCCTTCCCTTCCTCCCTCTCTCTAAAAAAAAAAAAAAAAAAAAAAAAGACATGAAGGTCAGATGTGGCCTCTCTCTCCAGCCAACACAACAAGCAAACTCACCACCCTCCCCCTGTCTACATGGGACATGACTCCCAGGGGTGTGGACCTTCCTGGCAACATGGAACAGAAATCCTAGAATGAGCTGAGACTCAGCATCAAGGGACTGAGAAAACCTTCTCGACCAAAAGGGGGAAGAGTGAAAGGAGACAAAGTGTCAATGGCTGAGAGATTCCAAACAGAGTCGAGAGGTTATCCTGGAGGTTAGTCTTATGAATTAAATAGATATCACCTTGTTATCCAAGATGTAATGGAGAGGCTGGAGGGAACTGCCTGAAAATGTAGAGCTGTGTTCTAGTAGCCATGTTTCTTGATGATGAGTGTATAATGATAAAGCTTTCATAATGTGACTGTGTGATTGTGAAAATCTTGTGCCTGATGCTCCTTTTATCTACCTTGTCAACAGATAAGTAGAATATATGGAATAAAAATAAATAATAGGTTGAACAAATGTTAAAATAAATTTAGTTTGAAATCTTAGTGATTAATGAAAGGGAGCGGTAAGGAGTATGGTATGTAAAAATTTTTTTTTCTGTTTTTGTTTTATTTTTCTGTTGTCTGTTTATTTCTTTTCCTGAATTGGTGCAAATGTTCTAAGAAATGATCATGATAATGAATAAGTAGCAATGTGATAATATTGTGAATTACTGAAGATATATGTAGAATGGAATGAGCATATATTCAAATTGTTTGTGTTTCTTTCTTGTTATTTTTTTAATTAATAAAAAATTTAAAAAAGGGATATCTATATAATACATAATAATAATAAGAAGAAGAATAAAGACATGAAAGGAGTGCAAGGATAGTTCAGTGATAGAATTCTCCCAGAGACCTGAATTCGATTCCCAGCCAATGCACTTCCCAACCAAACAAACAAATGAAAAAAAAATCAGCAAATGGTGCTACAATAAGGGGATACTCATACAGAAGAATGAAACGTTGACCTCCATCATACAGCATACAAAAAAAAGACATGAAGTTTTGACTTCAGCTAAATTTGAATTTCTGCCCTGGATTCAGGGGTTGGGGCTTGGAATCTTTGAGGCAAGAAGTTGCCAAAGCTTTAGCTATTTGCTTAAAATAGGCAGAGGGAAGAAAACAGGGTGGAATCCTCCATAAAATTAATACCTCAATAAATTATCCTGTCACAGGAGTATAACCACTTGCTTCTGAAATTGTGGAAAGATAAATTGCTCCTGTGACCTCTAGTCCCTGAATCCCAATGGGTTCCATTCTGGAAACTTAGTTAAGGAAAAGGAAAATATTAAAGATAAGACCTGCAAGTTTCACCTGAGAGTGACACAGCTTCGCTCAGGGGCCAGCTCACAAGAGGCAGGAGACAAATGGTGTTTTGTCAGGGAGCCTTTTCTGGAAGCCTGGTGGAGGAGGTAGGGGCCAGTTTGTCACCATTTTCAAGAAGAGGTATCATTAAATCATACAGGGACTAGTCAGGCTATATTTTAACAACCCTAAATGAAAAGAGAGAATGTTTTGCATAAAACAGAACAGGTACAATTACAACGTGAGTTAAAAGAGTGGTAAAAAAAAAAAAAAAAAGAAGAGGCCTGGAGGAAAAGTATCGAAAGTAAATTATAATTTTATGTTGTGAACTAATTGGAAGCTTAAAATGGCAATTGAAATTCTTTCTGGGCCTTGGGGAGATGAGGCAGCCTTCTTTAGGATGTTTGAACTTAATTACCAGGTACAGCAAGAGTGGAATGGATTTTGTAAAATTCCTTAAAATAATCATGTTGGGCCACAAAAATTATTCTATTTATCTAAAGGCCTTAGCACGATTTTCAAGTTGAAAGATAATTTGTATCAGAGAAAATTTAATAGAATTTTAATGTCTACAGAGGAGTAGGAGTAATGTTTGAAAAAATATATTCTGCACCTTATCAAGAATTCATTTGATCTTTAAAATTTATACAGATTCTTCTTTAGTGGTATACTGGTATATTTTATATTATATATACTACATATATTGGCAGCAAACTGTTTTTAGGCCTTAAAAATATTTTATATGCTAAAAGTAATATAACATCACAGAATTTTAGAAAAAAACATTAAAAACTTCATCTATGATCTTACCACCCTACTACATGAACTCATCTTTAAAAAAAATTTCATGATCCTTTATGGGCATGTGGTTTTCCTATTGTTGTGCAATTTTGTATGATAATTTTGTATCATACTCTTCTTCCCCTATAATAAAATAAGCATTTTCATATGCTGTTACATATCTCACATATTAATTTAAAATTTTAATGGCTGCATGATATTCTTTTAAGGAAATGTGCCAAAATTTACTTAACTGTTGTTGTGAGGATAAAACATTCATAATGCTTCCAATTTTTTACCATTAAAATAACACAATGAATGTCTTCACATGTAAGGTGACTTCTTCTATCTCCTTTCCTTGGCTCCAGGTTTTCAGTGAATCCCAAGAAGTGAGTATAATGGTGAGCTACTTTGAATGTGTTGTGTCCCCCAGAAAAGCCATGTTCTTTAACCCTGATTCAATATTGTAGGGTGGAAACCCTTCTGATTAGATTATCTCCATGGAGATGTGATATTCCTGATTGTGGGTATGGCCTTTTGATTAGATGGAGATGTGACTCCACCCATGCAAAGTGGGTCTTAATTATTTTACTGGAGTCCTTTAAAAGTGGGAACATTTTGAAGAACCCTCAGATGCAGATGCTTGGAAAAGTTGCTTCAGAACTGACAGAGGCATGGATGTATGGAGATGCTTGGAGTGGCGGCAGAGAGAGCAGATGCCTAGACACAGGCAGAGCCCAATGGACACCACCATATGGCTTCCCATGAGATGCTAAGTGAGCCAGAACCCAGAGTTGTGTCCCAGAGGAAGTAAGTGAAGGCTCACAGATGCTTAGAGAGGAAACCACTGGCATTAGAAGCTGGAAGCAAGAGTCACCAGCAGATTCCAGCACATCACTTCCCAGCTGACAGAAGTGTTCTAGACAGCATCAACCTTTCTTGAGTGAAGGTAGTCTCCTATTGTACCTTAATTTGCACATTTTCACAGCCTTATAACTATAAGCTTATAGTAGAACAAATTCCCTTTATAAAAGCTGTTTCATTTCTGGTATATTGCATTCCAGTAGCTTTAGCAACTAAGGCTAAATGGGTAAAAGGTTATAGAACATTTTCTTAGCCCTGGATATATACTGTAAAATTACTTTAGAAAAGGATTGTTCCAATAAAATAAAATGCTACTAACAATGTATCAGATCCACACATTCATTATACTCCCTTGCATTGGGTCTTTCTCTTTTTTCCTTCCCTTCCTTCCTTCCTGCCTACCTGCCTGCCTGCCTCCCTTCCTTTCTTTCTTTCTTATTCTTTTCTTTCTTTCAATTTAATGAGATGTCTTTAATTTACATTTCTTTAATTGTTTGCAGAGTTAAATGTTTTTACACATGTTTATTTTTTTTTATGTCCTTTAGACATGTTCTCATGACTTAAATATTAACTCTTATAATGTGGAGCTAAATTTGACTGATGACAAATTCATTAAAAGTTTCTGAAAACTTGTTTGCACTTTTGAATCAGAGCTTGAATATATCGGTGGAGAACTAGGGCCTAGGCTCCACCTCCACACCGAGAGCAAGTTGTTGTGTGTAGCCACCAACTACGTGATCAAGACAGAAGCTAAAGGTCAAGAGTCCTCCTCAGTGGGGAAAGAATGTACAGATGGTATCATAAACCACTTATCTTGTAAAGTAATAAAACTCCTCTCCCCTGACTCTATGTTGATAACAAATCTCCAAACTCCTGTCATGAGACCCTGATGAAACTTTGTTCTCATACCCTATGGAATATCTTTGTCCTAAACCCTTGTAAACTGCCCCTTGCACTCCTGCCTTTGTGGTGTGTTACTTTCATTTTCCAGATGGCCACTGCTGGAGACCCTCTCTTGTCCATAAGTCCTAATAAAATTCATGTCTAACTCTGTACCTGGTGTGTTCTTTGGTCTCACAGCTGCCCTGACTCAAGTTCTCTAATAGCTGGGTTGGAACAGTATCTAATGAGGGTTATTTAATACTTTTAGATAACTCTGTTCCCCAGTTATCTCAATCTCAAACTAATTTCCCTAAAACTGAGAATAAGAATTCACAGAAATGAGTTCTGTGATCAAACATGTTGGGAGATAGCACTCAAAGGGGGTGGCTAGCAAAGACAGGAAGCCTCCTCTCACCAACAGTAGAAGCCCCTAGACAAACTGAATGCATATCATCCAGTATTCTTAATTTAGGAGTCCCAACCTCTGTTTTCAGGGAATCATATTCCAGCCTCCTCCTGGGACTTCACAAAACCCATTAACCCATTCACACATTAACATCACTGAGCGATCCTGTGTGAAGAAATCTGTTTAAGAAATCAATTGATATGCATTCTTTGTGGGTGTGATCTTAAGAGGCATCTGGGACCCTTTCCTCTTTGAAAAGCGTCCTCTTTCCTCCTTGGACTCTGATCCTTCCTATCTAAGAAGTTCAAATGAGTAAAACAGGAAGTGTGGGAGCAGTAAATGCTTATTGGACCTTAGGAAGAACAGTTCTCTGTCTTGTGTCTGCATTTTCTTACCCTTCTTGTCATAAGATCTATAGCAGCGGTTGAAGGTGCTCAGAAGATGCCTAAGAAATTCCACTGGAGCTGTAAATGAGTAATAGAACTTCTAATTATACTTATTTTTCCTCATATATATATATATACACACACATACATATATATATATATATATTTTAAACATGGGCAGGCACCGGGAATCGAACCCGGGTCCTCTGGCATGGCAGGCAAGCATTCTTGCCTGCTGAGCCACCGTGGCCTGCCCTTCATCTTATATTTTGACTATTTCTATTTCTATATGTGTTTCGTTATGTGGAATGATGTGTATATAATAATAACCACATGTTAGAGATACATGCTCAAGTCTGGATGCCAGTGATCTAAAATGCCTAAGAATAAGTTGTGGGCTTAAAACAAAATAGCCAAAAGAGGCTATTCATTCATTCAAAAAGTGCTTCTTGATCAACTACTGAGGGCCAGATTTATGATAGGCACAGAGGAAATTATAATAAGGAAGGGTTCCTGTCTGCATAGGGCAGTTAGAAGCAGTTCTGATAGTTCATGTGTAATCAATCTCACTCATCAGACAAGATTAGGATTGCCATATAAGTATATCTGGAGTTTCCTTTCTGTATATGTCCATCTACACCCTGATGTGGCAACCAATGACCCACTAAGTACATGGGTCTGTTATTTTCTGTCCATTTCTTTCTTCCTATGACCTCCCTTCTTAGAAATATGATGCATAATAATGCTTGACTCTAAAAACTGTGGTTCTCAAAATTGGTTGTACTTTCCTTTAGCATAGTTAAAGGGTTCATCATTATATGAATTGTCTGATTGGTTCATATGAGTTTTGGGCCATGTGATAGTTGTATGTGCTTGTAAACGAACAAATGGCTTGGCAAATGCCACCAAGATTTACCAGGTTTTGTATGATAATATTTTACATGTTAGATTTAATCAACCCATCTTCTTTACAGGGATTATTTTGTTAAATACAAAATTCCATTCCACTTAAGTAAAGAATAAGGGTTGATGTGATTCTAATTGGAACTATGAGATAGTTTGAAATTTTATCTGTTTGATGGTGCCCCATGTAAGACAACTGGTGAGTGGCTGAGTGCACTTCTCCTGTATAATATTGTTCATGGAGAAAGGAGCCTGATCATAATGGAGGGACACATTTCTGATCTGATGCTGTCAGTCCAGACTACTCCAACCCTCTCCAGCTCCAGACAGCTAGTTTTTGTTTTTTTTTTAATGCATGGGCAGGCACCGGGAATCAAACCCAGGTCTCTGGCATGGCAGGCAAGAACTCTGCCATTGAGCCACCGTGGCCTGCCCCAGACAACTAGCTCTTATATCCCTAAATCTTATCCCTTAGATTTACTCCTTGGTGAATTCTCACTAATTACTGCTGCTTTCTCTACTCTGCCCTCTTAGATTGGCCCCAAATTTTTTAGGGAAATTTTATATTTTTGAATACTGTTGTGATTGATTCATGTAACCCCCCCACAAAAAAACCATGCTCAAGTCTTAATCTACATTCCTTGTAGGTGTGAACCCATTTGTAAATAGCATCTTTTGAAGATATCAGTTAAGGTGTGAATGCATTTGTGAATAGGCTCTTCCAAGATCCTATTTAGAAGAGGTCAAAGCAAATCAGGGTGGGTCTTAATAGACGTGACTAATCCTTATAAGTAAAGGAAATTAGATGTAGATATAGAAGCCAGAAATCAGAAGAAGCCAGAGCATGAAGCAGACCGCCATGTGAAGGAGGCAGGGATCAAGCCAGGAAACCCCCAGGATTGCTGCAGCCGGCACCGGGATACTACAGACTCTGGGAGAAAGCATGGTCTGCCGAGACTTTGATTTTGGACTTCTGGCCTCCCAAACCATGAGACAATATGTTCCGGTTGCTTAAACCAACCAGGGCATGGTATTTGTCATAGCAGCACTGGCAAACTAAGACAAAAAGAGAGGGAAACAGTCACAAAGAGTAGCACACAGTCTGTTAATATGATTCCTAAATGCTGCTTCATGGGTTGTGTATGACAGAGTCACTGTGTGGACTAAAAATACTGATTCCAGGCCCCACCCATGAAGATTCTGACTCAGAATACCTGGATGGGCTATGGGGCGTAGAAACCAGTAATTTAGGAGATACGACTCAATTATCTTAATTATCTACTCCAAAAGTCATCATTCCCATCCAGGGGCTTGCTCATGCATGTTGGGGCTCCTAGAAGTCCAGATTCCAAGTTGTAGAAAAAGCCAAGAATCCCCAGGGAGGCGGTGTGGTGGAATGATTCAGAGCCTGAGTGATGGATTCTAGCACTTACTAGTTGTGGGACCTTGGCCTTACCCTCTTTGGGTCTCAGTTTCTTCATCTATAAAAGTAATGAGAACTAACTTGTAAATTTACATGAGCTTTAAATGAGTTCCTACCTGTAAAGCACTTATGGCAGTGCTTGGAATGGAGGAGTCTGTTTGTCAATTTTGCACTATCATGATTATTATTTTCCTTCCTATGTAAGACTCAGTCTCTACATTCCAGTGTCTTGTCTGAAGAGTTGTCTCTTCCTGAGGGACTGACAACAGGAATGACACATTGGAATTTAAACACCCAGCCCAGCCAACGGACAAGTTAAACTATCTCTCTGCTCCCTGTCCAGAAGTATGTAGATTTATCCCCTGTCCAGAAGTGTGGGGATTTTTCTTTATTATCAACAAGAAAACCATTTCAGAATACATAAGGTCGTGTGTTTCTGCGCAGCTGAGGAGGAACACACAGCTGTAGGGAGGGCCTTTCCATAGCTCCAGTGGTGGAGTCCTGAGTCGGCGTGCAGGTGGACGGTGAGTCCCTGGGTGACTCGAGGCCCCTGATCTGTAGCCTTTTCCCACTCACCCCATTTTTTTTTGCTCAGTTTACCAGTTAATGGGCTGCTGGCCCTTGAGATGCATGTCACTCCTGAATTGAATGGAACCCTGAACACTGTCCTCTTGGCTGGAACTCAGAGCAACCACCTAGTTCTTTGCCAGATTTGTTCCCCAGGGTGATGGGTCCTATCTCCATTGTCCCAGCACTGGTTACAAACCCTACTAGAAAAAAACGTGATAAATGGGGATGGGAACTGCAGAGGGTTGGGTGCCACAAAAGATTTCAGAAGCTGTATAATGATATTGAAAGTGTCGTGAAAATATATTGCCATTATAAGCATAGAGGTGGCCTAAGATAAGACATATATATTTATATATAGATGAGAATGATTTTCACATTGGAGGAGACTTATTATTCAGGACTCTTTAAAATTATCATCCATAATTATCAATCATGTGAATAATTATCACATTGTCAAAGGATATTAAACGACATGAGATAGTATTAAGTTAAAAAGCAGTATGTAAAATTCTATATATGGCGTAATACCCACTTTATAAAGAACATTATATATCTAAGTACATACATACATAAGAGCATAAGACATAAATATGCATAAATACTAGATATTCAGGCCTAAGAAGGAAACAGACCCAGATGTTATCTGTCACCTCTGCTTGGCGAACCAGTTTTTATTTTCTTTGATAGAGTGTCTGTTTTCCAGACACTCTTTGTTTTGAGAGAAATCAATACATTGGATCAAAAGTAAAATACAAGCTAAGAAGCACAAGTGAAATACTATGAAGGTTGCTCTCGAGGCTGGAGGAGGAGGGCAGGACCATTCATCATTCCAAGGTTTAGAAGTTTATCCTCAGGTCCTCAGGACCTTAAAGGAACCCTCTGCCGGCTCAGTTCTAAAAGCGATTCATTGGAATAAGGCTGCCTGCCCTGGGATGACCTGGACGCACTTGGCTGATGCCTCACGAGTCATGGCAGCTGCACGTAATTTCCCTGTGTTCTCTCCTTTTATAATCCAAGGTGCCGCGAGGACAGGAACTCTGCACAGGTGTCTGCAAATGGTGGCGCTCCCTCTTTGTCTCACTGAGATATCCCTTCTCCTGGGGCATGGGCCATCTCAGGGGCCAGGATGGGAAACCCAACACAACCATATGTTAATGCAAAGAGGCTTATCTTCTCACAGTTTACAAGCCTTTCAAACAAATGATCACTCCTTTAGAAAGAAAAACAAATTATGGCAAGGTGCTTAAACCTCTTAAAGGAGGGCTGTTGACTCTCTCTCTGGGACTGGCTTAAGGAGGAGGTCGGGTTGCAGAATCGCCCCTGATAAGAGGAAGATGAGGAGTGAACTGGAAACATCTGCGAGGAGAGGTAACTGGGGAAAGCTGGGAGAGGAGGCTAAATTTACACTCGGCATCTAGGTCAGGCTGACCCACTTGGGAAAGGGAACTTGAGATGGGGCTGAGAATGAACTGTGAAGCAAGTGCATAATTAGAAATGGCTCAGACCAGGCACCTCAGATTTTCATGTGCACACAAATTGCCCTGGATCTTGTTAAAATGCAGCTTCTGATTCAGTAGGTCTGGGTGGGACCCAAGAGTCTGCGTGTCTAACAAGCTCCAGGTGATCTCCTGCTGCTGGTGCATGGGCCGTAGTGAGCGGTGACACTGCAGGAGATGGGGGAGGGGGCGCGGTGGACAAAGGAGGCTCTGCGGGCCTTTTTGTCTGGGGCAGGCAAGGCCAGTCAGGCAGGCCCTTTTAGTGATGGGAGAAATGATCTGCTCGAGTGGGAGGTCATCTGTTTACGGCCGGTAGTGTTTAGGAAGCAGTGGGGAGTGGAGTGGAAAGATCAGATTCCGGATTCACACGGACGTGGGTGTGAATCCCAAGGAGATTGGTGTTTATCTTGTAAGGGGTGGGGAGGCTTTAGAAGGGCTTAAGCTTCTCCAGGTCAACTCCTTCCTTAGCCTCCTGGCTAACGGCTCTGCTCATGCTTGAGATACAGCCAGGGCTTCAGTGGAAATGGCCCATGGTCACCATCCTGGCCAGGGTAAGGGACACCTCCCGCTCAACGCTGCTGCCACAGAGGTGAAATGATTTGAAAGGCCAGACCTCTAGCTCCACTTGGCTTACACACTGGCCCCTCAGGGCCCCTTTCCATAATGTCAGCCTGTTTCCTGGCCTGTGCTATCTGTTCTTTACACCTTCACCCCTCAAAGTGTGGTCCCCAGACCTGCGGCGTTGTGTCCCTTGGGAGCATGCTAGAAACACAGAATCTTGTACTTTAACTCAGACCTACTCAGCCAGAATCTGCATTTTTAAGCAAGATTTCCAGGTGATTTGCATGCACATGAAACTTTGAAAAGCACTGCTTTACTCTTCCATATCACCCTTCAATTCCAGGAACAAAACTCAATAAATTAAACAAATACTTAGACTTGTGGACCAGGCAATGTTCTGAGTACTTGACAAATATCAGCTCTTAACTACCCATAAGCTACTTTATCACATTCTTCTCTTGCCTGAAGTTGAGCTAAAAACCTGCCAGTGCCAGGGCCACTTCCTGTAGTGTCCAGGAAGGCAGTAGGTGCCCTGCTACCTGGGGCCAGCTGGGAGGTGACTGAAACCTCTTTCTAAGGCTCAGCAAAAAGAAAGCTGAATTGGGAGAAACTTGCATGTAAAGGCAGCTTCTTTTCTATACATCTTGGAAAGCTTCTTGGGCTCTGACAGTGATTGCATTCTAGAAATGGGATTGGTAGATTGGCTCCCCCTTATCCCCCAACTACTTTTTGTTTTCAGAGGAAGGGAAAAGATAGCTCTTCTAAATCTGTAAAACTCATTTTTTTTTTTTTTTTGGCCAAGAAAGGTAACATTCGTAGGTTCTGGGGATTAGGAGATGGACATCTTTGTGGGGAAGGTGGTATTCTACTTACTACTAAGCCAAAGATATTCAGCAGTTTATTTTGCCAAATAAATGAAGAATGCCTGTTAATACTCAGAAGAGTTTGATAAGAAACTCTTACTGGAAACTACCGTTACTGGGCACTCATATATGCAAAACCCTGCTGTAGGTGCTCCTGTGGTTTCTCATTTAATCCTCACACTAGCCCATTTTACAAATGAGTTACCAGGCTGAGAGGTATAGTGTCACTTCTCCAGAGGCAGGGCTGGTGTTTGAACTCAAATGTGCCTAGTTGCAAAATCCCTCTTCTTGCCACCAAACCATGCATTTTATTCAGTAAGGAACACCCATTCAGAAGGCTAAAAGTCCTCAATGGAATTCATTCTTACAAATATTACTTGAGTGCTTCTACAGCTGGGATCTGGCTAGAAATTGGCAGTAACCTTTGGGGTCCCATTTACCCAAGACAGGGGTTGGGGGGCACTATGGGAGCCCCTTCTTGGGGAGGTATCAGTTTGCCATGGGCCCCTCCTGGGCCTCTATCCACAGCCCCGTGGTTTCTAAGGCAGCATGGCCCAGAAACCCAATACCCTGCATGGCCTGACCCAGTTTGATGCCCAGCCCAGGGTAGAATCTTTTTAGATAAATGGATGAGAGCATCACAAAATGTGCAAAATACTCCACAAAATCAATTCTGAACCTTTGGCAGCAAAACTTTTGGCACTAAGAAAATTGGAAGAGTTCATGAATAATGGAGAGCACACTAAGTGGCAGGCAGGGAGGAGAGAAACATGGTCTGGCAAAGTGCGGTTTGTCAGCATAGCCCATGGAAGCAAAACTATCCAAAGCACAAGGAAATCTGTGGAAAGACCCTCCCTGGGGGGATTATGGGCAGGGGAGAAGCCCAGAGCTGACTGTGATGGAGGCGCTCTCGTAGTGACAGCACACAATGCTCCCTCCATGGGAACTGAGGGGCATCTGTATAAGTTGCTACTGAAAGCAGCTCTGGATGGTCCCAATGAGCAGGCGAGGGATTGCCATTAAGTGAGAGTGAAACAACTTCTGCTTAAAATGAGAAGGAGCTTTCCAGGAAGTTTTGATGCCCAAAGATGGTGGAGCCAACACAGAGGGCAGTAAGTTCTCTGTCTTCCAACTGATTCAAAGAGAGGCTACATAGAGATCTGTTAGGAAGTTCAGGGAAGGAGTTTCTACTATAACTTCAAATTTTCTACCTGTAGGTACAAAAGAAGCACTCAATAGCCTTAATGCCCACAGTGGATGGCTTGCTCTGCATTCACAAGTCTCCCGGGCTAGTTCTGGAGTCCCAGGTGTTTCTCATGCACGCAAATCAGCCCTCTTCTGTTCTTCTGAATCACACTCCTTATTGATGTCACCTGCCTACAGGTTGCTTGATGAAGGCACCCTATGCTCACCACTGCTTGTGCTCTCCATGAGTAGGTAACTGATTGCCAAACAATTACACTGTATTCCCAAAAGAAAGGAAGAAGGCAGTAGTGTGTTGGTAAGAGTTTAACACCTGCCTCTTATGGTGGATGTGGGGGGCTGCTAATTTGTCGTATTTTTGTGTTTCCATGGTGTAAACATTCCCTTCATGGCTGATTTCAAACTACCAATTTGATGGCAACCCACTTGCAAAATTCCTGAAACTTTAACAGTTGATTCTCCTGAACTGGGAGGCAGCAGCTCCAGCCCACCACTGCAAGAACGCTTCCATTTTATGTCTGTTTATCATTTGGGGTCCTTGATGCTTATGACCAGAGTCCATTACGAAAGCAGCCATTGATATTTAGTTTTAGAATCCTTTTATATAGGGGATCAGACTCAAGATCTAGGGGCAGATTAAGAGATTAGGTACTCTTTTTACTTCTAGTCATCTTCACCCCACAGCTCAATATTTTCCTGACTGTAGCCATCTGCCAACTTACCAGTTCAGGAGAAGCCTTCCACATGTGTATCATTTGTGCAAATAGATACCTGCTAGATAAAGCCATATCCTTCCTCTAATCTGTTTTAGGTTAGTTTAGCTCTGAATTTAAGGAAGACTTTAAAAATACATAGAGTTCTGTGCTGTCCCTTCCTTCAGGGATTCTGAGTTAGTAGATGAGATGTTGGGCCTGAAATTTGTAATTTTCAAAGAATCCTTGGGCAATTTTAATGATGAGACGTGTTTAGAAGTCACTATACCTTAAGGTTTTAGGAAGCAGTTTAGTTAGAGACCATATCCTTCAATGGCCCTTCCAGCTATAAGAGCCAATACAATCAAAACCTTTCACAAGCTGCTTTCAGCTGAGAGCGATAGCATAAGAAGGGAAACAGTGAATCTGAGAAATATGACTATACTTCTTTCTATTTGCAGCAAAGCAGAATTAGAAAGCCAACCATCTATATTTCACAAACACAACAAAGCTGCTAAGTAGGCTAGTGACCTGTCTAAGTTAGCTCCGAGTCACATTGTCTTGATGACCATCGCCCACTGTCAATGGGCTTTGGCAGGATTTTTCCTTAGGGTCTGCCAACCCTGTCCTCCTCCTGCCTTCTTTCTCTCCAAGTCTTCTTCTACATCTTGAATCCCTGCTGCATAGGTAGGCCTTCAACCCTGGGTTTTCCCAAAAGCAGAGGAACTTTGTTCTCGGCCTGGCCGCAGAAAACATGCCTCCAGAGACTGGCAAAGAAAGAAAGAAAGGGGAAGGCAGTCAAGGCGGCTGTAATGGAAAGAGATGAGGGGGACCATGAACCTCACTGACATACAGCCAACTTTTGATAAAAATGGACCCACCTGTTTTGTTTTATTTTTTCTTCCTGCTTTGGTTTGTAGAATGCTTTGTTATGGAAATCAGCTCTTCTCCTGTCCATGGTGAGTGGAACAGGGGACTGCACTAAGAACCAAACGGCAAATGGGTTCAGGATGGAGGAGGCCGTCTTGTCTAAGAGAGGTGTTCTGTACCCCACTATATTCTCCCTCTGTGAAGTATAAATGTAAAATGGACAGAGAGAGGGGGAGTCTCCCAGCTCTGGGGTCTGTTCGGTTCTAAGAGCTGCTCAGCCCCTTCCTGGTGGTTGTGAATCCACCCTAACATAAGCCCAGAGCTGGGAGAAGTGAGACATGGGATGACTGTACCGATTCACTCCTACATCTTTTGTCTAAGCGTACTCATGATACAACTCTCATTGCTGTGCTATGTAAGCTTGGTCTGTATCTCGGCCTTGTGACCCTGAGGAACTTGGCCTATTGGACGCTCATCTCCAGGTTTAACTTATGATTTGACAGGATACTGAACACGATACTTTCAAATTCCCCAGTATCACAACTCCTAAGGGCATGCTTTCCTGGGCCAGGGTGAGGAGGAAGTTTGCGACATTTCAGAGCTCTTGCCCAGAGCAATGTCTGTGTGTACAGGGCCTGCTCTGAGCAATGAGGCTTAAAGCAGCCAGGCTGTATATGGGAAGAAATGGCTTGGGGCTGTTGGGTGGAGAAATAGTGAATAGAATTAGGAGAAAACACTTATATTAGCCATCTGTCTCCAAGATGTGGGGCCTCAGGCACTCTGCTTCTGATCCCATCTCTTCCTGAGTTTGCAGTGCGTTCTGTGTTATATATGCTGGTATTGATTATCTAAAATCTTCTACTGGATTCATACTGATGTTTTCTGACAGACTAACGGTTGGTTTATCTGACTTCTAACGTCTCTTCCATCGTCCTAATTTCTGAACTTGTTGACAAGACACTTCAAGGCAGGGAATAAGTTTTCTATGCCATTGAGGCATCTTCTAAACAGGGGTTACTGGAGAAATATCTGTGTCCAGCTGGCCTCCTGCTTCTCTAGACAACACAGAAGTAGCCATCTGTTATCTCTCATCCGTTACTTCTAGCTGCAGATTACAACACCAGTGAACTTTGGACGACTCCACAATCCCATCACAGATTAAACTTGAGCTAATTAGTGAGGTAGAAATAAGATGCACATTTCATTAAAAGGACCCAGGAACCTAACATCGCAGTCCTGCGCACATAGTGGTAAGCGGGCTTTGTAGGAGGGAGAGAGAATTTACAGATATGGACTCAAGCAGAGATCACACGAGGGATTATCAGTGTGAGAAGGATCCAAACATAGATCAGAGTGTACCTAGAAACCATAAATGGACTATTTTCAGAGAAGGAGGCATATAGAGAGGTTGAGTTGCTGCTTCTTTGCTGATGGCAAAATAGACAAACAAGCAGTGGTGTGTGTAATTGCAGAACTTCAAGGTTGAATTTTCTTTGAACTCTAAGCTGAGATGGCTGCTTCTAGTTATCACATGAGATTTTGGTGCTTCTTGGGAAAAGTTCACTATATAAGTGGATAGACACTCAGAGGCATTTGGAGTGGGAAATTCATGGAGAAAGAGGGCCACTTCTTGTAGCTTTATGGTCATGGTGTATGTCTTTGCACTAAACCATGAAGGCTTGGCCTATTCTTGGGGTGGGAAGATCAAAGTCCTTGGAGATGTGATAAGAATCAGTTGAGCATCTTCTCTGTCCCAGAATTACTTTATATACTCGTACCTCATTTCAGCCTCAAGTAACTTTTTATAGATAAAGAAAATGAGGCTTGAGAAATTATTGCCTGTCACAGCCACCCTGTTCTTAAGAGGCCTGAACCTGGATTCAAACCTAAACCTAGTTCTGAAACTTGTACACAGACTGCCTTCCATCATTATTCAGGGCAAAAGGAAAATACTTTAAACCTCGTTTGTCATTGATACCTGTTCCAGTTATTATTACTATATAACAAACCATCCCAAAACTTAGTAGAATAAAATAAAATTTTATTAGCCTCCAAGATTCTGTGAGTCAGAAATTTGGACAGGGCCCAGCAGGGACAGCGTGTCTCAACATCACAGTATTTGGCACCTAGCTGAGAAGACTTTAAGGCCAGGGGTGATTCAATGTCTGGGGAATCATCTGGAGATATCTTTGCTCGCATATTTGGTGATAAATGCTGGCTCTTTGGCGAAATCTAAGTGGAACTGTTGACTAGAATACTTGCATGTCATTGGTCTCTTCATGTAGTCTCTGTCTAGTCTTGTTTGTAATTTCATAACAGTGTGGTATTTGGATTCCAAAAGTGAGTGTTCCCAGATCAGAAGGCAGAAATACATACTATATTTTTCATTTAGCCTCAGGAATAATATAATGTCATTTCTACTATAATCTTATGTTTTAGACAGTCAAAAAGTTCCATCAGGGTTCAAGAAGAGGGGACACAGACCCTGACACTCAGAGAGAAGTGTTCAAGTCACATTCCTTAAGAAAATGTGAAAGGGGAGATATTGTTGGAGCCATCTGCCCAATACCTGATGATTTTCCAGAGTTGGCTTTTGACTGAGGGAGGTAGGAAAAGGAGATGGAGAGGCAAGGAAAGATACTCTATGTTCAAAGGGAGAGAAGGAGTCCTTAAGGTAGAATCAAGGTTCGGAGCATGGAAGAAAACTGCCATGACTACTTCAATAGTTGGTTGTTTTTCTCATATGAAAAGCTACTGCCTGAGCTGCTCTTGATCTTTTTTCTGTGATTTTCGAGTTACCAGTGCTCACTTACCAACTTTCTCACCAAAGCTTTTGGTCATTAACATAGTTACTTCTCCAAGCAGGACAGCCATCTTGTCCCTGCAGCTCCAATAGTCTGAAGGTTATTGGCCCTGATGAGACCCAGCTGTTTCCCTGTTGGACCTCTGACATGCTGAAATCCTCCCTAAGTACCACGTCTTCTCATTATTCTCACATAGACTCTCTAGAGAAGATCTTTGACTTCTTGAGTTAATGGCCTTTGTTTCAGTAAATGTTCAGAAGACTAAAAATTTTTCACAAAAACAACATGACATCCATATTATTATATTATTTTATATTAATCATTGGAGGAACAAGACACCCTAAATGTCAATAAAATATATCGAGGAGGTGGGACCATATCTGTAGTTTTAAAACATAGTGGGTGATTTTCATGTGCATTGAGATTGAAAACTACTGTCTTATGTGATTTGACCCTGATTACCTACCTGCCCTCTTCTTCAACTACTCCTGTATTTGCCTATTGCACTCCAGTTTCACAGGTCTTCTTTCTGAGCCTCTAACAATCTAAGTGTGTTTTTGTCCTGTGGTCTTTGGACATGCTGTTCCCTCTGTCTTTTGGTGCTTTTTCTCCAGATAGACTCATGACTCACTGCTTCACTTAATTCAGGTTTCTACTTAAATAATACTTCCTTAGAGAGAGCTTTTCTGACCACCTTGTCAAATAATGCTATTATTTTCTACCCTCTTAATCTTTTTTTTCCCTTCATAGTACTTATTAGCTAATTAAAAAAAAATACCTGTGTGTTTGTTGGTTTTAATTGCATGCTTTCCACTATGGAATTTAAGCTCCATAATGACAGGGGCATTGGTACTTAGAAAAGTACCTAGCACTTATTAGGCAGTTATTTGTGGAATGAATAAAATCTTGACAATCATGCTACTAGTCCCTTCTACAGAGCCATGTCAGACCCTGTTAACCAACCCCAGCATGTTTTGCCCTTGAGCCTGTATTGTGCCTCAGAATCTCTCACAGCAAAAGCGGGCATTACTTATCTGAGTTAGCAGATGAGATGAGATAAAACCTAGTTTCTATATCTAGTCTAGAAAATTAAATTTATGTTCTTTTATTGTTATTGTTTGGGTATGTTGAACAAATGCTACTCGGATGCCAAAGACTGGGTCTCATACTATTTTTGGCAAGTGGTAGAGAGTCAAAAAAGTTCCAGATGAATTGAAATGATTTGTGATCATATTCAGATCAATCCATTGGCAAGGCAGAAGGAGGATTGAATCTACATATAATCATTAGGTCCTCTAAGGTAAGAGGTAGGTAATCAGCACCCAGGTTATAGAAGAAAATTCCAGGTCTGAACAGAACGAAGCTATTGCTGAGCAAAATAGCATGGGTAGGAAAGTCAGATCTGATGCCAGAAATTTGGGGTTTCAGGGAGTTTTGTATTAACCTCCATGGGACTTGAAACTGGACTTTTGCCTCCTGACCCACCAGAAGGCATCCAGGCCCTTCATCTGAATCATTTGCTTACATATGGTATGATGCTGGTTAGATGCAATTACTACAGTGGTAGGCCTGGCAATAGGGGTTAGGCTTTGGGTGAGGGAGAGGGTAGAATGGGAAAAGTAACAACTGTAATGTGTTCTTCAGAATTGGAGATCACAGGGTCCTTGTTATCAGAATTTGCTAGGAATGGATGGGTTGTTTTAGGAAGAATGAGATCTGGAATTACCTTCGACCTGGATGGTCCTGACATCCTGGATGGATTTTAGATCAAGACTCTTTCAATGGAAGCATGTTGTCATGGCTGTCATCTGAGGATCTTGTTTGTAGTGAGCATATTTAAGGGTGGAGAGATATATGTTAATTGGTTCTGAATAGAATCATTTCTGCTTACAGAATGCATAGATAAAAAGAACATCCCCATTGAAGTGGAGGGATGAATGCTATTTTTGGAAAGAGCTAGTTTTCACCAAGTTTACAATCACATAATAGAGACTTCATTCATGCTTATTACCGATGTATCCATCACACAGAAACAGCCTCACCTATGAGAATAAAATAAAAAGATACCACCCCCCACTGCGATGAGTCCACACATTTTTACCCCCCCCGACTCTTACAGCAAGTTGTAAGAATACTGATGGAACAATGCAGCCATTCTATTCCACACAGAATTGTCCAAATAAAATCAGAATAAGCCCAGAAAAATGACGCAGTTGAAAATGTTTCCCCACGGCTGCAGCTGCTATGGTTGCTTAGAATTTGGACAGTTGGAAGAATGCTCCATTTTTATAAAACTAGGAATCAAGTCTAGACTCCAGTGTGTAAGCTCTGAGCAATGGACTTTAGGTCATATGTGGACTCAATAAAAGTCAGGTGGTGAACCCCATGGAAATCAAATGGTAGGTATCGAATAAATTTTTTAAAAGTCTACTTCAAATTTTTAGTCTTTGATTACTGTCCCCTGGGCGATGTTGTGCATGTGTCAGGGGATACTGATAGTAGTGAGAGGGAGAATCAGCATTGCCATATTAGGCCTTTTTCAAAAATTGCTGTAAGTCCATAAAATGATGTGTGGCAGAAATGTGTTTAGATTTGAGTAAATCATTAAATTTTTGTTTGGGACAATTTAGGGAAATCCAATGACGCTGTTTCAAATAAGGTCCTGTATATTTTGGGGGAAGATAGTTATGTTTGAAGCTCTGTAATTTTGAAAAATTAATCAAGATGAATTCATCTTCTAATGTGCTTCAAATAGATTTCAGAAGGCTTTTTAATTGACATAGAAGCAAAAGAGGATGCATTTTTTTCCCATTTATATTAACTCATCAGCATGCAAAACTTTTATCAGTGTACCCCATCAAATGTGGGGTACATTTAAAAGTGTAACCCATCAAATAGTCCAGGTTGTTTTTCAGAATTTCAGAATTGAGGTTATTGGTCAGAAGAATTCAACATCCAAACAGATGCCCATGATCCTTTCGACTTTTCTAGGTTCCCCTCCCCAGCTTCCATGTTTTCTTGCTTGCTTTTAGCTGCCCACACCTCCCTTTTGTTCCCCAACCCCTGAGAGCCTAAAATGCCCAGGAATTTACATTTATCCCCTACCCTGTCCCTGCTCCAGGGACCCTAGTCTTTGACACTAGTGCAAAAATAAGAAAACCAATTCTGATGTGTGACATACTGAAGGGCACCTCTTGAGATCAGGCTGAAAGTGGGACAGCCTGAAACTGCATTCCTGATTGGCTTTTTACCCTTCTCTGGCCTGCTTCTCCCTCTCCCTTATTCGTGTTACCAAAGAGAACTTTCTATAGAGATCACTTGCATGTGATTCTTCATCTCAGGGTCTGCTTCTGGAGAACCCAAGACTTGTCCCATAAGGTAATATTGTGAGAATTAAGTGCTGACCATAGGGCTTGGCCATAATAGGTACTCAAAAATGTTAAATATTATTGTCATGTTTTTTTTGTCAGTTTTTTGGACTTTGAAAGATGTTGCCAAAACTTGGAGCATCCATCTGTTCAGTTGGTCATAGGGAAGTCATAGTTGAATGAGATTGAATAGGCATGTGGATGTGCATCTTAACACACCTAAGGCTTCATCACCTTGATTGTCCATGCAAATGTGAGGAAAATGAAATGAATGCTGGCAGGGCAGCATTTGCCAAGGAAATAGTCCACATCAAAGAAAAGAAACTTTTTAAGATGGGTAAGGCTGTTTCTTAAAACTTTGAAAATTTGAGATGTTTGGCCATGTACTATGCTATTTATTTATTTATTATTTCTTTATTTTTGCATGGGGAGGCATTGGGAATCGAACTCGGGTCTCCATCATGGCAGGTGAAAACCCTGCCTACTGAGCTACCGTGGCCCACCCTAAAAGAAATCTTTGTTGTATAAAGTGAAGGGCTACCATGGCATTGGGGCAATGAGATCCAAGCATCCTAATGGGGTGGGGTTGAAAAAATAATGGTCTGAAGACCCTCTGCCCAGGAGGAGGATTTGATGGTGGCGCTTTGTGGTATACCACTCAGGGTAGGATACTAGGGGAAGAAGTTCTATGTTCAAGAAAGAATGTATGCAGGCCTTCTGAGATATTTTGAAAAATGTACAGAATTAGTGCTGGCAAGTTACTTTTTCTTTAGGCTCCATATATGAAATAACAAACTTGGAAGACAGCCTTCAATGCATGCGTACAAATTCACCAGGGAATTTTTTTAAAAATTTATTTATTAATTAAAAAATTAAGAACCCCCCCAAAAATCAACATATATAATCAGTAATTCACAATATCATCACTTAGTTGCATATTTATCATTTCTTAGAATATCTGCATTAATTCAGAAAAAGAAACAAAAAGACAATAGAAAAAGAAATAAAACGAACACAGGAAAGGAAAAAAAATAGATTATACCTACCATACCCTTTACCCCTCGCTTTCATTGATCACTAGCCTTTCAAACTAAATTTATTTTAGCATTTGTTCCCCCTATTATTTATTTTTATTCCATATGTTCTCCTCCTTTGTTGACCGGGTAGATAAAAGGAGCATCGGACACAAGGTTTTCACAATCACACAGTAACACTGTGACAGCTATATCATTATTCAATCATCCTCAAGAAACATGACTACTGGAACACAGCTCTACATTTTCAGGCAGTTCCCTCCAGCCTCTCCATTACATCTTGAATAACAAGATGATATACACTTAATGCATAAGAATATCCTCCAGGATAACCTCTTGACTGTTTGGAATCTCTCAGCCATTGACACTTTGTCTCATTTCACTCTTCCCCTTTTGGTTGAGAAGGTTTTCTCAATCCCTTGATGCTGAGTCTCAGTTCATTCTAGGATTTCTGTCCCACGTTGCCAGGAAGGTCCACACCCCTGGGAGTCATGTCCCACGTAGAGAGGGGGAGGGTTCACCGGGGAATTTTTATCTTCGGAAACCAGGAATCTTAGGATTCAAGAGGTCTTGAGAAGTCATCTTGTCTTCTTGCTGTTCATGAGGGTCAGATAACACGAAATACCAAAGCCAGACGAAATTGACCAAATCATTCTAATATCTAACTACTTTTACCATCAGGAAAGCCTCTTTCAGTTTCTTAGGCAGTAAGAGCTAGCTCAGTTTCTCCTTACTGTCAGAAGACAGTAAGTCTTTGGGCTGGGTCAATGATTTTCTGATTCTTTATGACTCTTGAAATATGTAGAATAACATGGATGAATCAACTTAGTGCTGGGGGTAGGAATGGATTTTCATCATTGAGTCCAAAGTCCCACACATGGTCCACTACCTCAGGAAGTTTTGTTTCAGTAGGCCTGGGACCTACTGATCCATTTTTAGATCATGAACCCAGGGCATAGCATAAGAAGGTTCACTGTGGTGCTAGGGAGTTGAAATTGACTAGTGATTCTATTATGAGTGGAAACAGAGGGTAAAATATGGTGAATGCAGTCTCTGGAACACTATGTGGCTACAGGAAGCAAAGGGTTGTACATACATATGGTGACATGGCTAGATTTCAAGCACATGAAAAGAAGCTTAACATCATTAGCCGTTAGTGAAATGCAAATGAAAACTATGAGATACCACTTCACACCCACTACAATGGCTAGAATTTTAAAAATTGGAAAATAACGTGTGTTACCATGGATGTGGAGAAACTGAAACCCTCATGCATTGTTTGAGGGAGTGTAAAATGTGTGCAGCCACTGGAAAGTAGTTTGGGAGTTCCTTGAAAAGTTAAACATATGACCCAGCCTTCTACTTCTAGGTATATACCCCCCAAAATTGAAAGCGGGTACTCAAACAAATGCTTGTATGCAAATGTTCATAGCAGCACTATTCACATAACCAAAAGATGGAAACAATCGAAATGTAAATCAACAGATGAATGAGTAAACCAAATCCGGTATATCCATACAGCAGAATATTATTCAGCCATAAAATAGAATGAAGTCATGATACATGGTATAACATGGATGAATCTTGAAATTATTATGCTAAATGAAGGAAGCCAGACACATATTTTATGATTCCATTTATATGGAATATTCAGAATAGGTAAATCCATAGAGACAGAAACCTGATCGATGGTAGTTCAGGGCTATGGGGAATGCCAGCTTAAGGGATAGGGGGGTCTCCTTTTGGGGTCATGAAATGTTTTGGAGACAGAGGTAATGGTTGCACAACCCTGTTAAAGGAGTAAATACTACTGAATTGTACAGTTTAAAATGATTGCTTTTATGTTATGTGAATTTTACCTCAGAAGTCTTGAGCCAGAAATGTAGGTAATGGATGCAATTTATTGTGACACCATTTGTGTAATGAGCACTACATAGAATACACATTATAACTCAACTGCTTAAAGGTATATATTGACTCCATTAGAGTATTTGAATTTCTGCAAGGGGGAGGAATGGGAATGAAAATTATGGAAGAAGGAGAAAATAAAAAAGATAGGGTCTTACTTTGAGAGGATGACAATGTGCTAAGCCCTGAGGAGCATGGCTAACTAGGTACCTTTCATCCAATCTTCACAAAAAATAAGAAAAAAAAATGTTTGAGAGCATGAAAAACAAGAAGTCCAAGGAAATTAGGGGCACAGCCAAGTTTGGCAATGGGATGGTCCAACCCCTTTATTCAAGAGAAACAGTCATCACCCAGTCAGGGGGAATATCTTCTTGGAAAGTGCCATGCTCCCCTCCATCCTCCCACCACCTGCTTCACCCTGAGTCTAAGTTTTTTCTTTTTACCTTCCCACACAGTTATTTTCTAATTCATTACTTACTGTCATGAAGCACTAAGCAGCAAGCTTGGCACTTGGTTTCAGAGACTGGCATGAAAAGACCACAGTATTCTGTTTTGTGACATGTGGTGTTGTATACTCTCTTAGATTTCTTGTCTTGGTTTTCAAAGTACTACATACCATATACACAGGTCTACTTCATTCTGTTTAGCTTCCATTTTCTGAGCACTTACTATGCTCTAGGCACTGTGCTAAATGCTTTACTTAAATCACCTCATTTAATATGCACTAATAACTCAGTGTGAAACCCATTCCCATTTTTTTTAGATGCTTAAAGCTTAGACAGTTGTGTGTCTTTTCACACAGTGGTTAAACTTAACATTCCATGGATATATCACCCCAGTTGGGACAACTTTGAATCATTAAATCAAAAGGATGTTCAGCAGATTGAGAGGGAGTAAAAAAAAATGCTCAAACTTTGTTTTTGGCATGCAAGCAGAAAGAAATGAATCACATTCTCTCTCCATTGATTGCCTGTAATATCTAATACCCATTTCTTCTATGTTCCACTGAAAATCCATGTCACT
Organism: Tamandua tetradactyla; assembly: GCF_023851605.1. NCBI lineage: Eukaryota > Metazoa > Chordata > Mammalia > Pilosa > Myrmecophagidae > Tamandua > Tamandua tetradactyla. Next base: position 36,404,271 of record NC_135339.1, on the reverse strand, counting down.
GAGATGTTCTGTTCCTGGGGAAATGGTGAGCAACAGAAGAAGCTGCCAAGTTGCTTCATGTATCCTTCTGTTGTGTATAGCATTTTTGTGTCTGGATGTACAACTGCATGATTGATTGGTCTGCACCCAAGGGTTTTCTATTCTTAAATTATTTCCATATTTTGTAGACTGTAGTCTGTAAATATTTAACTGATGAGGCACCTGTATACGAACCAGTGAAAAACCACGTGTCTAAATGGCCTTAGTAAAAGTACACAATTTAGAGGCACTGTCAGAAAACTGGAAATTTAAAGTGCAGCCAAAGGGAACAGCAATTTCTTTTCCAGAAGCATTGCCTTTACAGGAGGCCAACAGTGTTTTCACACCTGTGCCTTCATTTCCAAGTCTAAGGCTTTAATGTTGCATACACCGCCTTTATCCTAAATGGAAATTCAAGAGAGCATAATCTTCACCTGAAATTAAATTATGAGAAACAGAACAATTTCTTAAATTAGTACTTTGGAAGAAAGGTACATCCATGTCTCAGAGAGCTTAATTCACGTTCTGTGGGTTTGGTTAATAGTCTTCCCCCTCTTTCTTCTTCTTCTTCTTTTTTTTTCCTAAACATTGCCTTTAGCCTTTTAATTTTTTTAAACTTTTTTTTTGCTTCTCGATTACCTGTTACACACAACACAAACAAACTCTCTCTGGGTGACTTTTTATCAACAACTTTTATGAAAGTCACATTCTTCTAGAAAAGAGGAATTATTTCTAAGAGCCCACTTGCATCCCTTAGAGCTTTAACTTTGTGGTAGGATGGATATTTATATATATTCAATTAAAAATAAAAAAGCCTGTGCAAAACTTCAGTTAACAGGTAAGCATTCATTTTAGAAATGTTTCACTCATAAAACAGTTTCCAAACTCAGGATTCACATTGTTTTCCTCTCTGATTAGTATGATTTACTCTACGTTACTCAATGTCATAGGGATGAGAAATTAGATTTTGACAACTGATAAACCATGTAATGGCAGCAAGTGCAAAAAAAAAATCCTAGAAAGATTGGAATCTTGCTTTTGAATGTCCATAATGAAAGTATTTAAGTTACATCGCTACTAGTAGAATCTGTGGTTCACAAAATTCTAATATAGGGGTGTGGAAATATCTGAAAATTTGTCAGGCATTGCTCTAGAGGAAACTTAGACCAAGACTTTCTACAGCTAAAACACATGGTATACCTTATATAAAGGGGCCATGATCATGACCACTCACCTTTAAAAAATCTGGGAAGATGTAGAAAATTTCATTTTTCTCTTTCTGCAGTTTTTTTCTGATAGTTGTTAACTCCTTTCCATGGAGTTATAAGGAACTTGCTGCTCAGAAAAGTCCCTTTATAAGATCTCAGAGACCGTTCTTCCCTCTGAACTTGTAAAAACATGTTTACCATTACACTCAAGAAGTCTGGGAATTGTTTAGAGATTTGATCCAGCAACTTTCTCAAACCTGCTTCCAAAGGAAAGACATATCTTGAGCCCACCAACTCAGACTTTTTACTTACTTGCTGGCAGAACTGTCCAAACCCAGACTGCAGCAAGTCTACTAGGGTGGAACCATCGTTTCTGTTTTTCCCAAGGCTATACCGAGTCTACCGACAAAACTGCATTAGCTTAGAGCTGATTTACATCATGGTATCAGAGTGTCTATGGACAATACTGAAACCAAAGATGACAGTCATTAAAGCAGTCTTGTAACTGGAGCACACAAAAGTCCCCATGACGTAGCACCTTTAAAATTCTGATAGTTACAAAAAGCTATGACAATTACGCACATGATATGGTAGACCTTAAAAAAAAAGCAAAACAAAACAAAACACAAGAGGCATTTTATAGCTAAACAATTTTATTGGCTTTTTTTTTTTTTTATGAAATAAAAAACATAAAAGAAACCACCATGGTTAAAAGGCCATAATCAGCATCAACCAAATGAACCAGCCACTTGGTTACAGTAGCTGAATACAAACACTAGTGGATATTATTGCTTATACCCCAGGTTCATTATTATGTCCATTGTATTTTGGCAAGATTACAATCAAATGGGAGCTTTGGTTGTACAAATTCAACTATAACTATTCATTGAAAACGCGACCTCTACCATTTTAAGATGGGATATATGCCAATTCTTCCTGAGTCTTGACACTTATTTTCTCATTCTGTCTCCTTTCTTCTTCTAATAATGATTTAAAGCCTCATTGACCAAAAACTAAGGTAGAAGCACTAAAAGCCATCCCTACTTTACTGCCCCTCCTTCGTCATGGAGAGTTGAGCATTTGTGGGCCTTTCCAAGTTCTTGTATAGGGTGAGTTTCCGCTGACAGTAAAAAAATGTTTATCTTTAATCTGGCCAGATTTTCAAATGCATATGGCTGTCAACACTGGGGCTTGGGCTCAACTATCTCTTTTCCAACTTCTGAAAGTTAGGAAAAAAACCAAAAAAAAAAAAACCAAAAAACAAAAACCCAAAATCAACAGCCTTTAGCATCAGTAAGTTGAGCTACCAACAGAATGAGCCCCAGCCCTGCCAAACAACATCCCATGACTGTAACACTTTAATTTACAGAGAAGCAATAACTGCCTCTGGAAAGCTCCTCTGCTCAACACTTTCTATTTTAACACTGAAAACTCAGAATGACAAAGGGTCTGAACTAACTCACAATAGCACCATTTTCTAGACTCTTGGAATAAGAGGTTCCTTTCTGCATTGGAGAATGCAGGGACTCTAAATAACCGGGCCTCCAGCTTTGTGCTTTCACAGGCCCCACTGATTTTCAGCAGGGTAGATGGTCTGCCTTAACCTACTTCTGCAGCGACAGGAAATCTCTCTGGGAAGAGTTAAAAATATGTGTCTTACAAAATGAAGTTGGCCGCAGGTAAGGGACCTGAGGAAGCCTGTTTTCTGGTGATGAGATGTGACAAACCTGCAGATGGTGGGATGGAGTCCTTGGACCCTTCTCCTTACCCATCTAGATTCAAGTCAGTGGAGAATGTGCATGCAGGAGCCTGGTAAGATCAAAGAATACTGAGAGACCAGCCCTGATGCGGCAATCCAGACACCCATGGGCTAATTGTATCTTTTGTATTCAGGTCCACCAGTGAGTTTGCCCTGGATAATGCTGGGATTTAATCAGCCCTTCTAATGATTATAAAGATTATCCTCTTGAATTTAGACATTTTAAACAACAGAATATTTGATATCACTATATTTTACATGGCACATATAACCATATAATTACTAGCACTTACATGGCAAATATTGTAAATACACATTCTTGGAGTTGACTTGGTAATTATACCGATGTTATTCAGCAGAACAAAGATTAAACATTCTCTCTAACTTGCATTCTGGGGAATTTCATTCCAACCCTTTACTTCACAACAAAAGGATAACCCTCTAATTATGTAATAATGCCTCAGAGGTCATGTGGGTAAAGTTTTAATTTAATCACAGGGCGACTTCATGGTTAATTTGTGGCCTGTAAAATAAAGCAATACACAGTATTTTCATTTCAACAAAATTCCAGAGACCATAGAAAAATATTTTCCAATTTGGAATTTGAAACATGAAAGCTGGATTTTTTTTTCTTGTATAAAAAGAAATGAAATAACAGACTGAAGTTTATTAAGCCTCCTAACAACAACAAAAAATACATATTAGTTTAAGGAATGCAGTGAGCATCAGCTTCCCTTTTTGTCCAGGCTCATTGGTGGTGAGCTTGTGCTTTGATCCTAACAAAGATAAATGCACAAAAGTGGAGGAAGGTCAGTGCCTGAAACCTGAACTACGTCTTATCTCTAATAATAAGACTACTTTTGCAGCAGTGCTTTCAAAAGTGGTGTCTCAGATTACTGATTTTTTTTTTTTTCCTCTCTTCTTCCTCAGGCAACTGTTGGAGATGAATTCCAGAAGCACCACTTTCGTCTGGAGTGACGTTTATTTAGTGCAATATCTTCCTTCTCGCGTTCCCTTTTCACACGCTGGTAGTGGTCCTCCTCCTTCAGGTACCACACAGGGGGCCAGCGGTGCCGCTCGAAGTATTCCTGGTTGTCTGGTGAAGGAAAGATGCTGATGAGGACACTTACTGTTCATTAATTGCTTCTATGTGCTCAGCCCTGTGCTTGGAGCTTGTCGTTAATCTCTCATAAAACCTCTCAACTACCCAGTGTGGCAGAGACTCTGATTAGAATCATTTTCAGACTAAACTGACACTAAGGTGTTGAGAGGCAGAATCACTTGCCCGAAGTCATGCAGCTGGGTACAGAGGACTTGAACCCAGGACCACCCGGTTTCAGAGTCTAAGTCCCTGCATAAGCACTCCTCCCTGATAAAGGTGCCAAAACCTCAGAGCACCCTGAACCCCAGCCCACCCAAAGGCGCCAATCACGAAGTTCTCCAAAGACAATTCCCAACCAACAATTTCTTGTATCATGTCACATGAATATGTGACCATCAGCCATTCCTAAGGGATTCCCAGTGAGCTGCCTTCTCCCCATGCTCCTTCTCAAAGGCATGGGAGGTAAACACTTCCCTTGGTGGTGATGAGAGTTGGACAGGTGGGGTCTGGGCATAGACTCACCCGCAGATTTCGATTTGATCTCCTTGCGGAACTTGGAACAAACACTGTTGTAGTTGGTGCAGATGTGGTGCAAACACCAGGCTGCCAATTGGTGGGCATTGTGAAACTGCAGAGAAGTGACCACAAGAGGTCAGATTCCATGGTTTTTAGCAGGGTTGCAAAGAAAGTGGGGGCCAGCAGGGGTAAAAAACACAAAAGACCTATATGACAAATTCAGTTCACCTCTTGTATTGACTACAGTGTTTTGACTTTGGCTTTGGCTTCCAATGCCAGCCAAATAGAGTGCTGGACACGCTTCTCCCTTACCGTGCAGATAGGTGCACCAAAAATATCACTGTATCCAATCAGGAGGTTAAATGACTCCTTTCCCTCCTGTCCTCCCCAACTGCCTGGCCCCTAGTGATAAGCAACTGTGGCCTCTGGACAGCACTGGCCAACAGCAGGAGGCAGCGAGATCATTTCTGTTTAAGGGATCCTCGGGAATGGAATACTCTGGGTCACATGTCAGAGCTCAGCTGTTCAGGTCAAAGACTGAAAGAGGAGACTGCGGAGTGTGTGACTGTCTGGCCCATACCTGTCCTTGCGGTTACATAACTGGCTGTGTGCGCAGGGTGGGTGTGTTCTGAACACATGAACCCCTCCTTTTTGAGCAGACCTGCAGGGAGGTGGCAGCTGAGGTAGCTGTGACTGAAAAAGATCTGATACTCAAAAAGTGACTGTTGACTCCCTATTCCTCTGCATAATTGGTAGGACTTCACCTCATTCTTTCTCTCCAGGCCCTTTGCAGACATCCATCCCTTTGTCTTTTTTTTTTTTTTTTTTTACATGGGCAGGCACCGGGAATCGAACCCCGGTCCTCAGGCTTGGCAGGCAAGCATTCTTACCTGCTGAGCCACCATGGCCCACCCAGTCCTGTTGTCTTTTGACCCTGATGTTTCTTTGATCTGTTGAAACCCTGGACCCTATGGTGTGCTTGCCTCTGGGGCCCACATCTCTGTTGCAATAGCCAACATAAAGCCAAAGTCCTCAGAAATGGACTCAAGAAACTCCCTGAAAATCGCCCATTCCAAACACCAGAGATGGTATGAGCGGGAGCTTTCACCTTCTCTTGGGAGTAGATTTCTCTCTGAAAATGCAATGAGGGCAGTGGTGGGCTGGAGCTGGCTTGTTAGGCCTTGAGAAAGCTGAGTGTGCACATCTCTTCCCTCCTCTGGGTTCAGTGACTTCACCTTGGTAGCTTGGAATGAGCCATGTGGGGAATATTTACACCATGGAAATCGGAAAAATGCTATAAATTGGGGCATTTTCTTTTCTGGAGAGTTAGTTGTGAAATATATACCATTGAGTTGGGGTTTAACGGAGGACCTAAGATATGGGTGAATCCATCCTACACCCTTCATGCCAAGGCAGGACAGGGCCCAGTAGTAATGAAGGTGCTGTCTCACAGGTAGGGATGTGGGCAGGGTAGGAATGCAAAGCAAGGAAATAGGGCTCTAAATCATTACCTCAGATGGACAGGACCTATATGTGTTACTTCACTTTTCTCTTGGGACAATACTTACTGGAGAGAGCAAAGTCATAAACTGTCCTCCAGGTCTTTTTCAAAAGACCCCAAATTCCAAGTGTGGGCAATTAGTTTTGAAGGGGTCTTGCCGACTCAGATGTCTCTGTTCCAGATGTCTCTCCTTAATTTTAACTGTAACCTCAGTTAGACTGTGGCATTGGATTTGAATAATTTGCACTGTGTGTTTCTTCCACTGGCCTTTGATTGCCCTGAGGGCAGAGGCTCTACATGTCCTGTGGCTAGGGTAGCACCTGGAACTTGGGGAGAAAAGAGCAAATGTCTGTTGAATGTAAAGTCAGAATGAAGAGGCTCCTGTACAGTCCTAAACTGCCTTCTTCCCTTTTGGGTCTGAGCCATAGATGAAGTGGCCCAAGCAACACCTGTTACATACATTCCTTCTAAAACCACCTCCTCTCTCTTGATTGAGAAATATCCATTTAAAATGCCTGATCTAAGACTTAGTAAAACCACTGCCCTAAGAGTAAGAGGGAACAAAGAAATAGGCAGAAGGAAAGACTGAGTTTATTCTTAGCTCCCTCAGAGTATAAACTCTTTGTCGATAAGCCTATGCCAGGGACAAGATTATCCTGCATATGTACCTCGCATTACAAGAGGGTTTTGGACTCTTCAGTGCTCCTTCCTGAACATTCTCTCTCACTAGGTTCTCAAGATAACCCGTACGGTTTGGAGGGTATGAACTGCCATCCCTTTCTCTTATAAATGATGAAACTGAGGTAGAGGTTAACTTTGAACCTTGAATAAGTTATTCAGTGACGAAGCTGAAACCAGATCTCAGACTCCCTCTGGAAGAAGGGTGCAGTGGCGTACTGGGATTCTGGAATCACAATGTTAATATTAACAACACTAATTTTAGAAATGCCAGGAAAGCTGCAATGAGATGTGCAGGCCTTAGAGCACTTCATGGAAATCTAGAAACTGCCCTTGGCCAATACTTGTCCAAGAATTCAAGAAGAAATCCAAAGGAGAAGGAGAGACAAAACCTCCCGCTAATATGCCTCAAGTGGTTCACATGTGAACCGGGTGTCTTAGGGGAGATGGGGCAGCCTTGGGGGCGAGGTCCTTGTTTTTTCAAACGCAGCCCAGCAGGGTGGATGGTGCATGAAATGTAAAACTCTCAGATCTTCTCAGTGTACACAGGGGGCCTCTGTGACTCAGTGGTGACATCTTTATTTAGACAGATGCAACAGTGGAATGTTTTATCAGCATTAAAGCAACTGGTTGAGCACACTTAAAAGGTGAAAAGGCAAATTGTTACAAACCTGGGCCAATTCCAAATAAGAGAGCACTTCCCCGTCGATGCCCGTGCCATTCATGGCAGCCTTGGTCAGCTCCTGAACCGCGTGCTGCTCTGAGGAAGAGAGAGGGGACAGGAAAAAGCTCAACCACACCCTGCAAGGCCAGGCACCTTGCCTGGAGCGTCTGGCCTGACACACAACTCTGGGCAGCCATCCAAATTCAATCGAGGACTGTTCTGATGTGTGGCCTCTCAATACATGGAATTCTAGCCTCCAGCCACTGACCGGTGATTCTGGGGACTCATGTTCATGCTTCTGAAGTAGCCAGAATCCTCTGGACCTGCACTATATAGCACGGCAAATCACTGGCCAGATGTGGTTATTTAAACTTTAATTAAAATGAAGTAAAATAAAAAATTCAGTTCCTCACTTAACACTAGCTGTGTTTCAAGAGCCATATGTGCATTCAGATACAGAAAATTTCCATCACCAAAGAAAGCTCTACTGGACATACTGCTCCAGACACTCTACCAACTTCCTCGAATCCTCTAGGCTCTCTAGTACCTGTCTATTGGACAGTTTCTACTATGCCATTCTAATTCTCAATAATCACTGACAATGGAGAGGTTAAGTAGTAGAGAAATGAGACAATTTGGAGAATTTGAAACATGAATGAATGCGTCTGTCTCAACAGCTGCAGATGGATGGTGTAAGCCAACCTCTTAGATTCTAAGGACTGGTGAGACCTTTGGCCAAAAGTAACAAAAGTCCAATTCGGTGTGTCATTTCTGTGTGGGAGCTTGTGTCCAAGGCTTCCAAGCTGACTTTAAATTGTGGTTCTGAGACTGTCTGTCTCCTGTCTCTGTGTGGGATGTCATCTGCTTTGGGATTGACATGTGTGGGTACAGTCTTGGCACAGCACACTCGTTTGGATCTATGAATTTATATGTATTGGTTAAAAAAGTTTGAAAAGAAATCTAATAGCAATGTTTCAAATATCTCTTTTTGCTGATTGGGAAGAAGTAGGGAAAGGAAAATACATTGCCCCTCTATTTGGTTGTGGGTAGTAGAACCCTGGAGCTCAGAGAAACATATGCCTTTTTCTGAAGACATTGCCAATAAGTCAAGATATGACTGGTTTGTGTTTTCATTCATTCATTCAATGACTCAACGAATATTTATTGAGAACTTAATATGCTCAACACTTTCCTATGTGCAGGGGTTAGACCAGTAAACCAGACAGGACCTGTCTCTACTCTCACAGTTAATAGGAGTCAACTGAATGTAGCAATGAAAACCCAGGTTGCTAATTGACACTTCTGATGATTGAATCTAATGGTTTAAATTCAAGAAAGAAGTATTTGAATACATATATCCTTTATAGACCTGCTTTAGCCTACCAACTGAACAAATATAGAAGTGACACATAAGATTTGGGAAGTTAAGCCAAGTACTCTTTTTTCTCTTTTTCCCAAAATGAATTTGACAATGTCAGAACATTTTCTAAAATAGCTTTAAGAAAACCACTTACATAAGGCTTACTATGTGCCAGACACTGTTCTAAGGACTTCATGTACTTAACTATTTAATCTTCATCATAAGGCTATGGTGAGGTAATATTAGCCTCATTTTAAAGAGGGGGGAAGCTGAGACACAGAGCAGTTAAGTAAATTACAAAGTCACCCAACTAGTAAATGGTTAAGTCAGGATTTGAATGCAGGAGATTCAGCTCTGCAGTCTATGCTCCTAACTATTGCCCCTTGATGTTTCTTTCTTAAAGACTCCTCTGAACATGCATTTGGTAGATAACATTGACAGAAGAGTTGCATTTTAAATTCTGTGGTCCACACCCAAGTCAGCATGTGTGCAGCGTGCATCCTGAGGGAGCAGTCAATGATTCACCTTTATATTTGCATTCCCAAACACGGTTTACCACTACATAGGTGCTTAAGAAATATTTGTTGAATTGGATTGGGCAGTTTTATAAGTTTGAGCACCCTGCACAAGACAATCCTATTTTGGGTGACGAAGAATAAAATTTTCTTCCTTGAAACTCTTGTTTTTTTTTTTTAAATGCAAGTTTGATGGATATGATAGTCAGACACTACATAGCCACGAGTCAGAAGCCTTACCTGCAAGTGCAACCAAGTGTGGCAGGCAAAATCTGTTTGCCAAGGCAATTAATTCCAGCGGATCCAAGTCCAGGTTAGGTGACAACTGCTTGGTATAGAGATAATCCAACACCGCCTGCATTGACATCTTGTTTATGTTCGGGAGATATACCTGAAATGTTATTTGAAAAGCTAAGTTTCTGCTAAAGAAAGCAAGGATTGGGAACATTTTCAGGTTGCAGTGCTTACTAATACCCACAACTATGTAATTCAACATTGGCAGGTCTCTGACACCAGCTTTGAGACTGCATACAAGTCATCAGTATTTACAGCTTTAAACATACGGTTTTGATTTATAGACGATAAGTGTGGAGCTGCTTGACAAACCCTGATTTAGAATTTTAAATGGCTATTTGGACTTATAAATCAGACAAATGGGCTGTAAAAGTATGATGGCATTATGGGCCCTCCTTGCCAAGTACATTATAATACTCTATTGTGGGGAAAGAAATCTCCTAGCAACATGACAGGTGTTGGAGGGAGCTGCAAACCACACTACTGCTGACACAAGATAGAGCCCAGCTCTCTAAGACATCAAAAGAGAGGATGAGCAACAACCTCCGTTGCCACGGTGACTGGCTTGATTTTAACATTCTATCAGTATATGCTAGTATGATACACATACTTTATTATTTTTCTGATAGTACAAGCAAATAGATCCAGAACTACTGGAAACATTATCAGGTATCAGGGTGTTCAGAGAATACAGAACAATCTTTGTCTAGGACATTTCCCCCGGGGGAGTAGTTTCTTGGGTAGGGAGAATTGGCCCTCACAGTATTCCCCAGCCTCTCCACTGAGTACCCGTAGTTTTTGTCTATATAAGTACATGGTTGAGTTTGTCAGAGAGCCAGGAATTGCCTGGGGACAGGAGTTTTGGATAGCTGGGCATCGGACGATGGGAAAATGCACTTCATAACACCTACTCTTCATTTTAGATCTCTGACTCCACCAGACAGGTCCTGCTATGGTATGGAGTGTATGGCACCATTGGCATTTACTCTTAGAGACGATTGTTACAGAAATTAACCTTAACCAAAAGCTTCCTATGTGCCAGGTACTGTGCTAAGGAAGCTCTCTATGTGCATTATTTGACTGACCCTATATCCTCTCTAGGGGGAAGAGACTATTATATTTCTGCCATTTTACAGATGTGGAAATCGAGGGTCAGGGGGGTAAAATCCTACTGAGCTAATAAGTTTTGACCAAGATTTGAATACATGGAGCATAATTCTAAAATTCAGAAGCAGTGCTGTGCAATGGTTCTGACATGACAAGGAAACAAGTTTGGGTTACAGTTACTGTAAAGTGCCATACTTCACTAATATTTTAAAGAATTCAGTCTCCAGGTTCAGAAGGCGGAAGAGCTACATATGTCTTAATTCTGGAACTCTATAAACCTTTACACAGCACTACAAGGGGCTCCTGACCCATGCATTCTATCATATGGTTCTGGAATAGTTTAGGATAAAGCAACATTCTTTATTATTCCCCTGCTCACTCAGTGAGTGAGCCACCAGCCATCTCAGAGAGGGAATGCCTTTTCATGCAGGTAGAGATGGCCCCAAATGTATCATAAGAAAGGCACAGGAAAATGCGTAGAAATATTAAGGAAAATAACTGCCCTCTCTTTTCAACATAGTTATAGCGAATACAATTAGGATTCCTCAAATACATTGCATGGGTCATCAACCTCAGTGATTTGACATGCGTGATCATTTCAAGTTTCTAGCACAGCCTCTACAATGATAGAACCTGGAGAGTGGAAGCTATCACTGATATTAATATTTCAACATCAAAAGCTGTTGTTCATGGGCGGGCCATGGTGGCTCAGCAGGCAAGAATGCTTGCCTGCCATGCCAGAGGACCCAGGGTTCGATTCCCTGCCATGCCAGAGGACCCAGGGTTCGATTCCCAGTGCCTGCCCATGTAAAAAAAAAAAAAAAAAAGCTGATGTTCATGCTGGATTATTAGCAACATACAGATGTTAGAATGTTACTCCTCCTTTAACCGCTAGTATCTACAAACAAATAATTAAATGCTATTCAATGAACCTAACACTGGTTATATTTGTGTGTATGCTTACATACATATACATTCGTATATGCAGGGACTTATTTTATATGGATATGAACATATTTATAGATAGCCATATAAACCTGTTTCTGTGTAGGAACAGGTGGTAAAATTTCATTTTCTAGGATGTGTTTGAATTAGTACAGTTTTTCAGATACTTGAAGGTTAAGTTGTAAATCTTTTAAAGTTTGAACCAATTTGAGAGTGAAAGCACATTTTGCAAACCACTGGGCACTAGCAAATGTTAGACATTGTTAATAGAAGAAGTCTCAGAGCTTCCTGCAAACACCTCATCTCCCAGATAGGGGCTGTCTGCTACAACTGAAAACAATGGCTCAGAGGATCGAGGAAGAGTTCAGGGAAGGCCTGAGGATATGTCACTAAAATGCTGTGTGACCTTTGACAAATCAGTTACCCTCTCATATCTTTAGCATCTGCTATGTGGGAAGGATAAAAAGCTAAAACCTTTTTCTTCATGGAGACTCTGAGTTTTGAAGATATACAAATTAACGTTTTTTTGGAAGGGGTTGGTTCTGGGTCACACTTAAAGAAAAAACGCCTATTAGAAATACAAACAGTAAAATGGACATCCTAACTAAAAAGAAATCATTTCTGGCAGCAGGAGATGGCAGATTCTTGCAAGCAGCCCTGTCCCAATACTCCCACTGTCCTTGGAGTGTGCTGACACTTGAACTCACCCATGACCTGCTGTTTCTTTCTTGCTTATTACAACACTATCAATTTTTTTCTTCCTTGAAGCCATGGTTCTTTTTGGCAAATAATGTTAGAGACACTTAGAATTAAGCATCAAATGAGAATACATTTAAACCACTTTCAGAACACACATTTTTTCCTCATGGTTGATATTTTTTAAAGCCTGTTTCTGTGCCTCCAACCTTTATAATTAACTTTATAACAACAGAGAGACCATTTTATAGCATTAAAAAATATATCTAAATAAAACCATATAGGAAACGGAATTAAAAATTTTACACCCTACCTGCTAGCTGTAGCTTTTAAAAACAGGAGTAATGAAAGAGAATATAATGCCACCCTAAACAACAGCCCATATTCCAGTTTAGTTGGTTTACATTTTAATTGCGAAGATCAGCTCAGACTATTAGGCTTATAATTAGAGTCGGTCTCTTAGAGAACGAGATAGTATCCTAGATCCAGAGCATTGCTTACTGCAACCTGGGCATGCATTTTTAATGAACCACTTGCTGAGTGCCTCTGGGGAGAGAATTATGCTTACTGCTATATTAAAAGTAATGAGAAAAATATAAGTAAAATACAGTGTCTTCTTAAATATTAAATGACAAAAAAAGTGAAAGCAATATCAGTGGGCCTATTTTATTCCCTTCTGGATATGCACATGATTCCTATTAATTTCAAAAAATAGGCTGAATTTTGTGGCGGATGTCAGATTTCCACAAGAAAATAAAGAGTTTAAAAGTGGCCCGGGAAGCACAAATCCCATGTGTGAATATAGGCCTCAGTCAATCCTGGAACACTTTCTACCACACTAACCTCATTTAGAATGGGGACTGGGGGTATTTTAACTCAGGGCTCCCAGGAACAAAGATCTTTTAACCCCTCATGAAAAGAATTTAAAAAGAATATGCCACGATAATAGTCACAACATTTATTGAATATTTGTATGTTCTAGGCACCAAGTTAGATGTTTTACACTTGTGCTCTCATGTCTTATCCGTCCTATGGGGAAGGTATTTTTGTTATTCCCATTTTAAAGATGAGGAATCTGAGTTTAGAAAGGAATGGTCACTTGCCTAAGTTTAAGCGAGAGAGAGCTGAGACAAGAATTTGTAATTATGATATTACACACTCTATGCTGGAAATGAAGAGAAAGGACAAAAGAGGGTAGAACTACCAACCGTTCATGGTTTCTTAATAGATTGGCTAATGGAATTTTAGTCCAGACTTTTGGGCACCTGGTTCCATGGTCTTTGTCTTTGGAGCTCTACTGAATCCATACATACCTTCTAGCACCGGGTTTACAGTACCCTTCCGTACCCTGCAGTGAGTGTGCTAAGGAGGGTGTGCTATGCAGGTGGCCACCTCCAGGAGAGATTATTAAACAACCATATACATGCACATTCACTGCCAAGTTTTTGTTTTGGTCACCTCTACTGCATATTTAATCTGGAGACGATTACAGTCCATTCTGGGAAGGATAAAGAGGATTAGCATTCATGAGGTCAGCTTTCACAGTGTTCCTTTGTGCCTGGGTTCCTTGACCTCGATCAACTTCTCTCTGCTTGGTTAGTAGCAGGCCCACTGCAGCACAATCATGACAAATTTTAGTGAGCTGGAAAAATAAGGGAAGCAAGCTGCTGCGCTCTGTATCTCTGGAGAATATTACAGCCAGTGAAATGCAAATTCGATGAGGTTTTGATAATTGGTGGCTACCCCAAATTCTTCTTGGGAGTAAGAGGGAAAAAGAATATAATCACCAACACTGGCATCAAAATGAGATTAATAAAAAAACAAAAATATAAGATTAGCATCAGTTGCAATTTAGTGAATGCTTACAAATGACTCTTATACCTCACAACCGCACCACGAGGCAAGTACTTATGATTCTCCTGTTTTCCAGATGGGGAGCAAGTGCTCAGAAAGGTTAAGTCACTTGCCCAAGGCCACACAGCTTGTAAGTGGATGAGTTGTGATTTGAGCCCGCAGCTACTTCTCTGTATGCCTCCACTAAGCTGCAGTAGTCTTAGTAACAACCCTCTGCATAAGTAAAATTTGAAGGCACAGGAGAGACTTCAATTAGTTACAGACCAGAACCTCCTGATTTGTAAAGGTTGTGAGACTGTTGAAGAGATCAGGATAATTCTAACATCTTTTCTCAACCAGAAGATAATTGTCCACTGGGGTTGTTTCAGGAGCAGCTGTAGTTTGTTCTGGAAGCAGGAGGCTGGCCAAATGACCTCAATGCCAGCCATGCCAGGCCTGTGATTGTAGGATTCTGTTTCCCTACTTGGGATGCAAATGCAGGCTCCTGGGTCATGGTGTGGGTGCTCAGGTTTCTGGTGTGAGCACCCCTTTTGAAAAGCTATTGTTTTCCTTATTTCTTTTAAAAATTTGGAGACATGCTGTGATAAGCAAAACGAGCTCCTTAGTACAATAAACTTGATGGCGTGTCCTCATGTTTTCTAAAAGGAGAGTTAAAAAATACCCACAATATCTTCAAAAATGCTTGCTCACTCCTAGACTAAAGGTGTAAGAGTTTGAATGGAATTATTTTTTTCTTCCACTAGAGTGTGTCAAAAGATGAAGACATAGGTTCTCTAAGGTAGTGCTTGCTCTGCTGTGATAAGAATGCCCTTCTCTGGGTGAGAGTGCCAGCTTCTAACAATTAACCCAGCTACTTCTGCTAGATCTCAGTACTTTCATATAGCCATTGGCTTCATTGGTGCTTCCTCACTGTTAACAAACCCTCAGTTCTAAGATTCCTTCAACATGGGCTGAGAAGGCAAGTTGGGGCAGAGCTCAAGGAGTGCCATAGCTCAAGGGGACTTCAAGGAGCATATAGGTGATGAGGATGAGGAAGATGAGGAAACTAGGGCAAAAGGATGTGTGTGGCTTCTTTCAGTCCCCCACTGTGGTGGATAGAATTATGTACCCTAACAGACATGTGTTCTTAATTTTAATCTGCATTCCGATGGGTGTGAATACTTTGAAGGGACCCTTCTGTAAACAAGACCCTTTGAAGATGTATTATTCTCAGCGAGGGTGCGGACTCACTTGTGTGCAGGACCTTGTAAGATCCTATTTCGGCCAGGCCAAACTAAAGCAGAGTGGGCCTTAGTCCATATCACTGGAGGCTGTATAAAAAGGCAGAAATCAGAGAGAAACACAGGAGGAGATCAAGGACTTTGCCATCTGATGGGTGGCAGAGATACAAACCAAGTGCAGTGTGGAGAAGGTGATTTATCAACTTTACTTAAGGTCCATTGCTTAATCTGTAGTCTAAGGACTGCAGGAAGCCAGTCCCAGAAGGCTACAGAACTTGGGGAGCAAGCATGGCTTTGCTGGCACTTTGATTTTGGATTTCTGGCCTCCGAAGCCTTGAGCCAATACATTCTTGGGGTTTAAGAAAACCCATGTGGTATTTGTCATGGCAGCCTAGCAAACTAAGACACCAATCTACACGAGACTTAAGTGATTGAAGTGTCTTGGGAAGACAGGCTCTGCCCCTTTGGTACTTGATTTTGACAGCGTCTTGCATGGGGGTATTTGGCACAAAGTAGAGTTGATCACATCTTCTAGGAGGAGGAGAGCTGTGAGGATGAAAGGAGATGCTACACGCACATCCCATAGGTGCTCTCACCTAAAGGGTGAGCAATAACATGAATCCGCAAACTGCAGAACGAAGGAAGGGTGACTCAAACCTTTAAGCACTGCCCTAAGAATGATTTCATGGATGAAAACAGCTCAAGAGTTAAATAATCTGGCCGATGAACAATTTATACAAATACAGTACACATGCACAGACGTGAAATTAGCCCACAGGCTTTGGGGAAGGCACGTACCTCACTGTTGCCGCTTTCTACAAACGACCCTCCGAACATGGCAGCCATCCACTCGCAGCTGCAGATCAGAAGCGGCTTGTGGGCACTGATGGCCCCATCATCCAATTTAAATGTCACATCTGCCAAAGGATCGAGGAAACACAGCCATGAGCCAGTCTCCGCCAGGGCTCAACCCAGCCTTCTGCTTCACCCGTTTTCATCAACTGATATCTCTTACTCTCCCATCCGTATCATTAGTTACTGATTTTATGTTTTTTAAAACATACAATTTTATGTCAACTCCCACCTCCGACACACCCATTTCCTCCTGCCGCTCTCCAAGGTGTAACAAGCAAGCATTTAAAATTACACATAAGCATTTAAAATGACATAAAATAATACTCTAACCAAAAGCTAAGGAGAGGGTTATTTTTTCTTCCTTTTTATTATGAAAAAAGTTCAACCATACACAACTTTGGAAAGAATGTTACAATGAAAGTGCATTTTCCTACTCCCTAGGTTCAAGGATTGTTAACATTTTGCCATGTGTGTTTTAGCTGTATGTGTATTTATATGTGTGTAAACATTTTTCACAAATAACATTTTTTTTACAGATAACAACAGACAAAGTAATCCATTCCTAATTAATTTATCATGGATTTTCTAAAAATAATAAGTGCCCTAAATAGCCATACCATTATTACACCTAAGAAAATGAACAATACTTCCCTAATACCATTTACTATCTAGTCCATATTCAAATTTCTCCAATTATCCCTAAATTGTATTTTATAGATTTTTTTTTTTAAACAGGATCCAACTGAGGGTCACTCACACTCATGACTCTATTTAGTAATTATATCTCTGCAGTGTGGAGAAGGTGATTTATCAACTTTACTTAAGGTCCATTGCTTAATCTGTAGTTGAGGATTGTAATATTTGCTTTTCATTAACTTTCAGGACTGATTCTATCCTATAAAGATCAGTGTTTGGAGTAAACCACTACTTTTAAAGCTTTAAAATGAACATATTTTGTCAGCATTTACTGCCTGCATAGTACCACAGCAGGCATTATGAATGATAAAGACAAATACAGAGGTATCCGTATAAATAGAATTGGGAAGTCAAATTTTTTACATGAAATATACTAACACACACACACAGAAGACAATTTCAGAAGAAAAATGTACTGGTTCACATGTAAGATAGTACGAGCCCAGGTCAGTAAGCCATATTGGATACAGGCCACCAGGTGCTTAAGCAATTATATAAGCATATGGCATAGTTATCAAAGCAAAGACGTGTCAAGAATATAGAAGAGCAGAGTACAGGAGTGTGAGACCAGGAAAGGAGAGGGGATGGGAACAGATGAGATCCTCCTGATGGGAATGCAGAGGGCCACCCAAATTGCATCATGGATGCTCACGGCCTCAGGACCAGAGATCATTGATTTTTGTAGCAGGTAAATGCTGAAGGGTCAATGGAGAACAGAATTGGTGAAGGAGGCATCCCGAAGGGGGAAATTTTGGGCATCTAGCAGACTGAAGTGGGCTCTGGAGTAATCTGATGTGCCTTTGAGAGGCAGTGTGGAATAGCAGTTTAAGGGACAGGTTTCTGTGGCCAGAAAAGCTTGGGTTCAAATCCTGCCCTATCATTTGCGACCTGTGTAACCACAGGCAAGTTACCTAACACTCTGCCCGTCAGTTTCCCTGTCTGCCAAATGGAGATAATAGGTACTTAACCTTAAGCCTGATAAGAATGAAACGAGTTAATACATGTAAAAATAAGTACTTAGAAACGTTACCTACTGTTATCCTTTCCCATCCTCACATTTAGCTAACATCTGCTTAAACACAAGCCAAAATTTCGCTGATTCTGCCATGGGACCCTCACCTGAGAACGTCCCCTTGCTGAGACACTCTTTTATCCGATTGGCTTTCCTGACGTGAAACGCTTTCGTAATCTCCTGGTTCATGAAGGCTTCCTTGTTCATGATGTTTTCCACCATCATTCTCAAATCAAACATCTCCAGGACCTCTGCGATCTGGGCCAGGCCCCCTAAATCCTTTTCCTTTTCATCCAGTTGCCCTGTATAAAGGAACTGGAGCAGCGTCCGGAAAGGGCCTGGCTGGACCGCTGAGTCCATCCTGACCACTGTCACGGGGCCCACCCGCTTTGAGATGGGATTGACTTGCGTTTCCTTGTGCATGCCAACAAACCCCTTACTCCAGCCTGACAAGACCTGCGTCTCGGCCGCTGAGCCGTCGGCTTCCGGCCCCAGAGGCTCCAACAGGCTCCCGCGTGTGGACCTCCTACGGCCAACCTGAGGGGTCCTGGGCATGGTCTCCTCCCTTTCCTCCTCTGGGTCAGCACTCAGTGTCCGCCCCTGGAAATCCTTGCTCTGCTTCTCTTTCTCACAAGCTCCTTCACTCCAACTTTGGGATTCTTCACTCTCCATTAAAAAAAGATCATAAAATTTGGAAGAGGAGGTAGCGAGGTAAATTCGGTGTGCAAAGATGTGTTCCTGGTCTTGAAGGACAAACAGGACATCAGCACACAGAGGGTTGTCCAGTAAACAGGCAGCTTCGTTTGTCCCGGTGGAAGGACACTCGGGGATCTTGATGACCGGTGGCGGGGCCTTTGGAGGTAGGAAGGGTGCCTGAAGTAAAGGCTTCTGAACTTTCTTTAGGTGGGATTTCCAGAACTGCAGGTGCCGGCGGGAAATCAGGGCTGCCCGGATTGCATTGTCAAACACATCCTTGATTCCAAACTGATCAAACACGCTTGTTTCATAGTACGGTATGCCAAGTTCCTTTGCAACCTCGCGGCCTTTTTCTGGGGGCAAAATATCCCCTCTCTTTATGGGCCTGAAATAGAACAGTTTAAAAAAAATTGTAATGAGCCATATTTTAGAAAATAAATAGCAACCAGGTCAACCTAAGCACCCCAAAAGGCTCTTGAAAAATTTACTACCAACCTCAAATATTTCAAATGTAAAGGAGAAGAAAATTGTTTCAGTGACCAGCATAGCTGAAGAACCAGCCGTTCACTGGTATTCGATTTTGGCCAGTTTACTTACCTTCTTTAAGCCACAGTTCTCCTCTCTTTAAAATAGGAATAATAAAAATGAGAGTGCCTACATCTTAAAGAACTATTGAAAGGTGTATATGAAGTAATACGAATTAAGTGCTTAGCACAGTACCTGGTGCGCAGTAAGTTTATAATGTTAGCTCTCATCATCACCACTACTTTATATGTAAATGATGCTTTATAACTTTGAAAATGAATCCATGTGCATTTTTTCATTTGAGCCTCAGAATAACCTTATGAGTTATTATTTTCATTCTATGTTCTGAGGAAACTAAGGCAGAGAGTTTAAAAGGTTTGCCAAAGGCCACATTTCCAAGTCAGTGAGAAATCTCTGCTAAGCAGAACCCAGAACTCCCATTCCTGATTAAATGTTCCACATTCGACAGCTCAATAGTTGTCATCTAGTGGATTTGCGAATCTTCTTTCATATCTTTTCTCTTCTCCTTCCCTCTAGTCTCTTTATCAGGCCCTCATTAGTCCAGCCTAATGCTAGGACTTGTGCATTAGCCTCTTACTTGGGCTCTACTCACTCTCCACATTTTAGCCCAAAGACTCTACAGCTGCAAGAAAAGAACTTATATAACACAAGTATGACTTAGCTGTAATTCTGATGAAAAACTCCCCCTGATTCCAAAATAAAGTCCATAGACTTGAGGCTACCACACAAGACCCATTTACAATCTAATCAAATCCAGGAAAAATCTCTGGAAACAGTATAAGCAGGATAAGTGTTGTAGTTATGATAAACAATGGTAAAGAAATAGATGGATTTCAGATTATGGGGAAGAAGTAATTTGTTGTTAGCTTCTTCAGAAACACAGACCTGATTCTGAGAAATACTCTTGGAAATTGATCTTCCTAAATAATACATACTCGACTTGCAATACCAAGGGTGATATGTGTGACAGGCACTGGTCTTAGGAGAAGTAAGATCATACTGGATAGAGTTTTGATCTCAAGAAACTGGATGGAAAAAAAAAGGAAACCTTGTAGGGTGCTGGCAAAGGTGGAGGGCAGTGCAGGCAAGAAGGTTTAACTTCTGGGTTTGCTCCTGAGGTTTTTTGTGTTTCTGTTCCTAGGACGGACAAAAATCACTAGCTGATGAAACTCTTCAAGGCTTCGTTCAAATACCACCTCCTTCAAGGAATCTTCTCAGGACTGCTCTATAGAAGGGGCTGTTCTCTCTGCTGCCCTCCAGCTGTCTGTGGGAGGTGAGGACCTGTTATCTTAATCTGTTCTTTTACACTGAAGTTCCTGAGGGCAGGGCAGTCTCTCATTTACGGTGAGTCCTTTCCTCTTTGCGGCTCCTAATATTTAATTCCTCGTCCACGCATTTAAGAATAGAAGGATTGCGAAAACTCAAGATAAAATAAATGTTCTCAGAAATTTTATTCAACATCAGAAATTGCTTTAAAAGAATACCATTTGTTTTCCCTGGAGGGCAAAAAAAATTGTGTCAATATAAAATTTTGCAATGAGTCTAATAGGTACACATGGAAGGAGATTAACAGTAATACATATTTTTGAAAATCTGTGCTCTCCAGCTAAGCATGTAGTTAAACATAAATTACAAAATTACTCTCTCATAAAGGGAAGTTGAAGGAGCACAGGATTTTTAGAACTCTTACTTCCTCCCTCAAACTAGTATCCACATTTTATATATATAGTGAATCAAATCCTCCAACAAATTGTATTTTAAACTTGTGGCACTTTAAAAATATAACACTAGAGACCGTTAAGAAGAACATTGTGCTTTTGCAACTATAGGTTCAAATGAATTTTAAAATGAGACACTGTCATCTTGGGAATAAAGAAGTGGGATTGACGCAAATGAGGAAGATAAAAAACACTCGATGTGCATATTTGTATGAACCTTATGTTCTCCAGTCCAGGGACTGTGGCTGATCACTCTGATACTCATTTTATAAAACAACAGGATCTTGTTCTATAGAAACTCAACACAGACCAATCCAAGTATATGTGAATTTAGGCATACGCAACTAGCAACTGAAAAAAAATAAAGGCAGAGAGAGAATTTATATTTTAAAAAATTAGTTCTATGATTAATTTTGTTTACTTAGTTACTAGAGTGTTATTTGACTTACTTATAAGAAATGTATGATAGTTATATTCATATAAGGAATATTAATTAAATAACAGGGTTCGCTATATGCATAGTTTTTAACTTATGCAAAGGGTCTTGGAGTGCATCGGTCGCATAAAATGAGATCCTACTGTAATCATAATTTCAAGAATGACATTATTATGGGTAGTTAGCATTTTGCCTAATGTATTTTGTATAATGCTTTACACATTTCCAAGCACTTCTGAACTCCATTTCATAAACAGAGAATTCGCTTCAAGCACTGCCCAACCATTTTACAAATGTGGATTCTGATGTTAAAGGTAAGGTGAGAGTGAGAAGGGATCAGGGCATACCCCATCATGAATAACAAAATAGTTTAAAGCATATGGTTGATGGATGGGGTTCCAGAACCACAAAACAGCAGAATACTAGGCTACAGAGATATCCTGCTGCCTCTCAATTTTCATTTGGCCAGCACAGCGAAACACCAAGTACCTTGGCGTACCTTGGCTTACCTTGCTAAAGGGCGTCGGGCTCGATTAACAGCTTCAAGATCAGCATAGCGGAGATCTAGCTGGCAGCCAACCAGAACAACAGGTGTGCGAGGGCAAAAGTGCTTGATTTCTTGATACCACATGGTTTTCACATGATTTAGGGAATTGGGGTTAGCAATCGAAAAACAGAGAACCACAACATCGGACCTAAAAGGAAATCACAGGAGAAGCTGAATTACCTTCTAACTTTTTCTTGTATCATTATGCCTTAGTGTCTCCTTCAATCCCCATACCCGTCTATTGCCATGTCGTGTCACAATTAAAAAAAAAAAAAAAAAAAGACCAGATACTAAAATACATCTCGAGTCATGCAAACAGCCTGATAAGCCCCCACATTCCAGCACTAACACAGCCTGATATCTCATGTCCATATTGCACTGCAGAATGTATACACACTGAAAAATTTCCAATGATGTTATTTTACAATATAGATGGTTACCCAAACTTGACTCAGTCCTGGAACCACAACATGCTGAACTATTTCTGTTCATCACAAGAAATAGTTTCAAGATAAAAGAATATAATAAAAACCATCTTTTACCAGTTTAAACAGAAAGGTGATGATGGCTCAATCCAATGAGATAAAGCAAACAGTTTAAACACTACTGAAAATGTAACAGAAGTATTTGCTGTACATGGTCAGCAAATACGCAGAAGGATTTCTTCCCATGTAGAGAGCACAACCACTTATCTGTTTCCAAAAAGAAAAGCCCTGAATTTGCCGGAATTCTGACTCTTTACTAGATATAGGGTAAAAAGATAATATTTAATGTACAACTAAGCAAGAGTTACATGGATGGTTAATAAGATGGGAAAATGTTGGTAGCATACTTCTCAAATGTTATATATGGCACATAGCATGTATATGGGGAAAAGAAAGAATTGCTTTATAGTCAATTTTGACATTAGAATCTTCTGTTTTTATATAATAACTTATCATTCTAGAAGCCAAAGAACTGTTTTACACAACAGCTCCTCAATTATGGTGCTTGACGGATAGTTGCTAAAAGGTATATTTAGCAGGATATATATAAACCGTCATTCTAGGTTAAAATATGCAGAATGACAACTTCCAAAACATTGAGGCAGAAGAATATAAAGAACAGGAAAAGTTATGCTCAAGGATTCAAGATTCTTTTGCAGCTAAGTTCAGAAATAAACTCTTACAATTTTATAAGATGTTAATTTACTGCCTTTATCGTTTATGTAATGAGAAGAATCAAGTCGATGAATCAAAACACCTTCTTTTTAAATCATTAATGAGCTACTACCTCTACATATCAATGAAGACAAACAAATATATCCAGGCAGCCATAAAATTTCTAAAAATAATCATTTGCAATGCAGAAAACTGTAGGGTGCTTACAATTAAATGTAATTCACAAGTTGGGTCTTTAAATTTATATCCAAGAAAAACAGCACCAGACCAAATAGAGGAAATTTTTCTGCGGTTAAAATATTTCCAAATTATAAAAGAGGACCTAGGACTCAAAGTGGCTGAGCATATTAATCTACATGTTTAGAATAAAGATATTACTGAAGATGCTTGGACTCTGGAAGAATATAATATGTGTAAAAATATGCATAAATATATAAATGAAATATAAGCATGTCTTGTCTTTGGGATTCTGACTTAGTGGAATATTCTGTGCTCAGTCTTACTTCCAATCAGCATAAAATAACAGTATCCAGTGAAGCCAAGAATGCTTTGAATTTTACATTTCTTAGGGGCTGAGTTTTCTATTATTCATAACCCTATTTATATCGAGTATCCGATGAAGCGCAGCTCTAAGCTTTGTCCAGATCATAAAATAAAGCCGCCATGAATTTTAGCAGAGTGAAAATAGTATGACAATATCTGAGGTTCAATATCATAGAGGAGAATTGTGGAATAGTATGTATATGCATAAAAATTCTCTAATTGGTGCCTGCTATTTCCATATTAAGGCATATTGCTATAAAAGAAATCATTCTCAGAGCTTAATTTATATGACAGACATGTAGCTAAATGTCAATTCTGTTATCTAATTTTATGATACAGCACATGAGGTTTGAAATCATAGCTAGCTTGGTTGCCAAGGTTACCGTGATAACACTCATGCTATTGAACACACACTAGTTACCATCCAGATGACCTGTAAAAAAGTACAGACAGGACCTTGGGGGCTGGAAAAATGGAATCTTGTGATAGCAGTAGCACAATACCATTACACAATACAAGTCTGGAGGGCCTAACTTCTAACTATGTCGCATCAATATCTAAATGCATAGAATGCTGTCAGAAAGCTAGAAAAATAACTCAATGCTCTGTAAATATTTTGCCTCAAAAGGATGATAATTAAAGAGAAGAGGTTGGACTGAGAGCAGTACTACCTCTGAATCTAAAATAACTTACTGAGTCAAAGTTCCATTTGTGTACTTGGAATAAATTTTTCTTATTTTCCTTTCTCTTAAAAATTCACATTGAGGTGCTATGAGAATCTGCCTTATTGCCTCATTATTTTACATTGAAAGCACTTAAAAACTAAGATCATATTATAACTACCCAGTTGTCTAAATGGCTTTCATTTAACCTTTGTTGATTTAAATACAGATGCAAGATAAGAAAACATACAAAGATTACACAGAACCTATTCTTCAGGCCAGATGAATGTAGTACCCTAAACTTAATTTTAACCAAAAGGTTGATAATTAATGGATGTAGTGAGAGAGCTATAGAAAGATGCTGCTTCAACAAATTTCTCCTTATTCCAACATTCTTTCATAATTCCTAATTCTCAAGAAAACGTATCCTCTGTGAAATAATCACCTATACAATCAAGTAAGTATTTATTCCCTTTAGACATTGAAGCACGTTTTCCTATCTAGTCAAAGAAGGCACAAGACCTGCAGCTAAGAATATCTCCAGCTTTAGGCAGAATTCCAAGGAACTAAAAGATATTAAATAACTTTTAATCAAAACATTCGTTCCCATGTGGAGACTCTGTTCAGTGTCTGACATCAGCTTTTGTTTTAAAATGTCATTTCTATGAAAGATAAAAAGAAAAAGGCAAGTTATAGTATTTCTACTTTGATGGCTGTATTACTTTTTTTCTCTTTGAAGAGTAAGTTTAGAGACAATTGGGAGAGGAAGAGTTGATGAGGCCATTCTCACATATTAGGCAACAGGGTTAGTCTAGAAATGACCTCAGAGGTCCTGTTTCAGCTGTAAAAGGAATCTGATGGGATTTAAATGGAGTCCTACAGCTCTTTGGAGTAGAAAACATAACAGTTTAAGAATGCAGAGGCATAGCACAGAGTAGACTGTCCAAACTCCAGAACATGAATATTGAGGAGGTGAAGGAAGAGGTTTGAAATGTTCATTTTTTAGGGGAAAAATATAATTCTTGCTCCTAAGAGGAAAATATCAATATAAGAATTTCACTAGGAAGATTTTCACTAACATATTAAATAATCCCATGAGATAATGTTTTGATTAGGAAGTAAAAAACAAGCCAAAGTAAATGGATTCTTGGAAACAGTTGGGAATCTCCAGTTTC
The DNA here is from genome assembly GCF_023851605.1 of Tamandua tetradactyla. Classification (NCBI taxonomy): domain Eukaryota; kingdom Metazoa; phylum Chordata; class Mammalia; order Pilosa; family Myrmecophagidae; genus Tamandua; species Tamandua tetradactyla. The sequence continues at coordinate 36,378,788 of NC_135339.1, read as the reverse complement.
ATTGACAGTGGGGAGGGGAGCAGAGAAAGACCAAGTCATACAAAGATGCTTAAGTTGATAAAGCCAACTTCGGTTCTATAGTTTTTCTTCACGTATTAAAGCAAAGCAAAGCAAACCAAGCCAAACAAAAGCCTATTTCAGTTGTCTTTCAAGTGTACACTGGCCAAAGAGAGCATGTGAAAGACTGGCAAAAATATTTGGATAACATAAGGAGTGCATGCAAGTTGGGACCAAATCTTTATTGGAAGATTCAAGAAAAAAAAATATGAAAAAATGTGTCTTACCCACATATCTTGGCCCACACTAGACTTTGAACAGCAAATGCCAAACACGATTTCAAAGGTTGTTTTTATAATGTCTACAGTCGAATATAGAAAACTTGGTGGGAAAAGATCAGAGAAGCAACCAGAAGCTAAAACTGTTTCTCCAATCTGAAATATCAAATTCATCCTTTGAAGAAGTAGTTGAAAAACAGTAGATAATCAGTATCAAAAATGGGAACATTCAAAGTTCTTTCCTATCACAAAAATGCTCTTAATCTTCTTAGCCTGTCCTGCTTTCCCTATGACGCTCTCATTTGCCATCATTGTCCAGATAAGGAAGTGGAGGCCTTGAGTTTTCTCAACTATTCAATTGAAAGAATAATTCCTAAAGTATCCTTTACATAAGGCCTACAATCAGACCAGAACATGGGCAATAGAAGGGACAGTGGATTTCACCCAGCTTTCTAGATAGCTGTGGGTGACACGGCCAAATGACTTTCTCCAGTGGGTCCAGTTCTGGTTGGGTCTCTTAACACTTGGTGACGAAAAGCGAGGTAAAAACTGCATTTACCTGAGCTCTGCTGGGAAGAATCTCCTTTTAAATATATATTTGTACTTTTATGTCTTTTGTCCTATAGTAGGAGCCTACCTATTTACATGTCACCATTGCTATTATTATTATTATTATTTTATTGTTATTATCCCCTTCCCCCCTTTTCTTTGGTAGGGACTTTCATAATCTTTTACAGTGGTAGAGATCATAGTCACATTTAAATGGGCTTCTTTTCTTCATCAATGTGCACAAGCCCCCTTCTGGTAAGATTCAACTAGTAGTCCCTGACTTCCACTTTTGGGGTTATCAAGCTTCTCACTCCCCTCTGATAACGAAGGTAGGCTCTTTACAGGAACATTTTCAAAACCATTCATGTCAACAACATATCTTCCATGCACATAGTCTGGCAGTGCTTTGTAAACAGACAGATCAAAATGCACAAAACAGCTGGGAGCATGGCAGAGAAAAGGAACGTATAACACGTGGCTTTGGAAAATTTTAGTAGAGGAGCAGCCCAGTGTGTATGAGATGCAGACGGAGTTGTCAGTGATGGGGAACGTAACCACCTGGAGATGAATGGCTGTGTTAGTTCATACTCATGGAAGATGGAGAGGCCTGCAGGGGAGGGCCTGGCAGGGATCTGGGAAGAGCAGGGCAGTACCATGCAGTGCCCTGGACGTGAGCAGAGAAATCAAGTCAATACTTTACCAATAGCAGTGAGGCTTCTTAAGTACAGTTGTTATGTGGGGAAAACTGTCAAAACACCCTGAAATATATCCAGATTTGGGAATGATTAGCATGCACAACTATTTCTTCCAAGTCCATCACTGTATGTTTAGTAAGAAGCAATACTTTAAACCAAACTTCCCCCACCCACCCAAAATGGGGCCAAAGCAATACAGGATCTTCAGTGCAGGAAAGCAGGATCAACAACCCACCAATGCTTCCAAACCCTAAGATAAATAATATTCGAGTCTTAAAAATGGTTGGTTTTACTACCATAGTACAATATCACAGAAGGCAATGGCCTAACCCGGAAGGTTATTGGATTATCATCCAATGAAACAGGCTATTTTTCCCCTATTTGATGTCCTCCTTTTACCTTTATTTGGCAATCTACATACTGTTTAGTATATTCTTATACCTCATGCAATCATCAGAAGAAGTTGAATGCAGGTGAAATTGGGGGAAGCACAAGTAATTTATTAAAAGAAATAGTTTAAGCGATCTCATTTAACTCCTGGACAATGAAAGCAGGAAGCATTGACAGAAAGAAGGCTTGCTTAACAGATGGTGAAATTATGGTAATGAATTTCCTCCCAACTCTGCTTTTCATTCTCATTTCTCTTTAACTTTCCCTGAAGCTAAGTGCCTGAGTAACTTCTTCCTACACTTCTAATGTGCTTTTCTGAGGGCAAGGCTAGCTGTAGATGTAAGAAAGTCTTGGTGTCAGCTAGAATGCTAGATGGGCGGTATCTGAGATTAATATCCCTGCCTTGTCTGATACCAATCTGTGCCAGATTTTTCTACGGCAAAAAGAAAAGGAGTTTACCCAGGCCCCTTAGCAATCTTCTTTGAATTGGTAAAGGTACCAGGACTTGTCTAGTCACTTGTCCAATATCAATAAGTAACCATTCAATTAATCATTAATCATTAATCACTTATTCCAGAAATAGTAATTGAGGGGCCAATTTATGTACCAAGAACTCTTCTAAACATAGAGGATAGAGCAATTAACAAAAGATAAAACTCGGTGTCCTCCGTCGTGCTTACTTTCTAGTAGAGAAGAGACCATAAACAAGAAAATAAGAAAAATGTGTAGTGTGCTAGGTAATGATAAATGCTAAGCAGAAAATAAAGCAGGGAAAGGGACATAAATACTGGGGAGCAGAAGGTGCTGTTGAAAATGGGGCAGCCAAGGAAGGCCTCACTGAAAAGGTGAACTGAGTAAAGACTCAGAAGAAGTGAGGGAGCAAATAGTTGATTAGCTGGGGAAGAACATGCTGGAAGAGTCCCCGAGGCAGGAGCTTGCCTGGGATGTTTCTCTGAGGGAAGAGGCTATGTTGCTGGAGGGGAGTGAGCAAGGGAGAAAACAGCAGGAGTTAAACTCAATGAGGCAATGCAGGGCAGAAGCAGGAAGGGCCTCAGGGTGTCTGGTTCTTCTCCTGAGTGAACTGGAAGGTCACTAGGGTTTTTTGGGCAGAAGAATGGGATGAAATAGTTCATGTTTTAACAGGATCTCTCTATGCTATAATGAGAACTGAGTGGGTTGGGGGGGGGAGGGAAGGGACAGGCCAGGGAAGAAAAGAAGCGGGAGAGCTGTTAAAAAAGCAGTAATCCTGGGAGAGGTGGTGGTGGCTTTGCTAGACCTGGGAACAGTGCAGGTGGTAAGAAGTGACCATATTCTGTATATGTGTTGACGATGGTGCCAATGGACCAGGCTTTAGGATATGAGAGGAGCTGAGAATGATGCTAAGATTTTTGGTCTGACCAATTCTTTCTTCTTAGTTCAGCATTCTAACACTAAGCTGTAATTATTTATTCTGCTATCTTCCCCACTATGCTGTGAGTTTCCTCTGGGTACGGATTTTGTCCTGCTCCTACTTATTTTTTTCTACCATTGAGCCCGGCACAGAATTTGTAATAAAAGAGGCCCTCAATCAAAAGTTTATTGAGTAAAAAGGCCTTATAAATATTGGAGGGTAAAAGCTGCAGACACAAATTTATCTGCAGCCTTAAAGTCTAAAATATATGAATGTAGGCCTGAAATAAGTCAGTTAGGGGATGAGTTGGGGTTTTAACAAAGAATGAAAATAGAATGTGAGACATAATATTTTTTCAGACTATTATTGCTGTAAGACTGCCATATAGTATATCTGTGGTATACAGCAAAGGTTTAGTTAACATTTTTTCAAAAAAGTATTTGAATTTATTTAAAAAAAAAAAATCCATTTACCTCATCTAATTGGTACTTTATTAACACCAGAATAACAATGGATTAATGATCTCTTCCAGGAGTTAAAATATCTCCAGGAGAAAGGAAATATAAAGAAACATTTGCCTTACTCTTAGGATTAGTTCTAGGTAAATTATAACAGAATTAAGGATTAAAGAAGCCCACTCTATTTCTTAGACCCTCTTTTCTAAAAAATAAACCCAAAACATCTCCCTAATAGCTAGGGATATTGAACATTTTTTCGTGTGTTTTTTAGCCATTTGTATTTCTTGTTTGGAAAAGTGTCTGTTGGAATCTTTTGCTCATTTTTAAATAGGGTTGTCTTTTTATTGCTGAATTGTAGGGTTTATTTATGTATTCTAGATATCAAGTCCTTATTGGATATGTGCTTTTCAAACATTTTCTCCCACTGAGAAGGCTGCCTTTTCACTTTCTTGACAAAGTCCTTTGAAGCACAAAAGTTTTTAATTTTGAGGAGGTCCCATTTATCTATTTTTTTTCTTTCATTGCCTGTGCTTTGGTGTAAAGTCTAAGAAATCATTGCCTACCACAAGGTCTTGAAGATGCTTCCCTGTATTTTCTTATATTTAGGTCTTTGATCCATTTTGAATTAATTTTTGTATAAGGTATGAGATAGGAGTCCTCTTTCATGCTTTTGGGTATGGATACCCAGTTCTCACAGAACCATTTGTTGAAGAGACTGTTCTATCCCAGTTGAATGGACTTAGCAGCCTTGTCAAAAATCAATTGACCATAAATATGGCGATCTATTTCTCAACTCTCAATTCAATTCCATTAGTCAATGTATCTATCTTTATGACAGTACCATGCTGTTTTGACCACTGTAGCTTTGTAATATGCTTCAAAATCTGGAAGTGTGAGTCCTCCAACTTCATTCTTCTTTTTCAGAATGTTTTTGGCTATTCAGGGCCCCTTACCCTTCCAAATACATTTGATAATTGGTTTTTCCATTTCTGCAAAGTAGGCTATTGGAATTTTGATTGGGATTGTGTTGAATCTGTAAATCATGAGATATCACTTCACGCCTATTAGAATGGATACTATTTAAAAAACAGAAAACTACAAGTCTTTGAGTGGAGAAATAGGAGTACTTATTCACTGCTGGTAGGAATATAAAATGGTGCAGCCATTGTGGAAGACAGCTTTGTGGTTCCTCAGGAAGCTAAGTATAGAGCTGCTGTATGATCTGGAAATCCTGTTACTAGGTATGTATCCAGAAGAACCAAAAGCAAGGACATGAACCAACATTTGAACACTATGGTTCATAGTGGCATTATCCACAACTGTGAAAAAATGGAAGCAACCCAAGTATCTATCAACAGATGAATGGATAAACAAAATGTGGTATCTATATATAATGGAATATTATTCAGCCTGATGCCTGAGACAAAATAGATAAAACTTGACATTATGTTGAGTGAAAGAAGCCAAACACAAAAGGACAGGTACTGATTGATCTCACTAATATGAACTAATTATAATAAGCAAACTCATAGCGTTAGAATCTAGAATGTAGGTTACCAGGAGATAGAATGAGGGTAGAGAATGGGGAGCTGATGTTTAATTTGTGAAGAATTTTTAATTAGGTTGCTTGTAAATGTTTGGAAATTGATAGAGGTGATGGTAGCACATTATTTTGAGTGCAATTAACAGTGCTGAATTATATGTGTGAATGTGGTTGAAAGGGGCAGTTGAGGGTCATGTATGTCACTGGAAAGAAAGGTAGAGGATAAAACATGGGACTACATAACACAGTGAACCTGTTGTGGACAATGACTATGGTTAATAGACAAATAGAATATTCTTCCATAAACTACAACAAATACACATCACTATTACAAGGTGTTAATAATAGGGTGCTATATGGGAAAAGTACACCTAATGCAAAGAATGGTCTATAGTTAACAGTAATATTTTAATATTTTTTCATAAATTGTAGCAAAGATACCACACCATTGCTAAGTGTCAGCAATGGGGGGGGGATATAAAAGGTATGGGGTTGGGGTTTTTCTTTTGGAATAGAATAATGAAAATGTTTTAAAATTGATTATGGTGACGAATGCTCAACTCTGTTTATACTGAGAGCCACTGATTGTACACTTTGAATGGATTTTATGGTGTGTGAATATATCTCAATAAAACTGCTTTAAAAAAAACTACACCAAAAACAAACAAAAATTGCTAAAATAAAAAGATAACCAAGGTAATAAGTTTAAAAGAGAATTTGCTAATTTGTTTATCTTTCTGCAGTCTAGTATTTTGCCCTTCTTGGTATACTGTCTAGGCTCGGCACAGAGGAGTTTTGGGGAGTGGAGAATAAAGTGGTGTAATAATTTTGTAAATCTTGTGAATGGACAAATATTAGAGGTTTTTGACAGGATTATTGTGAAGGGTCAACAAGGAAAGTATCTGCGAAAGTGTTCTATAAACCATAAAGTACCAATTATTGTCAGACAAATACAATTATGGTTTCACAAATCAGCAAGGTTGTATTGTGTTTGCTGTAGTTAACAAGAACGGCAGAACATTTTCATCAAGAGAGCTTTTCCCTTTGACTTACCAGCTCAAATCCTTTATTGATATAGAATTGCTGGAAGATGGATAATGAATCATATCTTCGGAAGCCACTGCAGAATTACTCAACAGTCTCTCCCTTTTTACCACTGATTTAAAATGGAAAATGATATGGGCTGGGTCAGAAAGTTCCAGCACGGAAACATCAGCAACTGATGATTCTTCTTCTTCCAGGATGAAAAATCAACATACTTAGACAGCTCTATTTGACCCAATTTGTCAAGCAGTAACAGAGCAAAAGAAAAAGGAAAGCATATCACAGTTGTTAATGTTTTTAAACAATGTATATGTTTCTTATTCTATTTACCCACTAGATTCTCATCCCTGTGGCCTCACTGTTCATTTCCTTGTGGCCCCTCTCCGGCCTTTCAATGCTTATCTGGGGCTGAACCTCCAAGGACCATCTTTCTCACACACGTGACCAGTGCCTGGCCAGCAGCCAGAATCCTTGGAGGCCTGAGAACACGGGTGAGTCCCAGTCATCAATCAGGCCCTGTTGCTATCTCATGTGGCACTGCTGTTCCCAAGGACGATTTCATCCTGAGGACAGGGCTTGGTCGGGCAGAGGAACCCTAGCTCTTCTGAAGCTTTGCCTCGTGGTTCCAACACAGGATGTGCCAGTTCAGAGGAGGAAGGACGGCGTGGGGCAGCAGGCAGAGTATGGTACAGAGTAGGGCACAGACAAATAAATAGTCTGCATGCCGGAATGACTCCGCATTGGGGATATGAGCAGAAAGGCAAAAATTCCTGTCCTAAAGATGCTAGGAATAGGAGAAATGGAAGGAGATTAAGGAGCCAATTTTTAGACAATAATTTCTACAATAAAAGGTTGCAAAGGTGTTCTGTGGGAGAATAAAGGACAGACTCTGCTTCTGGAGACTGAAGTTGACTGGTCTGGTGGAAGAGTGAGGAGAGGACCTCCAGGAGCATGTGCCACTAACTCTAATTCTTGGAGTATTCGTAGTGATGAGTTTGGTAGGAGTAGGTGGGGTGGGAATTACCTTTTAGGAGGACAGAAATACGTGTTTGTAAGCCTAGAGACTACAGTGAACATGAAACCATAAATGTCTGTTATATCTGGAGCAAGACATGAGCCTGGAGAGCCAGGCTGGGACTTGACCCAAAAGAAACAAGAGGAGAGTCTCACATCCATGGTGTACCTATCAGTGCAAGTGAGAGTTCACAGCCTGTCACGCAACTCTGTACCCATTTCCCCCAGGTTGACTAACTGGGACATCGTGTCCAAAATGGAGAGGTTACCACTCTATTCTCCAGTTCCAAACCGAACTACCAAAGGCAAAATAGTGACTATTCATTGGGAAATGGAAGCTTTCACTGGTCACAGTGTTCTTTATTCTGCTATCACAGGGTATGTGGTCAAACATATCGTCTTAGCAAAAGATACAAACATAACCGCAGCCAAGAAACAGGCCACTTGGACAGACCATGATCCATACAGCTGAGAGATGTATCTCTGGGAAAAACAAAGCAGCATGATTTTGTGCGGTAATGTGGGAGTGTTCCATCATTAGCTTTGGGAGGCTACAAAAATCCTATTTCCCATAGTCAACTATTAAGGATCTGGTCCCATTTTTCTTCTAGGTTCATATAAATGATTTATGTTTTCAATGAGAATTAACTTTAAGTTCCATACATTATTTAAAAATATATTGTCTACCATGCAAACTTTTCCTCACATATCATAGACTACTCTTCCCATAAAGGTTTTTCTCAGTTTTATTGAGGTATAATTAAAATACACTGAACTTTGCACAGTTAAAGTATTCAAAAAAGTTTTGACATGTGTCTGCACCTCTGATACCATCATAACAATCAATATAACGAACATTTCTATCACCTCTAAAAGTTTCTTTGTGTCCCTTTGCAATCCATCCCTTCCTCTACCCCCTTCCCTGGTCAACCACTGATCTAATTCCTATCACTACATTTTTTAAAAAAATTTAATTCTTTTTTTTACATGGGCAGGCACCAGGAATTGAACCCAGGTCTCTGGCATGGCAGGCGAGAGCTCTGCCACTGAGCCACTGTTGCCTGTTCCCTATCACTACATTTTAAATAACATTTTCTAGAATTTTACAGAAATGGACACCACATACTATATACTTTTTCCTTTTACTTCATTTTTGCATGGCTTCTTCCATGTAAAAGCTCTCTCTTTAACCTTCAAGAGATACGTTGAGGTTTGGTAAACAGCATCATGATAATTCTCTGGCAATATTTATCAAAGCATGGCCTAAGGACCACCTGCTTCATAATCATCCAAGTACTGGCTAAAATTTGTTGATTCATTTATCCTTAAATTCTTTACATCAGAATCTCTTGGGTCCAGATTTATATTTCAACCAATATCCCTAGGCATAGTCAAGTATAAGAACTAACAGTTTTGGCCTAGCCTCTCAGGGAACACTAGTCCCATCCCTTCATACAACTAGCTTCCTGCCTTCTGATGCCTTTCTACTGTTTTCTACAATCTGAGCAATTCTTAGTCCTCTATGTCACAGAAGCAAACAGGACTAAATGTCTTGAGGACATAAGTACTTTCTCCTGGATCCTTTTGTACCATACACTTAAAAACTATGATTTGGTTAATTTTCATAAATTGCATCCATTGTTAACTTCCTTCCCTTTGCTACTTTACTATCCATTTATAAAGCCTACTGTCAGGGCCATGATTCAGGTAAGAAAGTGAAGCACTTGCCTTGGGTACAAAATTTAAGGAGGTGCCAAACACTTCAGTAATCAAGATGAATTATATTTTAATAGTATTTAAAAAACCAAAATTAATGCAAAAAAATCAGTGAACAAAATGTTAACATATTACTGGTCATAGTCAAGACCAGTAATAATGCCATACCAAGCCACATCAATCCTGCAGCAAAAGGTAAAAGCAATAATACCTCTCTTCTCTTCATTATTATTATTTACATTTTAGGCATCATCCTAGTCCTGGCCCTGCCCCACATCTACTTGATATGTTTCACTGTACAACAGGCTGTTTGCCATCCTGCAATCATTAGAGTGTTACTTTCAGCCCAGTATTTAGAAAGTGCCATGTTCAATAAGAACAAATAAAAATACTCTATCCAGAAGCATTCGTTGTTTCTAACTTTTTCCCTTGCCAATAACCACAAACACAGCCAATCCCAGACAAAGACAAAACAATGGTTACCCGTAGTCCTGAATTTTTTTAAAGGGGTGCAACTGAGCACTCAAAGGGGGTGTATTTATGCTGTATCTGATTACATGTACCTTCAACATGAAACTAGACCCACCTTATCAAAATAGACATACAGAAACCAAAGCTCTGATTAATGTTATAATTTAAAACATGCACTGTACTTCTTACAGGAGCTAACAACATGTGAGAAAAATCAGTATGCAAGAATAAACGATATAATAAATGGGATGTAACGAGACTGAAAATATGCCTAGAAACTTTTGATGGTAAAGCAAGTACAGAGGTTTGCCATATTCGTTTGTTTTTTTTAGTTAAATATTTGGAAAGAAACATCCCATATAAGGTACCCAAGATCCCACTCACTCTCAAAAAGTTCCTTTGGATGCATTATTTTTACTGAAAGTGAAAGGATTCATCTTTAACTACTTATGAATGTATATAAAGAATTAAGTTACTGGGTTTGGATTAAAGAATTTAAGAGAAACAGCAAGATGCTAGAGTTGGTGATAGAGGGTGAATGCTGGTTGACATTCACATTGGACATTGTAAGATTTAGACTGTACTAGAAGGACTTTAAAGAAAGTCTGTCATCAATCATTAGCAGCAGCCATGACAGCATAGTGGGTGGAAAGATATGGGTATTGGAGTCAGTCAAAACCTAACAGGAAAGTTGAGCTTTACTCTTTCCTACCCAGCCCAGCTGTTGAGGATTCAGTTATGCTCCCCAACCCTTCCACCACCATGCCAAATAAAATGCTTAAATTTTAATCTATGTTCCTGTAGCTGTGACTCCTTTGTAAACAGGACCCTGGGAGAAAGCAGGGCCTTGCAAACATCTTAATTTTGGACTTTCAAATCCTGAGACAATAGATGCCTGTTGTTTAAGCCAACCTACTGGGTGCTATTTGTCATAGCAGCTCATAGCAAACCAAGACACTGACCTTGGCCCCTTTCTGAGCCTGTTTCCTCAAGTGAAATGAGGATGACTGAAATACATTGCAGGATTATTCCAAGAATGAAGCAGGATAGGATAGGTAGAGTAGCACAGGCTTGGATCATGGGAGCCTTGATTAAATCATAGCTGCTGTTAATCACCACCTTCAGTACCATGAGCTTTATTAAATATCTGAAGTTATCTGACCCTGAGACAGATCAATGAAGGAGATTTTCAAGGAAAGGAAACAATAAAATGTGTAATTACTAATGTGTAGCTGTGATGAGGGGAGAGGAGCAGAGGGGCCCAGAAGTCCAGCTGAAGGCAAAGGATCCTATTTGTCTACATTTTTTAGTGCCAGTTACCCAAGAGTAAACATTTCATTCTTCTACTAGTCCCAGGGAAAAACTCTTGAGTGATATTCTTCCAAGAAGTGGCTCTTTCTTTGCCAAAAAGGAGCAGTTGATCACAGTTACGTTACTATGAAGAGTTTTGTTCTTGACATTTTTAAAGATCCAGAAAAGAGCTTCAAAAGTTCATCCAAAAGTGGATAGAAAGTAGGTGGTGGGAAGAAGGGCTACAAGAGAGTTGGAGTCAATCACTCCAGAGAAGAGAGTTTGACAGTTTGCAAATGTGTAAAGTGTTATGAGGTTGATGATACTCTGCTAGTTTTCATTTTTATCGAGTAGGACACATCAAAAATTTTTCTGAGATAGATAGATGATTCCCCTTCCTGCAGAAAGGGGCCAACCAGATGACAGTTTGAGATCTTTTCTAGTTTTAAGTCTGTATACAAATACGGACATGCACACAGAAACCTAGGTCATCAATGCAGTATGGTTTCCAGTTAGAAAACTGGAAATGAGTTTAGAATGAGTTCTGGGTACCCTAACACAGTGGAAATAATGGGAGCCAGGAGTCAGGGGGAGTTGGGTTTCAATCTGCTTCTGAGGCTCACCAGTCGGCAGGTTATGGTGGTAAAAGGACTCAACTCTTAATTCAACTGTAAAATAGGGATAATTTACACCTCCTATGGTTCCTGTAAGGATTAACTGAACTAATGTTGGCAAAGTACCTAGTACGTTGACTGGCATAAGATAGGCCTTTAAAAATTGGAGCTATTACTCTACTTGGCTCAGAAATGTGTTGAACAGTTGCTTTAAATCATGAAGAGAGTGGTGATATGCTGGTTAAATGCCACACTAGGAAAAATTGCAAGTTCAAGTTGGTAGGCTGCCTTTCACTGACACACCCATTGCAAACTTAAGCTCAACCATGCCAAAGAATGTTTGATGGGACAATTTATTAACCACCTTTGTGCTAAGAAGCAGAAGAAACTGAAGGTTGGGTTTGAGGCAGCCCAGCATGAATCTGGTTTATTTCACTGTCACCCCCAGAATCAAATTAATTATTTAAAAAACTCCTAAATACATTTCCAAGTATAAGGAATATATTTCACATTCCTCAAAGATTATGTTTGTGCACATCCCACTGACTTGTAATTCATACCAAGTATACTAAAAACAGCAATCATAAAACAGGTTTGCAAACCAAAGTAGATTGTCAGAAATTGCAGTTATGATTTTTCTCCTTCATGAATGATAAAAGCTGAAAATAAAGTCATTAGAAATTAAACAGTTTCCTTTCATAGCAATGAGATGCAGTGGCCAGAGTCCTTTTTATACTGAATAAAAGAAACTCCTATTACTATCAGACTTTTCCATGAACTGTCACTTTATGGTGCTATATCAATGTATGATTACATATTTAGAGTTTCAGAAAGATCCTGGAGTCCAAGACCGAACAGCTCTGGTTTTTGTTCTTTACCAGAGGCAGGGTCTGTGGCAGGACACCTGGAGGCTGTGGAGAATCAGAAAAGACAGAGGAAATACAAGGTATAAACATGCACACAAAGTGAGGCTTAAGTAAATATGGCCAGAGACACAAGAGTGTTTCCTGAGCCCCTCCTATGTTGCTCAGAGAAGCAAACTTGGTTTGAGAAGCACGTCCTGTTTCCATCAAAGAGGGTATAGGTTACAGTGATAGAATCAAATGTTACAGACAAGAGAGCAGAACAATGGGCTTTGAACTGATGGAGTAACATGAAAGAGCAGCTTATTTTTGTTGGGAATCAACAAGCACAGGCATGACGTGTTGTAAAGACTCCAGATATGTCAGGGAGCTGGAGGAGGCCCAATGTATTTGCTTGTCAGTACTGGATCTATAAAGGTCACAGCATCATTAAATAAAGCCTGAGCAGGAATTGCATATGACAATAGAGCAGCCCTTATATTTAAACAATTCAAATTTTACATTGTGGATCCAAATTAAAATTCATTATTTTGAATGCATAAATTTCAAGTGGCGACAAACCACTGAGCTGTTCAGAAAGTCCCTAAGAGCCTAAGACCAAATATCTTAGAAGCTCATTTACAGTCTCATGAATTTCACATCTTTTTAGAAGTGGGGTACCAAAAGCCCTTTGATATTGATTGCATCCATCCATACTTTGTTTAAAGCCATCATTTTAGTATGCTTGTTTAAGAGCATACATATTTTAAATCTGACTGTCTGGTAATTACAAGCTGGCTCATTTATTATTATTTTTGAAATGCAGAACAATTGGACAAAAGAAAAAAACAGAAATGCCCACTAGGAGAGAGAATAAAGAGTATCGTGGAAAGAAAAAGAGAAAAAAAAAAAAAGAAATTCAAGGATGAGAAAAGTATCTATTATGCTGGATAATTAAGTTCAAAAGTCCTTGTCACCAGGGAGGCCTTAAAATCATATTTCACTTCCATTTGCCTATTTCTGGGACCTTGGAACACAATGGTCTAAATCACAGGTTCTTTCAGTGTGTGAACTACTTCTCAGGAATAAGGCTAACTCTTTCAGAATTTATTTAGTAAAACAAACCATTCAGATAAAAGTGTTTTTTACTCAGAGGCTTTAGAAAGTGATTGGCTTGAAGAAATAGAGAAACTTTCAGAAATGCTTATTGTAATAACAAGGAAAAACTCATGTGTTTGGGATCTCTCACTAACCCAATCTTGTGAGGTAACAATGTTTTATATTAACAAGGGACAATTAATCTATAATAACTAAATTATAAATTAAAATAAAACTTTCTATAAACATATTCGCAATTAAGGGGTGAGAAAATCTCTTCCTTATCTGGATTTTAATAGCTATGATACATTCTCTGAAAGACTTTAAGTAATGTTGACAAGGATAAGTTGCTTAACTATTTTAAGGCACTTTGACCCTTCCTACCCATATTAATGACTTTCTAGATTAATTCTCCTTTACTGAATTTTTCCTTCTTTTTGTGCTTTTTAATGAAAAAGTAGACATTAATGCTCCAGTTTGTTTTGGAAATGTGCCCTGTAAAGGACTTCAGAGATTTTTTTCCTTTCTTTTAAAAAACGACCTTGAAAAAAAAAATAGACTTTTCAGATAGCACAAAGCCCAAAGCAAATAACATCAGACTCTGCTAATAGGGTCATGAAAAGACCAAAGAGACCTTCTGAAGTGGGATTGCCAAGTGCTAAAATAACTTAAGACATCCCAACAGAAGGCAAATGAAGTATTATTCAGGAAAACAGCAATCAGAGCAGCCCAGGGCTGCACCCTCCCTAGCTTAACCAGCATTGGGTGTTTTAATTAAGATCCTTCCTGGGAGGAACCCAGTGGCAGAACAGACCTTGCTCTCCCCCACCACGGGAAACAATGTCGTTCTCGTTTTTTCTTTTCTTAGATACAGTGCAGAACCCACGGCTCTTCAAGGCCTTGTGATGTGGTTTTTGGAAACGAAATTGTACTCAAACTCAACCACACCCCATTGATCTAGGTTTACCTGCCATAGGCAAAACGTCTGTCTTTGTGATGATCACCAAAAGTATCCCAAAGCCTGAGAGAGACGCTCACTTCGTCAACAACATCTCGGGAACGCTCCAAGACCTGCAGGAGAGACAGAGCTCATCAGAGGCCCTGCCAAGAAGGGACAGCAAGTTCCAAGCACACCTCCACCACCACCCTTCAGTGCCCACTGATTCACTGGCATTGTGTTCTGATGCCATCACACTGAGCTTGAGCCAAATCTTTATTCTCTTTCTGGAATAACCTGACCCAAACCTTCAGCCAAGACATCACAACTATACCCCCAAGTCTGCACTTTACTGTTTTTTTGTGGCTCTAAAAATAGGTTACTTTTGTTTTAGATGCTCAAATTACTCCATTTTAAAAATCAGACTGGTAACAGCAATGGTGTGTTCTTAGGAATCTAAAGACACTCCACATATCTTACCTCCTGGCAGACCCGGTACTGGTCAATGGCCCACACGGTCGGTACGTGCGTGGCCAGCAGCTGATACTGTGTCAGCGTCGTGTTACAGGCTCGGGCGCAGATCAAGCGCGTCTTCCCCACGGCGTTGTCGCCCACGACCACACACTTGATGGTTTCAACGTTGGGTCTTTCGTAGTCCATGTCAGTGTCCATTTATAAAACGCTGTCAGAAGAAAGTGGACACCGTGTTACAGACACGGTCGCTTTCCAGAGCAATCAAAGTCTATGAGGGGTTGAGGCAATTTCCCCCGTGTGGAGCCACTTCTTTAGATGTGCTGGAGCATAAGCAAGAAGTTTGGGAGTTCATACTAAGCCTAATCGAGGCTAAAGTTTTCTTTTTATATCTCACACAAGTACAAAAACACCGGATTGTTATTTTGACCCCAAACGGTTTATTCCGGTTAACATGTTATTTTCTCCTTGGTTTTGTCTAAACACAAATCTGCCTACTGGAGATGAATGCAGGCCGAGTCAGGACAGCTGGCACACACTTACAGCTCCCTAAGTACTCACGCTGACCTGCTAACGAGTGTGGTTACCTGCAGGTTTAACCTTAGACATTCTGGCATAGGCTTGGCGATACTAGCTTCCACGTCACCTCGACTTGTCCATGATCCAGTGCTGTTGATGAACACAGTTTTCTGTAGGTTCTAAACTAGTGTGGTGACTTGCTGACTTAGAGGAGACAGAAGAGTGCAAGTTGAAAGGACTACCTGGCTTTAAGGAAGAATAAAATGCAAATCTCCATTCGACATTAATCAAATGAGGAAGGATTAAAAAAAATATGCTCAAGAGTTCAGTTTCAAGCAAACATATTTTTAATTCTCTTCAGTTCTGTGTTTTTGTCAAGAAATATGGAGCATATGGTAGAGAATGATTTTACCAGGAAGAGGAACTACTTTGGAATTTCCCTGAAACCTTCAAGAAAGGTTTAAAGAGGGTTGCTGTGTGAGGGGTCAAGAGGAAGAGGAAAGGCAACTGCCCCTTTCCTTCCCTGGGGAAAGGAATCACCACCAGCTGGGAAAGTGATTTACTGATAGCAGGTGATAGGAGATCAACTATATAAGATTTAAAGATTTTAATGAATTGTAATTTCCCTTTTGAGGGAAACTGACCAAACTGGTTAGATAGTCATTTTTAAGGACTCAGTACTGGTCTTAATGGCCATGGTAAAGAAATTGTTCAGAGAAGGGCCTTATGCCCTCCATAAGTGTTTTAATTCAAGTATTTTGAGAGTAATGATAATTTGGGTAGTATAAGATTAAGGGTATAAATGGAAAGATATAAGAAAGAATTTTAAGAAGAAAACTGTTTCAGTTACGACCAGCTGATTGTCTGAAAGTGAATGGGATCTGAAAGTGAAGGGGATGGAAATGTTTCTTGTGCTCAAGAGTTCAGTTTACACAGAAGGTACTGCACTGGAGGCTGGAGAACTATTTAGCAGGAATGGAATGAAGTGATTCAAAGAAGAAATGGGTAGTTGGATTAGGATTTGATCTGTGTTTCTAAACCATGGAAGGTTTAAAATATGCAGATACCTGTCAAATGCTGATTCTGAAAGTCTTAGTGGGGAAAGAGAGTCTTCAAAAATCTGAAGTAATTCTGATGAGCCTCAGGGTGTGGAGAGTCCTAAAACTGATCTCTTTAAAAGTCAATTTTAAAATGTTGTGGGTTTTATTTATTCCCCACTTAATGGTATAATGTAATTAACAGTAAAATGAATGAATTCAACATTAGATCAGTGGTTCTCAAATACTAACCATGGAACATTTAGCAATATCCGGAGACAATTTTGGTGGAACAAACTTGAGGGGTGGTTTGCATCTAGTGGGTCAAGGGATAATGGTAAACATAATACAGCTCCCACAACAAGGAATGATCTGGCCCAAAATGCCATAGTGCTGAGATTGAGAAACCCTGCACTAAATGGATGTGAGTTTGAATGCTAACTTCCCCATCTTCCAGTCATATGTCTTTGGGCATGTTATTTGCACTCCTGAACTTCAGTTTCCTCATCTGTTAACTGGGAATAAAAATGCTTATCTGGAAAGATTGTTGTGAGGATTGAGTGAATTAATGCCTTAAATCCCCAGTGCCGTACCTCACACTCACTGATGGCTTCAAAAATTATAATCATGATGTTAAAGATGATTGCCTTCAGATGGCAACAAAATTGAGTCAAGTGAAAAGCCAGAATTAGATGCAAAATTTACACCCCAAACTTAATAATCACAAAGATGGATAAGAAGGATAAATTTTAGTAGAGCTAATTAAAGGGTAACACACTGACAATCAAAGAACACAAATACAAGATCAAGCATAGTTGGAGAACAGAATATCCATATACAAAAGAATGAAAGAGTATTCATATCTCACACCTTATAAAAAAATGAACTCAAAATGGATCAAAGACCTAAACATTAGCACTAAGACCATAAAACTTTTAGAAGAAAATGTAGGGAAATATCTTATAAAACTTGCAATAGGAGGTGGTTTCTTAGATCTCACACCCAAAGCATGAACACTGAGGAAAGAAATTGATAAATGAGAACTCCTCAAAATTAAACACTATTGTGCATCAAAGAACTTTGTCAACAAAGTAAAAAGGCAGTCTATGCAATGGGAGACAATATTTGGAAACCATATATCAGATATAGGGTCTAGTATCCTATATCCTATATACTATATACTAAACCCAGATAAGGGTCTAGTGTCCAGAATATATAAAGAGATTGTTCAACTCAACAACAAAAAGATGAACAACCTAATTTAAAAAAATGGGCAAAAGACATGAACAAACACTTCTCAGAAGAGGAAATACAAATGGCTAGAAGGCACATGAAAAGATGCTCAACTTTCTGGCAATTAGGGAAATGCAAATCAAAACCACAATGAGATATCATCTCACACCCACTAGAATGGCTATTATCACAAAAACAGAAAACGACAAGTGCTGGAGATGATATGGAGAAAGAAGCACACTTATCCACCGTTGGTGCAAATGTAAAATGGTACAACTGCTGTGGAAGGCAGTTTGGCAGTTCTTCAGGGAGCTAAGTATAGAATTGCCATATGATCCAGCAATACCGTTGCTAGGTATCTATTCAGAGGACATGAGGGCATTTGCACACCAATGTTTATAGCAGCATATATACAATTGCGAAGAGATGGAAACAACGCAAATACCCATCAACAGATGAATGGCTAAACAAGCTGTGGTATATACATACAATGGAATATTATGCAGCTGTAAGACAGAATAAAGTCATGAAGCATGTAACAACCGGGATGGACCTTGAGGACGTTATGCTGAGTGAAATTAGCCAGAAACAGAAGGACAAATACTGTATGGTCTCTCTGATATGAACTAACATTAAAGAGTGTACTTGGAGAATTTCAGTTAAGAGCACAGGTTACCAGGAGATAGAAATAGGGTAGAGACTGGGTAACTGGAGCTGAAGGGATACAGATTATGCAACAGGACTGATTGTAAAAATTCAGAAATGGATAGCACAATACTACCTGATGGCAGCACAATAATGTAAGTTCACTGAATGAAGCTGAATGTGAGGATGATAGAGGGAGAAGGACTGGAGGCACATATGAAACCAGAAGGAAAGATAGACAATAAAGATTGAGATGGTATAATCTAGTAATGCCTAGAGTGTACAATGATAGTGACTAAAAGTACAAATTAAAAAATATTTCTGCATGAGGAAGAACAAAGGAATGTCAACATTGCAGGGTGTTGAAAATAGATGGTCATTCATATTTTAAAACTTCAACTTCTGTGTAAGACTAAAGCAAGAAATGTTTATTAGGTGCAAAATTTATGTTTTGACTAGTCATTTCCTAATATAACTTAGATGGATAATTTAATTGAACACCGTAAGTACATGGAACCTTGAATAGGACATGAGATTTTATAGGTTTTTCCAGGTTAGTATGATGCCCCAATAAATCCCAGAGTAATCTGAACAGTGAATAAAGAAGTATTTGCAAAGTCCCCTTTGGGGAAAGGGGAGAAATGGGAAAAAATTCAACTTCCCCATTTGGAGAATTCCTGATATTCTCACAAGCGGCCGGGACAACCAAATCAATAGGCCAAGCCCTCAATCTTGGGGTTTGCCCCTATGAAATTTATCCCTGCAAAGGATTGGCTAAGCCTACTTAAAATTAGGCCTAAGAGTCACCCTCAGAGAGCCTCTTTTGTTGCTCAGATGTGGTCTCTCTCTCTCTCAGCCATAATGGCAAGCAAACTCACTGCCCTCCCCCCTCTGTATGGGACACGACTCCCAGGGGTGTAAACTTCCCTGGCAACATGGCACAGAAATCCTAGGATGAGCTGGGACTCGGCATCAAGGGATTGAGAAAACCTTCTTGAACAAAAGGGAAAAGAGAGAAATGAGACAAAATAAAGTGTCAGTGGCTGAGAGATTTCAGAGTTGAGAGGTTATCCTAGAGGTTATTCTTACACATTACATAAATATCCCGTTTTTAGTTTATAGTGTATTAGAGTGGCTAGAGGGAAGTACCTGAAACTGTAGAGCTGTGTTCCAATAGCTATGTTTCTTGAAGATGATTGTATAATGATATATCTTTTACAATGTGACTGTGTGATTGTGAAAATCTTGTGTCTGATGTTCCTTTTATCTAGGGTATAGACAGATGAGTAAAAAATATGGATTAAAAATAAGAAAATAATGGGGGGAACAAATTTTAAAATAAATTGAGTAGATTGAAATACTTGTGGTCAATGAGAGGAAAGGGTGAGGGGCATGGCATGCATGAGTTTTTTCTTTTTACTTTTTTATTTCTTTTGCTGGAGAGAGGCAAAAACATGATCATGGTGATGAATCCACAACTATGTGATGATGTTGTGAGCCATTGATTGTAACTGTGTCAAGAATGTTTGTATGTTTGCTGTTTACAATAAAAATATTAAAAAAAGAAAAAGGATCAAGCATAGTTAACTGACCTTATACAAAGAAGGCAGAAAAAGTACTGGGGGTGGAGTAGGAGGTCAGACTTAACCAAAAGGTAATAAAATTGGAAATGTGGGTTAAAATATTTTTATGGGGCAATAAAAAGGGTCATACTTTTTAAACACTCTTTGATTAAGTCTCTGGTGATATTACTCATAAGGTAGTCTGTAGTTAGGGAAATACATTCCACTTAGATCACCACAGTTCTGATAATGTAAACTGAAGTACATTATTTGGGATGTCCTAAATGGTGAAAAAAAAAACTTACTCTTTTAATGAATTTGAATTTTTTTTTTGACAGCTAAAAGTCACTCAGACCCAATCCCTGAAATTGGGGGAAGGTATGGACTTTGTCTAAAACATGCAAAAAATTGAAATATGATACTAAAAATATAGAATTGGCTTTCTTATTGGCATATAAAATAGCTCTGATAGCAGTCCGCAAAGAGGAATGCCACAAATAATTTGAACCATGACAGCATTGGTGGAATAAATGTGCAACATTTACAGAAGACTGCTTCAAATATTAAAGGCATCAATACAAAATGTCATCTTTACTTCATTTGTCACTTAATGACATATTTAGTGCACAGTCTTAAAAGGAATTTCTGTGTCTAAGGTGACAATAACATCCTTGGGTCCTCTAAATCCCTAGCAATCTGTTCAAAACCAAAGTGACTGCCAAAGGTGCTGAACCTAGTTCAAAGGGGATAACCTGTTCGGTAAAATAGAAGGCAGGGAAAAATTAGATATTGATAGTCCAGATCACTCACTTTTGATAGGAATTTCCAGGAAAAGTTTGCTGACTTTACAAATACTGAAACTCTTTTACTTGGAGTAGAGATTTCTTTTGTGGTAATCCAAGAACCATTTTAAGAGTTTGAAGCCACAGCCAAGGATGCACACTCATGCCGTACTTATAGTTTGTAAATCAATTGTTCATCTGTTACATACAAACAAATAAACATTAAATTACCTTGGTAATTATAAAAATATGCAATTTATCCTTCTCTACTTATTACAGGCTCTAATTTATTCATATCTGGAATATGGTTGAATGAGCTCTTAGGGCCATCTGGATAATGACTATCTGGATTCTGATTTTTATTTACCTAGAATGAGAGTAATAAATATGATGCATTTAACACTGCTGATAAATTTTGCCATCATATAAATCTTGGCGATCTATGAGAGCACCCTTGCAACTTTAGATACAAACCTATGGAGACAAGGAAAAAAAAAAGGAAAAGAAAAGTTTGAGAGAACTGACAGTGTCAGTAGGATAGCTCTGCAATTTTCTTATGCAAAACTGACTTGAACATCATCTCATCCCTTACTGAATGCTGACAGTGAAAATGCTACCGACGAACCTACATGCATGCTATCTGGAAGTCGGAAGCAGTAGGTTTATTTGAAAATTGCCAAGGCAGCAAGATAACATGGAGGTTGGGAAGTGAGGGCATAATGAAATGCCTTAGGGTGGTGGTTGCTCTGGGCAATAGAGCCCACCACTTACAAGGCTGACTTAGAACAGTGAGATCATGATCTGCTGGCTAGAAAACCACCCTACCTGGTTTGATTACCCCATACTGCTCCCCGCCCCCCCATTATTAGCCAACTTGAGGTCACTCCTCCACCTTCACTGTAGACTCAGTCTTCTTGCCTGTGTCCACAAGGGTGAAGCATCCAACACCCTATACTCAAAACAATCTCTTTACCCTTCACCTCTTCAGTGCCAGCAATTTTTATCCATTCTACTGCAGCCATTCATACTTCTGGCCGTAGGTTGGATATTGTTGGCATCCAAAGACATTTTACCTCTAAAATCTCAAATTTCAAAATCCCAGTCTGAGTAGAAAACCTGTCTTTATAGCCTGTAATAGATCAAATGTGGCCCTGGCAGCAATTCCCAACAGAAGGTGGAATCTATTACCCCTCTTCTTGCATTTGAGCTGGACTTGGACTGACTGCTTTGTCCAGTAATGTGGTGGAAGTGAGGTGGTGTGAGAGGTTCTGGAGCTTCTACATTCATCCTGATTGGAACACTAACCTGAGGATGCCATGTCAAGAACCTGGAGTAGCCTAGCAAAAGATGAGAATTCACGTGGAGGACAAGTGAGGAAATCTAGCTGAGCTGTGTCCAAATACCAGATAAATTGAGATCATCTTGGGTTTTCTAGCCCAGCTAACCCTCCAGCTGAATGTAGCTTAATGTGTGTATCCAGGCAAAACCAGCAGTGGAATCGCCCAGCTATCCCACTGAATTAAGAGAAATAATAAATCGTTGTTTTAAGCCATCAAATTGTGGAAGTCTGTTACGCAGCAATAGTTAACTGAAACACACTCACGTTACCTAGAGAACCTTGACACATTTTATTTTCTCAGATTATATGCACTTCTTGGGAGATGATGTTTCCTATGTAGGGTCGATGGGTCATGCTTACTTTACTCTTTATCATCACTCTCAACTTCTTGCACTGCATTTGTGACAGGCAAAATAATGCCCCTCCAAAGAACCCATGAATATGTTATGTGGCAAGGGGGAATTAGGATTTCAGATGGAATTAAGGTTGTTAATCAATTGACCTTAATATAAGGAGATTGTCCAGGTGGGGCCAATGAAATCACAAAAGTTCTTTAAATGCATAAGAGGGAAGCAAAAGATCAGGCTTCGAGAGAGATTTCAAGATGCTACACTTGGCTCTGAAGATGGGGCAAGGGGCCACAAGACAAGAAATGAAGGTGATCTCTAAGATGCTAAAAAAGGCAAGGAAGTGAAATCCCGTCTAGAACCTCCAGAAAGAATGCAGCCCTGCCAACACGTTGATTTTAGCCTGGTGAGACCTATTTCAGACATCTGACCTTCACAACTGCAAATCTGTGTTGTTTTAAGTCAGTGCATTTGTGGTCATTTGTTATAGCAGCAATAGGAAATGAATACAGCATGCTTTAGCCACACTGAATGGCTCCCTGAATTCCAAATGTTGTTTTCTATCTAAGTGCTTTTACACCTACCATCCCCTCTGCCACACTTCTTCCATTCCATGTCTACCTGGCGAATTCCTATGCATTCCGTAGAGCCATATTCAGACATCACCTCCTCTAAATAGCTTTCCTAACTACTCCTCTTCCCCACAAACTAATTCCTTTTCCCCTCTGTACCATTAAATGGATCTAGGAGAAGCAACTGAACACCAACACACACCCACAGATACACAAACATACTCATGTTTCCTAAATTAGCAAATTATGGAATGGTGGTTTGTGAACCTTCTTTTGATGTGTGGATCCATTTTCAAAGTTTCCCATCTCATGTACTTAAAGAAGCAGCAAGTGCTTTGGAGTAATGCTACGTGCTGAGTGCTTGGCATATGAGTATACAATGCCCCTCCTCTGTAAAGCCTTTCCTAGTTCAAAGTTCACTGCACACACCCCTCCTCCCACCAATTTAATTGTGGATGCTTTGATTAAATAAACAAGAGATAAGTAATAGAAAGCACACTGCATAGAAGTCTAGGAATACAAGTAATTCAGAGGCACTTCCTGAATGGTTCAAAGCACTTCTTTTATGCATCCATTCATTAGCCTCACTAGGCTAACAGTGGACAAAATGGTGATATAGTCAAAACGTGACCTTAGCTTTCCTGTTCTCTTCCAACCCATTTTCTTCCTTTGGTGGTACCCCACCATCAGTCTCCTAGGTGATGACAGCCTGGTGTCCTGCTCCTCTCTGATGAAATGGGCTCCCAGGAGGTGCTGGGTGTATTCACTCCTTCAATCACACTTTGGCTAGATGACTTTTAGGAGTCTGTCCCCATCATTCAATAAATTTGGGGCACTGTGTCTGGTAAACTCAAGATATCCTGCTTGTTCTAGAAAAACGCAGTTTAGTATAGGGCGACTTTTTGAATTCAGATGAGGTTTTCAGATTCTTCTAACAACAGAAATTCAGTTATATTAGGGTATCAAATTCTGCCTCAAGACTACAACATCAACTCTTGCCTGAGTTTCCAGCTTGCTGGCCTCCCCTGCAGATTTTGGACTCAAGACTGCCACAATTCTTGCCTGAATTTCCAGCCTGCCAACCTGCCCCATGGATTTTGGACTTGTCAGCCCTGAAAATGTAAGCCAGTTCCCCAAAATAAATCTCTTTATATATACCTCACATACACACACAGACATATGTTGCATTGGTTCTGTCTCTCTGGAGAACCCTGACTGATACAAACTTTGGTATATTGAGACACAATGAAATCTTTGCTGAAAGAGAAACATCGAAAACCCACAGAGGGGCTTCTGTACTTTTGGTGCCATTCAATAATTTATAGACCGTTTGAACGATATTATTGTACAGCCATTAAATTTTCTTGCCCCCTTGAAAAGCATATAATTTGAACTTTAAGATATAATTCAACTTGGTCTTTAAAAAATGCTAGTGGAACAAATTTTAGCATACTTGAAGAGTTAGCTCTGTAAGAAAAAAGAAGAAATTTATATTACTGACAGAAACAAAAGGGAAATGTTAAGAGTTGCATAATGACTATAGCCAACAGCCAAGTTTCAACTGTGCAGATTTCATTATCCTGGGCTCTTAATCACCAGTCCTAGGCAGGTGGGAGCTGCCTTGTATGCAAAATAAACATCTCAGCTGGAACGGAGAATGGGTCCAGAGCTGGGAAAGAGACCATAGGGCTGGGCTGGTCTTCCCTAAATCAAAACTTCACAGAAATATATCTCCAGGATAAAACTGCCTTTCACCATTTAAATGAACAGAAAGGACTATTAAAAATCATCTGACTTTTTTTTCAATTGAATGTTTTGATTAAATAAGAGATAAGCAATAGAAAGGACACTGCATAGAAGTCTAGGAATGCAAATAATTCAAAGGCACTTCCTGAATGGTTCAAAGCACTTCTTTTTATGCATCCATTCATTAGCCTCAACAGAGCCCTGTGATAATGAAGACCTACACACGATCATGCTTTTTTAAAATTTAACTCAAGTTCAGTGGGGGAGATGAGCCAGGATTAGAAATTTTCTCTTTTATCCACTGTCCTTTACAAATGGTGTCTCAATTAAAAACTAAACTACAGAGCAAAATCTGTATTTAAAAGTCATAAAAACTCCAGAGTAGATTACAAAACCACTACCAGTAAACTGGGTCCTACATTCTAGACACACTGGTCTACTTTCTTTTCAATGTCATGTAATGTCTGCTTTGAGGACTTTGCTTATGCCGCTGCTGCTGTGTACGTGCTTATTCCCATGCCCTTAATCCACCTGCTGAAACTGTTCTCTATCTTTAGGACTCAAAGCAGTTTTAGTCCATTAAAGCCATAAATGCCGAGCATTCACTGAGTGCCAGGTCAATGCTAGGTATATAGCAGCAAACAAACCAGGTATGCCCCTGTCTTCACAGACTTCATAGTCAGGTGGGAGAGACAATTAAACAAGTGGATAAATACACAATTATAATTTGTAATAAGTTCTTTGAAGAAAACAGTGTTCCACGAGAGAAAACAGGAGGGAGGAGGCCTACAGCACAGACAAGGAAAGCCTCGGTGAGGAGATGCCATATTCCAAAGAATGAGAAGGACCCAGTCGTGCGGTGGGAAAGGAAACAGACGATAAGAGCAAGAGTGAGGAGAGCCAGCGAGGGGAAGGGGGAAAGGGTTAGAAAGGCAGGCAGGGGCCAGGTGATAAGTGGCCATTTAGGCTACAGCCAGGAGTCAGGATTTTATTCTAAATGCAGTAAGAAGTCACTGAAATGTTTTGGTAGAAGGATAGCAGTTCCTAATTTAATTTTTGAAAGTATCATCGATATTGTTGTGAATGCTGTGTGGAGACCATGCTTTGGGGGCACATGTGTGACAGCAGAAGGAACAGTTAGGAAGCTGCTAGAGTTCCCCTGAGAGAAAGGAGGGTGCCTCTGACCAGGGTGGGATTGGCAGTGATGAAGCAAAGTGGACAGATTCAAGTTATAGCTTGGAAGAAGATGCACTTAAAACATCCTTCCTTCATACAATCTCCTAGGGCTTTTATTAAACTCTGATTTGTAGCAGATAATTATGTTTCTATGTATCCCTTCCACCTGGCCAAGATAATTTTTTTGACAACAGAGACTGTCATTCATCTTTAAATCCTCAAACCTTTTCACAGCACCTTGCCCATATGTGGATTTCAATAAATATTTGTTGAGTTGAATATAAAAGTATTCTACCTTCCTTAGGAGACCTTCCATCTGGGGCTGGCCAAGGAGTTGCATGTGGCTACTTGGTGACTGATCATTCAACCCAGCAGCCTCAAAAGCAACAGCATGTGGCCAAGTGGCGGTCAGGGAGAGGAATGCCTTGAGAGACATCTGTGTGGCCTATCATGAGAGCAGTGTTGGACAGATGGCAATGCACCAACCATGGCTTTGCAGCAGAAGGAGCATTGGTAACCATGGGAACCACCAGGGACCAAGGACCAGGCTACTCCACCAAATGGGAGGGCACAGGTGGCAGCCCCTGTACAGGCAGGCAGGAAGGGTTTGATTTATAAGAATAAAGAAATGTGATAATTTATTGTGCTCTAGTGCCTAGAGGCAGTTTATGTATATTTATATTATTTACAAATAAGGGTCTCATAAAGTTATCCATTTTAGTCAAGAGATTCCAACCCTTTTTGTTGAGTCACTGCTTAACTGGAAAAGAAGGGCAGAAGGGAGGCACATGAACCCAATAGAGAGGGAGAACTATTTATAATTGTCGTGAAGATCTTGAATGAAGTAGTTCTATCTATGCCTAAAAAACCACATCAAAAAAGGCCATTAGATGGACTTCAAGGCAAGGTGGCAATTAAAGCACAGATGCCCTGGACTCCCCTCTACCAATGTCCCATTCAAATTAGCCTGATTCTTGATAGCAGGTTCCACAACAGTATCAGAAACTAAGGATAAGAAGTAGCCATACATGAGGAATTGGAAGGACTTTTGCCAAATCCACTTCCATAAAGCCAGGTGAGAAAAATCAGTGAGAGCAGCAGGCTCCCCATCTCCACAGGGGGAAGCAGATGCTTATCGTCACAGGTGCCTGTAACCTGGAATAATGTGAGATGAACTAATTGGGACGAGGTTGGAGGAAGTAAGTTGTGCATCAGAAACCGGCATGCTACCATTAGCATGGAGTTATTCGCTCCTTGGGTAGGATGGACTAGGTAGAAAAGGACTGAGCATGAAAGACTCTGGATGGGCTCTTTTTGTTTCATTTTTGCTTCTTCCAGCCTACTCAATCAGGCCCTTTAAATTCTGATACCGACAGAAGATTGAATTGGTCCTTTGAGATTAATATGAAAGGAAATGGGGTGAGGGAGAACTTTCCTAAGACTGGACATTCGTGAATCTTCAGTGGTGACATTCCTCCCACTTCTCCTTATCTCACCCTCAAAGATAGTCTGAGCTGGCACAATACCGAGTAGCCTTGCTTTTCTGCTCTGGACATAAAGTTCTTCTAATGGCCTGGGTCTCCATAGAGCCCTACCTTGATCTCTGACAGAGCCTAACATTACCCAAGCATTCTGAATGTACGTCAGTTCTTGGACAGCATGGAGTAAACAGAGACCATTCAACATATATGGTCTACTTAAAATATTGACGCACAGAAAAAGACAAGCAATTTCTTAAAGACATAGTAGAAAGGACTTCTAATGAAGCATGTATGCTATAATAAATAGGCGAAAAATTTGAAAGCTTTCTCTAAGTATGGAAAGAAAGGCCAGTGAAAATGGGGACAAAAAGGAAAGAAAATAATGGGACAGAAAGTACTAGATGAAGGGGCAGACTGTCGAAATACAATCTCCTGGAGAGTAAAGCTGCTTGAAGAACTTAAGGAGCAAAGTGTGATTTGATGAACAAATTCTTCCAGGACAGAAAAGAGGAGTGTACAAAGAAAAGGGGAAGAAGAAGAGAAAGAGGAGAAGAAGAAAGGAAGACTCAAAATCTATACATTTTCCCATAAAATGTTTAAATATCAATGGCAGAAGGAAATATATAAGAATACTATGAGCAGGGTGGGCCACGGTGGCTCAGCAGGCAAGAATGCTTGCCTGCCATGCCAGAGGACCCGGGTTCGATTCCCAGTGCCTGCCCATGTTAAAAAAAAAAAAAAAAAAAAAAATAGAATACTATGAGCATTTAGGAAAACATCTAAAATCAATGACCAAAAATCTCTCTTTAAAGAAATAATAATCTATATGAACACAGACTTCATCAGGAAACTATCTCATGATAATAGAACAGAACATACCGGGCCTTGAAGGAAAGAGGACATAACAAAATTGTGAATCAGGTCAGATTGATACTTATGTGAAGGCAACGTAAAGTTATGTTTAGATATCAAAGACTCAGAGGATGGAAATCCCAGTTTCCCTTAAGGAATTAAACTGCTTAAAGATAGTAAGCAGAATACCCAGTGATAATTTAAAATTAAAAGCTAAAAATAGGGGATTTCAGTTTTAAAGAACTGTGGAAATAAAAAAACAATTGAAAATATAAGATCAGCCTGCATAGCTATTTTGAGTTGGGTTACAAAATTGCATAGAAAAGTGACCTGTAAGAGATATTCTAGCTGGTAAGAAAAAATGTGCAATTTATAGACTAAAAGACATAAAAATGAAGAATAATTTTAGGAGTATAAGGAGAAATTCCTAAATAACTGACATCATGAAAAATCAGAATATATCTGCCAGATTAGGAAAATAAAAATGAAAAATAACAGAGGATTTGAATAACAGAGAAAAGGGCTAAATTAATAGATAACTCCCCAATTTTTTAATCCTGTAAAAAGAGAGTGCACTTTCTTTTCATGAGGTCTTAGCACATTTACAAAAGATGACTACACAGTGGGCCACAATGACAAAACTCCACAAAAGCATAAGTTGTATTAACCAAATTCTCTGGCCACAAAGAAACAAATGAAAAAAAATTAAAAAGTTTTAAAACAGCAAGAAAAAAACCTCAACCACTTGGAAATTTTACAAATACTTTTTGATATAACTAACTAAGGAAATACTTTTACAAATGGAGAACATTTAAGAACACAGTTATCACATCTTTATTAAGATAAAAATTGAAAAGTGAAATGAAAATTCATGACAAGTGGGGAATAGTTAAGTAAGGTACTAGATATGTGATCTTGGGCAAATTACTTACTTTTCCTAAGCCCCTGTTTCCTTATCTATAAACTTGGGGTAATTACCTAATTTAACGGGTTGTTGTGAAGATTGTTAGATAGTACTTGCAAAATGTTTTAATCACTTGGTCAAACACCAAGAGAACACTAAATTAGTTCTGTCTATTAAGACTGTTGTCACTTAAGTTATGTTTATGATGACTTAGTAATGATATAGAGAAATGCTGATGTTATTAAGCAGAAAGAGCATGATAGCAAACTGAAACACGGTTGATCAAAGCTAAAGAAAAGAAACAGAAATGTTTATTCTGAAAAAAATGGAACTTTTCATTCTCTCACATTAAAAACTATCTTGGCACAGTGACATAGCTAAAAAAAAACCAAACGTGACTTTTAAAAGCTTTGAAAGCAGTGTGGTTATTTAAGAATAGAGAGGTGTGGTTTGCATAATATATCACATATCTTCCAGCAAAACTCCTGGAAACTCTCTTTAGAATTTTTCCTATGTGGTAACTGCTCAGCTCTGTCTTTCTCCTTTTCAGGGCCCTGAATCTGAAACCCAAAGGGTTTCTTCATCTTCTTTTACAAGACTAGTAGCCGCTGGTCTCTGCTACCCTTATTTGCATTCCCATCTACAACTCCCTCAGTGGACAAAAGGATCTTCCTTGGGATCCAGCCTTTGGTGATGGTGGGTTTCCAATATGTCAATACTTAAAACGAATAATTGTGTCTCTCTCATCTAGGGGGAAATGACACCAACCTCTCCACTCCCCCACAATAACAACACTACATGGGAAATAAATTAGAAGGAAAAACACTAAAATGAAGACAGTGTTTTTGCTGGGTAATAGGGCTATAACTTGTACCTTCCCTTTTCCGGTCTTTTTAGTTTCCAAATTTTCTACAATGCACAATTACCCTTGTTTTAAAGATTGAGATATAATTCATATTCCATAAAATATCCTTTTAAAATATACAATTCAGCAGTTTCTGGTATGTTCACAAAATTGTGAAATCATCATCACTAACCAATTTCAGAACATTTTTATCATCCCCAAAAGAAACACTGTACCCATTAGTAGTTATTCCCCATTCTCCTCTTCTTCAGCCCCTGGCAACCACTAATTTATTTTCTGTCTGTATGGATTTGCCCATTCTGGATATTTCACATAAATGGAATCATATAGTGTTTTGCTTCTGTCTTCTATTTAGCATAATGTTTTCATTATGTTATAGCATGTATGAGTATTTCATTTCTTTTTATGTCTAAATAATTTTCTTACATGTATTATTTCTTTAATGGGAAAAATGATTTAGCTTTTTAAAAAAGAAATGGGTATCTAAGTAAAACCCTTGATTGTTAATTCAGCTAAGAGATCCGGTCCTATACTAATAAATGCTTTTTGATGGTGCATAAATTACTTTTCAAAACCATTTTTCATAAAGCATAGGCAGCCTGCTAAACCTGTTTTTTTTTGTTGTTGACCCAAGCTAAATACTATCTTATCAAATAAGGAATCTAAATACTATCTTACTGAATATCAGACAGAGAACCTCAACCATATAAAGAGATTAGCTGTGGACATCCAGAACAATTCATACAATTTTACCTTAAACAAAAGATGAAAAATTCTTGGCTTTTAAATTTTTGAATATTCAAAAGGAATACTTATGGTAACTGAAATGAGTAATTTTAAGAAATTATTTGGAAACAGAACACATGAAATATTCTGTGGCAACTGATTATAGTTAAAACATTTCAAGCTTGGGTTAATGTAATTCAGCTTCACATTCTTTAAGCAGAAAGAAGTTCCAAATTTGTTTTTATGTGTATTGTGTTATGTGTTTGTGTACCTTCAAATCTCACACACACACACATACTGATGCACCTAGCACTCAAATTTAATGCTATCTTCTTTACTTGGAAAGGTGGGTTTGCACACATTTTACATTACGAGGAATCAAAGCTAACTGTATATAGTTCAGATAAATCAAGGATTCACTGACAACTCACATTCTGTAAATGGCAAGACATACTGTTTTCATGGATTAGAAAAGTTAACACTGTGAATTTGTTGATATTGCCCAAATATCAACAAATTCAGTGCAATCTCTATTAAAATTCCAGCAGCCATCTTTGCAGAAATGGAAAAACCAATCCCCAAATTGATAGCAACTGTAAGGCACCCCAAATAGCCAAAACAATTTTGAAGGAAAAAGAAGTTCAGCGTTGGAAGACTCACATTTCCTGATTTCAAGTTGTATTACAAAGTGATAGTAATCAAAACAGTGTGGTACCGGCACAAAGATGAACAAATAGATCAGTGAAACAGAATTAAAAGTCCAGAAATAGAACCGCATATCCATGGCCAATTGCTCCTTGTCAGTGCTAAGTATATACAGTGCAGAAAGAATAGTCTCTTCAACAAATGGTGTTGGGAAAACTAAACTAAAAGAAATAATTAGTAAATTTTATTTCACCAAAATTAAAAACTTCTGTGCATCAAAGGAAATAATCATGAAAGTGAAAAGACAACCTATAGAAAGGGAGAAAATAGTTTAAACCATATATTGGATAAGGGTTTAATATCCAGAATATAGAAAAAACGTTTACAATGCAACAACAAAGAGACAAACAACCCAATTAAAAAATGGTCAAAGGACTTGAATAGACATTTCTCCAAAGAAGATATGCAAATGGTCAATAAACACATGAAAAAAAGCTTAAAATCATTTGCCAGTAGGGAAATGCAAATACACACCACTTCCTACCCACAAAGATGAGTATTATTAAAAAATGGAACATTAGTGTTGGAGAGTGTGGAGAAATTGGAACACTGGTGCAGTGCTGGTGGAAATGTAAAATGGCAAAGCCACTGTGAAGAGCACTATGATGGTTCCTCAAAAAGTTAAATATACAATTACCAGTTGACTTGGCAATCCCACTTCTAGGTATACACCCAGAGAGTGAAAATAGGGCCGTGAACACATACTAATACAACAATGTTTATAGCAGAATAATTCACAATCACCACAAGTTGGAAACAACTTGTGTCCATCAACAAGTGAATGGGAAACAAAGTGGCATATACACACAGTGGAATATTATTTGGCCATAAGAAAAAATGAAGTTATGAGATATGCTGCAACTTGGAAGAACCTTGAAAACCTTATGCTCAGTGAAACAGGCAAGACACACAAGTAAAAGAATTACACGAGATCACTTAAAAGTGATGACTAGAAATAGCCAATTCATGGGATAAAAAAGCAAATTAGAGGTAATGGGAGAAGGAGGTTTGGGGAAGTGGGAAAGGAGGAGGTGTTTTTTTTAAACCACCAGGAGACTTGTAAACAGGCAAGTTTCTAGGCATGGACTAGAGAGGTTCTGATTCTGTTTGTCTGAAGTGGAGTCCAGGAGTCTGCACAACAAGCTCTCCTGAGAATTCTGTTAGGAGTGATTCGTGTACCATATCTGGGCAAACATTGCTCTAGAGCTTTTCTTGTTGTTCAGTAGTAACATTTTTAAAATGCTTCAAAAACTATAAAGATTACAAAAATTATCTCTTAATCCTTACATCATGGAAAAAAAAAAAAGCAACAAAAACCCTACACATTGGTTTGGTGGTCCCAACATGCTAATGTGGGGTGAGACTTAGCTAAGGGCTGGATCAGGAAGTTGCGTCAAGAATTAATAATTAAAATGTTGGTCAAGTCTCTCAAGAGATGTCAAAGTGGAAATGCTTGTTTGAGAAAGTTAAGATCAAGTCTGTAAACTATATGTGCTTAAAATCCACCCTCTTGAAATACAGTTTCCATTTTGTTCTGTATTAAGTGGTTCATTGAAGGCATTCTCTAAAGGTATCACTACGTTAACTTCACAGAGAGACCACTTGCTGTGAAACGTTCAGATATGATGACAATAAAACAATTGCATTTAAACATTTATGAGACTATAATATGCCAGTTAAGATTAGGTTATGCTCTGATTCAGGCAAATGAAGAAACTGTTTTTTTTTTTTCCCCCAAGATTTCCTACCTAAGTAAGACCGTAAATGATAAAATGCTGGTGGACAATAAATTAGACCTCTTAAACTCTCATATTTTATTAGATGTTATTGACTGACAGAAGTGAATAGGTTCCAGATAGTATTTTCTGGACATATTCCTTATTCTCCAACTATAGGCAGAAATTATGACATGAGAGGTTTACATTTTAAAAAGCAGGTTGGGGCATCACTTGTGGGAATGTAAAATGCTACCAGTATCCTGGAATGCAACTACAATTTTATGTCATTAATTATCAATAAATAAGACTTTATTCTTTGAAAAATAATTAAGGCATACAGAAAGATTTCATTCAAAGAAAGTTAATCATATTACTTTTAGTGGAACAAAATATTACAAACGACTTAGAAATTCAACCACAGGGATTGTTTAAAAAAATTATATGTCCTCCGGGGGTGAAAGTCTCCCTGCGGTGTGGGAGACAACTCCCACGGATGGATCTGTCCCTGGCATTGTGGGATCAACAACACCAGCCTGACCAAAAGGGTAAAAAGAAGTGTAATAAATAAGTCATCAGTGGCTGAGAGAGTTCAAATAGAGTTGAGAGGCTACTCTGGAAGTCACTCTTAGGCAAGCTTCATTTAGACATTGCTACCTATCATAGCTTGCCAAACTCCAAACAAAACCATCCCATCTAATCCTAAAGAACACCTAGGGTGTTATATAAGATTTTACAAAGGTTCCATGCACTAGGGTAACTTTTCAGAAACCTACAACCTTCAGATGGGCCCCTGGACCAGTTAAGCCCTGAAATGCAGAGGGGCCAGCCTTGCCAGAACATCAGATAGTTCCATTCCCCATCCCATGAAAAAGTTAGAATGGGCATAGCCCAAATATTCCTAAAGAGTGGGAGAAAGATCAAAGGTGATGGTGGAGTTATACAGAGAAGGTAGGGTTTAACAAATGAGTATGACTGCTGAATCATTATGTTGATATTTATTTTAGTCTCCAGTATCTTAGAGCAGCTAGAAATAAAAACCTAAAACTGCAGACTTGTAACCAATACCAAACTCTGAAATCTGTTCTACAACTAATTGTTGAGCTGTGCTTTGAAATATATTGCTTTTTTGTATTTATATGCTATTTTTCACAAAAGAGTAAAAACAAAAGTGAAAACCAACCAACCAAACAAAAAGAATAAGTAATTTTAACTAAGACTCAAAACACAGAAAATCTCTAAGGAATTTCTAAGAATGCAGGGCAATCATTGCCTTTTTTCCCAATAGCATCTGAACAAATCATAATAGCAAATTATTTTATTATGGATGTTTTCCTTATCATGGGAACAAATGCATAAACACAGAAAAAAATTACATATCCATATAATGGAAAAGAATACAGGTATCAAAAATGATGTTACAGAAGAATAGCGGCATAGTAAGATGTTTGATGACCAAACTTTAAGTGAAAAAGATTATAAAAAATTGTCCATATGACGCCATTCCTTAAGAATTTATATATCTAAACACACATAGACAAATTTGGAAAAGAAATATACCGAAATATTGATGCCAACATCTTTTATGGAGTAGGAGTATAGTTGATTTTAACTTTTGTCTTCTTTCTTATCTATATATTCTAGTTTTTTCTATAATGAACATGTGTTATTTGTGTAACAAAGAAACTTTACAAGAAATTGAAGAAGGGAAGGGAGGAAAATCAGGAAATATAACATTTGCATGTGTGAGAGTATATTCTTTCATTATGGGGAATTAGTATCGACTCTTTACCTTTTCTCTGTATACTTTGAGTGCTTTGTGTGAAGTGCCTTTCATATGGCAGGAAACAGCTCTGCTGTTCCTGGAATCTTCCTTTCAATTCTGATCATCCATTCCACTCATCAACAATACTATCTTGGAGCTCCCAGGCATTCAGCTCCCTTCCTTACACCAAAAGAACTAACATCTCAATAACGTAAACACAGAAAACACAAAAAATTACACTGCTGTTCAGCCTAGAACGATACAACCATCTGCCCAACACTCGATATTAGACAAACCACTAGGAAGAAAATCTTATTCTCTAATCTTTACAGAGCAAGTCATGAGACTTAGAGATTTCAGTCCTCGTGTTAGAAGGCTGTCCCTGGTCCACATATAATAAAGTGATACTTCAAAATATTAGAATCTGAAATATTTTAAGCAGCTCACTGTTGATTTTTGTTTGATACATGCAAAAAGGGAAACAGTTTCCCTTACTGAGGCCTCTTTCCAGGAGCCTTAATGATCAGCTGCCAAATTCAGCCTTTGGCGCCATGTCCACCATGTCTGTTATTCCCTCATGCTTACTGATGTGAGGCCAAAGCTCATCCCTGTTTAGGGCGTGCCTATAGGCACTGATGGAAAGCAGGGCTGTTAAACCGGTATTGACAAGAGCCAGGAGAACATGCTGCTGTGAATGCAAGCACTCAGCTGAATGGTTTATGGGACTTAAAGTATATTTGCACAAGAGAGTTAATGGCCTTGGTCATGCTATATGAGAAATAAAAGAGAGGAAGGGGAAGGGGAACTGCACCGAAAGTAGTCAAAAGATGAGCTAGATGCTCATTAGAATAACTAGGGGTATTTGTTTTGTTTTGTTTTAAATACTGCTGTCTGTACAAGGTTGATGTAGGCAGCATTATTCATCATAGCCAACAACTGGAAATGAGCCATTAACAGAAGAATGGATAAATAGTTAATAAGTTGAGGAATGTTTGTACAATGGGATACTATACAGTACTAAAAGTAGACGAATAATTGCTATATACATCATGCATGAGTCTCACAAATGTAATGTTGAGGGCTAGAAGCCAGACACAAAAGAGTACATATTGTATACATTCACTTCTATAGAGTTCAAAACAGGCAAAACCAAACTATGGTATTAGAAGTCAAGACAGTGGTTACCTTAGTTGGGTAGTGACCAGATAGGAGCATGAGAGGGTTTTCTGGATGCTGGGAGGGTTTTCTGGATGCTGGTAATGTTCTGTTTATTTAGGTGCTTATTATATGAGTGTGTTCAGTTTATGAAAATTCTTTCAGTTGTGCATGTATGATTCGTGTGTTTTTCTTTATGTAAGGCTGGGACCTCACACAGACCTACTAAGTCTGTATGTTAATAGTTCCCAGGGTATTCCAATGTACAGAAAGGTTGAGAATCATTCAGCTGATTTATGCCGGTGGTATGCTGGAGCTGAACCTTACCAGCCTATTACAGGCAATTGTTGGATTTTCAGGAATTTTGTAAATCTAATATTAAACTGTGCCAGTATTAAAACTTATGATTAAATGTACTTTATTATTTGTAAATGATATGCTGAACATCTTTTAGGTTGTAAAACTTATAGTTGACTTATGTATGTATATATATATGCACGCTTCATTTTTTCTAGAGAGCTGATTAGTTTACCAGCACATTACTGTCTATATCTTTTCCATGTCTTGAGTCCATGATTCTGTACCATAATTTAAAAAAACAAGCAAACTCGCCTTCCATGCACCCGGTTTGATTCCCAGGTTTGATTACTGGACCATGCACCCACAAAAACAAAACAAAACAAAAAAAACCAAGCAAACAAAATAAGGTGGTGTCTAGCTGGGCCTAAAAGGCATGAATTTTATCATAAGATACAGTAATGACTATATTTTAGAACTTTATTACCCAAAATGTGGTCCTTCTCCCAGAAGAGGTGGCATCACAGGGGAGCATATCAGAAATGCAAAATCTCAGGCTCTATCCCAGAATTCTTGAATAAGAATCCATATTTTAACAAGATGCCCATGTGATTTATATGCACATTAACATTTGAGAAGGAATACTTTAAAAATAATTAACTACTTAATATGAACTGAAATTTACAGAACCATTTCGAGATTAGTAATAAGGTTAAGAGTAATCTAGAAATTGGTGATTTCTAAGCATCTAGCATGAGTTTAGCCATGTCATAGCACTGGGAAGAACACATAAGTGCTACCTCTAAACTTGAAGAAAAGCACACACATTTGTGGTGTATATTTTTCAAAAACTGAGAGGGAGACTGCACCACTAGGAAAACAAAGTCTCTTTTTGGCCATCTGGATTATTGATTAAAAAAAAAAAAAGGCACAACTAAGAAAAAAAATCACAACAGTAGTTATCCTCCATGTATGTGATAAAGAGGATATGTTGCCAAGCATTTGGTTCCAAATGTCCAAAGCAGGGTGTCAAGTGCCTCATGACAAAGTGTGGCAGCTGGGGAGAACAGTGTGATAAAACATTCCCCAGACATGAATTTAAGACAGGGTAGTTATCAAGTGCTGAGGGTGAAAGGGGGAAATTGTAGTGTTGATGCTTTTTCCTATCAATACATCAGTCAGCAGCACACGACAAAAAAGAAAAGACAGGGCCAGCACGCAGAAAATACTCAATACTAGAGTTAATTGAAATGGGTTTAGGAAAGCCTCATGTGTCTTAGAATTGAAAGCAAAATTTTTCCACTGGCAATAATATTCTCTGGAAATATTTTTTAGTTAGTTGGCTGAAAATACAGTAGTTGCTTCCAGATGCAAAGGTCTAAGTGGAAAACGTTAGATATTCAAACAGTGTCTGGAAGAAAATGAGAGCCACAAACCTTCAAGAGACGCTGGCTATTAGTTTGTGGCAGAAACTGAAGCAATAAAATAATTGAAATCAAGTAAGCCCTGGCAGCCTTAGAGTATGAGAAAAACAAAAACAAAAACAAATGTAATTGTGACTGGGCCACTGGTACTACTGTTTTAGACTACTGGGCCAGTTTTAACCCAAGAAAAAAGGTTACTATAACCATCCCTCAGGTCAGAATTAAAATGACTCCAGTAATTTAGTAATTTAGGGGAATGATGACATGTCTACCCTACTGTTTGCAACATTTTTCCTTGAAATACTCCAGGAAAACTAAGAGGAAAATGAAGCCTTATTGAGCACCTACTATGTGGTTTACACATGTGATTTCATTATATCCTTATAATCCTCTGAGGGAGGGGTATTGTCGCCATTTTACAGATGAGGAAAATGAGATCCGAAGAAGTGTTTCACCTAAGTCATGTATCAATAAAAAGAAAGAGCTCCATGGACAAAATGAAAAGCCCCTAAACAGATTGTTGAACAAAGGCAGCTTGGAAGGGATCAGAGTGCGGAGTTATGCTTTAAATAAGAGAAAATGGCTATTCACTCTCTGGTCACTAACGATAAATGAGGTTTCTCCTAGTATCCACCATAGCTTCACGCTGCTGGAATCCTTTTATCCCTAGTTTTTAGATGCATCTTAGGCCTCAGATGTATTTCAGACTTGATAGTTGTAATTTTGGCTAAGTTGCAGGTTTTAGAAGATTTGGTGACTTTCACACAGTATTAAGTAATGGAAGGAGCA
Source organism: Tamandua tetradactyla (assembly GCF_023851605.1). Taxonomy (NCBI): domain Eukaryota; kingdom Metazoa; phylum Chordata; class Mammalia; order Pilosa; family Myrmecophagidae; genus Tamandua; species Tamandua tetradactyla. The sequence goes on along the minus strand of NC_135339.1, from coordinate 36,340,355 downwards.
GTGGGCTGGGACTCAAACCTGGGTTCAATTCAGATGGTGTCATTTATTAACTCTGATAGTAGCTAAGTTATATCACTTTTCTCAGTCACACTCTCTTCGCCTGGATGAGGAAGGACTAGTGTCATGGTCAGGTTCATGTGTCAACTTGGCCAAGTGGTGGTTGGGCAAGTGCTGGCTTGTCTGTTGCGATGAGGACATATCATAGAATTAAATCATGATCATGTCAGCTGCATCCACAGCTGATTCCATTTGTAACCAGTCAAAGGGAAGTGTCTTCTGCAATGAGTGATGCTTAATCTAATCACTGAAAGCCTTTTAAGGAGGATTCAGAAGAGACCGGCTCTTCCTGTTTCGGCTGGTGAGCCTCTCCTGTGGAGTTCGTCCAGACCCTCCATCGGAATCGTCGGCTTCACAGCCTGCCCTGCGGATTTTGGACTCTGCGTTCCCGTGGTCACGTGAAACGCTTTTATAAATTTTATATTTGCGAGTGTTCCCTGTTGATTCTATTTCTCTAGAGAACCCTAACTAATACAACTAGATACCTTAGATCCTGAAGAGCCTTCAGGTTCAATGATTCAACCTTTCTAAGATTTGACTGTTAATATTTAAGACTGTAACTAACATCAATAAATATTAGAAATGACCAGAAGGGCTGTCAAATGTTCAGGCAAGCCTGCCACGTGGTTCATGTTATATGCAAACACCAGAAACCACAAAACAAAATCAACCAATCCAAGAATAAGTATTAAACTCCTATACTCCAAAATCTTGAGGAGTGAACCTGGGATGAAATGGCTTAAAGTGTTTTCTCTAATAGTTCATTTTGTTTATAAACTGAAAAAAACAAACAATTTTGATGCAGACATGTAAATAATCAACCCATAAACATCCCACTCTTTTGAGAGATTGCTCTTTCCCCCAAAATCTTTCTCTCCTGCTCCCTCCTCTACCACTCACAAACTCTGCCATCCCCCCATCTCCTGCCCCTTCCTACATATACTTTTTGTGACCTATTTTCCTTTCCCTCTCTGAGTTTGGTTTTGGTGCTGTGAGTTTGGTGGGAAGCCTGGGTGGAGAAGAGAAGATGAACATAAGAACCAAACTCACATCACCTGTACTCTTAGAACCCTATTACCTGTAGCCAGAATGAGGCCTGCAAATAACAGAGATTGAATTGCCGTTTTCTAATAGGAAGACCAATAGGAAGATTAAAAATTCCTCTGTATTCTACAAGTAAATTCTGTGAGTGGAAAAACACAGTAAAATTTCAAATGTTTCCAGACAATTTTAGAGACAGGTTATGCAAATTAACCAAAGTCTTCTGAAATTAAAAAAAAAAATTAACCACAAATGACTGGTAATTAAGTGATCTTTAGAGATATCATGCTAATTCTAAGGTCTCTTTTGGCACTAACATTATATGATTCAGAGTTTAATTTTACTGATTTAAATAACTATAGTTTTATAGTTGCTATATTTTTATTTTTATGACATACCATTGTCACAGCTAACCATATGTCAGTTGATGATAAGGTCTCAGCCTTTAATGGGGATTTTCTCAATATAATATTGCTCTTATGGGACAATATGATCTATTTTGTAATGAACCACTTTACAACAACTTTTACAGGACAATACTATTATAGGACAGTTTATAACAACCTCTTAAATGCTTAAAATATCTCTTAATTAAGCTTCTAGGATTATTAGCTGAAGCAACACTAAAACAAAGATGATATATTAAGGATTTCCTTAGTATTTTGTTCCCCATTTTATTCTTTATTATCCTTCATATAAGAATACCCCCTAAGAAGAATTGGCTAACTGCTACAAGTTATTGTACAAAAAGGAGAAGGAAGAGGGAGTGAGGAGGAATAGGAGAAGGTTGACAACCCGGCAAAACACTGAAAATGTCCTGTGTAACCTTTAGATAGTGGCCATTTTCAGGATTTTGGTTAGGATTTATCTATTATGTATCTAAATCTGTCTATGTGGTAGACAAGCTGAATTCCAGAAGGAATCCAGTACTTTAAGAAACATGCAAAATTTAATACTTCTCAAAGATATTTTGCAGATTCAAACAGCTCACAATTTAGTTACAACGCTTTTGTAGCAATATTGCCTTGAGTTTGAGATAGTGTAATTTAGCGATTCTGGAAGACTGTTAATTTGAAATCCTGTCTTTTCTCAAACTCTAGCCCATTTATCATCTATCCAGGCAAAAAATGAACTTGGAAATTTTTTTTCATGTGTACAGAATTGCAAAGTTATTCCACAGAGTGGAAAATGCCTAGCATCTTGTAAATGTACTATCGACCCCACAATTTAGCCTTTTGGCATATATGATCTTAATTTATTTTCTGATTGTTTTACACATTAATCTTTAATATCTTGCCTTTTAGATCTGTTTGTAAGATTATCAAGATGAAAGATCCCATGATAGGAGAAAGGATACAGTAAATACTTATTTTTTTTCACTGTTTTAATTAAAATAATGCAATTTATTCTTTTGCACCAGCTGGATCATTGAGTATTATTATGTGAGCTATAATTATCTTAGGCAAGTCCTTTAACCTATTTAGGAGTTGATTTCCCTATTGGATAAAAAATTTTTTAACTGTAGAGTTTAGGTTTTAGAGTAAAATAGACTGTTTTTGGTGTTGTTTAGTCCTATATTTGCCATTTACCAGAAGTATGAATTGAACTCATTATCTAACCTCTCTGCACTTCCAATTCCTCCTCTGTCATTTGAGGAGCAAGAGAACAGTTTCACCTTCCAGGGACTTTCTGAGGCAGGATGAAAACATAAATGTAAAGAATGCAGCACATTACCTGACCGACATAGTTCATGCTCAATAAATGTCAACTACTATTATATGATGTTTCTTCCAGTACTGTGTGCTAAGATTAGGATAGAAGTAAAACCTTAATTATCATGTATCTAGATCCCCAGGATCCTCAACTCTGTGGCACCACTTTGATCCCAATGTAAAGATAGAAAGACAGACAGATAGAGAGACAGAGAGAGAAAGAGAGGGAAAGATTTATAAATGGCAAACTGATTAAGAGGCAAGAGGCCACTTACAAAGAAAACAGAATAGTTTTCATAATCATTGAATTTGTGATGTTCATAACTGAGACCATAAGACAAATGACAAAGACAAATTATTTTAAGATAAATGACTAAAAAGCCTATTCTGAAATGCATGTTCAGAATTAGACACAGGATGTCATGGGTTATGGTTATGGGTTTGCACAAAGACACTGACCTGGCTTGCTGGAAGTGAAGAACAGAACACCCTGCTCACAGCTGGACTTACCTACATAAAAAAGAGAGACACTTTATAAATCCCACTACCTGCCAGGAGCACATGGGAAGTCACTAAAATGTTCTACATACATTGTTTTCTTTCTTCCCTCCTAGAGGGTAGAATCTGCTTTACTTTTACTAAGTGCTAGTGTTTAAGTGACATTTCTTTGGGTCAAATACATACTGAAATAATTAGGCAAACATTTTAGGAAAATATATTTCTGATCATTTGAGGATGATACAGAGAAAGCACTTGGCCACAAACCAATGGGTGGGAACAATGAAAACCTTACACGCATTTTACGATACAGAAGTCACAGAAGTGGACATACTATTCCTCCAAAACAGCATTTTTAGACATAAGTGTAAGACCAAACAATTCTGGTTTTTCCTGTTAAACTATATTTGCATAGCTATTAAGTTGTATCCTTGAGCCAATAACATCAAATCACTCCTGTTTCTATTTTTACCTCTATCATCATGCACAACCCTATGTACTTAAATTTATACTATCTTCAAAGTCTGGAGAGAAAACAATCAATGGGCAAGTTTAGAAGAATACTGATCATGATTTTATTGCTTCCTAATGATTTTCAAAGCCATTACTGGGATGAATTGGTTAAACCCTTTCCCCACTAATATGTCATAATATGATCCAGAACCTCTGAGAAAATCTTGTCTAGCATATTAATTTACTTCACTTCTGGAGCAGTATGCAGACATTACTTATATGGAAAAGAGCTCGAGTTTATTTTCTAAAAACCAGGGACTCTCTTAGGTATCTGCAAAGTTATTGGAAACAAAATAAAATTCCAAATTTCAAAATATTATTTGTAAACATATTTATCAGAGTGTTAGAAAAAGTCTAAAACTTGCCCAGACCAAACAAAGCCTACTGGTTATTTACTATTGACTGATAAATGAGAGGACTGTTTCTACAAAGATGAAAATCATTGATAATTTAAGAGAACAGTATTGTTCTTGCAGTTTAGAGATAATGCAGTACAGCATAGAATATGCAGCACAGCCTATGTGGAGGGTAGGGGAGCCCCCAAACCAGAGAAACCGCAAGCTGGCTATCTGGCTGGGGTCCCCCAGAGCTTCGTGAATAGCATAGGTTGGAAAAATTCAAAGACAGGTCCACTCTTCTGGTATCGACTTCCTAGATCTTCCTAGATCTGGGTGTATATATCAACCTTCAGGCATTCTGCCCCCCCCCCCCCCCCCCCCAGCAAATGTGTATAGTCAGCTCGAAAGGCACAGCTTGTGTGCTGACGTGCAAAGCCAAGTCAAAACCCCGCGCTTGGCGCTCCCTCCTAACTTTCTGGCTTGTCCAAGTCTAAATATTGACATTGCTCCTCAGGCTGAGATGTTTGATACTGCTGAACCGCTGAGGATAGAAACGTCGCAGTTAACAGTGCGATTTAATGATACATCTTTACATAGTCGTGCCTTCCCTTTCACTTTTTTTTTTGGGGGGGGGAAGCGTCGGATTCCCTTGTCTGTACATCTTTCCCCACTTCCCTACCTATGTTGTTCTCCCCGGAAGCTGAGCACAGAGACAAGGTAAGGTAATTGGCAAGCCCCTCATGGCAGCTCCTACTGTTGTCACAGCAACTCAAAACAGACTCCGTAGACACGGGGGGAGGGGGAGTGAGGTGAGGGGTGGAGGAGGGGCGCCAAACTCTGGGCTGACCGGTCAATTCTCGCGGGGCTGCAAGCGCCAAAGGTGCTAGCGTATCCCCTTTTGCAAGTCCTCGGTTTCCCCACCACTGTCCCTCGAAAGAAAAGAGCATTCTTGTAGGCGCGGCACCCCGCTCCCCGCCTTTTAAGGGTGCCTTTTGTACATTTTTCTTAGTTCCAAGTTAGGGGTGCGGCTGTGACAGCGCTCCTAGAAATTTTTTTCTGCTTGCCTTTACGTGGGGTCTGCAGCCTCGCAGAGCGGCGAATGCTCCCCCACAGTTCGGTCCCATACCTCTCTCTTTCGGGACGCTGCTGGCCGCGTGGCGCGGTCCCTGCCCCCCACATGCCAACCTCTGGGGACCGGGTGGAGGGGGCTGCGGAGCGGCTCTTGGGAGAAGTTTCATACCGTAGCGCACTCACGACACAGAACCTACCCTGAAGCCGAGCGAGACGCGAGCTCTCGGCGCCTTCAAGGGCTGGGGGGGGGGGGGGAGTGGGAGGGGGGCGCCACTCAGCAGCAGCCACGAAGGCGAGCGGTCGCGGGTGTGCGGGGCCCCTGCGCGCGGCGCGCCGCCCGCCGCCCAACTTTGCACAAAGGCAGCATGGCAGTGCCTCGCCTTGTGGGCTCTCCTAGCACCGTGGCCGCTCTTCCCGGTCCGGGGCAAGAGGGGCTCACCCGGTGCCACCCCCCAGCCCTCCTTTTCTCCTCCTGCCCCCACCCTGCTCCCAGGCGGGGCAGCGGGGCGGAACAGAGAGCCGGGCACCTAGCTCCACCGCGGTGGCTGCCGCGGCTAGCGTTGTGACGTTAGCAGCTTTCGCGGCTATTTATATCCACACGATTGGATTTCATTCATGAAACCAGGGCCTGGTGTGTCTGTGCGCTGGGGTGCGGACTGCAAAGGTGCCTCGGCTTTACGTAGACCGGGGGAGCCCACGCTCGGAGCGGCATTGTCCCGCACCAACCTGCGCAAACATGGGAGACCCAAGCCCTTCTGCCACGCTGCCCGGAGGGGAGGGTTAGGGCGATCCCTTTCCCCGTCCTCCATCCCCACCCTCCCACCCATTCCCGCACATCCGCTGGACCTTTGTCCCAGGCTCTGGAAAAGTAAGTTGGGCCACTAACCGGCTGGGCAGCATGTTTTTCTTCCCCCTAGGAGCTGACCGGCCGCGGACTCCGAGGGAGGACATTGGCTTTTGTTTCAAAACCCAGCCCAGCTGCTGACTAAGGGCTGCGTTAGCCCAGCCTCCTCCTCCCCTGGGCGGCTGCACGTGCTGGGAGGCTCCCCCTCTGGGTTACCTTCCTCTGCGACTTGGCTTATGGGCTCCCGGCTGGAGGCGTAGAGACACACCGGCTACCCCTGACCCGCGTAAAGAAGCGATTTAGAACCTCCTACAAATGGCAGAATGAGGGGATGAAATTGACTTCTGGTGGCTCAGAGTTCTTGGAAGCCCATGACAGCCCATCTCTCCTGATGAAAACTCTTCTCACTCTTTCAGGCAGACTGTGAGCTCTGACGATAGGATCACGGGTAGTTTTCATGCATTCATATAACAAATACTTCTTGAGTGCCGATGGTTTGTCAGGTACTCTGGGTAGGTGACAGTGAACACAATGAACTTGATTCCTGGCCTCAGAAAGCTTTCAGTCTACTTGCTAAAATTAATGTGCCTTAAACCCTGTCACTTCTAGCCTATAAACAGGCAATGCAGGGAGAAAGCTATGGGTTCAGCCACCTTAGGGGATTTATCCATTTAATAAATCTTTATTGAGGAGGCAGTGTACCAGTACTGAGCATATGCATATGGCTCTGATGTTTCCTTGCCCTCAGGGAGTTCTCAGGTAATGTGTTTCTGAGATATTGAAGGGTTGGGGAAAATACAGTTACAGTCTAATATAAGGGCTATTTGTATGTGTGTGTGTTATCCCCCAAAAATAGATCTGAAAAATTCCTAAAAGCAAAAATCCCTCCATCTCTCAGTTTTGTTTTTTTTTCCCCCTAGGAAACTATCTTCGGTTTCCCAGGTGGAATACTGTCCCTCCCCAGGATTCCTAGATCACTTTCAGTCAACTGGGTATTCCAAACCTTCCCCACTAGTTTATATTCTCCTCGGAGGGAAAGCCCAGCTTGGTGCTTTTGGAATTCCCCAGAGATCCCAGGACATAATGGAATTCAATGTTTTTTACAAGTAAGCCATCCTTACCACATTGCCTTTGGAAATGGAGTTATCAGACCCTAATCTGTGATATTTTGGAGAGAGGGTAATGAAAATCAAGTACAGTCTACTTTAAGAACTTCAAGACAGATACATGAGGAGGCAATCACTCACTTGACACATAACTGAGTTCCCTTAGTCTATTTAAAAACAATTCCAGTTTGGAAGGTTTGATCAATATGCGTCTTTTCAGGAACACAATTCTTGGGAAAAAGTAATTAACCCTGTTCACTCCTAGCAATCAGTTCTCATTGCAAGTCATTTGTCTTCACACTGCCCTGGAGGCTAAGAAATAGGGTAGAGAGGCAAAAGGAATGGGAACCTAGGTGTATGTCAGCCTTCATATGTGGCAAGCAGTGGGCTAGGTGCTTTGAAACACATTTTCTCATTTAATCCCCATAGCAACCGGTGAGGGAGAAGCTATTATTAGCACAACCATTTTATAGATGAGGAAACTGCAGCATTGAGAGGTAAGTAATTTTCTGAAGTTTCAACAGTTGCGTTTGCACTTGGATGGGCCTATTTGTACAGTATAATCCTGATTTTATCATTAAATTGCTTTTTAACATCTTGTGTTTCCTCAGTTTCCTCCATTTCTTCAGTTAAAAATAGAAAAGAATTAAGTGACTTCTCTTAAGCAATAGGCATTACTGGGACCAGAAATTCAACATTTCAATGAAACCCTCCCTACATTTCAAAGATTTCAGTTGGAAGGCTCACCTCTCAGCTGTCGCCCTCTAGCCCTAGGGGATGCCAAGGCTTCATAGGCCTTACAAAGGGAGTTCCTTCTAGGAGGGTAAAGAACAGATCAGTTATCTAGAAGTGATACAATTGGATGCCTAAAGGTGCGGCAGAAGGAAAGCTGTTCTGGGAACTCCTTCCAAATAAAGGCAGTCATCTGTGGAAGAAATTGCTACAATGGTGCTATGCAATCCCAAATTATACCTATAAAACTTATTCTGGGAAAGTTGGAGAAAATGCAGCAAGTATTATTGGGCTTTATTTTGCCAAAAGGAAGGGAGAGAAAAGGAACAACAGTAAATAACCCCTGGACTCACTGCCATAAATGTTTCCTAATCTTTATCTTAGCACAGAATACAACTACTGTCTGCCAAAAATACTGCTTGCTAATAAAATAATATTCACTTTTAATAAATATAAAAAATGGTACCTAGGTAAAACTTTCATTGTGTATTTAAGCACTTTTAGGTTTGTGCTGAACAAAAGTGATTTAACATTTTTTGACAGGCTTTTATGGTATATATATTTTACCAAAATTATAGGATTAAAAACATCCCATAATTAAGATGCAGAAATGTTCTATTATCATGTAAGAACTTCCTAGTGCTACCTCTTTGTCTTTATATTTCTCCCCCAACCGTTAATCTGTTCTCCTTCTCTGTAGTTTTGCTGTTTTGGGACTGTTATTTAAATGAGGTCTTACATTTTTATTTTGAGATTGACTTTTTTTTTTAATTAAGCATGATGCCCCTGGGGTCCATCCAAATTAAAGGTGTGTATCAATAGTTTATTTCTTTTTATTGGTGAGTAATATTCCATGGTATGGATGTACCGGATTTGTTCAATCATCTCTCTATTGAAGGACATTTATTTCTAGTCTTTTGCTATTACAAATATAGCCACTGTGAACATTTATCTATAAGTTTTTGCGTGAACATGAGTTTTTATTTCTTTGGGATGAATGCCAAAGATTATGATTACTGTGTTGAATGCTAAGCTTTAAAAGAAGCAGTCACCTATTTTCCAGAGTGGCTGTAGCATTTCACATTCTCACCAACAATGCAGGAGAAATCCAGTTTGTCTACATACTCACCATCAGTTGGTACTATCACTATGAATATATTTAAATTTCAGCTGTTAATTTTGTGAAGGGATAGTTCACTGTGGTTTTAACTTACATTTCCCTAATGGCTAAAGATGCTGAATATCTTTTCACGGGCTTATTTGCCATTTTACACCTTTTTGCTGAGGTGTTTATGTCTCTTGCCTGTTTTATAACTAAGATTGTTCTTTTTCTGTTGTGCTTTGAGTGTTCTTTATATATTCTAGCCTTAGAATTTTTAAATACTACTTCAAGATATCAATTTTCACTTAAATCACTTGTTCAACATTCGTATTGGCAGCAGTTTTAGGGAATATTCTCAAGCATAGTAAGTACATACAACTCGTACAGAGAGGGTTTTTCAGGCTCATAGGTTAAACAGTTGCACTTCAGCGGTCCCCAACCGACACTGTGACCCGGCACCGAGGTGCAGATCTCCTGGCCCCAGGCGCGGTGCCGACAGGTGAGGGCAACAAGGAGCCCTAGGGCTGGCCTTCTGCGCAGACGCAGATGCTCTGCCTCAGGCGCAGGGCGGGGCTCGGAGGAGCTGAGTGGGGGCCTAGCGGGTCCCCAGCCGGGAGAAGGCTCACCGGCGGCGGTGGCGGCGGTGATGGACGCCTGAGAGGAAGACAGCTTCACGCTGTTCGCCTCTTCCACCTCGGATACAGAATTTGATGCTGCCGTTGGCTATTAGGGCATTATCATGGATGATGGTCGAATTTCAGGTGGTACAGAGCAGTTTCGTGACCCGTACTACCAGAAGTTTGAAGACATGGAAGAAAATAAATTCACCTCCACGCCTATTTTTAACCGATATATTTCTGTGATAGAAGGGCATATTTAAGAAAAAAATGGCGGCTTTCACAAAATTCCGACGTGGTAAAAATGAAGTGGCTGGTGACATATCGGATGCGCAGCTCACGTCTATGGATTTCTGGCTCCCAAAGAAGTGTTTTTGCACTGCAGGACAGAAAAATGCCGGGGACTCACACAGTGATTTAGTGGCGACTTCCTTGTGCAAGCCATCTTGCATTCCAGCCTCCAGGAGGATCCAGGGTCAGCCTGGACAGCGCAGGCCAGTAGGTTGGAAACGGCTTTGGCCAATAATGACGGCAAGGACAGACTGTCCTGGAGCCCCTCGTTAATGCTAACTATTGACCAGTCAAAAAGAAAATATGACCCTCTCGAGAACTCTGCTTCTCCTGGAACACCTCCTTGTATTCAGTAAATCTACTACTCCTGTCAGAGTAAAACCTCTCCCAGGTGCTTGTGAGTCAGACTACAACCGACCCGATGATGTCAAGCATTGCACCTGGGGCCCCTTCCAGCATCAAGGTTGGTGTCTCACCCACATGGAGTAACTTACAGTCTCCAGTGGTCTCTATGTCAAATACTATAGGCAGGCTTTGCACCAATCTTCTGTGTGCTCACAGAGCTTTGGCTTAGGTAAGAGTTTCAGTCTTTTAGCCTTAATGGCCTCCCTATGTGGGATTTTTGACTGTTTGGGAATTTATGACTGATGTCATAAATCAGCTCTTGAGATTTCTGAAGCTGTTCTGCCATTGACCCAGGAAAATCAGAGCTAGTCTTGACTGCGGAATTCAACGCAGTCAGTTCTTAGGTAAAGGAAAGAGATCTCCTTTACCTAAAACTATAAGTGAAAATTAACTCCTGGTCTTGGTTTGTAGTCTTGTTGTCACTATTGGTCTTGATGTAGATTCTAGGAGAACCTTCTTTTTTTAGCATCACTTTTGAAAACTATATTTTTATAGATGGACATTTAGGCCAATCTAGTGGAGCTAATCTTGGAATTTCCATGATTACCCACTTAAAAATTGAGGCATTAGATGATGTTCTAGTTTCCCAGCTGCTAAAACAAATACTGTACAATGGGCTGACTTAATAATGGGAATTTATTGGCTCACGTTTTCAGAAGGGAGAAGGCTTGCTTCCTCCTGGAATTGGTATCTGTGGCTGGTGAGCAATCTTTGGAGCTTCTGGCTTTTCTGTCACATGACAATGCACATGGCGGTGTCTTCTTTCTCTTCCTGGTTCCATATGGCTGCTTCCTGTGGCTTCTCTATGTCCAAATTTCACTTTGTTTATAAAGGACTCTAGTAATCCAGATTAAAACCCAATTTGATTCAATTAGGCCACATTTTAACTGAAGTAACTTCTTCAAGATATACTATTTACAATGGGCCCAACCCACAGGGCCAGGGGTTGGGACCTGAACCTTCTTTTGTGTGGAGGTAGGGGGGCGGGTAGAGGGTTGGGGCATGATTCAATCCCTAACAGATGCTGTCTGCTTTCCAGTTGTTAGTGCTCTGAAGGCAAAATACTTTCTACATTGGAATTCCTGTTTTACTGGGCACCAATGAATGTGTGCTATGTGCTGGAAATAGATGAGATTTCTTATAGCACGTTAAGTGTAATTGTGCAAGTTTGCAGAAAATCCTTTCTGTATGGGTCTATTCATTAGGTTTTCTTTTGGGGTAGGGGTTTCCTAAAAATGTGATACTGTAAGCCGTGGAATTCTAACTGAATTCTTGTCAAAATCTCTGCTACCAAGATAGTGGGCCACTGGTCTAGATCAGCATGAAAAAAGAGGAGAAAGCAAACAATTTTAATGGTCATCTGTCAGGCTTTGGCTGAGTAAAATGTTTAGTATGACATTACTAATTAGAGAATATGTGTTGTACTTCTAGGAAGAAGAAAAACAGTAGTTTCATTTGTTTCGCATTTGATTTAATGCGAATCTGATTTTTTTAAGTAAAAAGATTCTGTACTAGAAGATGCTTGTCAACATTTGAAAAGGACATTTGCTTCAGGAATAGCTTTCACCTAAAAGCTAGAAGTAAAAATTAACTCCTGGTCTTAGTCTGCAGTCCTATTATCACTATTGGTCCTATTTCTAATATTATAAAAGGTGTTAATGCTAGATTTCGACTTTATCTAATAAAAAAAATTACAAGATTTATATGTCATAGCATGTTTAAGGCTGTCATACTTGACTGTTTCATAGAATAAATACAAAACTGTGTTCTTTACTAAATAAATAGGAAAACCAAACAAGAGAAGGAAAACAGAGTTGTATTCTGGACATTCCACATACTAACCATGCAATTCTGTGGTAGTTCCTTAACTCACTCTACCTCAATAAAATAGGGGCAGGAATAAGAACTTTCTAAACAGTTGCTAAGAGGAGTAAATGAAATAATGCATGTGAAAATGTCTTGTAAAATGTAAAGTTCTGTATACAATGGTAATTGTAAAACTGTGCTCCATAGGAGCTCATATTAACTTACTGTGCATTATGGATGATTATTTGATTTGGGGCTACCAAAGAATAATAATATAGGAACTTTATAATTCCCTCAATTGTTTTTGCCAATTACTGATTGTAAGCATTATAAATAATAACCTCCAATTTTATATGGTACATAGTTTAACATTTGAGGTTTGCGTTTTTTGTTCTGCCATTGACTTTGCACTGCTTGGCACCATCTGTAGAAGTGAGCTAAACCACATGGAGAGAATAGAAAAATAAATGAACTACACATATACATGGTCCATTTCAGAAAAATAATTTACCTATCTTCCTATCTCATTTTTCTGCTTACCTAATTTGATGGTTATATTCTGGTGTCAGCTTGGCCGAGTGATTATGCCCAGTTGTCTGAACAGGCAAGCACTGGCCTGACTGCTGCTACAAGGATATTTCATGGCCGGATTGTAGACTGGAAGGCTGGTGTATGAAATCATCAGTCTGTGGCTGATTACATTTGTGATCAACCACAGTGTGTCTCCCCCAACAAGATAATCCAATCGGTTGGAAGTTTTTAAGGAAGAAGAGAGACTCTTTCACTACTATTTCAGCCAGCGAGACTCTTCTGTGGAGTTTGTCCAGAACCTACATTGGATATGCCAGCTTCACAGTCTGCCCTGTGGATTTTGGATTCTTCCATTCCCATGGTTGCATGAGACAACTTTATAAATCTCATATTTACAGATCTCTCCCTGTTGGTTCTGTTTCTCTAGAGAACCCTGATGAACACAGCTTGGTCTCAGGAATGGTTCTTGAGAAACAGAATCTTAAAATTGGGTTTTTACAATTGATTTTCTATTCTGACTAGACTCAGAGGCACTAATGGCCCTGTTTGCAATATCAAGATGGCACCAACAGTCCATGGGGTGAGTTGGCAAAAGAGATACTCTAAATACCACATTAGATTCTGCTAATGGTTTGCTTATATGAGGCAAGGCTCTGGGTGAGAATGTTTTGACACCTTTATGGAGTTTTGTGGAATTATGAGATATAATGATTTTTTCCAGTTGTTAGATACCTTGGATATAGTGTTGAGGGAAAAGGATGAGCTGAAGGCTTCAAATTTGCACCTTAAGCACTGTGTGAACGATGTAAAAGTTTACATGTGTACCCAGAAAGAAAATCTTATTTCTGGTGGTCTTAGACTTGAGATCTTTGAAAACCAGACTCAAAGCCTCATTGTGTGAGGAGGAGATTTACAACCTGAACTAAAATCTCAACCTTGTAGGGTGTGTGTTATTAAAGTAAGGGCTTTGATTGTAAAAGAATGGGATCCTGACACATGGGATGGAGATATATGGATTGATAATGATGGTGATGAGAAGACGTGATCCCTGGAATCTGCTGAGCCTTTGCTAGATAGATCTGGGATGGAGATATATGGCTTGATAATGATGATGATGGGAAGACGAGATCCCTGGAATCTGCTGAGCCTTTGATAGATAGACCTGTAATGGACTGCCCTGAAGAAAGAGCTTCTGGACTTCCAGCCTGTCTTGAGGATACAGCTTCCTGGTCTCCAGTCTCCCCAGACAAGCCTGCCATCTAAAGTCTACTTAATGAGATTAACCCCTCAGTGCTTGCTAACCCTGTAACCACCTCCCCTGGAGAAACAGCCCTCACTCCTCTGTCTGGAGCAACTAATCCTGTTTCACCAGATGAAACTGCAACAGAATACCCTGATGTAACTGGCTTGAAAAACACTTCTATTTATTTTCATGACCCACCTCCACCACCTCTCTTTTCTTCAAGACTTATCACTTGATTAAGTCCCAAAAGGCTGAAAGGTGAGGTATAAAGTGTGACCCATGAGGAGGTATGCTATACTCCAAAAGAACTGCATGAGTTTTCCAATGTCTGTAGACAGAAATCAGGGGAGTACGTGTGGGAAGGGATATTAAGGGTGTGGGATAATGGTAGAAGGAATATAAATTGGATCAACCTATCAATTTTATTGATATGGGCTCACTGAGCAGAAATTCTGCATTCAGTATTGTAGCTCAAGGGGTTAGAAAGGGTGTTAATAGTTTGTTTGGATGGTTGGCTGAAACATGGATCCAAAGTTGGCCGACATTATCTGAGGTCGAAAGCCAAAACTGCCTTGGTTATAATATAGATGAGGGGATCCAGAGGCTTAGACAGATTGGCATGTTATAGTGGATTTATCATGGAAGCCCTCTTCACACATCCCAGGGATGTTCAGAGGACACATCTTTCCCCAGATCCTTGAGAAATAAATTTGTGAGGCTAGCTCCATCATCCCTGAAGACCTCTGTGGTTGACCTTCTCTGTATGTCAGATATTACTGTGGGAACTGCTGTCACTGAGCTGGAATCTTTAAACACAATGGGGAATGATTGGATCCTGAGTTGGCAGAAGCCATGTGACAGTCAATCACCATAGACAAGGTGGGCATGGCCACCATAATGGACAGCAGACGCAAAGCAGCAGTAAAAATAATCTGACTTGCTGAGACTTGTGGCATTGGTCTACTATCCCAAAATAGTGGTCTTACCATAATAGCTGTCATTCCACGAATCAGTGAACTAATTTGGGGATTCTGCCAGTTGCTAAGTATGTCGATTCCAATTATACATTCTGGAACTAGGGAAATAACCACAGAATGGGTCCAGAGACTCACTGAACCCACTGTGAGAAAGATCTGTGCTAAAAACTCCATCTATCGCCTGACCTCCACAAGCCCCTCCTCTGATTTGTGGACCAAAGTGACATTTTGGGTCTTCTGGAATTAGTGTCTCTTCAGAGCCACTAAATCAACACATTGTTGGTACCTAGTATGCAGCTTTTGATCTGGCAAATGTTTTTTTTTTCTCAATAGCTGTCAGTTAAGACCACCAGAAATAGTTTGCATTCAACTGGCAAGGCCAGCAGATTACCTATCCCTACCTAGGAAAATAGTGAATCAGAAGCAATACCACTGGCTAGTAGATCATGGGGTACCTAGAAGCAAAATATGTGTGCAGTCTACTAAATTCATGTTTGAGCTGTATAAGCAGAAGTATTGTAGATCAAGTGAACAGAAGTCTAACTTGAATTACACAAAGAAAGAGTCATGGCTTGAGACAGTTTACAGACCCAGAGCCCCTTGAGTAAGGGAGGGCTGGGTTCCCTTAAGGAAGGCCACTGCCTAAAATTTATATTGCTAACCTTCGCCCCCAGCCTTCCCCAAGGAGATCCACAGCCTTTTACCAGGTGACTTTGCACTGGGTAAAAGAAAATGATCAGATTTTTGGGGGCTTATTGGACACTGGCTCTGAAGAGACACTAATTCCAGGAGACCCAAAATGTCACTTTGGTCCATAAATCAGAGTAGGGGCTTATGTAGGTCAGGCGATAGATGGAGTTTTTAGCACAGGTCTTTCTCACAGTGGGTCCAGTGGGTCTCTGGACCCATTCTGTGGTTATTTCCCTAGTTCCAGAATGTATAATTGGAATCGACATACTTAGCAACTGGCAGAATCCCCAAATTAGTTCACTGATTTGTGGAATGAGGGCTATTATCGTAGGAAAGGCCAAGTGGAAGCCACTAGAACTATCCCTACTAGCAAAATAGTGAATCAGAAGCAATACCATATTCCTGGAGGAATTGCAGAGATTAGTGCCACTGTTAAGGACTTGAAGAATGCAGGGGTGGTGACTCCTACCACATTCCTATTCAACTCTCCTATTTGGCCTGTGCATAAAACAGATCGGACTTGGAGGATGACAGTGGATTATCATAAATTTAACCAGGTAGTGAGATCAATGCAGCTGTTGTTCCAGATGTGGTATCATTGCTTGAGCAAATCAACACATTGTTGTACCTAGTATGCAGCTTTTGATCTGGCAAATGTTTTTTTTTTCTCAAAAGGTGTCAGTTAAGACCACCAGAAACAGTTTGCATTCAACTGGAAAGGCCAGCAGATTACCTGCCCTGTCCTGCCTGAGGGGTATATTACTTCTCCCACCTATGTCACAATCTTGTTTGCAGAAACCTTGAACATTTCCCCCTCCTACAAGACATCATAGTGGTCTATTATATTGATGATAACATGCTGATTGGACCTAGTGAGCAAGAAGTGGCAACTACTATAGACTTATTTGCTTGTCAGGGTATGGGAGATAAACTCAACAAAAATACAGGAGCCTTCCACTTCAGTGAAATTTCTAGGTGTCCAGTGGTGTGGGGCATATTGAGATATCCCTTCTAAGGTGATCTAGCCCCTCCTATGACCAAAAAAGAGGCACAATACCTAATTGGCCCCTTTGGATTTTGGAGACAACATATTCCTCATTTGGGTGTGCTACTTCAGCCCATTTACTGAGTGACCAGGAAAGCTGCTAGTTTTTTTTTTTTTTTCTTTACATGGGCAGGCACCAGGAATCGAACCCAGATCCTCTGACATGGCAGACAAGCGTTCTTGCCTGCTGAGCCACAGTGGCCTGCCCAAAGCTGCTAGTTTTGAGTGGGGATCAAAACAAGAGGAACCTCTGCAACATGTCCAGGATGCTGTGCAAACTGCTCTACCACTTTGGCCATGTGATCTAGCAGATTCAATGCTGCTGGAGGTGTCAGTGCCAAATAGGGATGCTGCATGGAGCCTTTGGCAGGCCCCTATAGGAGAATCACAATGCAGATCCTTAAGATTTTGGAGCAAAGCTTTACCATCCACTGCAGATAAGTACTCTCATTTTTTTTTTTTTTTAAACATGGGCAGGCACTGGGAAACGAACCCGGGTCTCCGGCATGACAGGCAAGAACTCTGCCTGCTGAGCCACTGTGGCCCACCCAGTACTCTCCTTTTGAGAAACAGCTTTTAGCTTACTACTGGGTCTTAGTAGAGACTGAACGCTTCACCATGGGCCACCAAGTTACCATGAGACCTGATTTGCCTATCATGAGCTGGGTGTTGTCTGACCCAAGTCATAAAGTTGGGCATGCAGAGCAGCACTCCGTCATAAAATGGAAATGGTATATGAGAGATAGCCTTGAGCAGGTCCTGAAGGCATAAGTGGGTTACTCAAGCAAGTGGTGCAAATACCCATGGCCCCAAATCCTGCCTCATTACCTTCTCTTTCCCAAACTAGAGCTATGGCCTCTTGGGGAGTTCCTTACAGTCGTTTGACTGAGGAAGAGAAAACTCGGGCTTGGTTTACAGATGGTTCAGTGCAATATGCAGGGATCACCTGGAAGTGGACAGCTACAGTACCACAACCCCATTCTGGGATGCCCGTAAAGGACAGTGGTAAGGGGCAATACTTCCAGTGGGCAGAACTTTGAGCAGTGCACCTGATTGTTCATTTTGCTTGGAAGGAGAACTGGCCAGAGGTGCGTTTGTATATTGACTCATGGGCTGTTGTTAATGATTTGGCTGGATAGTCAGAGATTTAGAAGGGGCATGATTGGAAAATTGGTGAGAAAGAGGTCTGGGGAAGAGGTATGTGGATAGACCTTTCTGAGCGGGCAAAGAACATGAAGATATTTGTGTCCTATGTGAATGTTCACCAGAAGGTGACTTCAGCAGAGGAAGGTTTTAATAATCAAGTGGATAAGATGACCCATACTGTGGATACAGGTTATCCTCTTTCCTCAGCCATACCTGCCATTGCCCAATGAGCTCATGAACAAAGTGGGCATGGTGGTGGGGATAAAGGTTGTGCATGGGCTCAGCAACATGGACTTCCACTCATCAAGGCCAACTTGGCTATGGCCACTGCAGAGTGCCCAATCTGCCAGCAGCAGAGACCCACACTCACTCCCCAATATGGTACCATCCCCCAAGGTGATCAGCCTGCTACCTGGTGGCATTTTGATTACATTGGACCATTTTCATCATGAAAGGGGCTGTGATTTGTTCTAACTGGAATAGACACATACTCCGGACAGGGTTTGCTTTCCCTGTGTACAATACTTCCACAAAATACTACCATCCATGGACTTATAGAATGCCTAATCCACCATCATGGTATTCCACACAGCATTGCTTCTGATGGAGCAACCCACTTCACAGCAAATGAAATGCAGGAATGGGCACATGCTCGTGGAATTCTCTGGCCTTACTAAGCTCCCCCTCATCCAGAGGCAGCTGGGTTGACAGACAGTGGAATGACCTTTTAAAGATCCAATTACAGTGCCAACTTGGTGGCAATACCTTGCAGGGACGGGGCACTGTTCTCCAGGAGGCTGTGTATGCTTTGAATTAGTGTCCACTCTATGGTGCTGCTTCTCCTATAGCCAGGATTCATAGGTTCAGGAATCAAGGGGTGGAAATGGGAGTGGCACCACTCACTGTCACCCCTAGTGATCCCTTAGGAAAATTTTTGCTTCTTGTCCCTGAAACTTTAAGGTCTGCTGGTTTACATGTCTTAATTCCAAAAGGAGGAGTGTTCCTTTTAGGAGACACAACAAAAATTCCATTGAACTGGAAATTAAGACTACCACCTGACCTCTTTGGGCTTCTTATGCCATTGAATCATCATGCACAAAAGGGGACATGGGATGATTGATTCTGACTATCAAGGGGAAATAGGACTGCAACTACACAGTGGAGATAAAGAAGAATTTTCCTGGAATACAGAAGATCCCCTAGGGCATCTCTTAGTACTACCATGCTCTGTCCTTAAAGTCAATGGAAAACTGCAACAACCCAATCCAGGCAGGACTACCAATGGCCCAGAAATTTCAGAAATGAAGGCCTGGGTCACCTCACCTGGCAAAGAACCACAGCCAGCTGAGGCGCTTACTGAGGATAAAGGAAATATGGGATGGATAGTAGAAGAAGTTAGTGTTAAATATAAACTATGACCATGTGACAAGTTACAGAAATGAGGACTGTGATTGTATGAATATTTCCTCCCTGTTTTGTTATGAGTTTGTATGCATTTGTACATAAGCAAATATCTTGTTTTCCTCTTATCATATGACATAGGTTGTATTGTTCATGGTATAGTATTTAAGAGATAGGATATGAAATTTAAGAGTGAATTTTACCTAAGGATTTGCACTCTATTCTGGAGAGATGTAGTACATTTCTGGGTGTATGCAGGATGGTTGAGTATTGTTAGTTGAAACATATGTCTGTTATTGTGTTCTGTTTGGAAATTAAGTATGTTTCAAGGTAATGTGTTTGGCTGCTGAGTTGACAAGGGGTGGACTGTGATGGTTAGGTTCTGGTGTCAACTTGGCTGTGTGATTATGCCCAGTTGTTTGGTCAGGCAAACACTGGCCTGACTGTTGCTGCAAGGATATTTTGTGACTGGTTGATAAACTGGAAGGCTGGTATATTAAATTATGAGTCAGTTGATTGTATCTATGATCGATTACATCTGCAGTCAACTAAGGCATGTAACCCACCACAAGATAATCCAATCAGTCAAAGACTTTTAAGGAAGAAGAGAAACTCTTTCACTTCTTCTTTAGCCAGCGAGCCTCTCCTGTGAGTTCTTCCAAACCCTTCATTGGAGCCACCAGCTTCGTAGCCTGCCCTGTGAATTTTGGACTCTTCCATTCCCAGGTTGCATGAGACACCTTTATAAATCTCTATTTACACATCTCTCCTGTTGGTTCGATTTCTCTAGCGAACCCTGACTAGCATAACTAACATCTTTAATATACATGCCATTTAATCTTCACCATTATATTTATAATTATTACCTCATCTTGAGAGTTAGGAAATGAAGTCTCCCAGAGGGTAAGTGATTTGTTCTATGTTGGCAGAGGAGAAACCAGAATTCTAACCCATATCTGAACATGTGTAAGTAAATATTCTGAAGGAATTTAATTACACTGAATACACTAACTTGTGTATAGCTGACATTAAAAAATATTTTTGTTAAGATATCTTCACGTACCATACATCCATCTAAAGTATCAATGAGTGGCTTACAATATCATTACATAGTTAGGTATTCATCACCATGATCATTTTTAGGACATTTACATCACTCTAGGAAAAGAAATAAAAAGAAAAAAGAAAAGAAAAAAAAGACCCCATACAGCCCACATGCCTTATCTCTCCCTCCCATATAGATAATATTTTAAAAGGAATAAGGATTTTTTAGAAATAACAATTCCCTGCAATGAGACCTACCAATCAGTCCCCAGAAGAAAGCTGAATTGTGAGGCTTTTCCATATTTGGCACCACTCCTTCTTCCATAAAGTTTCCTTATCTAGAAAGCTTAGAGGACCTGATTTCTTACACTGAAGTCAAGGACATCTGTTTCTGTGCACACAGTTTCAGTCTCTCCTTAGCTCTGTAATTATTTATATTTACTTAGTATTCCACATAGCCTAAATTTACATCTTGGTAAACTCCCCTGTATGGACAACTGTTTAACTGTATCACATGTGAGCAACACAAGCAGTTAAACACCTCAGGATCACTGTTGAAAGGGCATAATCTCTTATCTTGTGAATACAAGCTCATGACTTCTGGGATCAGGGACAAAGTCTCATTTCCTATTACAGCATCAATTTTAGAGAAGCCTGAAGGTTTGGTGAGAGGTATTGGAAATAAGAGATACTAGTATGCATGAATAAGTAATAGGCACCAAGATCACTGCTTGACTTTTTAATCTGTTATAATACTAGTTAATATTTAATGAGCACTCCCTATGTGTTGAGGATGGTGCCAAGTGCATTTATACTCACACTCATTAAATCTTCCTAATGACTTTTCGAAGGAGGTAGCACTATCGTCCCCATTTGATAGATGAGGAAGCTGAGGATCAGAAAGGTCAAGTCATTTATTTGCCAGACGTCAAATGCTTAGGTAAGTATTATTTATCTTAAAGTAGGAACTCCTAAAAGAGAAGATTCTACTTTCATATAGTTAGCACTTTATATTTATAATTTCTTATTCATTCAGTGAAGATAATTCTGACAATAATGTCTGACATCACACTCTGTATACAGACTTATAGGCTATAGCTACTCTCGAAATTGAATATCGACTCTGGTTGTCTAATATTTTATATTTTAAAAAAGTTCAGATAGCTTAAAGGGCAGATAGAATTAAAGAGATCTGATTTTTATGAGGTAACGACTTCAGGATCCTCAGGGTCCTTGACGAGATGGCCAATACTTGTGGATTAACAATTCATAGAAAACTCATGCTTTATGGGAAAAGATAAACTTTCATCTCTAGTTTATTCCTTGGTATTTCTTTAAGAAATTAAATTCTTTCTTCATTTTGTAGTGAAAGAAAGAGGGTACTACAGTGCTTTCATCTTGTGCCTACAATGTCAGCCTGAAGAGAATAGAAGGGAATGCTATGCAGAAAAATACACAGCCAATTTTAACTTATTATTTTGAAATTTGATTTAAATATGTGTGTAATGTGGGTAAGGTAGTGTGCCAATTTGAACCTGTGGTGTACCCCAGAAAAGCTATATCCTTTAATCCTCATTCAGTATTGATGGGTGGAAGCTTTTTGATTACCCGTGGAGATGTGACCCACACAACGGCGGGTGGTAACTTTTGATCAGATGGTTTCTATGGAGTTGTGTCTCCACCCATTCATGGTGGTTGCTTCTTGGAGCCCTTTAAGAGGGAACCATTTTGGAAAAAGCTTTAGAGCCCACGTAGTCAGAGACCTTTGGAGATGAAGAAGGAAAACGTCCCCCAGGGAGCTGTATGAAATAAGAAGCTGGGAGAGAAAGCTAGCAGACTTCAACAACGTGCCCTTCCAGTTGAGAGAAGAACCCTGAACGTCATTGGCCTTCTTGAATCGAGGAAAAACCCTGGATGCCCTAGACTGGACATTTCTGTAGCCTTGCTTTAATTTGGACATTTTCACAGCCTTAGAACATGTGACTTTTCAACCTAATAAATTCCCCTTTTTAAAAGCCATTCTGTTTCTGGTATATTGCATTCTGGCAGCTTGCAAACTAGAACAGGAAATGAGTTAGGCTTCTAATGTATCATTACCAGTTATTCAGGTAAAGAATATTTCTTGATGTCAAATGTAATAAGAACTCAAGCCTAACTATTATCAACTCCTGTGGGAGAATTTCCTTGGGCAAATCAGTGCACTTCTCTCAGGGCTCAGTTTCCTCATCTGTAAAATGAAATTGCTCAGACTGGATGAAAGAGTTTACAGCAGTCTAGTGTTTCACAATGATTAAAGTTTGGCTGCAACCCCAGTGCTCAGAGAGGATGGAGTCTAGCTCCAATGTTTGGGGAGAGTATAGCCACCACCCCAATCTTGGAAAGGTTGAACCTACTCTCCAATTTTCCTTCAGAATGTGGATGCCACTTCAGTATTCAGAGAGAGTAGGACATGGACCCTGGTGTTCAGAGAGCAGGCTGTTTCCCTAGTGCTTAGAAAGAGTGGGCTGCCACTCCAGCAGGCCCAGAAAACACAACATTGCTCCACAGGTGACTCTAAGACTTTAAAATCAAGTGGTGTTTGCCCTGCCGTGTTTTGGACTTGCTTGGAAGCAAAGACCCTTGTTTTCCTTCCAATTTCTCCCTTCTGTAGTGGGAATGTGTATGTCCTATACTTAGCCCACCATTGTGTTTTTGAAGCAGAAGAGTTGTTTTTTCTATGTATCACTGGTCCACAGATAGAGAGGAATTTGCCCCAGGATGGACCACAGCTATAATTGATTTTGATGAGTCTTTGGACTTAGAGTTGTTACTTAAGTGTCTTAAGGCTTTTGGGATGTTGTGAGGGAAAGAATGTATTTTGTATGTGGGAAGAACATTTCTTTTTGAGTTCCAGAGAGCAGACTGTAGTAGGTTGAATTATGTACCCCAACAAACACACATTCTTCATCTTAATCTGCATCCTTGTAGATGTGAACCCATTTTAAACAGGATCTCTGAAAATGTTATTTTTAGCTAAGGTGTGGCCAACTGAATCAGGGTGGGTCTTTTTTTTTAGTGCAATTTTATTGAAATATATTATATATTCACATACCATATAATTATCCAAAGTGTATAATCAGTGGTTCACAGTATCATCATATAGCTGTGCATTTATCATCACAATCGATTTTTATTACTCCAAAAAAAGTAAAAGTGAGAATAAAAATAAAAGTAAAAAGAACACCCAAAACATCCCATCCATCTCATCCCCCTCTATTATTATTTTTTGTATTCATTTTCTTATTCATCTGTCCATAACACTGAGTAAAGGGAGTATCAGTCACAAGATTTTCGCCATCACATGGTCATACTATAAAAGCTCTATGGTTATACAATCATCTTTAAGAATCTAGGCTACTTGATTAGCTCAGCAGTTTCAGGTATTTCCTTGTAGCTACTTCAATACACCAAAAACTGAAAAGGGATATCTATATACTGCATAAGAATAATCTCCAGATTAACCTCTCTACTATTTGAAATCTCTCAGCCACTGAAACCTTATTTCATTTCATTTTTCTTCCTCCTCTTGGTCAAGAAGGCTTTCTCAACCCTACAAAGCCAGGGCCAGGCTCGTCCCCAGGAGTCAGGCCCCACTTTGCCATGGAGATTTAAACCCTTGGGAGTCATGTCTCATGTAAGAGGAAGGGCAGTGAGTTCACCTGTGGAGTTGGCTTAGAGAGGTCACATCTGAGCAAGAAAAGAGGTTTTCTGGGGGTGACTCTTAGGCATAATCATAAGTAGGTTTAGCTTCTCCTTTGCAGGAATAAGTTTCATAAGGGTTAGCTCCAAGATTGAGGGTCTGGCCCATCAAATTGGCAGTCCCTAATGCTTGCAAGAATATCAGATCTTTCCCAGGTGGGGAAGTTTAATATTTCCACCTTTTTCCCCAGTCTCTCAAGGGAACTTTGAAAATACTTTTCTGTCTTCTGCCCAGATTATTACCCTAGGACATATTGGGGTATCACACCAACCTATACAAACTAACAAGATCTCACTCCCTAGTCAAGGTTCCGTGTATTATGGTGTTTGAATAAGCTGACCATACAAGTTAAATTAGATAGTGTGCTACTGAAAATATAAATTTTGCACCAAATGAACATTTCTTCCTTTCGTCTCACACAGAGGTTGAAGTTTTAAAATACAGTCAATGTTGTCATCCTTTACCCTTTAGTCTTATTTACCTTAGTTCTAACCAGATCAGCCTCATTCATATCTCTAATTGAAGTTGATCTCTTTTTTCAGCTTTTTAAAACAATTGCTGTTTGGGGTAATGCTGACTCTGATAGCTGCAGAGCTCTAGCTCTGAGTCTCAGGTGTCATGCAGGTACTGGAAGTTCCAGGGGCCCACCAGGTAATACACAAACTGCTCAGCATCCCAGAATTTAGAAATAACAGTTACAACTTTGGAATAGATGTGACTGCTGTAAGAGTTTACAATCTAGGAGCCTTTAAATAGTCCCCTGATAAACTATGCTCTCAAATTCAATTCTTGGGAGTTTGCTTATTACAGTGAGTCCATATTAGTGAGGCATTGTATCTGTCTTTTCATTTCTGGCTTATTTCACTCAACGAAATGTCCTCAGGTTTCATTCACCTTGTTTCATGCCTTACAGCTTCATTCCTTCTTGTAGCCACTCAGTATCCCATTGTATATGTACGCCACAGTTCACCCTCTAGTTCACCAGTCAGCGTACCTTTAGGCCACCTCTATCCTTTGCAAATCGGTAACACTGCCGCCATGAACACAAGTGTGCAGATGTCCATTCCTGTCCCTGCTCTCAGTTCCTCCAAATATGCACCCAACAACAGGGTTGCAGGATCATACAGCAACCCCACACCGAGCCTCCTGTGGAACCACCACACTGCCCTTCAGAGGGGCTGCACTATTCTTCTTCCCTACCAAAGGTGGTTAGGTACATTTCTCTCTCCACATTTTCTCCACCACTTGTATCTCTCTGTTCATTTTTAATCAGTTTTATTCACTCTATACAATCCAATCTAAGTAAATAATCAGTGGTTCCCAGTATAATCATACAGCCATACATTCACCACCACAATCTACATGAGGAATTTCCATTTCTCCTGCAAAGAAAGAAGAGGAAAAAAAAAACCAATATAAAACAAATAAGATAAAATAAAATAAATAGGAGAAACACCACTACCAAGAATCCCATACTTCTTCCCCATATCCCCCTCTTACTGACATTTAGCTTTGGCATACTGCCTTTTTTACATTCAATGGAAGCATATTACCGTGTTACTGTTAATATAGACTCGACTTTACATTGATTGAATTTCTTTCCATATACCATCCCATTTTCAACACCTTGTTAACATTAATTTGTTCTCCCTCATGCAAAAGCTTTCTTATATTTCTACATTTAATCACCATCATTGTCCACTCTAGTCTTCACTTAGTTATATCTTCCCAGTCTTTACCCTCTATCTTTCCTTCTGGTGTCATACATGCCCCTAGCCCTCCTTCCTCAGTCATGCTCACAATCACCTTCATTCAGTATACTTACAATATTGTGTTACTATCAGTATTATGCTATCCATTTCTGGATCTTTACAATCAATCCTATTGAACATTTGTGTTCCTCCAGAATCAAATGCTCCACCCTCTTTTTATCTCCTGATAACCTGTTCTCAATTTTAACTCTCAAAGTTTGCTTATTAATGTTAGTTCATATTAGTGAAGTCAGAGTAGGTCTTAATCCATATTACCTGATGTCTTATAAAGAGAACCTGGAAATCATAGAAACCTGAAAGGAGAGGATATTATCATGTGCTGGGAGGCAGGGATACAAACCAAGGAACCCCAAGGATTGTTGGGAGCCAGGACTGGCATATTACATACTCTGAGAGAAAGCAAGCCTTGATATCTTGATATCTTGATTTTGGAATTCTTCTAGCCACAGAACTATAATTGCTTGTTGTGTGAGCCAATCTATTATATGGTATTTGCCAAAGCAGTCTGGTAAACTAAGATAATTAGTTACTGATGGTCTTATTTGGCTTGGGTTTAGGGTTGTCAGATAAAAAACAGAACACAGTTACATTTGAATGTCCCATGCAATATTTGGGGCATACCTATATGAAAAAAAATCACTTTGTTTGTCTGAAACTAAAATATAAATGTATGACCTTTTTAATCTGCTAAATATGGAAACCTACTTGGGTTGGAAAGGGTGAGGAGGGAGGGGAGAAAAGTTAGATGGAAGGAAACTTGACAAAAACAGTTTTGGAATGATTAAAGTAGTGAATTTACTGACAAATAGAAGGATATGAAATAATTTAAATGGTATTTCTTGAAGTATGATCTGTTGGACTAGCCCTGAGTGAAACTGAATAAAAGTGTTTAATGGTCAAGTAAGTTTGTGAGATACTTTGTATTTCATCTTCTTAAAAAAAGTTACATTTCTTATTCTAAGACTTCTCAGGGCAAATATATGTGAAAATTGTGTATTTTTTTTCAAAAGAAGAAAATAGTCTGTTAGGCTGCTCATCTGTACTTGACTAGGGAATCCTCTGTTATAGTCTTTTAATGCCTTTTAACAATCCAGTGTTCCACTGAGCACACTTTATGAACATCTGAATAATAATATAAAAACAGTATACTAGATAGATTGGTCATTCCACACAATAAAGAGACTTCTTTCTGATTGGGCAGAAATGTGTGTCATTGTGGTCAGTTATTCAAGGAGTATCTGTCTTGGGTTATCCAAAACCACAGATAATTTGCAGCTATCATTACATAGCACAAATACTTCCATTTAAATGACCAGACCAGTGTATACAAGCAATGCTAATTATAAAATATTATAATTAGGGAAGCATAGAAAGAGCTGACCAAGTATTAAGAAGCATTCCTTTAGGCGAAATTTGAGGTCTATAATATAACCAAAAGCGCTCAGAGTTTGATTGCAAAGAAAACAGGAATCCACATGTGCACCAAGGTTGTCTGTAACTTAAAAGAACACGCTACTATTTTGAAATTTAAGGACATACTGTGCTGGTTTGAAAGAATGTATAGACCCTGGAAAAGCCATGTTTTAATCAAAATCCCGTTTCATAGAGGCAGAATAATCCCTATTCAATACTGTATGTACTTAAATCATCTCCCTGGAGATGTAAACTAATCAAGAGTGGTTGTTAAACTGGATTAGGGGAGATGTGTCTCCACCCATTTGGGTGGGTCTTGATTGGAGTCCTATAAAAGAGGAAACATTTTGGAGAATAAGAGATACAGAGAGAGCAAAGCAGAATGACATAGCCATGAGAAGCAGAGTCCACCAGCCAGCGACCTTTGGAGATGAAGAAGGAACATGCTGCCTGGGGAGCTTCATGAAACAGGAAGCCAGGAGAAGAAGCTAGCAGATGACACTGTGTTTGCCATGTGCCCTTCCAGATGAGAGAGGAACCCTGACCGTGTTCACCATGTGCCTTTCCAAATGAGAGAGAAACTCTGACTGTGTTTGCCATGTGCCCTTCCACATGAGAGAGAAACCCTGAACTTCATCAGCCTTCTTGAACCAAGGTATCTTTCCCTGCATGCCTTAGATTGGACATTTCTATAGACTTGCTTTAATTGGGACATTTTCTCGGCCTTAGAACTGTAAACTACCAACTTATTTAATTCCCCTTTTTAAAAGATATTCTGTTTCTGGTATATTGCATTCTGGCAGCTAGCAAACTAGAACACACACTATCATGGTTGATGAAATTATTCATATAAACATGTTAATAAATTAATAATTTTGGGGCATTAATTTTCTCAGTCAACAGATTGAATTACTGTAGGATTGTACAAAAGTTTTACTATGGGCCTTATTTATTAATAGGTTAGTAATATTCTTCTGAGTGATTTCAGCAGTTCCCAAATAATTTGATGCAGTGGTATAACTACTACTAAGCCCTAGGAGTTAACCCATCCTCAAAACCAACTTGAATCAAATGCTAATTCATAATGAAAATGCTACAAGACATGTCCAAGTGAGTAAGTAGAAGTACCATCCCCCCAACCAAGTTTTTTTTTGATAATCTACAAATTAGGAGTCCATTCTGAGTAACTGAAAGTACATTCTTAATGTTAGTACAGTAATAATTATAACAACAGTAATTTTTGGAGACTTACTCCATGGCTGACAGTGTGTTCAGTGCTTTACATGCTTTATTTCACTGAATCCTCCTGGTAACCCTGTGAGGTACTGTTATCATTGTACAGATAGTAGATGGAAAAAGTGAGGTATACAGAAGTTAAATCACTTGTGCAAGTCACATCCCTAAAAGGAGAAGTTGAAGGATTAAAATTCTAACAGTCTAAATTCAAATCCCAGATTCATAACCACTATACAGGGCTGCCTCAAAGTACATGGACTTACTGTGAGTAGTGAATACTTGTGAGTGTACATTCTGTGCTTTTCCAGAACAGATACAGATTTCACCATTAATCTGATCACATAGT
Organism: Tamandua tetradactyla; assembly: GCF_023851605.1. Classification (NCBI taxonomy): domain Eukaryota; kingdom Metazoa; phylum Chordata; class Mammalia; order Pilosa; family Myrmecophagidae; genus Tamandua; species Tamandua tetradactyla. Next base: position 36,311,639 of record NC_135339.1, on the reverse strand, counting down.
AATTGGATTAAAGCCTCAGTACAGGGTACAAAAAGGCTAATGCTAAACTAAAGGAGGTAGAAAAGTCAAACACTTCCAAGGGGAAGAAAGAAATCAAAAGGAACTTGATTCTATTTTTATGCATATGACATGGAAACCTGAAAAAATTTAGTTTTGAGCACGTTGTGTTATAAGGAACGCTAATGAGACCCTAACTTTTCTCAAATTTTGCCCAGTGTAAAAATGTCAAACTTATTTTAGAAACTCAGAGCTTCTGAGTCAGCTGTCTTGCAAAAGAAACCTAACAGGTTTTAGTTTTAAAAGGATTTTGGACCTTGAAATTGCACAGATCAGACAAGCTAAATATTTTTTTATTTGCTAAGTAAACATAATCGGCTCTATTAAGCAAAATTGGGATTAAAACACTGTAAAGATATGGATTTCCAAACACATCTGTTTCAGGAAAATCTCACAAAATATCAACCATTCAACCACTTTTTCAACAGAGAGGGAAGAGTAGGAGTTCTAAATAAAAATGGCTTCATATTTTAAATATGGTAGCATATCCTCACTGTGGTAGATTGTTACTTTGGTGGCCAGCAGTTTGCCATGCCTCTCAGCATTTATGCTTTTGGGTGGCCCCTCTTTTGGAGAAGGTGCCCCTGTGATCTGCTTTAACCAGTAGAATACAGTAGAAGAGAAGCTGTATCATAAGAAGGCCTGGCAGCCTTTGCTTTTACAGTCCAGAGGAAGCATTCCACTATGTAAGTTGGTATATGCTGGGACTGCTGTCCTTGAGAAGCCTAGCCTAGGCACATAGAGAGGCTCTGTGGATGAGAAGCCAAACCCAGAAAATAGCCTCAGCTGAGCTCCCAGCTGATAGCTGGCACCAACTTGCCTTCCATATGAGTGAAGCCATGTTGGATGTGGATCCTGCAACCCCTGCTGGACCACGGAGAGCTTTGTAGAGCTGGTGAACTGTCCTCACCAACCCCTGCCTCAGTTGCAGAATTGGGAGCAAACAAATGAAATGGTGGTTGTTTAAGCCTCTAAGTTTTGGCGTATTTCTTTACGCAGCAATAGATAACTATAATTATACCAGATCTCTTCCTCTCAAACCTTGTTTTGGAGGAGGTATTCATTATTCACTTACTTGTTTTATAAAATGGCAATAATCTTACCATATTATACTGACATCAGATCTCTTTTCCTTTCTCCAACTTGATTTTAGAGGAGGCATTCATTCCTTCAGTAAATGTTTGTGAGTATCCCTGTTGCCTACTGTTGGCCCTCAGATACCCAAAGATGAGAAAGATATTTGGAAGAGCTCTCAGTCTAACAGAGGAGTCTGAAAAACTCATACATAAGCATATTTTGTGTGCCATAGCACTGTGCACCAAAAGCAATGGCAGTGCAGGGAAGAGATCAGTTCATTCTGTCAGGGGACGGGGAATGAATTGGAATATTGCAGGAAACGTCCTAGAAGGAGCATCATTTATATTACACCTCAAAGGATGAAAAGAATTCTCCCAGGTACAAAAAAGAAGAGGTATGGAGGAGAAGAACAGCATTAGCAAAGTTCTGAAATTATGAAAGAATAAGAGAGTTTTAAGAAACTAGAAGTAGTCTTGAGTGGCTGTGGTGCAAAGTGAAGGAACATAGGTAGGCTAACCCAGCTGCCTAATCAGACAGAACCTTGAATGCTAATGAATGCTGTCTTGAGGGCAGAGTGAAGCCATCTTCTGGATGAATTTTTAAAAATTGTACCAGAATTATTTGTAATTTACTATAGTAAAATGTAAAAATCTTAAGTGTATTGTTCAGTGACTTTTTATATATGTAAAAACCTATAAAGCCACCACCAAAATCAAGATGAGACTAGTATTAACACTCATGACAGAACCTGACAAGCACATCAGGAGCATAGAAGTACAAACTTGAAAGAAAATATTAGCAAATAGAGTCTAGCAGTTTATTCAAAGGATAATATATCAAGTCTAAGTGGTCAGGAATGCAAGGTTGGTTTAATATTAGAAAATAAATAATGTAGTTCATCACATTAGTAAAATAAAAGGGAAATATCTTATTCCTAATTGATATAGAAAAAATGATTAATAAAGTACAGCACCCATTCATGAAAAAGACTCTCATTTTGAGAGTTTAAATCAAGGGAAAGGCATGGCCAGATCTATGCGGCTTAGACTGAAAGGATCCTTATGCAGCAGTCACAGTTCTTGTTCTTGAACTAGGAAAGTACAGTATAGCATTTTCAGGGAAAAGCTTCCAGAGATAAGGGAGAAAGCAAAATCCACAGATTTCTAATTCTACCATTTGAGAAACAATGCCAAATGCTGACTGCCCAGTGAGTCAAAAGTGAATTACTCCAGGCTGCCTTAAGAGCGATGCAGATGAACAAGGACACAAAAACAGACTCATTAAAAAGTGATTGCTCTACACATCACATGCCACAGTGCTAACAGATATTACTCACAGGTCTTTCAGCCTGGTTGTTCTGTGCTGAAACAAAAACAAAATAAAAAGCTGAATAGCTGAGGTATATATATATAGTGAGGTTCATGGCAATAACGATAGCAGATGAAAGTCAGGAAACCTAGTTTTTGTCTCTACCACTCTCCAGCTATGTGCCCTGTGGAGACAGTTTATCTTTTTTTGGGCTGTTTCTGCCTCTGTGAAAAAATGAATTGGACTAAATGAGCCTTGGAATGGGTCAGAACTATTTTTAAACCCTGGCTCTATCACTTAGTTTTCTCATCTGTATAATAAAGTAAAGCCTCAAAGTGTTTCTGTGAAGATTAAATAAGATTATATAAGTAGAGCACTTAACACATTCACTACACATATTAAACAAACTCAATAAAAGATGTTATTAATATTTCTAGGAATTAGCTATGAGTCTCTAAAATGCCATAATGATAAACAGTAGCCTGGAAATAATAATTCATTCTAACATGGAGATTGGTAGTCACTTTGGAAAGGTTTGAAATTCTGCATATTCTGCTAATCATCACAGGTGGTACTGTAAGAAACCTGATAATTTTATCGGGAAGGAAAACAGAAGGGTAGATATTCTTGTGTGATTTAATCTTGGTAATATACCAATGATTTCATTACTATGTGCAAAAAGCTATGATGACATTTCTTACACTCTGATAAATACTAAGTGAAAAATCTAATTAGCAGATGTTTCCATAGAATTTCCATAGAATGTAATTATTGTAACAGCCAGAACTCCCTATTGATTATGCTGGTGAATTTAATCAAATAGTATGTTTATGGAAATGATACAATAAAGTCTGATGTCTACAGTAAGACGTGTCATATGTGTCAGTTATAAACAAGCTACTCACATGAACAAAGTATCCCATTAGAGAATTGTAAATTTAGTAATTTGCATTTGCAATGTAACATATCTTCTAAAATAAATGACTGCTTTTTCTGGAAGTCATAAATCATAGTATAAATTGACCTATTTGATTGTTCTCAATATTTAAAGTAGAAGTATTCATGAGAGGGATTTAAATGATATTCCTTTTGTATCATGTCTTATCATACATCTGATACTCTCTAATTTTCAGGCAGTCATAGTGCAAGTCATGAAGAACATGTAATGATTACAGTTGGACTGCATTTTCTGTGCCCTTGTGGGTAGTACTAGCAGCTTGGCTACCTCTACTGGAACATACCCTTCGATACAAGTGGATGCTACCCTTTGGCAGCTCCTCCATTGCTTACTACCTACATAACCATCATTTGTAAATACTGCTTCAAGATGTCCTGTCATAATCATTCCCTCAGGCTGAAAGCAGAGTTGTAGGATCTTTCTCAAACCGTTCTCTTCTATAGTTCCTCTTATTTTTGACTTGGGGTTCAGTAGGTGGAGGATCACTCCCTCTGTCCTGTAGACAGAGAGTCAACTGTGCTCCATGCAGGAGCTCTTTTTTCCCCCAACCCTTCATTCAACCATGTTCTCTATGGGGAGGAGAGAGTAGGGTGTGGGGGCTCAAGGCCCTGGAGCTTTCCTGATTACTTCCATTGTTCCTCTGTTGATTTCCAAGAAGAAATGTGGCATGACATGCAAATTACACTTAAAACATTGTCCATAACAACATCATATGGAACATGTGGAAAACCTTGAATTCAATGAAAAACACCACAGTGAGGCAAAAGTTATCTTGGAAATGCCTGACAGGATTAAAGAAAAATAGAACCATTTGAGGAGTGAAAGCTGGGTCTAGAATAGTGGCACTGGAAAGAAAGTGTCTTTATGGGAAAGCAGTGTGATTGTGAAGTTGGGACACTTGGATCAGAACCCTGGCTCCAGCATTTACTAGCTGTATAATTCTGGATGCATTATTTAGCCTTGCTAAGACTCTGCTTTCTCCTGTCTAAAAAGAGTGCCAGGTAATACCTATGCATACATACAGTACCTGGCATGTAATAATAGCACCATTATGAGTATTTTACTCCAACATATAAATAGATTGTCTTATATGATAAAATGACTACAACTATATAGCAAAGACAGCCTCACTAGGCTGTTGTGCAATCTGGATTCAGAATGAGGACAATGTATCTGAAGCTAGATCTGCAATTTTCAAATTATGTGACCTTAGAAACTCCCCCAAATTCTTTAGTCCTTAGTGATGTCTGGAATGGACTTGGCCACACTGGCCTAGGATCACTATGAAGTTAAAATAGATCGCTATGTACCACAGTGCTTTTTTATAAGCTATAGATTGTAAACAATAAAAGTCATTTCATTAATATGCTATTATAATGCTATTAAATGTAGTGATCATTTTAAAGGAACTCTTCAAAAAAATTTTTTTGACTATTGAGACCTAATGGTAGGACTGTTGTGAGTAGAAACTTTCAAAATGAGCCACATAGTAGAAAATATCTCCTGATTTGTAGTTACTTCTTTGGTAGAACTAAAATTAAAGTTATCTTGATTATCGGTAACCTCCACTATAACCCTCTCCAAATGGAAACTAGCTACTTTCCTACAACAGGTAATATATTAAAATCTGCACAATTAATATATTTTCCTTTTAAAAACAAGCATGAGTAAATGGTAGACAAGAGAGGAGTGATTAATGTTTAATAGCAGCCATTGTATAGGCTTATTTCAAATTGCAAATTCAAAATTAAGTCAGGAGTGTTTATAAAGTCTAAATTGGTTCTTCTTTATACAAATGTTATTTTTGCTTTTTAGGGGAAATTTCCACACTCTCTGGAAGAAGTAAATTGTATAGTTCTTTTCCCTACCATAAAATGAATGTAAATGTCTATATCTTTTTCAGAGTCATAATTTTCTATTTTCTTCTAAAGAATCTTCCACTTAAGAAGTACTTAGAGTTTATCTGTCCTTAGATAAAGTCTTCAGATGATTTACTGTAGCCCTGGAAATAACTGGCCTCATCAATTTTGGGCAAGTAGAAATAGTTTAAATAAATGGTACAGTTCCTGGTTCAGTTGTAACAATGTGTCCCCTTCCTGGATCAGTCCAGGCTTCCAATACCTGCACACCAACAATACTATTAATACTTTATATCTCCAAAGTGATGATACTTAAAATATCCACAATTTCAATGTACTTAAACAAATACTTAATCTTAGAGTTAGACCATCATAAAAGTTTTTAAGACTGAAAGTCCATATTCTGTCATCTTAAGTCTTGATTGTAATGTAGGCCACGGCTACAGATGTAATAGCTTAATTTCCTCCAAGAAGAATTGTAAATCTGTTTAACTTCCAGCCAAAGTGATCTGCATATCAAGGTGATCATAAAAACAAACCATACCATTTGGTTTGACCAAAAGTCATGGTAGGAATGTTCTCAGCGCCACTCATTACTGTGTAATAGACAGTTTTCATTGCATTCTGTTTCATACAGAAACCCAAGTAGTTCAGTAAATATTGACAGAATTATAATTCTGACATCATAAATCATTTTCTTCACATATTTGAGATTTGCATCTTGCTCCCAGTTTTACAAGACGAAAGTGACTAAAGGTGTTTAATCAGCAAGTAATTTAAATATAAGAGATCCCGGATGATGAATTTACAGATATTATTTAGAGGCTTTTAGGACAGCTTTGCAAAAAAACTCTTGAACATTGCACCCTTTACATAAAAATGTCTTTGAGCAGAATAAAATATTTAAACGGCAACATTAACTAAAGGAGAAAACCTCAGTATTAGAAAAGCATGTGCTCAGGCTTTCGCGTTGTCTAGGAACAGCCTGTGATTTGTCATCACCTTTTAAAAATAAAGTCCAATGTTTTTTTGGAATAGGAAAAGTATTTCAGACCTCTGGGCCTCTAAAAAAAGTCCAAACATTTGCAAAAGGAGCAAATGTCTTTATGTCCCATCGCTACCCGCATTCACAGTTAGTTGGGTACATTCCTGTGGCATTTTGGCAGTATCATGTAGTTTAATATCATTTTCTTAATTATAAGCTCCCTGAAGTAGTTTCTTTGTTCCCCACATTACCAGTTATAGCAGCTAATATAATGGTTCTTACACATTAGGTAAACCCTGAGTGAATGAATGAGTGAATGAATGAATAGGGATTCAGTAATACACATTTAAGTCAAACCATTTCCAGCTAAAGTAAAGGACTTTGTGAGAATGATAGAGGGAGGAGGGCTGGGGACATAAATGAAATCAGAAAGGAAGATAGATGTTAAAGATCGAGATGGTATAATCTAGGAATGCCTAGAGTGTATAATAATAGTGAAATGTACAATGTACAAATTTTAAAAATGTTTTTGCATGAGGAAGAACAAAGGAATGTCATTATTGCAGGGTGCTGAAAATAGATGGTAATTAATATTTTAAAATGTCACTTTATGTGTGAGACTAAAGCAAAAAATGTTTATTTGTTACAAAATTCATATTTTGACTAGTGCATTTCCTAATATAACTTATGTAGATAATTTGATTGAACGCCATAAGTACTTGGAATCTCAGGTAGAACATGAGAGTTTGTTGGTTTGTCCAGAGTGATGCCCCGATGAATCCCAGAGTGATTTGATCAGTGAGTGGAAAAGTATTTGCAAAGCCCCCTTTGGGGAAAGGTGAGAACATGGAGAAATTCAACTTCCCCAAGTTGAATTCTTGATATTCTCACAAGCAGTGTGGACAACCAAAGCTATAGGCTGAGCCCCCAGTCTTGGGGTTTGTTCATATGAAACTTAACCCCACAAAGGATAGGTCAAGTCTACTTAAAATCTAGGCCTATGAGTCACCCCCAAGAGAGCCTCTTTGGTTGCTCGAATGTGACCTCTCTCTCCAGCCAACACAACGAGCAGTCTCACCACCCTACCCCTCTCTGCGTGGGACATGACTCCCAGGGGTGTAAAGTAAATGACTTTGATTTCTTTATTTGTCATACCTTTGTTTATCTTTTCTCAACCATCTCCCAAAATGCATGAAAAGTGGGTGAATAGGACCACAAAGGGTGAATGTGTGTGTTAAGAGATATACATAAACACACAGTATTATCATCATACTGGTCTTTTCTTGTTTTGAATGTAAACTTTATACACTGTTCTTTTCTATTATTTAGTGGTTTTGTTAGTTATTTAGAATAAATATGTCATAGTCAATCTGCTTACAGAAGAAAGATATGTGAGAACTAATGGTAAAGGGACTAGAAAGAAGTTTGACCCCAAAAAGGACACAAGATTGACATTAAATTCTCTCCTGTGTTTTGAGCCACCGCTGCCCTCTAGGGAACATGTGAAAATAAGCAAGTCTCTAAAACTGCTAGAAAGAAATTTGAGGCAACCTTGGAAAATGATCTTGTCCATCCAACTTTTATTAAGGATGACTTAGTTAAAATGGAATTAAAGTATTTTAAAGACATCTGTATAATCCTAAAAAAAATCCTTACTCTACCTGCCTTTCTAGGGTCACCTAACTTAGAGTCACTCTTGGCAGATAAGAAATTCTTTATTTTGTCTATCCTGTATCTTTCCTGCAGCATTTTAAACATGCTATTTCTTGACCTATTACGAAACAGCTGCTTCCTATGACTAACGTGCTAGTCACTGTTTATACTTTCAGCTTTTAGCTGTCCCAGAAACCAGAAACCTAGTTCTTTATGCAGTCATTTTGTACAGAGGAGAATACGCAAGCATTTCTAAAATTGCCAAATCATTATTTATTTCTGGGCAAAGAAGCTTCACTAATTCCAAGTGAAGAGCAAAAACCAACTTGTGTTTTTTACATAGTGTATCCAATTTAAAATACCCTTGATCCAACCTTTTTTTTTTTAATGGTTGAACTTTTTGCCTTTTATTTTGCATGAAATGATTCTGAATCATCCTCATTGTTGGAAACAAAGTAAAAACAGGCTTTACCTCACAAATCATATTTGTAAAAGAAAAGTAGAAGGACTAGTTAATATTCTTTTGAAAAGATGATATTCCTTTGCCCAGTTTATTGCTGCACAAATCCTTGACCCACTTTTTTTTTATTGTATAGTATAACATATATACAAAGCAAAAGAAATTAAAAGGCAATAGTTTTCAAAACACTCTTCAACAAGTAGTTACAGGACAGATTTCAGAGTTTGTCATGGGCTACTATGTGATCCTCTTCACATTTTTCCTTCTAGCTACTCCAGAATATAAGAGGCTAGAAGGCTTAATTTTTTTTATCATCACAATTGACTCTTTCTTTTTTGTGTGTGAAAAATAACATATATACAAAAAAGCAATAAATTTCAAAGCACAGTACCACAATTAGTTGTAGAACATATTTTGGAGTTTGACATGGGTTACAATTCCACAATTTTAGGTTTTTGCTTCTAGTTGCTCTAAAATACTGGAGACTAAAAGAAATATCAATTAAATGATTCAGCATTCTATTCATTTATTAATCCTATCTTCTCTGTATATCTCCATATCACCTTTGATCTTTCCATCCCTCTCTTTAGGGGTGTTTGGGCTGTGGCCATTCTAACTTTTTCATGTTGGAAGGGCCTGTCACTATTATGGGTTAGGGAGATGGAACTATCTGGTATTTTGGAGAGGCTGGGCCTTCTAGGTTTCAGGACTTTTCTGGTTCAGGGACGTACCTGGAGGTTGTAGGTTTCTGGAAAGTTGCTCTAGTGCATGGAACCCTTGTGGAATCTTATATATTGCCCTAGCCAACCTTCTTTTATATTATAAAAAAAATTAGGGCTAATATCGTTTATAATCCCACTTTATAGGAAGAAATTAATCTGCTCTTTCCTAAAATTTTAAAGGAGAATTCAGATGATTAATATTAAAATGAATTTCTGTAAGTGAATATTCTGCGTTTAGGAGAGAATTTCATGAATTTAGGTTTATATATTGAAGAGTAAGTTACTTTTAAGACAACTTTTTGTTCATCCATTGAACATTTTTTGAATATTCTGTTGCTCAGGAGATACTATGTTAAGGTTATAGGTATACAAAGAAACTTACCATTTAATGGAGAATAAATAATACAGTATCAGATTCTGCTGTGTATTTAACTCTATTCAACAAATATTGAAATACTTAGCTTTTAAGTATATTATCTACTAGACTTCAGGTGTCTTGAGCATAGGGAATTTATTTTGCTTATCTTTTTATCACCATTATCTAGGATGATTTAATTTCCTCAAGCCTAATAACAACCCTTTAAGTGGGTATTGTTATCCTCAGTTTAAGATAAAATAAAAGATTCAGCAATTTATAAACTAGCAAGTAGTAGTGAGTTAAACCAAACTATGTGTGTATCCTTGACATTCTGATTTTTCCTTCATTTGTGCCTGGCATGGAGTAGGTGTTCAATAAATATTTGTATAAGAATGAATTGGTATGCCTTTACTGACTTTATGCTTTTTGCTTCCATTTTGGTGTCTCAGTGCCTAAAATAGTGGTTGGCAAATAATAGGTACCCTCAGTAAATAATTGTTCATGAGTGAATTAGTGAATGAATGTAGATTTCTTGTAAGGTTATTTTTTTTTTTAGGATTTTTTTTTTCATTACCTTAATTCTCATTGCGTATCCACAGGGGTGGGATAAAGTCATAAGAATGAATTAGACAAGTGTTTTATAAGATACAGTGTTGATGATGACCTTTAATCATAGATGGTTAAATTCAATGCATCTGATAGGTCATTGTCTTGGCAATCTCATCGTCCAAATATGTGAGGAAATGAATGGAGGAACTGATATTCCAAACAAACAAACAAACAAAACTCAGGTTCATAAGGGGGAACTGACTGTCCACGTGGAAGTAACAGGAATCTCAAAGAACAAGTTTTTAAAAAAGTAATGGGGCTAGAAGGTCTGGAAAAAATCTGACAAACCTTATGAGAACAGATGTATAAGAGTTCAGAGAACAGATTGGCGGGATCCCATAGCATAAAAGTTTGAAAAGAAAAATGTTTTGAAAAAATTGAGAAGTTTGCAACACTGACAACTTTAATATTGTTTTTTTCTGGTATTAAGATTATGAGTAATTTCTTTTAAATTTTACTTTTCTGTATCCTCGTAAATTGTCTATAAAATAGTTTTCAGATTATCAAAGTAATTCTGATTATATTATAATCTGAAAAATAAGAGGTTACTTTAAAAGTACAATTTCTACCATGTTAGTTGCTTACAATTCTGAAGTGAAAGAAAGTTGGAAATTATAATGAAAGAACCACAGTGGTAGCTATTTTGTGACCTTCCTTCCAGATTCTGTGCCTCTCTGCTTTAAATAATCCATTTGTTCCTTCATTCATTGAGCAAATTTATTGAACAACTTCTATAAGCAGCATTGTTCCAGGTGCTGTGGATACAAATGTAAACAAAATAAAGTCCTTATTCTCAGAGGTTTTTAGTAAACAAATAAACAAGTGTCTTTAACTCCAGGTATTAGTTGGTGCTTTAAAGGAGAATTTGCAGGGTAAGGGAATAGAGAGTGATGAGGGATAATTGTTTCAGTTGGATGGTCCGGGAATTCCTCTTTGAGGAGTCAGCGAATTTTTTTTTGCATGGGCAGGCACCAGGAATCAAACCCAGGTCTCCGGTACGGCAGGCAAGAACTCTGCCACTGAGCCACCATGGCCTACCCAGAGTCAGTGACTTTTGACTCTGGGTAGGCCATAATGATGAATAATGTAAATTGGGTTTCCTGAAAATCCAAGTAAAGAGCAGCACCCAGAAGGGAATAGCAAATATAAAGGAAAAATCCCAAATGATCTTAGATTTACTAGGAAAAAAAATCTCAGGATGCATTTAAATTTTGATGCATTTATTTGCTTTTAAAGTTCAAATAGCACAATGGTCCAAGAAGAGATAGACCAACAGTTTAGACCATCGATGGATGAGTAAAAGGGACCAGAACTGTAAGATTCCTATTTTCTTTGTCTATGTCAAGAACAGAATGATCTTTGGGATGGAAGTGATAGAGTACTATTGCTGGGAGGGAAAAGAAGATAAATGAAAAGATACCTTCAAGCATTCTGTTTGGTGGGAGCAATGTCCCTGGGACATCCGTTTTTTCATCCCTTAGAAATGGTTGCAGCCCTGGGGCAAAACTGCAGTGTTAGTGTTTCTGTAACTATTTTGGATAATTTCAGTTACCAAGATTTTTTGAAAAATGAAATTGGTCATCATCTACTCCTACTTGCTATTTAAGAAACTGTTCCACCTGAAATATTCCTGTTGTTCTGGCTTAATTTTCTTAGGAGTTCCACGTAATGTTATGCTCATAGAAACAGGGATTAGGTTCTAAAATAATTTGGTCCTGGAGAAAAAAAGGAGAGTGCAGTGACTCTAGTCTAGGGGAACAGAGATCCTCCTACTTCACTCCTCCAAACTCCTATGTTACATTTCTCTTATTTTCCTTAATGCTCACATCGTGTTACCTTCCTATGCAACTCCCCACCCAATTTAAATATGGCTCCATCTCAGCCTCAGTAGGAAAAGTGGGCTCAAACTGTCTCTGGGGAAATGCAAATGACAGATAAATATGGAAAACTTGGGAAAATAATATAAAACCACAGGAAGATTACTGGCAAAGGTATTAATATGGTGTGGGATATGGTCAGATGTGGGAGTGCTCCTTTGTTCAAGTCAAAGTTCTAATGCAGTATATAAATGAATTATGTCTCCAGACATCTCATAATTCTGATTTCAGATTTTTTAAACATGAATATAATGAACCAAAATACCAAGGTTTGAGTGATCCTTAAAAATATCATGGTACCTCTTATGTTCTAGACACTGTGCTAGGGGCAATGAGTAGGCTGAGGTTGCTGCTGTTAATAAAGCCTACTGCCCCACTGCTGGTCATCTTTGAGGAATGGCACAAAGCAGGAGAGGTGTACAGAAGCAAGGGATTGACAAATGTGAATCTAATTTTCAAAAACGGGAGGGGAGGCAGTTTCTCAAAATCTACGTTATTAGTGAGTCTCTCATCGACTGTGGTAAGGCTGATAAATGGGCTGGAAATGATTCACTTAGGAAAAGATAATGTAGACAAACATCATTTTCTTCTCTGAAAGGGTTATGGGGGTAACCAATATGGTAATTAGTGTATTTGGACTTCTACAGGATATTTTTATGGTATTGCATGGTATCCTTGTGGATAAGCTGAAATATGAGCTAGAAATTGGGAGTTGGTGACTAGTTGAATGGCCACATCCAGAGAATAGCAATGAATGGATCAGTGACTGTCTGGAAAACTGACTGGAAAAAAATTCGAAAGCATCCTGTTTTTTAACAGAACCCCTGGTTCTATTTACTGTCAGCACTTAAAAAAATCAGGTATTGGAATAAACTGAAATTTACCAAATTTACAGATAACATAAAGTTTTCACTTAGTAAATAAGTGAGATGACAAGACTTAGAATACACTTACCCCTCCAAATGAAAAGAAATTATTTCAGTTGATGGGATTAATCAAATTTAATTAGATACCATTAATGGAAATAAATGTGAGGCCTTCTGTGGGGATCCAAAACAACAAGACAAAAATGCAACTTCATGGGTGCAGGATGGGATACATGTGACTTGGTTTAGATATTTGTGAAACACTTAAGAGTATCAAGTGTCACTTAGATATAGTTGTCACAAAAGCAAATTCAGTGTTAAGATAAATATAGTAATTGGAAAAAAATAATAGTGCTAACTGTGTTTTATCCTGGGATGGTCAGATTATACTCCAAGTTTGCAAAACTTTAAAGAATTGGAGTAGGTTTGGAAGAAAGTGACCATGGGGTTGAAGGGTCTGGAAACCAGAGGGAATAAGGAAGCATTGGAATGAAGCTTGTCAGGATGTCAAAGAGGAAGTAAGCATTTCATCAGTCCCATAGGTTATACCTAGAACCAATAAGTAGAATTTATAGAGAAAAACATTATGGCTTAACTTAAGGAATTTCTATCACTGAAGTGAGGCCAAGAGATTCTTATCACCAATGTTTCAACATCAGTTCAGTCCTCAGAAGAAGGTAGGATCATCCTTTAAAACCTTTAAGGTCCTTTCAACCTTGAGAGTCTTTAGTTGTAGAGTTGTTTACTAACTATTTATTGCATAATGACATTGACTTAATTTTTTTTTTTTTTGGGGGGGATACTTTTAGAAGTTGGGAGAATGGAGTAAAAGAGACCAATACTCCTTCTCTCTATACCAAATCAGAGGTTAGCTAGGACTTCAAACATATTACCCTATCTTAGGTTTGAGGTCAGCAAGGAAAGAATTGTTGAACTAGGGAAACTGCTTGATGGTACATATAAGGCCAACTGGGTAAAACCATTCCCCAGAAGTGGGATTCCAATCCGATCTTCAGCTGTATCTGTCAGGGAGCTCATTTAATGTTATGGATGGAGTTCTCTATCTCTCACTTAGCAGAAAGTCATAGTGATCATTTGCCTATAATTATCAATATCAGCCTTTCTCTCATTGTTATAAGAAAACACAGATTGTTGTTGGTGGCAGTTCTATTTCAATAATGCTCATTGCACAAAAAATCCTTCCCAGTTTTGAACACAGTGGGGCTTAGGTGATATGAGTGGTAGTCATGGCTTATATTGGACACTCTTTGGATATCAAACACAATATTAACCCATAAGGCATGCATTTATTCAAGTGACAGGGTACATTAATGATAATATTTTTTTTCCTTTTATGTAACTTATATCAAATATTTACAGATCAGTATAATTCAGGCCTATATTGAATATTAAATTCTATATTTCATGACTTTTGATAAGTATATTAAGTTCAATCTGTATGTTTAGCTGCAGAATTAAGAATTTTTGATAAACATAGTTCACTATGAAACTTCAGAACCATTTTTGACCCTGGAATAATTCTTTTTACACTCACAGTACACACAATAGAAAACCTACCAAACAACGTAAGAGTTAAATATTTTCTAACAATACAAAGCTCAGAAAAAGGCTTACATAGCATTTTTTTCTGCTTGGTTTACATTTATATTTGTGTCACAATACAAATAGGGCTTTTACAGTTGGCGCAAACAACAGCAAAAAATGATCAACCAAATGCTGAAAAACTCACTGTAAACATATTCATGGACACTCAAAGTCAGTATCTGAAAAAATATCCCAGGATATATGTGTGACTTACCATTTTTATTTTGGCAAAACTTCAGAGACCTGTTGGGACAATTTAATAAAAATAATATATGTAAAGCTGTGCCAGATATTAGCCCAGAGTAGTTATTTTAATGGAAAACTTATTACAATTAGCAATAATTAATATAATTAATAATATTAGTGCATGAATCTGGAATCAAATTGATCATCCATCTGATATGTGACAAGTCTGCTTTTCTACCTTGCATTTGTAGAAATTATTTCTGAAGTTTTCTGTTGGTCAAAAGTAGCTGGTTAATAAATAATGAAAACTAATAACCTAATTTTTGTGCCTCCAATTATCATCGACTTAGTACACAAAACCAGTAGTGGTAGCTTAAATGGTAAGCTCAAGGACTGCTTAATCTAATAACAGCCTTGTCAGATGCAGTTTGCTCATGGCAACCTTGCTCAGAAGGTGGCCTCATTTGGAACTAAAATGTCCACTGATGTTAACAAAATTCTCCTGTTTAAATAGAAACAATTGTGGTGTAGAGTGTAAGAATTATTTTAGGTTAAAAGAAATAGAGCTCATGAATTCTTTAACCACACCTCTGTAGTAGTAAATGTTTCTAACATGAGCACAAAGGCAAAAGTCAAGGAAGAAATTGATGCACGTAATGCTGTATCATTATTTAGTAGGCCTGCTCATTTTCCTTTGGATTTTATGATTCAGTAGGGGCTGCCTTGAAAATAAATGTAGATAATTGTTTAAAAATTTACTTGCAAGAAAACAAGCAGAATCTTTCCTCCATTAAAAGATTTTCATCTGTTAAATCCTCTCATATAATAGGGCAGATTAGATTCTAGTGTTTGGAGAAAATGAGATGCTAGAAGCTAAGATTAACAAAATCACAAGGCTAAGCGATCATCAAGAGGTCATTTGGTCCATCTCCTCTCTATTTAAATAGCATCTAAGAGAGAAAACTGCTCACTCTCTTAAAAAATTTCAGCATAAACTCTATCTTATCTGAGACAACTCTCTTGTTTGTTTTTGTTTTTAATGAGTATTTAACTTCTGAAGAGATTTTGATAAAGTTATTTGGGAATTATAGGGACATCAGAGTTAAAATGAGGAGGGAAACATTGTTTAGGTTTAATACTCAAAAGAAACAACGTGACAACTGAGATTTTGGAAGGCTCATTAAAAAATACTTGACAGATCCAATATATTTTTGTAAAAATGACCTGGAGGCCTGGGAGAGTGAAAGAATACAGATGGCAGAGCAAGCAGTAAAAGGATGAAACACAAAGCATAAGGAAAAAGATTCATCATTGTTTTATTTACAGAAGAGAAGATTTAGGGAGAGACTTGAAGTAGACATTAGGAAGAATTTATTGAAAATGAGGAGGGATGCTAAAAACTGAAAGGAGTTCCTAATGTAGTTTATACAATTTCAATCTTTGATGATGATCTTTTATTAATCTAATATTTGAACTAGTTTAGGAAAATGTTACCTTAAGATGGAAGGATGATCTCATTAAAACAAAATGACTTAAAAATACTATTTGATACCTTTTATTCTTTAAGATTGAAAAAATAATCTCCAGAATTTCCTAACTCTATAACATTAAATAAAATATCCTAATACCTAATATGTATGGTCAAAATCCAAAATATTTCATTGGTGCATACTGAGTTTATAATTAGGTGTGTAATCTCTCCTAAGCCCACCAGCTCCAATTAAATATAATAATTTTTTCAGATAAGTTATAGGTCAATAATATAAATGTATACTTGGAAGCAATTAAAACTATATTTCAGTTAACAACATGTAATAATGGGACCAAATAAAGATCAGACCAGATAAATAAATCTGGTCTAGACCAAAGAAAGATATAGCTAGGTATGAATATTAAAAATCCATAAGATTATGAAAATGCTTAATAACTTAATCATTTCCTTTGCTTTTCCAATTCCCTGATAAGGAATATATAGTGAACTCCTAAATTTCCTATGAACACAATGTGTTTGTGTTGCCAAATTCATATTAACTTTAAAAATCAGACTTCAAAATACATGTATAGCTAAATTATCAAACAATTATCAGACAAGATGTACATGTCTATGGTAAAAAGAGTACAGTTACAGAACACCCATTCCTGGTTGTGAGAAGAAATAAACTAGTGTTTATTCTGTAAAAGCTAGGGGCCTTTTTTCTCTTCTCCTCATTAGAGCCTGTGTTGCTAATAGTAGGTTTTTAAAAGAGATACAAGTATAGTGAAAGGCTATCTGCCAGATCTGAGTTTTAATCTCAACTCTGTTACTTACTAGCTGGATAAACCTGCAGAAGCAACTTTACTTCTCTGAGGACAGTGTTAGCTCCACCATCATCTTTTACAAACCACTAGTTCCTTTTCCATGGGGTAGGGAAGGCATTATGATAGCATGTATGGGTGTGACTAATATTTTATTAGCAAATATGAATGAGAAATGACTCTCAATAGTTTCGTGTTCCAGAAATGGTGCTTCTAGTTCTGTATGTGTGGTTGAGGGTTGGATGATCTTAAAATGATCTCTTTGATAACACCTGCAATGATAGAAAAACTTTTTTATAGCAAAATGCCAATATATTAATGCACAATAAGAATATATCCATCGGGCTAATGAGCTGCATTGGTTGACTGCTGTATTTTCTCCCTATTATAGATATGGATGTATAGATAGGTATATGGGTATATATATAAGCTAAAATTTTAAGCTGAAATACTATTTATTAGGTTATATGGAAATGCTAGTTAATAATTGTGTAAGTGCTGTGCTGACTTTATATTATTTGGAAACTAGATTGAGTTTCAGCAAAATTCTCCATATTCCGTTCTAAAAAATCATGAATGCATGGTTACATGTAAGCTCTTTCTTTGAAAGGGAATATGTGTTTTTACTTAGAATGGATATTATTTCTTAGTGTTTCCATATAAGAATCTGTCCTCAAAATGTTGATTTTTGGCAAAAGCTGGCAGACTTACACAGAAAGATGACTATCAATGAAAACAGAAACACCACAATAATGGGTTCTGGAATTACAAGACTGAGAACCTGGGAATTCAGCCCAGTTCAGCATTTTCAGTAATGGTATGCTCATTTGTATCTCATGTTCTATGAGAGGATGGCAGAAAATGAAGAAGTGAAAGGGAATCTTATCTGGTTCTCTGCTCATTTCATTCATTGTTGCACCAAAAAGTGATATAAATTCAGTTCTCCTGTAAGGGTATGTAAGGATCAGAGTTCTCAAGGGAAAAGGTATATATCCAGATTAGAAGCTGCAGTATGGGTCAAATAAATATAAATGGGAATAAGTGGCAGGGAAAAATGTCTTATACTGGGAGAAGTCTAGGAGTACAAGATATTGTAACTGTGCACATAAAGAGAGCCATAATTTCACTTGGATATTTTACGAGTTGGAAAGATTTTTAAGAGGAGGAAATTTCTGTCCTTCATACGTTTAATTTATACTCTAGTATTTGAAATGTTTCTTTGGAATATATATAATATTTTTTCTATTTTTAAAACAGATGACAAGCTAGCTAAAATCTCCATTTGTAAAAAATGGAAAGTCTTCATTATATGAAAAAAATCCACAGTGCCCATTTGAGGGTCAAGGATAATTAACTCAGAGTTAGGAAATGTACACTGAAATGATGATTCCTCTTATTCCCTTCCACATGAGTTTATAACTGATCTCAGTGCAAGAAGCCTGAGGAGACTTTTCAGTGACATTTCTCTGTAGTAATGTTCTGTGTTTTAAAAATTCATGTTAAAAGATTCTATGCCCTGATTAAGTAGATACTGTACAGTAGACACTGTAGCAAACCATACAAATTGAAAAATACTACCAAATGATACATTGTTTTATTGGTAGAGCTGATGTAGTAGATTTTATATATTTCAGGACATAAAATACTTTTTTTTGTGTGTATTATATGGCGGGGGTCACATTTCATTCTTTTTCCATGTGAGTACCCCGTTATTGCAGCATCCTTTGTTGAATTTTTGTTTGTTTATTTGGGAAGAACATGGGCCAGGAATCGAACCTAGGTCTCCCACATGGCAGGCAAGATTTCTATCACTGAACTATCCTTGCACCCCTATAATAATTTTTAATAAGAAAAATATTTTTATTAAATTTATATCATGGCATTTCCTGGATTGTTTGAAACCAGAATACTGCTTACTGGTTTCAAAAATGCATTTTAATGTAGAAAGAGACAATTTCTAGATTCTGGAAGAGTTTAAATACCCAGTACATACAATGTGTTTAAATCATCTGCCTTTGACAGCCAACCTACCAATATTTAGACTTCATCAGAAGCTTTTGCATGTGAAATTAGGACATGGACTCTTTCCAATGATTTTTTTTAAAAATTTTGGTTTTATTTTGCTAAATTTCAGTCTTGACATCTATAAATGAAAGAATTATATACTATAAATGATCATGAAAAAGCACATTTCTAATTAATTAAAACAATTTTAATTCAAGATAAAATGACTGAAATTTTTGGCACTTTGGTAAATTATAGTGTTAAAGTAGTGGAATGATGTTTGTGGGGTGTATTAGCTGAGTCAGTGCTTAGAGAGCATTTTGAGAACCTTGGATTTTAAGTGTCTCAGATGTTGAGAAAAATAGCTTGACTCATATAGTATGATATGAAGAAATAATGCAAGCAATATTGATTTAGGGGATGTTTCCCTTGTTATTAAATTTTAATATATCACCTATATGTGGTTAATTATACTTCTTCGAGCAAGCAGCCAGAAGAATAATTTTTAATGATGTAAAAATTGATAAGGAAAATGAAAGGAAGACAGAAAAAAGAAGGACTTGAGTAAGGAAGAACTTTCCAAATTGCAGGTTACTCTAAGAGCAGATATAAATGATCAGATTTGTTTCTTCTGCTACTCTACCAAATGTAATATGAACCTTTTTGTTCTGTATTTTACAGTTAAGATTTTAAACTCTGAAAATCTCAACACATCTTTTCTGTTATCACTGCACAGATGCTTCATGGTCATTTTATAGAAGGACCATTTAAATACCCTAACAAAATTTACTGTGGATTTAAAATCTCTGAATTAATGTTGCATTAACTACTGGTGGCTGCTTTACTGCCTTTAAAACATGCATATATAATTGGATACTGTAATGCTTTGTGGGTAAAATAAATACCAACTCACACTAAAATAAATATTCTGCAAGATGAAGTTCATGTAGACATAAATTAATCATTTACCAGTTAACCAATATGCACAGGAAAGAAATAGATCACTTATTAAAGGTTGCCTCATCTATAAAATGGGAAAAATAAAATGCTGGTATATTTTATAGTGGTGCTGTGAGGAAAAATGCATAAAATTACTGCAAAGCAGTTTATAAACCATAAAAAGCAGTATGAACATTAAATTAATAACATTTGTACTAATTCAGATTCAACACCCTCTGCATTAAATGTATCTTTTTTGCCTCTTGAAGCATACGAGAAACCAACCTGAGGCTCTATTTATTTTTTATGGTGTCTTCAGAATTGTGCAAAG
This sequence comes from Tamandua tetradactyla, assembly GCF_023851605.1. Lineage (NCBI taxonomy): Eukaryota > Metazoa > Chordata > Mammalia > Pilosa > Myrmecophagidae > Tamandua > Tamandua tetradactyla. The sequence continues at coordinate 36,291,490 of NC_135339.1, read as the reverse complement.
CACCACAGAAATTATTGGTTTTATTAAAAACTTTTCAATGAGCTCACACCTAACATCTATAAGACTAAGTTCTTGGCTGTCCCCATGCCTAAGCCCATTTTTAAAGCCCTCTCACAAAGGGGTTCCTATTTTTTACTTGTTTAGACATAGGAGTCAGGAAGGAAACGTGGGTTTACGTTTTTTTTTTTTTTTTTTTTTTTTTTTTTTTAAAGGAAGGAAAGACAGAGAAGGAAGGAAGGGAAACATTTTTAAACATTTTCTTGTTTTATTATATTTTGTTTGTTTGTTTGTTTTTTACATGGGCTGGGGCCGGGAATCGAACCGGGGTCCTCCGGCACGGCAGGCAAGCACTCTTGCCCGCTGAGCCACCGCGGCCCGCCCCGGGTTTACGTTTTTTAATTGGGTGAAAATTATTGAAGTGTTCTGTCTTTTGGTTTACTTTAAAAAGTAGACTGAAAGTAGGGAAAGAACATTAATTGTGTGTGTGTGTTGGGTCTCTGCATATTGCCCTGGTGATCTGCATGGCAAACATTCTGTGCAGGAAGAGCAGCAAGGCTGTCAGACAGTGGGGTCTCAAGGCCATCATGCTGCCCAGCTCTACTGGACTTTTGTGATAAATCAAGCTTCTGCTTCTCGGCTCACTTACAGAAACACAGTGCAAAAGAACAGGGAGACCTAAGAAGCAAACAACATACCTCCTTTCCTCTTCTTTTTTTAAATAGAGTCTTATTTATAAGTACTCTGCGCTGACCTATTGCTGTACTGAAGCATCCAAATGGAGTCTTATTTAGAGGACCTATTTGTAGAAAACCTGTAATCCACTCCACTCAGCACATATTTAACATTGTCTGTGTCCCTTTGACACTCAATGATAAAACACATAAGATGTTTCTCCACTCACTTCCTTTTATAGAGGCCATTAATATAGAAATACCTCCTCTTCTTGCACTGTGAAATGATAAATGGCTGGCTGGAGTTGTCTGAAATATTGCCAAATCTCCTCTATGTAGCATGTGTCACCAGTGATAATAAACAGTGACTAATCTTTGGTTATGAACTGTATTTATGGCTTTCTTGTCATCAGAATGTAGATATTTTCTTGAATCAGGTTTATGATAGGAACATGTGTTCTAGGAAAATAATCCCCATGTTTTCTTTCAGTTAACTGTTTATAGAGCTTGGCGTTTCCATTTGTATCTACTTTTCATATTAGGATTTGCCCAGGAGTGTTCTGATCAAGAATCTAATTTATCCCAATTTACCATTTTGGTGATAACAGTCTCCTTGTCCAATAGGAAAAGTAATGGGAAAAGGAAAAGGCTAAAATGTAAACTTATCACAGTTTTTAACTGTGTTATCATTGTGTTTATCATTGGTCAAAAGGAAATGAAGTGAAACTGTTCCTTCCATCTCCTTAATCCAAATGGTGGTGATAAGAAGGAATCGATGTTTTCCCAAAGGAACTATAGTAAGGTGAGAACACCAGAATATAAAACTAATAGAAAAAAATTAAGTCTTTGAGGGAAACAAAATAGGTCAATAAGGGTGCAATAATATATTGATTCAATTTAATATCTACTAGGTACTTGCTGGAACCAGGCAGTGGAGTAGATTCTTGGGATATAGCAAAGACCAACAAAAATTGCCGCCCTCATTCGAGTGGAGGCAGACAGACAGTAAATAAATACATAATATAATTTATCAGAAGGTGGCAAGCACCAAGGAGATAAATAAATCGGATGAGGGAAATAGGGAGTTTATAGGGAGGGGTTGTATTTTTTAAAAAGTGGTCAGTGACAGCTTTATTGAGAAGGTAACATTTGAGCAAAGACTGAAGGATGTGAAACAGTCATGTGGAGGGATCGAGAAAACCTTCCTGACTGAAAGGGGGAAAAGAGAAATGAGACAAAATAAAGTGTCAGTGGCTGAGAGATTTCAAATAGTCGAGAGGTTATCCTGGAGGTTACTCTTATGCATTATATAGATAACCCCTTTTTAGGTTAAGGTGTATTAGAGAGGACAGAGGAAAATGTCTGAGACTGTAGAGCTGTGTTCCTGTAGCCATGTTTCTTTAAGGCAATTGTATAATGATAGAGCTTTCACAAAATGACTGTGTAATTGTGAAAACCTTGTTCTGATGCTCTTTTATCTACAATATGGACAGATGAGTAAAAAACCATGGATTAAAAATAAATAAATAATAGGGGAACAAACGGTAAAATAAATTGGGTAGAGGGAAATACTAGTGGTCAATGAGAGGGAGGGGTAAGAGGTATGGTATGTATGAGTTTTTTCTTTTTATTTCTTTTTCTGGAGTGATGTAAATGTTCTGAGAAATGATCGTGGTGATGAATATACAGCTATGTGATGATATTGTGAGCCACTGATTGCACAACAAGTATGGAATGTTCATATGTTAAGAATGTTCATGTTGTGTGTTGACTGGTTGTATTTATAAAAAAATATGCAAAAAAAATAAAGGGGAAAATATCAGTGACAAAAAAAAAAAGTCATGTGGATTCCTGGGGAAAGAGTGTCGCTGGCAAAGGAAATAGCACCTACAAAGGCCTTGAACATGAACATACCTGGGTGTTTGCAGAACTGTAAGGAGGCCAGAGTGTCTGGAGTAGAGTGAATGCTGTATGGTGGGGAGGGCTGGGGGAACTGAAAAAAGATGAGGTCAGAGAGGTCATGGTTGATTGAGCATTTGCCACCTTGAGTGCCATTTTAAGTCTCTGGCCTTTACTCTAAGTGAAATGGGCAGCCACTGGAGGGTTTTGAGCTGAGAAGCAAAATGATGTCTTACTCTTTATTGAAAATAGACTGTAGGGGGCAAGGGAAAAGCAGGGGGAATCAATGAAATTAATTAAAATCGTAAGTTCAACTCTCCTCTGTGTATAAGTTTAATAAATATGAGCCTGAAATCAATGATGGACTAGAATTCAAAATTAGATGCAAAAACACTGAAACTGCAACCACATAAAGCAAAAACTAGTTGGAAAAGAGAATTCAGTTAAGCAACTGAGTTCATTTCCACAGCACCAATTGGTAAATTCAAGGGTTTTTTTTGCATGGGCAGGCACCAGGAAAGGAGCCCCAGTTTCTGGAATGGCAGGTGAGAACTCCGCCTTCTGAGCCACTGTGGCCCACCCTTAAGTATATTTTTAACTGTGGTCATGAACATACAGTGACAAGAGCTATTAGGGTTTGGGAACTTTGAGCGTCTGTTGCTAAGGAATAGATTAACAGTTTCCCTCTTGACTATTCCTGAGGCAAGTATACCCAGACAGAGACATTTTTAAGGCTCTTGATGTGTTCTGCCAAATTGTTCTGGTCATTAAAAAGGTCTTTTGGGTGCTTGGAAAGGCTTACTACAACCTTGGTATTATAATAAATACCGATAATTATCCATAGGTGAATAAGCACCTACTTTATATTTCTTTAATTGCGGGTAAGGGTGAGTATTTTTCCCACATGTTTAGTAATTGTAATTGTATTTTTTTTCTTTTTTAGTGCATTGTCTGATCTTAACCTTTATTTATTGAGATATTAATGTTTTTCTCTTGTGGTTTTGAGTCAACTTTATACATGAAAAAAATTTTTCTTCCTTATTATGGCCTGGCTTACAGTAGTTAAAAGACTATATGCCTATTATGTTGAGATGGTCTCGTTAAGTACTTTTTAGTCCTTTGCTTCTCAAGAGTTGAAATTTGGGGATACTGAAGGAAGTTAAGAAAGCATACCATCAAGAAAAATGAAGGAAACAATAACCAAATACATACATTAATTATATTAACATATTTACATATAATTAATATAATTACATTAACATATAATTAACATACATATTAACATATAATTAATGTTTATTAATGTTTATTAATGTATAATTAATGTATAATATAATTAATATATTATAATCAATAAACATATAATTAATGTATATTAATGTATATTAACATATAATTAATATAATTATATTAACATATAATTAACATATAATTAACATACATATTAACATATAATTAATGTATGTATTTGTTTTCAAATTTAAAACACATGAATGACTGGAAAACAAAAAATAGTTCGCTCTGCTGTAGAGAATAAAGAAAATGATATAAAAACATTAATGAAAGATTAATTTAACCTACCTGGCAGTCATAATGATTAGTTATGAAAGAGAATTCCCACCATCTCTCCTGGGCAGTTTAGTCTTAGAACAAATTGGAGTTAAAAAAGTGTCAAAATTCACAGTGGGAGCACCCACTCAGAGCACTACTTCCCTCTATAAAATAGATTGCTATGTTTACAGGAGAAAATTTCTATTGAATTATAATTAGTGGTTTAATTAAAAAGTGGATTATCAACTATAGTAAAATATAGTTTTAAAACAGAAAGATTTGTGCATTATTCATTCTTTTATTTCAGAAATCTGCTTTTCCTTTAAAAATTCTCACTGGGAAATTACATGTATAATATGTACATTTTCTTTTTTATGCTGAAATCAATTCCATTGAAGTAAAGCTATGATTTTTGTTTGAGGTAATAGATGTAACTTGAGCTTTCTCTGTTAATATAAAGTACCTACACCTCATATTGTTCTTTACAGTGAGAACCAATGGCCATAATAACAACCCCAAGGCAATGCAAGATTCCCAAAAGAATTACTGTTGAGTTATAGAAATAATAATGATGAAAATAATAACTGCTACCATTTATTCAATGCTGTTATATGCCAAATGCTTTATGTGTCATTTAATTTTCTCAACAACCGTTCAAGTAATTTTAGGCCCATTAAACAGTTGAGGAAAATGAGTTCAGAAAAATTAGGCATATTATTCAAGGTCATACAGCTTGAAGGTTGTAAAGTTAAAATTCATACGCAGATCTAGTTTGACTTAAAAACTCTTGCTTAACGATAAAACTAGTTTGTTGCAGTTAACTGGTTTTGAAATGAATAATGTTCACATAGCATATAATCAGTTAATTAGGATCTTATATTTACCAGAAGACCATATTTCCTAGCCATGTCCAAATATCTGCTTATTTGATAAAGTAACCATGCTCATGAGATTCCTGAGCCATTACTAACAGCAGAAATTAAAAATTAACAGTTACTGGTACTGTAAGTTACCTTCTGTTTGAAGTATGTTCTTGTAATTTCTGAGAAGATACAAATTAAATGATGGCCTGTGATCTCTGGTACAGTCTGGTCTACAGGCTGCTATACAAGTCAAGTATTAAGTGGGTCAGTCCATTCCTAAGGCATCTAAAAATTGGCCACCCCAAGTAGATGACTTAGCAGATAGCTATAACTAAGTGTACTGGGATGATTTACTGAATTGTTTATAGTACTGAGTCCTAATACAAGCTGGTGATTTGGAGTTTCTTCTCAAGTAAACAATACCGACAACAAAATTAAACTAAAAATTTTTGAGTGCCTAGTGTGTAGTGTGTATTTTTGAGTGCCTAGTGTGTAGTGTGTATTAGGCATTTTGCTTATTATAGGCACTATCTCACCTTTCTCTCAGCCTTGGTACTTGACCTTTTGGGCCAGAAGATTCTTTGTTGTGGGCTGTCCTGTGCGTTGTAGGATGTACCTCTGGCCTTTCTTTACTCACTAGATAGGTAGTAGCAACACCCCTATCCCCAGTTATGGCAGCCAAATATCTTTAGACATTGCTAAATATCTCCTAGAGGGAGGGACAAAATTGCCACCATTGAAAATCCCTAAAACTCACCGAGTTTATTAGACTAATTTCACTGATGAGAAAACTGTGGCTTGAAAAAGTTTCAGTAAAACAGCCAAGGTCTCATAATTAGTAAATGGTAGAGCTAGAATACACCTAGACACTTAAGCACTGTTACACTGTGGCTGAAATTTGAATGGGAAGATCTGCCCTTCTTTCCTGCCCTCCTCACTCCTATATCTCATCATGGAGTAGAGGGGGCACCAGGAGGGAAGAAGAGATACATGTGAGATATTGTGCAGACTTTTATTGTACTGTAGTCTTTTATTCAATAGATTAATTCCATTTTAATTGGAATTCTGGAAACTAATGAAAAAAAATTACAAGTGTTAGATGGTCTATTCTCAGGGTTCTTGAATCTGTCTGATTTAATTCTAACCAATTAGCATGCCATTATGGAGGAATATTATGTTGAGAATCAATATTACACTAAACACTAATATTTTATTCAGTATTAAAAATTTATACAAATGGTAATACAAGCCCTTTATTCCTGCTTTCTCTAAATGAGAAGAAATGCTTCCTTAGGGCAATCCCAGCTACAAAGAAAATATCTGCTTAGGAGACTAATGGTATTATGAATTACATAGATCATTGCTTAAATGAATCATTAAGATTTAATTGAATGAAATTTGTTTATTTTATTAGATAAAGTGTGTAAGTTTTCCAGAGTATCAAAATTTTTTCCTTTTTTATACCTATAATACAATCCCTTGTTAAGATGATAACAAAAGTACATTATTACCCAATACTAGAGATAGTTCAGTTACATGTGATTTCAAAACTGGATTTCAAATCTACATTCCAAATTGTACCCCAAGGTGTCTTTCCCCATGTCTAGGCTTGCCATGCTCTTTGATTTTGGATTCCTGGGCCAACTTCATGGACCCTGTGGATCTTCCTGGCTTCTCTTTCTGTCTGGCCCTTCTTTCTGCTTCTACATTCCTAAGGTCAGTATCTTTTTTCAAGTTCTAGAGTAGCACTAAAAGATTTGCATAGATTGGATTTAATGAAGATGTTTATAACTTTAATCACTCAATTCCCAATTTCTCAGTCAAGTACTTGAAAACTATACCAAAAATTTGACTTTTAAAACATCCCAAACAGGGTGGGCCACAGTAGTCCAGCAGGTAGAGTTCTTGCCTACCATGCCAGAGACCCGGGTTCGATTCCTGGTGCCTGCCATGTAAAAAAAAAAAAAATCCTGAACATTGTGAATTATTACACTCTGTTTCACAGTATTAGAATTGGAAAAGTCTTTTTGTTGTTGTTGTTAGGTACATGGTTTGGGAATTGAACCCGGGTCTCTGCCATGCAAGGCAAGCATTCTACCACTGAACCACCCTTGAATCCTAGAATTACAAAAGTTTCGATCCATATTTGTGGACTGGCAAGATCAATCAGTTAATATGCCCCTACCTTGAAGAAGCTACTCTTTTAGAAAAGGGTGTTTTTAATTGTAAAGGTATATTAGAAGTCATGAAAAATCAAAGCAAAAAAAAAATCACTAAATAAATTAAACTAACTGAAAAAATTATATCTTGGAGATACATTTAGCATAGTAATCACCATTACAAAGAGGAAGATTTAAACTAAAAAAGTAACATTTAATGGGTTGACTTTTCTAAAATATTGATTGGATTTCATTAATAAGTGTTTTATGCATATGGCTATTCTGAAAGCGCCTTTAAAACTGAAAGACTTATGCCTTAATGAGAGGTATTATTATATGAACATATTTGAATCTGGCTTATGAAAAATAGAACTTAAGAATTTAAAACATGAGCATAAAATGAAAATGGATTTAATTAACCGAAAACCCATAAGACAGAACAACTTCAAAGAAGCAATTAATGTGGGGATTAATAATGTAAATAGGATTTTGATTCATTAATACTAATACTCATATGAGAGAAGGATCGGCAAATTTTATTCTTTAAGTTATTTAGGCACTCATAGTAATACCTCATTAATTTGGGGCTATGCTGTTGTTTACCTTTGTTTTGTAAACACTTTATAGCTATATAATATATATTTAAATATATTTATTTTCAATCTTATGTACACTTTTTAGACAGAGATAAACAATTTTCAAGGCACCTCAGGCACTTTATAAGCTCCTACGTACATCCAATCTATATGCTAATAACAAAATGTTCATATGATTTATTATACCAGGTCTCTTTAAGGACTTCTACATTTTAATGCTTTGTTGAAGTTACTGTATGGAGTTTAAGTAATAAAAGCCACATTTGTTTAAAAGTTACCTATAATTTGGCCATCCCACAAATTCAAAATGTCTACCTTCCTAGTTCACTGTGATAAATGAAATTTCAAATATGTATGTGTAGAAGGAGTTTTTCTTTTACATTTGCTTTGGAACATACAAACATTTAAAATGAAGAGTAAAAATAATGTTCTTGATTTTATGGGTGGACAAAGGAAATCAGCTATCTATTTCAAATCGTTTTATGTCTTTTAGGCATAGTATCTTTGTGGAAGAACTTACTAATATGATCCTTTCTTCAAGAACAGATTTTACTCACTTGAGATGACTCCAATTCTAATCACTTGCAAAGTCATAGTTTTCTGATTAAAGATTGTCAGTGCCCAGGCCAAAAGCAGCAGATGCTCCAAACCAGGGTACCCAGAAAGAAGAGAATTGCAGAAATGCCACTGCACAGCAAATGTGCCATTTTTAAATCTTCCTTGTATGTGGCTATGACTTTTCAGAGTCCAAGTGTCAATTTTCTGGACAAAATTCTATTCATTGATTTTTAAAGCATGAATAAATTGGGTAGAAGGGTTAGGTTATTTTTCTGATCAAGACTGAGATTTAGGTCAAAATGACTTGGGAATTCTAAACCAAATAAAACATTAAACTAGAATTTATAAAAGCCACAATTGAACTAAAATGGAGTATTTCCATTTTTTTAAATGAAAAATTCTGAAGACAAATTGCCTTTCATTTATTAGTCATGCCATCCTCACACAAGAAGTATTCCCATTTTTTTGGTAAAAATTGTGAGAAAAATATTATACATAAATTAATAGTTACCTTAGCAAGGGGGAAAATAAACTTCAGTTCCATTTTCATAATTTAATCAAGAATGCTTGATGGAAAGAGGCCTCTTTCTTGTACTTCTTGATGGTTATAAAACCTGGGAAGGAGATACAAGGATGGGATATTTCATCACCAAGAAGAAAATTGCTCAGACAATAGTAGTTTCTAATGTCAGTAGTTATTTCTCTTCAGAAGGAAAGCTATCCCAGCCAACCATATGCCATTTACAAATCTCCCAGCTGTCCAGAAGAATTTAAGTAAGAAAGGTTGACATGACTACTGCCTTTGGAGGCAGGATACCAGGGGTCAAATCATTCAGTATTTGTCTCAGTGAATTTTAAAAGTCTTTAAACTTCTCTAGGTCTCAGCGCCCTCATTTTTAATGTGCGAGTAAGTAATAATACCAGCTATTCAATGGGGCTGTTCTGATGACAAATGAAATGATGTGTAAATATATTTAGTAAACACTGCAAATATTATTTTACTTTATTTATGGCTTAACTCTTTACCTATATGAATTAAAGTTGTTTCAAAAAAATGAAATATGAATAAAAATAAGAAAATATAGTTGGAAGGGAAAAAAAGGAGGAACATGTGCTACCCATAGTGATTGACACAGTTGAAGCATTGGAAGTTATAACTTGGATTTGAATGTCTTGGTAACTTAAATAAAAATAAAACATAACTTCTCTTATAACTCCTATTTTATAAAGATAAAACACAGCACTTCCTTAAAAGAAATCAAGTATTTTCCCCTCCTGATATGAAATTCAAAGAGAAAATTTTCATGTAAAACATAAAGTAGGGACATTGAAGATACAACGGATAATTTTATTTGGCGAAAATAATACTACCTACTGTGAAAAGTGAAGGGCAAACAGTACTTTCGCTTGGAGGTGGAAATATTGCTATAATAATGATCTTTCAGTTATTATTCTTATAGACAAACCTGAAGCTTAAATTTGGAGAATCCTAAATATAAACCCAACACCTTCCAACTGACAAATCATCCAACTCTTCTTTGCTGTCCCCCCCAAATTCTTTACTTAAATCATTTTCTCAATAGTGAGGAGTTTCTGAAGAAAGTCACAGGTCGCTGGTGATTCCAGGCATGTTTTCTAGGCACACTATGCAAAGATGAATTTTGTACCAGATGTGACAGTACTGACAGCTGTATAGCCCATTTTGTGGGGTCATTCTAAAGAGGAAAGGAAGGGAAAGGGAAACAAAACAATCAAATGATTATAAAAATGAGACAAATCGCAACATGAGGCCACTTCCTTGAAATTCATATATATTTTTTCCTTTGGGCATCTATGACATCTCACTTTGAATCTTGCAGGAAACTCCTTCCAATTTTCCTTTTTTTCTTTTTGGCTCGTCTTCTACAGCCTCTTCTTAAATGTGGGCTGTCCCAAGGCTTTCTACTTGGCAGCAACTTCATTTACTCCCATAGCTTAAATGATATCTTTATTGATGTTTTTCCGGACTAGATTCTCATCCCCATCTTATCCTAAATTTGCTTTTCTTTCTGTATACCATTCCCAAAATCAATGGTATTGTTACTTTTCTAGCTGGAGTACTTAGCATCATCTTCATTCTCTTCCTCCATCACTGCACCTCCCCATAGCACACATATCCAAATGATTATGGCCACTTTGCACACATACAGCTCTATTTCCCCTTTTGCAAATCCAGGGCATTGTTATATAGTTCAGAAACTCAACCACCATCCACTGTCTTCCATCCAAGCAGTTTCAGTGGACTCCCATCTTATGTACTCCCTGATTCCAACCCTGGCCCCCAAAACAAAGCTGCTTCCTGCCTTCATGAATTTGGTTACTAACTTTGCACTGTCTGAAGTGCTCATCTTTTAACAATCACTTCATATACCACCTCCTACAGGGATCTTCCTGAATCTTTATTAAAAGAACATTACACCCTGTTCTACAAGCCTACAGATCCTTAACTTGAACCCTTACTACAAAAACTGCATTTCAGGTGGGCCACAGTGGCTCAGCAGGCAGAGTTCTCCCCTGCCATGCCAATGACCCGGGTTCGATTCCTGGTGCCTGCCCATGCAAAAAAAACAAAAAACAAACAAACTGCATTTCTAGTATTCAGGCTTTATATTGATAGTTACACACACAGCAATACCTTTGCTCTCAGAAAGCTTGTAATCTAGCTTGAGAAACCCTGCTTTATTCACATTTCTGACATCCATGGGGCAATATTTAATACCTTGAATATTGTGGGTGCTCTATAAATAATAGGAGGATTGAAAGATTTGTCAAGTCAAACAGCACCATGAAAGGCTTTGAATATAGGGGTTAAGAACATAGTTGTAGAAATTATAAGTGACAATAGTAAGACTTTCCAAATCTGGAAGACAAAAGAAATGAAATAAGTTGAGAAAAAACATGTATAGTGGACATGTTCTTATTTTTTTAAAACACAAATTTGTTGGACCATTTTATAAGAATCAAGTAAGTTGTTTTCATGTGAGGAAAATGTTTAGTGAACAGACCACAAAATATTTAGTCATTGTACATTTAGATCATGATATGAAATATATCTTATGGCAGGCACTCCATGAGGGTTTGGAAAATGTCTTCCTGGTTCTGTGCTAGCAGATACCAAAATGGTTTATGATTTGATGAATGAATAAATGTTTATTCAACCACTTATCTCCCTCCAGCTACCTTCCAATCTCTCATCCCCTTCACAGCCAACTACTCTAAATAATTAATGATACTCATGGTCTCTCTATTTTCTTACTTCCCATTCACAGCTCACATCCCTTTAATCTGACATCTACTCTGGGTGGGTTCAATCTTCCTTGTTTCAGCAGGAACAGGGAGAGTAACTGAGGTATCTGCAGAAATAGACTATGTGATATCTGGGCCAGGGCCCTCCTTCCTGCACACAGTAGTGCCATCAAGTGGGGTTGGTAAGACAATACCCCATCATGAACACTTGGTTTATTTATGAGCACCACTGAGTAGAGGGGTGCTCTGCTTATAAAATTTCCGGACTAAAGGATCAGATCTTCTCTCTAACTCAGCCCTGAGAACAGTCATTGTTCTGTACACAAACTCCACCCAAGTTCTCCTTTTCTAGTGGTTACCAACAGGTCAAAAAGTTTTCCTCTCTGTCCTTCCTGCTCCAAATAATTTTTTATAGGAAGATGCATGCAAGTTGAGACAACAAATGGACATACAGAATATTCTGAAATAGTCATGACCACAGACAGGACCACTTACAATTATATTTCCCACACATCAACACTAATTTCTCTTTATTTTAATTCAGTACAATTCTCTACAATTAGTGTTCTCCATCCCTGCTAAATAAAACAAACATTCCTCAGTCTTCCTCATTCAGCTCAGGTGACTGCTCCCACCTTCTTGAAAGCTTTGCCCCTATAACTCAGCCCTCTCCTAGTTTCCTTCTATTTTTCTTGCTACTCCTCCTTGCTTCCTTTTCAGGCTCATCTCCACTACTGGGCCATGATGGATTTGAATTCCTTAAGTTTTGGCCCTAAGCTATCTCTTCTACATCTTACTTTATCATCTTTCTTAGTCAATCATATCCATCTGCAGTGTGAAGGTGAAGATGAAGTTTATATCCCAACTCTAGAGCTCTCTGACAAGCTCCACACCTGTAAACCTACTGTCTGCTTGCTGTCTCCTATGTTGTCTTTAAGACATCTCAAACTCAACATGCCCAACAGTGAAGCTTAGGATCTTTCTTTTCAAACATGTTCCTTTTCCACTGTTCCCTAATGCTTCCTCATGGATTTGATATAAATATCACAGAAGATGGCCTGCCAATGATACCTCCTATATATCTTTTAAATTCATTCACTTTAAAAATATATACATATTTTTTAGCAATTTTAATTTTACAGAAAAGTTATGCATAAAGTACAGAGTTTTTCTTTTTAACTCTCACACACATGGTTTTCCCCTAGTAAAACCTTGCTTTAGTGTGGTACACTAATTTGTTATAATTGATGGACCTGTATTGTTACATTATTATTAACTGAAGTCCATAATTTACTTTAGGGTTCACTCTCTGTGTTGTACAGTTTTAAGGATTTTGACACAAGCATATCATCTATCCTCCATTATAGTGGATATAGAGTATAGTTTCATAGAGAATTATAGTAACATATAGAATAGTTTCACTGCCCTAAAAATTCTGTGTTCGGTTATATTCATCCCTCTCCTCCTTTCCCCCCTGAACTCCTGGCAACTACAGATCTTTTGCTGTGTCTATGGTTTTGATTTTTTCTAGAATGTCACATAGTTGGAATCGTAGAGTATTTATAGCCTTTTCAGACTGCCTTCTTTTACTTAGCAATCTGATTTCAAGTTCCTCCATGTCTTTTTGTAGTTGGATAGTTCATTTCTTTTTATTGCTGAATAATACTCCTTTGTATGGATATACCACAGAATTCATTCACTTTTTACAAATCACCAACCCCTCATCCCTCCCTCATAGGCCCAGTATTATCATCTCTCTAATGAAAAAATTCAACTAGTCTGCATAACTTTTTTGGGTTTTTTTTGCATGGGCAGGCACTGGGAATCGAACCCGGGTCTCCAGCATGGCAGGTGAGAATGCTGCCACTGAGCCACCATGGCCCATCCTAGTCTGCACAACTTTTTGCCTCTTCCTGCTCCATGCTCCACATTGCAGGCAGAAATATTTTTCAAAATGTAAAACTAATGATGTAACTAAAAATCTCTCTCTTCCTGCCCCTGGCCAAAAAAAAAAAAAAAAAAGAAAAAGTCTTTTTACTGGTCCTAGGAAAAAGGCATAATCCTTGATAAAAACTGTTTCATGGGGATGGTCCCTAGTTACATCTCCAGATTCAAGCTCACCTCTGCTCTACACTTCAGATCCCATGACCGTCCTTCAGTCTCCCATGTTGTCCCATGTTGTGCTAGTGGGATTTCCCACACATTGTACCTTCTTCCCATATTGCTTATCCAGTTGACACCTATGTATCACTTAGATCTCAGTTTTGGGAACCTTCTACTGCTCCTTTGTAGCACTTAGGACTGTTTCCATCTTATACTCATCTGGTCATTCTTTTAGGGTCTTTCTCCCTCACTAGTCCATTGGCCAGATGAGCGCAGGGGATATCTGATACAATTTATTGTATCCTCACAATATCTGGCAGGTACTCAATAAAGAGGACTCTATTCAATAAGTATGAAAATACTTCTTAGACATGAGTTCAGTTAGAAAAGTTTACCCACAGCTTTAGAGCTGAAAATAGTAACCAGAGCATTGAGAGTTTTTGAGGGATTTAAAAAATTGAAATAGGAAAGTTTCCTTTCTCAGATTCAATAGTGGGCAAATGGGAATGATAGGGAGTGTTTAATGAAAAATTTCACCTGGGCTGAAGCATATAAGAAATATGTTAATATATAAACGTAATACTTTCTAACCCTATTTTAGCCATTTTTAATACTTCCTATATTGAGCAAGAGCCATTGCAAGGGGAGGAAGGAAGACTGACCAGAGATGTACTGGGGAGGGAAAGCAGAGAAAAAATTTAAAAAATGTTTCAGTCACTGGATTTGAAGATATTCTGTTGCATATGCCTTTTAATATCTTAGCTTCTAAAGACCATGCCATTAAATGCAATAAAATAGTCTCTGCTTCCATATGTGACAGTATTCTAGCAACTTGTCTCAGAATTTCAACAGGCAAAACTAAAGTGTTGCATAAGTTATTTTCCCTCAGTTCCATTTCAAATATAGACCCCCCCAGAACATGAAACAAATTTTGCAAATTGGAATAATGTCAGTTATGAATGCACTCTTGCAATTACAAGAGCAAAAACATTCTACAATAAAATAAGAAATGCCGTCTGATTTAGATTTAATGCAAAGGGGAGAAACACATTCCATTTAAGAATGACAAATAAACCTGTCAATGTGATTCCATTTATAGCCCCTCAGAGAATATCACAAATGCACATAATTTTCTGAGAAGCTAGTTATTATATTTGCTCTCTCAAAGAAAGAAGGTGTAGAAGTCCCTGATGTACTCCTATCTAAGGAGAGTTAAGGGTAACTGGAACAAATTGTGTTAGTCAAGGTTCTAGGTGCATGCCCCTTAAAAGGGAAGAGTGAGAGTTTTAGGAGTTTTATTTAAATAGCATGCTACAAAATTACAGCAAGCCATAAAATCTTAATTATAAACATCCAAACTGTTAGTCATTTTTGAACATTTTATTATGGATTATTTCAGGATCAGATATAAGGGTGCATGCCAAAAGCAAAGTATGAGAAATATAATCTATGTATTCCTCATTCCTTATTGCCATACTCAAGCTTCCTTCCTTAAGAAATGGTTTGCTATTAAATACATGTACATATATTCATATAATTATAATATATGACCTTCTGCATGGCATAACATAATTTTTTACTCATTTGCATTTGCTGCTAAAAAAACAGAACAAAATTTGTTACCATTTTCTAGCAAGAGTATTGAATTTCATGCCATTAATTTTGACCATGACTCTCTTCTATCTCATCTTATGTTCTTATCCTTATTTTTTCCTGACTCATTTTTTTCTTACCTATTTCAAGTATACCTTATATTTTGTACAGTATGTATTTTTATTAGCCTTTCTCTGTAAGCCTTAAATCCTTCCCTGTGTGTAAATAAGATATATGACACTTATTGAAAGACATTTTTTCTTTTGGAGGCTTGCAAAATTTTCTCAAAGTTAACATATAATTTATTACCATAAAAGTATGAACAATAAGACACATATGCCTAATAATAATAGCATTTTTTGTGATGTTTAATTCAATATTCTAAGTCAATTTCCTTAATAATTATACATATACTTTTAGAACTTGGATTCTTAGCCTGAGGTTCTCGGTCTCTCTCAAGTTATATGCAACATTTTGTGCATATAAACTTTTATTAGTGAAGAATTTCATAATTTTAATACAATCCTTACCCTGAAAGGTAAATTTGACTAAAAAATTAAATATTACTGCTTTCCAGTGTAATAACCCAAAAGACTAGATCTTGGTCTTCATTCAACTAATTGACAAAATACTAAGTGCCTGGCATAGAGGTGGGGATAGACCAAAAAAGGTGAAATATTCAGATGGTAATGTACTGTAATAAATAAAACACAGTGATATAATAGAAAGTGAATGAGATTGGGTGACTGGGGGATACCTCTCGGAGGAGGTGACATCTGACTGAGCCCAGCAAGATCTTAGGGAAGAGTGCCAGGCAGAGGGAACAAATAGTTAATACACACACCATGCAGGAGATAACAGGTTTTTTATAATCCCTAACTCATCTAGAAAATATGAATGGTAGATCTCCAAATTCACACTTTTAATAATTTAGTCCAGAAATATTGGACAAATCATCTTCTGGATGTAAGTTAGATTTCTTTTCCTTGCTTTTCTTTTTCTTTTTTAAGTTAGATTTCCTAATATAAGGAAAAGATTTCTTCAGAAAAAGAATGCAGTGTGTTTTATTGTAAATTCGGTTCATTAAATAAATATGAGTCTACCATTTATTAAGGCACTGTGGGACATACCTTCAAGATGCTTAAACATTCTAAATAAAATAAAGCTGCCATATATGTAAATATATTTTAAACTGATCCTAAATATGGTTTGGCATCATCACTTTATGAGCCAAGTAAATTCTAGGACTCAGACTCTTTTATGTAAAGTTCTTAGAAAGATACCAGTTATTTTATTAAAGTTAAAGATAGATGAGTAGGAAGGAGAGAGAAACACATAATGAAAATCGGGGTTAAAAATTCTTAGAAATAAGAACACTCTGTGACTTGAAAAACTACCTAAATAGGCTTGGCTGTATAAATCAATAAACGTAAGATATGGCTAAATATCATCACTACCTCCCACATTATTAAATGCTTTCTTGAATTAAGTTATTTATGTGTACAATAAAGAAATAATATAATGATAAAATGACACATCACAAAATTTCACGTGATGCTTAACATATACCAGGTCCCATGCCGAGGACTCTGTGTACATTGTATATACCCTTGTGTAAATTTCACCACAACTCTGAGTATTGTATACACCCTTGTGTAAATTTCACAACTCTGTGAGTCAGAGTTCTCTAGAGAAACA
This sequence comes from Tamandua tetradactyla, assembly GCF_023851605.1. Lineage (NCBI taxonomy): Eukaryota > Metazoa > Chordata > Mammalia > Pilosa > Myrmecophagidae > Tamandua > Tamandua tetradactyla. Next base: position 36,274,514 of record NC_135339.1, on the reverse strand, counting down.
GAACCAACAGGAGATATCTGTAAATATGAGATTTATAAAGGTGTTTCATGTAACTGTGTGAATGGAAGAAACCAAAATCTGTAAGGCAGGCTTTGTAGCTGGCAGACGGATGAAGGGTCTGGATGAACTCCACAGGAGAGGCTTGCTGGCTGAAGAAGCAGTGAAAAAGTCTTTTTCCTTAAGTAGCTCCAACTGATTGGATTATCTCATTGGTGGTAAACATGCCTTAGTTGATCACAGATGTCATCAGCCACAGATGCAATCAATTGACTGATGATTTACTATACCAGCTTTCCTGTTTATTAACCAGCCACGAAATATCCTTGCAGCAAGGTCAGGCCAGCTGATGACCAGACTACTGGGCATCATCATTGGTCAAGTTGACACCAGGACCCTTACAGGTGGGGACTATTATTAGTTCTATTTTACAGATATGGAGGCACTTAGAGAAACCGAGTGATTTGCCAGGGTCACAGGGCTAGTTGGAAGAACCACCAGGGCTTGGAACTAAGCGGTTTGACTCCAGTGCCACCAGGATACCATCTCCAATTTTTATCAGGGTGCTCTGTTACCTACATGAAGGAAGCTCAGTTGCCTTGTGAGTTATTTCTGATAAACTCATTTTGCCTTGCTCTTTAGAAGAATTGGGAATGTTCTTCTGTGCTGGTTTGAAAGGAAGTATGCCCCCTAAGAAAAGTCATGTTTTAATATAAATCCCATTTCTTAAAGGTAGAATAATCCCTATTCAATACTGTATATTTGAAACTGTAATGAGATCATCTCCCTGGTTGATGTGATTTAGTTAAGAGTGGTTGTTAAACTGGATTAGGGGATGACATGTCTCCACCCATTTGAGTGCGTCTTGATTAGTTTCTGAAGTCCTATAAAAGAGGAAAGATTTTGGAGAATGAGAGATTCAGAGAGAGCAACATTACAAAGCAGAGAGTCCACCAGCCAGCGACCTTTGGAGATGAAGAAAGAAGACGCCTCCCGGGGAGCTTCATGAAACAGGAAGCCAGGAGAGAAAGCTAGCAGATGACGCCATGTTCACCATGTGCCCTTCCAGCTGAGAGAGAAGCCCTGACTGTGTTCGCCATGTGCCTTCTCACTTGAGAGAGAAACCCTGAACTTCATCGGCCTTCTTGAACCAAGGTATCTTTCCCTAGATGCCTTTGATTGGACATTTCTTTAGACTTGTTTTAATTGGGACATTTTCTTGGCCTTAGAACTGTAAATCAGCAACTCATTAAATTCCCCTTTTTAAAAGCCATTCCATTTCTGGTGTATTGCATTCCAGCAGCTAGCAAACTAGAACATCTTCTAAATACTCACATGGAAAAAGAATGAAATGTGACCTCTGCTATACAGCATACAAAAAAAAGAAGACTTGGGGAACAACACTCTGAGTAATTAGTGTGAGCTTATCATATGCAAATTAATATAAATATTAGCTCAAACAAAACAAGTTAGATGGCAAATCTGCTGTTAAGAGTAACATACAACTTTTTAAAAGTTTAATTAACTTTGGATCAGAATAAATTATTTTGATTATTCATGAGATTGCCTCTTTCGGGAGAAATAATGAAGAATCGAATATACTTATTTTAAAATTCTAACTGGTAGGTAGAAACATTACTTTGCTAAATTGTTTATTTTTTCTTTTTAACTGTTTTATTCATCATATAATCTATCTGAAGTACAAATCAATGGTCTTTGGTATAATCACAGAGTTATATATTCACCACCACAATCAATTTCAGAATGTTTTCATTGCTCCAAGAAAAAACAAATTGAATACTCCTTATACTCCCCTACTGTGGATGCTTAGCTTTGGTATAATATCCTTGTTAGGACTGGTGAAAGTCTATTATACAATGTAACTGTTAACCATAGTCCTTAGTTTGCATTAATTGATAGTTTTTTTTTAAGTTTTTTTCAATTGTGAAAAACAACATACAAAAATAGCAATACATTTCAAAGCACACTGTAACAGTTGGTTGTAGTACAGATTTCAGTTTGGTATGGTTACAATTCCACAATTTTAGGTTTCTCCTTCTAGCAGTTCTAAGACCCTGGAGACTAAAAAATATATCAATATAGTGATTCAGCAGTCATACTCATTTGTTAAATCCTACCTTCTTGTTGTAGCTCACCTTCTTCTTTGATCTTTCTCCCAATCTTTAGGGGTATTTGGGCTTTGCCCATTCTAACTCCTTCATGTTGGAAGGGGCTGTTGATAATATGGGATAGGGGGATGGAACTAGTTAATATTCTGGAGAAGCTGGCTCCTGTGGGTTTCAGGACTTATGTGGTCTAGGAACCCATCTGGTAGTTGTAGGTTTCTGGAAAGTAATCCTAGTGCATGGAACCTTTGTAGAATCTCAGATAAAGCTCTAGGTGTTCTTTAGGGTTGGCAGAAATAGTTAAAATCATTTTTTTTTTTATTGTGAACTATAACACGTACAAAAAGTATAAAATAAAAAAAAGAAGCAATGATTTTTCTGAGTACATTTTAACAAGTAATTACAGGACAGATTTCAGAGTTTAGTATGGGTTATCATTCCATAACTTCAGGTTTTACCATCCAGCTGCTCCAAAACACTGGCAGCCAAAACAAACATCATAATGATTCAGCAGTCACACTCATCTGTTAAATCCTATCTTCTCTATGACAACTCTTCTTTCTCTTTGATCCTACTCCCAATCTATAGGGGTCTTTTGGGTATGCCCATTCTAACTTTATCATGTTGAAAGGGAGTATCAACAATACAGGATAGGAGGCTGGAATTAGTTGATATTCGTGGAGAGGCTGGCCCCTCTGGGTTTCAAGACTTATCTGTCCATCTGTCCTAGAAACTCTCTAAAGCTTATAAGTTGCAGGAAAGTAAACAGTGCATGAAACTTTTGTAGAGTTTCAGAGTCCTTGATGTTCTTTAGGGTTAACAGGCATGATGTTGGTTGGGGTTTGGCAAACCATGGCAATTAGCAGTATCTAGCTGAAGCTTCCATAAGAGTAGCCTCCAGAATAGCTTCCTAGTTCCGTTTGAATTCTCTTAGCCACTGATACCTATTTTGTTACATTTCTTTCCCTCCTTTTGGTTTGGAAGGCTTTGTTGAGCCCATGGTGCCAGGGCCAGGCTCATCTCTGGGAATTATGTCCTACACTTTCAGGGAGACTTTCACCTCTTGCCGTCCTGTCCCACGTAGAGGGAAGGGTAGTAATTTTCCTTACAGAGTTGGGCTTAGAGAGAGATGGGGCCACATCTGAGCAATGAAAGAGGTTTCCTGGAAGCAACTCTCAGGCATAATTTTAGGTAGTGTTAGCTTTTCCAGTGCAGAAATGAATTTTTATATGGGTAATCCTCAAAATCAAGGGTGCGGCCTATTTTCTTGGGAGTCCCTAAAGTTTGACAGAGTACCAAGGGTTTCCCAGATGGGAAAATGTAATAGTTCCATTTTTTTTTTCTCCAGTCCCACAGGGAACTCTACCAGTACTTTTTAATTATCAGTATACCATAGTCTGGGATGTACCTGAGTATTTTCTTTGCCATACCAAAGGCCTGTTCCCGTTCTGGGTTCTATGAGCTTAGGTTGCTAAAGTGAGCTATCTGGGCAGGTTGATTTAGATTGTGTGTTACATTAAATTAGGTTCTAGACACAATAAACCTCTTTGCCTTTGGTCTCATAAAATAGGTGAAGCTCTAGAATATAGACACTATCATCCTTTGCCTTGCATTCTTATTTACCTTGGTTCCTACTAGATCAGCTTCATTTTTATCTCTAATTGAAGTCTGATCTCTTTTTCAGTTACTGTAACAATTGCTGTATGTAGCGATGCTGACTTTCAGAGCTGCAGAATTCCAGTTCTGAGTATTAGGTTGTCACAGAGGTATCCTGTGTCCCATGGAAATACCAATTTAAACACATACAGCATAGGATCTCAGAATCTAGAAGTACACTTACTACTCTGGGCTAGGTGTGACTGCTATAAGAGCTTACAATCTGGGCTCCAGTTTCTTATAATTATTTTCTAAAAGAGACCATGCTATATTTGTTCTTTTGTTTTTTGGCTTATTTTGCACCGCACAATGTCCCCAGTGTGCACTCACTTCATCATGTACCTTATGACTTCATTCCTTTTTGTAGTCACACAATATTCCATCATATATATACATCACAGTTGACCATTCTGTTTCTCAGTTATTGTGTCCTTAAGCCCCCTCCATCTATTGTGTGTCATGGATAATGTCCAAAATAAATAATCCATGCCTCACAGTGTCCTCACTCACTTGTACAACCATCAACATTCTCAATTCTAGACAGTTTTCATGGGTCCAAAGAGATAAAGAACAGATAAATATGGTCTTACCAAATATCAAATCAAAACCTCCCCCTATCTCATGTGATCCCCCCCAATTATTAGCCCCTGATATTGCTGTGGTACTACTGATACCTTCCTGTTAATTATAGGCCATAGGGTATAATATTAGTTTTCCCCATACCCCTCTATTATTGACTTTTTGTACAAGATCAAACCTTTGAAGTAGTTCATGTAAGAACTTGTTAATAGTTATAGCATTACAACCCCGTTCAATATAGTCACCTTCAATATGGCAGTGTTACTCATTACCCTACTAGTGAACTACCATCACTTTGATCTGTTCCCTTACATTTAAATTCAACCTCATTGGGTAATCATTCACCCATCTCAAAATTTGGTGTATCTCTAAGTCCCTTATAATCTACTTTATAGGCCTCTGAGTTTACCAGAGTCATAATAGTGAGATCATACAGTATCTATCTATTCTTCATGTCTGGCTTATTTCACTCAGCATTATGTCCTCAAGATTCACCCATGTTGTCATATGCTTCATGACCTCATTTCATCTAACTGCTACATAATATTCCATTGTGTATGTATACCACATTTTGTTTAGCCACTTGTCTGTTGATAGGCACTTGAATTCTTTCCATCTTTTGGCAATTGTAAATAGTGCTGCTATGAACATCTATGTGCAAATGTCTGTTTGTGTCACTGCTTTTAGCTCTTCTAGGTATATACTGAATACTGGAATTACTGTGTCATAAGGCAACTCAATAAATAGTTTTCTGAGGAATCACCAAACTGTCTTCCACAATGACTGTACCCTTAAATATTCCCACCAGCAGGAATGAGTGTTCCAATTTCTCCACATCCTCTCCAATATTTGTAGTTTTCTGTTTGTTAAATAGCTGCCATTCTTATAAGAGTGAGGTGATATCTCATTGTAGTCTTGATTTGCATTTCCCTTATAGCTAATGAAGATGAGCATCTCCTCATGTGCTTTTTAGTCATCTGTATTTGCTCTTTGGAGAAATGTCTGTTCATATCCTTCGCACATTTTATAATTGGTTTTTTTTGTTCTTTTGTTGTTGAGTTGTATAATTTTTTTATGTACACAGGTTATCAAATCTTTATCTAAGATGTGGTTTCCAGATATTCTTTCTCATTGAGTTGGCCTCTTCACCTTTTCCACAGTCTTTTGAGACACAGAAGCTCTTGATTTTGAGGAGTTCCCATTTGTCCGTTTTTTTTCTGTTGTTGCTTGTGCTTTAGGTGTAAAGTGTAAAAAGCTATGTCCTACGACTAGATCTTGAAGATGTTTCGTTATATTTTCTTCTGGCAGTTTTGTGGTAGTGGCTCTTATAGTTAGGTCTTCGATCCATTTTGAATTAATTTTTATATAGGATGTAAGATAGGGGTCCTTTTCCACTCTTTTAGCTATTGATATCCAGCTCTCCCATGCCCATTTGTTGAAAAGACCATTCTGTCACAGCTCAGTAGATTTGGGGGCCATGTCAAAGATCAATTGACCATAGATTTGATGGTCTGTCTCTGCACTCTTGATTAGGTTCCATTGATCAATACTTCTATCTTTGTGCCAATATTATGCTATTTTGACCACTGTGACTTTATAATAAGTTTTAAAGTCAGCAAGTGTTAGTCCTTCCATTTTGCTTTTCTTTTTTAAAAATATGCTTAGCTATTTGAGGTCTTTTCTTTATAAATAAATTTGATAATAAGCTTTTCCAAGTCTCCAAAGTAGGTTGTCAGAATTTTTATTGGGATTGCATAGAATCTGTAGATCAATTTGGGTAGAATTGACATCTTGACAGCATTTAGCCTTCCTACCCATGAGCACAGAATGTCTTCCCATCTATTTAGATCTTTGGTTTCTTTTAGCAATGTTTTATATTTTTCTGTGTATAAGGCCCTAACATCTCTGGGTTAAGCTTATTAGGCCCTAACATCTCTGGGTTAAGTTTATTCCTGGTATTTGATTCTTTCAGTTGCTATTTTGAATGGAATTCTTTCCTTAATTGTCTCCTCAGTTAGGCCATTACTTGGGTATAGAATCATTACTGATTTTTGTACATTTATCTTGTATCCCGCCTGTCCTGGTCAGGTTCATGTGTCAATTTGGCCAGGTGGTAGTGCCTGGTTGTCTGGTTGGGCAAGTGCTGGCTTGTTGTTGCTATGAGAACATTTCATGGACTTAAATCATGACCATGTTGGCTGACTCCACAGCTGATTGCATTTGCAGTCAGCTAAGGGCAGAGCCTTCTGCAATGAATGATGCTTAGTCTAATCACCTGAAGGCTTTTAAGGAGGATTCAGAAGAGACCATCACTCTTCCTGTTTCAGCCAGCCAGCCTCTCCTGAAAGTTTGTTGAAGACTTTCATTGGAGCTTCCAGCTTGGGGTCTACCTTACAGATATTAGATTCTTACCTCTCCATGGTTGCCCAGCCAGCCTCTCCTGAGAGTTTGTTAAGGACCTTCATTGGAGCTACCAGCTCACGGCCTGCCCTACAGACCTTGGACTCTACATCCCCACAGTTATGTGAGACACTTTTATAAATTTTATATTTACAGATATCTCCTGCTGATTCTGTTTCTCTAGAGAATCCTAGCTAATGCACTGCCACTTTGCTGAATTGCTTAGAGAGCTCAAGTAGCTTTGTCATTGGTTTCTCAGGGTTTTCGAAGTATAGGTTCATGTTGTCTGCATAATATTGAAAGTTTTACCTTTTCCTTCCCTATTGGATGCTTTTTATTCCTTTCTCCTGACTGATTGCGCTACCTAAAATTTCTAGTACCATGTTGAATAATAGTGACAATCTAAATGCCAATAATTTTCCTCTACCTTCACTCCCCAAAACTATTCTTTCAGGCTGCTGGGAAACTAATCCCCTTAAATAAAAACAGTAACTGTAGTAGCAGCAGCACCAGTTGTGGTAGTAGTAGATATCATTAATTGAATATTTACACAATATCATACACTGTGCCAAGCACTGCACAACTTCATTTTATCCTTACAACAACCTTATTAGGTACCTTGATTATTTCCAATTTACTGCTCGTGAGATGGAGGCTCACAGAAGTTGGAAATGCATCAAAGGCCTTCTACCTCATAAATGAAGGAGCTTGTACCAGTCCTATGGTCCCTACAACTTCCTCACACTCCCTCCCTTTGTTTGATCATGTTCTCTTTCCTAAGTGACTCATGTTTGAGGACACCCTCATTTCCCAACACAGGAAGTCTAAACCCTGTCGAATTTAAGGCAGTCTGTGACCTGGACTTTTAAAAAACCTGCACAAGATAATTTCTCAGTACTCTGTCCTAAATGGCCTCAAGGTTTAGGGGAACCTGTGGGAACCAGCGTCCTCTCAAAGACTCCGCTCTGTGGCACCTCAATACATTTGCCAAAGTTTCCCTCTCCCCCACCCTACCAGCCAGCTAAGTTCTGCTCTTACAGGCCCATACCAGTCCCCTTTTCCAAGAAATCCAGCACAGAATGAGCAGTCTGGAATGCCTGTCTCTGCTTTCTTCTACAGAAGATGACCTTGGCATCCACAGGAGCTTCTAGAAACAGCCTGGAACCCATGAAATAATATGAGAGTATGTTGGAATGTTTCATTGGGATTTTTTCTGAGTATTACATCCAGAACTTTTTTTGGTTTCTCAAAACTTAACCATTCGGCATCCCACAGTTCTGGAAGCTAATGACATTAGATGCCAATGCTCCCTAAGTAGGGTTGCCAGATTTATCAAATAAAAATGTTCTATGGAGCATTCTTATACTAAAACATGATTTGTTGTATATTTAAAATTCAAATTTAATTGAGCATCCTGCATTTTATCTACAACGCTGTCCCTGAGTGTTTTATGGCTATTAATCATCTCTCTCAACTGCACAGAACATAAGCATCTTGAGGGCAGGAGACTTCAGTGTTTCCCCACAGAAAATAGTAACACTGAACTCATTGATACTTACTGATTCATTTTGTGGTTCAACAGAAGTAGTAATTTGGCAGCTTTTTTATGATTCAGCTATTACATATATACACGCACACATACACATGCTAATATATACGACTTTTTCTAGAAAGCAACAAATGCTCATCATATTTAATAGACCAATTTTTTGATAATCTCTGCTATTTGATAGTTTCAGACACACTGAATTCATCCCCAAATGTATTAGCATTAAAACAGTCCTCTTAGGAGGAATCTGGGAAAATGAAAAACATACCAAAATTATTACAGGATTTCACAGTGAGATCTTCAGACCATTTCCTTGAGAAATTACTAAAGATTGTTAAAAATGCAGTTGTATGGATGTATTAATTTTGTTAAACTGCTGGGATGCAATCTACCAGAAATGGAACGGCTTTTAAAAAGGGTAGTAAGTTACAAGTTTACAGTTCTAAGGCTGTGAAAGTGTCCAAATTAAGGCACCAACAAGAGGTTACCTTCATTCAAGAAAGGCTAATGCTCTCTGGAACAACTGTCAGCTGGGAAGGCATGAGGCTGGCATCTGCTGGTCCCTTGCTCCTGGGCTCTGTTGCTTTCAGCCTCTATTTCTCTAGCATCTGTGGGCCTTCATTTAGCTGCTCTGAAACAAAACTCTGGGTTTCATCTCTTAGTCTGCAATCTGCTGGGGCCGGATTGTTCTTTGGGTTCTGGCTATTTCTGTGAGTTCTTGTTAACACCCGGGTTATTTCTGTCTTGATCTTCAAACATTTACATCTGCCTGTCAGCTCTGAGCTCTCTCTCCAAAATATTTCTTCTTTTAAAGGATTCCAGTAAATTATTCAAGACCCACTTTGAATAGGTGAAGTCATGTTTCCATCTAAGCAAAAGGTCACACCCACAATTGGGCGTGACACATCTCAATGGACATAATCTAATAAAAAATTTCCACCCCATAGTACTGGATCAGGATTAAAATATGGCTTTCCTAGGGTACATAATATTTCTAAACCTGCACAATTGGGTCCAATTTCAAACCATTCATTAGAACCATGCAGAAAGGCTCCAAGCAATCTGGACTTTTAAAAAGCCTTCCAGATGATTTTCATGCCCTCTAAAATTTAAGAACTGCTTGTTTATGGCATGGCTGCAATGCTCTAGAGAGGATTTCTTTCTAATTTAGAGAGCAAAGTTACATTTTTATCTTTAAAATAAGCCATCACCATTTCAGAGTTCAAAATATCAATCTTGTTTTAAATATATCTCAGATCTGCCACATTGGTATTAAGTGTTCAGCACTGTAGATTTTCCATTTGGAGGTTTCAAGCATTTAAAGAGAATTGGTGAAGTATTAAATGGCTGCCTGCTGGATCATTAAAATAGTAAGTGAGTTGCTGAAGTTTATAGGGCCATACAAAATTTAAAATTAGACAATAGATGTTCTAATGCTGCTACCCTGGATTGGTCTGCTACCGTGGATAGGCTGTTAGGAATGTCACAAGGTAAACATCATCACCCAAAGCTCTCTACTTCTGTTAAATGGGTTGACTCTTGGTGAAAAGAGTGCTGGGCTGAAGGTCAAGGAGCTTAGGTTCTATATCTTATGTTCTATATCTTATGCTCTATACATTTCTGGGCTTCATTTCTTCATAGTAAACCTATGGTTTGGATCACTAACTCATCTCTAACTTGATCTCTAACTTCTATCAAGTTTCTGTTATTGCTTTGATGTTCAATTTTGTACTGTAAAATATCAGAGTTGGACTATGTGCCGTATGTCCATTTTGTCCTGTGTGTCCAAGGGCAGCTCCATTACTATAATTCGGTATAGTAATTATAATTCAGGTTCCCTCTTTCTAAGCAATCTAAGATTGGTGATACTTCATTTAGATTATCCCATGAAAGGGACAATATATTGGCCATTCACACGTCCATAATATAGGGGTAATTATTCATTCTATTCATTCAACATATACTTATTATCACCAACTATATGCCCGTCATCACAGCATTAGGCCCTGGAATTACACTGATGAAAAAAATCAGATAGATACAGCTCTGATCTCACACAGTTTATATTCTGATGGGAGATGGCGGGAGCGGTGGGGAGGATGATTAAAGCAACAACTACATATAAAGTAACATATAAATAAAATAAATACAGTTTGTAATCAGTGCTCTGAGGGATCTCTAAGGACTGGGGTAGAGACTGACAGAAGGGTAGTCAGGTAAACCTCTTGGAGGAGGTGATATTTACTGTGATCTATAGGAAGATTATGTGAGAGGGGCTGGAGGAAGGGGTATGGCAGGTGAGAGCATATTCTGGAATACTTTGGGAGGAATAGTTTATGGACTTTGCAACAAAAATCTTGGAACAGTCCCTTCCATCTGTGAGAGATAATTTAATCCAACACTAAAGAAAGGAAACCTTAGGCCATGAGGGTTTAAGGTACTTATCTGAGGTCAAATGTCCATTTAGTTTATGGAAGAATGCTTCCATATTTCAGTCCAGAATGTGAACCCTTCTTAGAGATCACAATGCAGCAGAAAGTGCTAGACGGCTTGGGTTCAAAAGCCTGGCTCTTTTACTCAGATGCTTCTCTGTGGGCATGCCAGCTTCTTGAGCCTCAATTTCCTCTTGTATGAGACATAGGACATCTATTGCATCTGATTGTTATAGAGACTTAATGAGATTATGTGGCACAGTGCCTCATACATCCTAGCTTTCCAGTTAATGCAAGCTGCTTTTATTTTTCACCTAGTGCATTTTCATCCAACCATACCAGGCTGTTGGAAAGTCAACGAAGGACTTAGGTTACTTGGGTTAAGGTAAAGAGGAAGTTCTGAAATACTGGGCTGGGGCCTCCATAGCAGCTTTCCAGCTGAGAGATCTGAGTGGAGGAAATAAGAAGAAAATAACTGGAAATGGGAGGCTGTCAAGAAAACATCCCTGACTTCATGATTTTGTTCATGGTTTAATCTGTCCGTGTTTAATCTGGGGTTGTTGTTATAAAACATAAAAGATCACCCGTATCAATATGTACACTTAAAATTAGCATAAGAAACAGGTTTTACTCTAGTGGTCCAGGAAACAGAAGAATGGTACACTTTATTATTAAATTAATGCAAAGAGAAAAATGTTAACGTGTCACCAAATCCACTGGGTACAAACTAATTCATTTATCTGCAGGATATTAAACTGATTGCTGGTGTTAAGGATGCTTTAAAAAATAAGCCCATGGGGCGGGCCGCAGTGGCTCAGCGGGCAAAGTGCTTGCCTGCCATGCCGGAGGACCTCGGTTCGATTCCCGGCCCCAGCCCATGTAAAAAACAAACAAACAAACAAAATACAATAAAACAAGAAAATGTTTAAAGATGTTTCCCTTTCTTCCTTCCTTCCTTCCTTCCTTCTCTCTATCTTTCCTTCCCTTCCTCCCTCTTTCTTTAAAAAAAAAATAAGCCCATGATATTGGGAGAATGAATAATTTATCCAAGTAAGTAGGAAGATTTTCTTGCATTGCCTATAACAAAATCACAGATTGAAGTTCAATGTTAAAATACCAAGAGGCGTACTTCAAGCATTAAAGCAGACAGCTATTAGGCCATCCTACAAAACGTGGTTGCCCTCCTCACAGACTCAGCCAAAACGTACGGGGATGATTATGGTTCAGGGGCACAGGAACTGAGACTGAACATTGCTTGGTTTCCGAAGTTCGCTGGGTCCCTTTCCCCTAAGCATGAGGTAAATACCATTCATATACAGCTTTTTGAAATGCTGCTTACTTTATGATTCTCTGCTGATGTTGCCTTATGGGAGAAATTTTATTTCAGAGTTTCACAGGATGTGAATTGAGGTCATTATTTTACTCCAAACTGATTGTTTAATTGACAGAACACATGCATTCTAAATCATCTTGTGTGCATGGTAGAAGCAGCTACATAAATTTAACAGTGGGTAGATTATTACTATTTAGCATATTTATAGGATTTTCTATTTGGGAAGCATTTTACAAATCTTTTATTAGTTAATTCTTACCCCTCTGTGTAAGTCTGACAGGTGTAAACAATGCTCTGGGTTTTAAATTGCCATGGTGTGGAAACACTAACAGGGAAAAAAAAACCTATGGCATTCCTCTTTGTTCCCAAACTTTTAGAAGGACACATTTTGTACACCTTTTCCCTCTCACTAGACACCAAGGCTGGAGGCTCAGGAAGCAAGGCTGCCCTCACCTGAAGCACCAATAAGAAAGGGAATAAAACAGGTATCTGTCCCAGGTTCAGTAGCCAACACCAGGTGACAGAATTCCCAACACAGATAAATTCCAGTAAAACAGCATGTAAAGAAGCAGTTACTCTAAAACTGTACAATAACTTAGTTTTCAAATTTAACAATGTCCCACCCATTCCATTCACTATTTTATCACTATATGACATCATAAGCCATCAGTTTGCTTAAAATGCATATTGAAAAACAAGAGCCTAATTGAAATTAAGAGGGTTTTGTGTGTGAGTGTGTGAACATTTCCAAGTTTTTAAAAAAACTTGGGAGGCTTCCTTGAACATCCACTTCAAATTTCTATCTACCTCTCCTCCAGACTCCTGCTGACCCAAACAGCAGGATAAAGAAAGCCTCTGTGGATCAAATCATTCTTGACCCAAACCGTTTTGTAGCCAGGGCTTTCAGAGCTAACAAACCAAGAAAACATCAGTCATGCATCACCCAAGGGCCAGGCAAGAGGAGCTGCAAATTCTTCTGCACCTACCTTCCGAAGACCCCAGCATGGCCACGACCTGCCCAGATCCTTATCTCTTCTGACTGACAGAGACTTTATCACTCTAATCCCTACGGCCACCCTTCTCCGCTCCAGTGGGTGGTGTGTGTGTGTGTGTGCGCGCGCGCGTGCGTTGACGGGGGTGGGGTGGGGGGTGGTGGTTCGGTGGTTAGAAAGAGAGGGTGCAGAAAACACCCAAAGTATTTCGGAAGCCAGCACCCCTCCGGGGTCCTGTACATTCTCAGAGCAGCAACGAGGTCAGTGCGAGGTAACCCGGTCACCCCAACCCCCACCCCCTTTCAGGCGGTGCAAAGGGATGCTCCGAGCCTTAGCATCCCTTGGGTGTGCTGATTTCAGTTAGACGCCCCCAACTTCCCGCCCATCCTGGGGCGGACCCCAGGCCCCGCCCCGCCCCCATCTCCACCCCGCCTCGCGCCAGCTCTACCTGGGGACGCTGGAGGCACGCGGGACACGACTTGCAGTCTGGCCTGGAGGCCGGGCTGGCGCGCGGGCTTTGTAAAGCCGCGGGGACAGCGCCCGCCCCCACCCCACCGACCCCGCCCTCTTCCACCTCACCCTCCACCCGCCCCTCCTTCGCCACTTCGCTCGTGCCGGCGCCGTCGCCTCCTTGCGCAGCGGGGGCTGCGTGTTTCTCCCCATCGTCGCGGCACGCCGGGGTGTCCGGCCTGGGGCGTTGGAGACAAAGGTTGTCCCGGGAGCCCTGGGTCCCCTGCCTGACGCTGTGTCCCGCAAGGATGCCGGCTTCCCGGCCCTAGTGCCTGTGACCCCACCTTTCTCTGCGCAGGGCCTGAGAAGCCTCTTGCCTGTGGAGGTGTCCCCACGACCTGACCTTAGCTTGGTACTGCAGGCAGGGGGCATGCCTTCAAAGAGAGGCCAATTCTGGGTAAAGTTTCTGGCGGTGTCAAGGGGTTAACCTTACCTTTATTACGGAGACGTTCTCTGGCCAAGAGCTGGAAACCCAAGCAATTCTATCCGTGGGTTTTGCTGACATTACAAACCACGTTATCGCTTGGTGTCCTCTTGTGTAATTACACAACGACTCCATCATTTCTGCCGTTTTGTGCACGATCATCTTTCAAAGCTTTAGTCCTACTGACGTTTCAGTGAAAGTGCTAAATGAACTTAATTTATAATAATAATAAAAAAGTTAGGGACATTTATATACTAGCAAGTTTCAAGTATGGTCAACTCTGAATAATTCAGACCTTGGAGTAACCAACATTATCTAGACCAGACACTACCTTGCACCTCTTCACCTCCAGAACTTTTCTTCTCTGTCCCTTTGATTTCCTTTTCCATTTCTCCCAGTGATGTGAAGGAGGGGTGCGATGAAATGTAGCAAAATCAATTTGAAGAGCTTTTAACAGCTAGTATAAAAGTTTATGGGAGGAGTTTGCAATCATGGAAAATAAGATAAATTATCTGTAGACCTAACTATTCAATTTTACTGTTTTTGTTTGAACTTGAATAATGAAGGGCTAGTGGTATCTCTTATTAGCAACAGAAAAATGATTTCCTAAGAATTATTAAATAGATTAAATGTTTACTATGGCTATGATGCCAGATTAGTGTAAAATTCCACTGACAGAGGAATTTCCTAACTAAATAAGCTGATGTTATAGGACAACCAACATCTCTTTGGAGTAGTAAAATTATTTTTATCCTAGCGTTCAAATAATATGAAAAGACAAGATAAAAATTTTTGAGAATCTTTAGAGTCCTAACTGCCATCTAATGAGAATATTTCTTTCACAACATCCCTGTTTCCTTCACCTGTTTCTAATAAGATATAATTTCAGGATTGTGCAACCCATCAGACAGTCATTCAGTCATTCTTTCAAGTATTTAATGAGGGCTCAGCAAGTGCCTGGCATGAACTTGGTGCATGTGATATAGGGCGAATCAGACTGGTAACTGCAAATCCTGACTGCCAGGAAATCCTGCCAACCAGGAGCTTCTAAGGGGGCTCTCCCCAGCTGTTACAGAAACAAGTTCAAAGGTAACTAATTTCAACCTTCGTTTTATAAAAAGTATGGAGTGCTATGAGAGGACTGTTCAAGATGGTCTGAATTTTGGATTCCTCTTTTGAGTTGAACCTTAGAATTATTTCAAGCCTACAAATATATATATGTATATATGTATATATATGTATATGTAAATATATATATATTTGCTGCCCTTTCATGCCAACATACCTAATTAATTAGTAAATCCTGATAGCTCCATCTTCAGAATGTGTTCCAAATCCAGCCTCTACCATCACCAGTCTCATCCAAACTGCCATCACTCACTTTGATTTGTGAAAAAACCTTTAAACTTGCCTTCCTGCTCCCAAGTTTACCTCTATGTTCTATTATCCCTATAGAATTTAGGGTGAACCTTTGAAAATATGTTAGTGCATGTCATTTCTCTACTCAAAAAGCCACTAGTGGCTTCCTGTTGTTCTTAGAATACAACACAATCTTCACCCTGAGGTACAAGACCTCTCCTACCTGCTACTTCACTTCTCTTCCTTCATTACCACTTTCCCCTCCTTATCCTGCCACGTCCTTTATGGCCTTTCTGCTGCTCTTTCAAACCTCATGCTCCTGCCTTTTGCTCTTTGAACCTGGACTCCTTTTCTCAAAATGTTTATAAGAATGCTCCTCCATCACCTCAGCTGTCTACTCCATATCTTCTCATCAGAGAGACAGTCCCTAATGTAAAATAGCCCTCTCTCTCAATCCCTTCACCCTCTGTGTCCTTAATCAACTTTAGTTTTCTTCTTATGTACACACACACACACGCACACACACACACACTGATTGTTTGTCTCCCTCCCTGGAATGGAAACAGCAACTTGGTCATAGTACCAGGACTATAGAAGGCCCTCAGTAAGTGTTGAAAGAAGACATGTATGTTACAAACCTTGCAAAATACAAAGACTATAAAAAAGGAGCTTAGATACATTCTACACTCACACATTATCACTAATCATTTCAAGCCCATGCAATGGAATGCTGTGACCTTTAACCAATGAACAACCCTTTGCAGCACCTCCGAGAATAATCGAGGCTTGAAGATTAATCTCATCTTGACCTGAGAATAGAAAAAATGTTCAAGAACAAATGCCTTTTAAAACTTTTTTGTTATTGCTTCTGAGATTAAGAACGACTGAAATTCAGAGGAAAAAAGAATGATTTCAGTCACCATAGTGAAAAATACTGTTTTCAGCGAGTTTAGTCTCTAAGCTCCTGACAGTTCCTACTGGTCATGGTGGAAAGATTTATATGATGCTCTGTGCTCCTAGAACATAACCGTAGTCCACTGACCTTCAAGGAAAGGTATATCCTTGCTCTCCAAAATAGGTTTTGGGGAATAAATATTAGAATTTCTATTTATAATTTTTGTTAAAAGAAATAATTAAGCTTTTGAAAATATGGACTATACAGATAGATATTGGCACCCTCACTTACCTATAGGTCAACTGGTCTCTTCTCCCTCACAGAAGTATCCTGAGGAAATACTGAGAGATACATAGCACGGAGGGATTAATATATGGTTCATACGCTTTCATTTCCAGTGGTTGTGTCTTACTGATATTTATGTGTATTCAGTTAAGGATTTAAGGATTCTATTATTTTGTTTTAACCAAATTAGCAGTCACAAAATGGAAAAGTAGCTTAAAAGGATTTCTGCAAAGAAAATGCAACATGTTGGTAAACAACAGAAAATTGGTGGAGTCAATATTTTTCCGACGGTAGGAGGAATTCTTAGCCATATCAGGTGGTTAAAAATGCTGATGATCTTTCTAATCCAATCCGTCAAGAACTCAGTCTCCCTACCTTCCCATTGAGCTAATTAAGAAGACATTTAAAAGAAGGATTTATATGTACTTTTATTAACAGTGAACCTTAGTATTTATTGTACTTTAAGATAATGATAATATGAAACACTGTGACTAGCAAGATATTAACACGTATGATCTATTACATTATTAAATGGTTTTTAACAATTTGTTTTTATGTTTAAGAATGTATAATGGTGCATGTAATGAACAATTGATATAAGTAAATAGTCAAAATAAATAAACAAACAAATAAAAGCATTGGGGATCTATGCTGAACATTTCTAACTGATGGGGTACCATATCAGTTTGAAAACCAATGATTTACATAACCAGGGGTAAAATAATTTACTAAAACCCGATATTCCCAGTCCCCAAGGGGAAGAAAAAATAAGACCATTTCTTAATCAGAGGATGTCTATTAAGAGTATGGATTATCGAGAACCTTTGTTTATCTTTCTTTTCCTTTCTTCCTTTTGATCATTTCACAATTTCAAGGGAAATAAAAAGATGAAACTGTTAATTTGCCATGATGTTTGGAAGAGAGAAAGATTGAACTTGACACATAAAAGGAGTTTGGGGTCTACTTAGAGGTTTTTATTATCCTGTTATTCCAGTTTTGAGTTAACATAGATCATAATAATATGACTTTGCATTCATCTATTTTCCTTAAATTTGTTGATTTTTTTCCCTTTCAATGGGATATACTCATAAAACCTAGGATTTGAAGAAACAATAAAACAGAAAAAAATTTCTCACTGCACTTTCTCACAGATAAAGATTTGACTTCTATTTTTTCAAACTCTTAAAAGCTTGCCCCATTCTAAAATTTAACATGTAAAACTCCAGGAATTTATAAATTTTCTATTATTTAGCTAGTCATTGTGTACTAAGTAAATCAGCATTTCATTAGAAAGGCTGTCTATGTGGTTCTACTGTCTGAGATAAATATCATATCATAAAATTTGGGGGTCGAAGAAAGATTTATCCACTGTCTATTGTATGGATGAGTAAACTGAGGCCCAGGGATGCAAACAACTTGGCCACAGTCAAACCACTGGATCCTGAGAGTGCTGAGGTTAAACTCGGAGCCTTCTGACTTTTCATTCTGAGTACAGTACTTTCCACTGCAACATGTTCTCCCAGAGAGAGCTTGGCAACAGTGTTGTTTTTCTTGGCAAATATGAGTTAGAGAAAGTAGGACACCTTTGGCTGTACCTCATTGTTCCTATACATATATATGTTTGGTGGGCCCATAGAATACTAATTCCCCAAATGCCCCCTACAGCAAAGGGTGCTCATGAAAGGAGAAGGATTTCTGTCTTCTAGAAATGTGTTCATTTCGCAATTAATGAAGGGTGAGAGGAGACCTTATACATTATTTTATTTTTATCCTTGGAAACTCAGAATTTATGTTTATCCTTGGGAACTCAGAATTTAAACTTACCAGTCAGCCACTGCCAGCTATTGTTTTCCCAATCAGAACTTTAACCTTCATGTAAAAAGAGAATATTTTGATAATATGATACTATCAAAAAATAGGAATAAAAATGCCACTAAGATATGGGCAGAATACTTTCAACCAGTTGGTGGGGATTATTGGTACTACTTAGGAATAATGTGGCTTGGTAGAAAATTGTCGAGGAGAGGTCTGGAAACTTACTTTCCTGAGGTACTTAAAGTTGGACCAAATAAAATAGTGAAGAGTGTATTGTAAAGATAATCTAGTTGTCCAGATGGCCTTTTCTTAGTTACAGCTTTTATGGTTCTTGAAATGTGTGTTCTCTATTCTTTTATGAGAAAATAAAGATTTTCGTTTTTCCCCAGGGGCATGAAGTTACTCTGCAGTTTAGTTGTTAAAATATGCGGAATATTTTTTCTTTGTTACTTCTAGGACACTCATATTTATTCTGGAAGTCACCCTAGTTCCTGTGCTTCCCCCCTACATTTGAAATTTTGGCTCCAGACTCCAGTTTTAATCTTGTTAGTCGTATTTCTCATGATACTCATAATGAGATAATTAATATTAGATTTCATGGCATGCATTAAGAAAAAATTATTAAGATTTGATTGTAATCATATATCTCTAATTCTAATACTCTTTTTTCTCAACTTTGGGGGCTACAAATAGGATAGTATATTTCTAAAAAGAATTTGGAAATTTATCTATAGTTCCTATAAACATGACGTAAATTCTGTAACCAACTTCCATGTACTACACAGAAATTTCATTTCATTTTCTTATTACGAAGTCTCAGAATTTACAAAACTCTTATTTTTACAGTATGCCTTCTGGGTTTTATTATGAAAGAAAACATTGGATGAAAAATGTTATCTTCATAATGTCTGTCCAGGTGGATTTTGTACAAATGGGCACCATCTTTGTTTCCTTTTAAGTCGCTGATTTTAAGGATCTTGTCTACTTTGCTTTCTCAATATGCAGGGCCTAATAAAACTATTTTATGGTTGTACTTTATTAATTTTCCACCTATAGCATGCTTTGAATCTAGAGGCTATGAGCTTGAAATTTGTTGCAGGAGCTCTCTGGAATTCTGAAAATATTATTTTAGAGTGTCAATATGAGAGAGAATATTTTCCTTTGGCAGGATATCCCAAGCCTTAAGAAATGACTCACATAAGTGTAATTACATATTAGTAGATTAAAGTCTGATCCTTTATCTCCTATATACTCCATTTTTTCCTGGAATGGTATTGATTTACTGAGGGTGCGGAAAATTCATTTCTTCTATGTTTATTTTTCCTCCAAAGCATAGCACCGCAATTAGTTGTAGAACATATTTCAGAGTTTGACACGGGTTACAATTCCACAATTTCAAAAGGTTTTTACTTCTAGCTGCTCTAAGATACTGGATACTAAAAGAAATATCATTTTAATGATTCAGCAATCATATTCATTTGCTAAATCCTATCTTCTCTGTATTACTCCACCATCACTTTTGATCTTTCTATCCCTCTTTTTAGGGGTGTTTGGAAGGGGCTGTCACTAATATGAGATAGGGAGATGGAACTATCTGATGTTCTGAAGAAGCTGGGCCCTCTAGGTTTCAGGACTTGTCTGGTCCAGGGACTTATCTGGGGGTTGTAGGTTTCTGGAAAGTTACACTAGTGCCTGGAACCTTGTGAAATCTTATATATTGCCCGAGGTGTTCTTTTCTGTCTGATTTTTGTGCCTTGACCTTTTAGAATATGCTATGCATTCATAGCTTTCTTGGCCCTTTTGCTCTATTCATTATTAAAAATGATGCATTGTCTGTGCCTATGCTGGTTGAAAACTATTATACACCCCAGAAAAGCTGTATTATTTAATTCAATTTTTTGGGGAGGGAAGAAACTATTGTTGGGTGGGGCCTTTTGATTAGATTATTTCCATGGAGATGTGACCCTGCACATTCAAAGTAGGTCTTAATTAGTTTACTGGAGTCCTTAAAAGATCTCATGGAGAGAGAGAGAGAGAGAGAGGTCAGAGCTAACACAGAGAGCACAGAGATGAAACCAAGTGGCAGATATTTGGAGATGCTGGTAGACAGACAGGGACTCAGAAAAGGAGGCCACTGGAACCAGGAACTGAAAGCAACAAAACCCAGGAGTAAAGGACCAACAAGCATTTCCATGTGACAGAGAAACCTTAGAAAATGATCGACCTTTCTTGAGTGAAGATATCTTCTTGTTGATGCCTTAATTGGACGTTTTCATGGCCTTAGAAATGTAAATTTGTAAAGTAATAAACTCTCTTTGTAAAAGCCAATCCATTTCTGGTATATTGCATTCTGGCAGCATTAGCAAATTTAAACAAGCCTGTTTAGAAATTTTAGTTGTAATCATGTTACTTCCCTCCTTAAAGTTCCACATGGCTCCCATTGCACATAGAATTAAATTCTAACTCAGCATGGGCAGCGAGTGCCTACCTCTCTCATCTCTTGTGCAAACATCTTCCCCTGGGTCACTATACTCAGTGATGATAAACTTTCTGTTTCTTGAGGACAGCAAGCTCTTTCCTAACCCTGCACCTTTGAACTTATAAATCCCTAATTATGGAATGTTCTTAGCCCAGATTTTCAAATCTGGCTCCTTCTCAGTGTTTCTTTCCTGACTGTCCATTTAATGTTTCTACCCACCCCTCTAAGTCTTTCACCATCACTTTAATCACTATTACTTTTCTTCATAGCACGTATTATGTTCTAAAATGAGATTATTTATCTGTTTACATATTTATTACGTGATCTCCATTAGAATACTGTTACCATGAAATAAGCGTCTCTGTCTATACTGTTCATACCTTTATAACCATTGTGTAGCACAGAACCTGGGACAGAGTCGGTGCTCAGTAAACTTATATTTAATGAACATATGAATGCAGATGTGGCATGAATAGTAGTTAAAAGCAGAGAATTGATGTTTGTGATCAAAGCTTGAACTCTTGCTATAAAAACCTTTCTCAAATTGGATTTCTCAATTGCGATAAGGTAATAAAAAAAACTTATGATCCAGGCCCATTGTGTCAGTTGGGATGATTCATATTAAGTTTCTAGCATGTATTTAACACATAACAATTGCTCACTAAATGATAGCTGTAATAATTTTTCCTCAAGACTGGAAAAGAACAGGATGGGCTGTAGACCAAGAACATTGAATCCTGTAGTGCGCCAGCGGTCAAAAGCCAGGAAACAAATTCCTTTACCAAGTTCAAAAGCACAAACATTCAAAGTTCAGAATTTAGGTAGAACAGGTGAGAGCAAGAAGTCAGAAAGAAGCAAAGGAAAAGGTCCAAAGCAGTTGTTGCCAATGGTATTGGAATACCCTGAGCCTATTTCTATTGGCAGGGTTGTATATGGGTAACCCTGTTTGGCTTAAAATCCCAGAAAAAAGACTAGAAAATGGTTATCTTTATAGGTGAAGCCTATATTACTTTCCTGGTTAGTTCTTTAAAGTGTTTTGGATATTATATTTATCTCATTCCAAAATAATTAAGAGGAGCCAAATTTGATTATTCTGTGGTGTAAATTATCCCTTCATTCTATGTACTATCAATCTCAATTTCATTCTGAAACATGAAGGCTAACTAAACCTTAGTTGAGCACTTCACATAGTTGGCTCTAAGTTAAGAGGAAAATCAGCAATTAGGGTACTAGCAAATAAGGGGCAGAAGAAGCACTTTTTGTAAACATTTAAATTTGTGATGGCTTAAAATATAAAAAGGAAAATTAAGAGTCAGTATAGTCATGTTAAAAAATAAAAACTTTGTTAAAATTCCTTACATGGATTTATGAGTTAGCTTTGCACATCGGTAGATGGGTTAGGGCAAACCAGATATTTCCAGTGCTTGGATTTTCAAAGGTTTCATCCAGACTTCTCTAGATATGAATACAGAATCTAGGAATATTCATCTGAATCTCAGGACACAGTTTCAAATTTTCAGACTCAAACCCTAAATAAATTTTATTTAAAACAAAATAAAATAACGCACAACAACAAAAAGCTCCCTGGAAATAAAAACTCAGACCAAAACCCACACAACCAAACTTTTATTAGAAAGGGATGTATGTATGTGTTTGGAGAGGGGGGTTTGGGGAGCAGAGAATTTAGTTAGAATTTAAATTTTTATGGTTTTATTATTCGAAAGATAACCAAGTAGATAAAATCTAGACAATTGATACAAAAAATCACACTAGTTCCTGATGTCATTTTGGAGTATTTCTGGTTCAACCTTTTTTTGCTATGCATTTTTTAAAATAACATAGCTGTAATCTTTTAAGCAAGTATCTGAGGAAGACAAATGCTTATTTTGACCCTCTGTGTTTTTGAATAGTCTGCCATAGCCAGAATGGTCTAAGTTATCCTACAGTAATAACTCCAAAGCTTAATGCCTCAACACGGTAAAGTTTATTTCTGGCTCATGTAAAATCATCCTGAGTTTGGTTGACTTTTCAGGGCACTTGTCCTCTATGAAGTGACTTGGCAGCCTGGGCTCTTTTAATATCGTGGTTCTGCAATCTCAATTCAAGGCACTCTTGGTTATTGCAGTGGAGGGAGGGAAATCATATGGGCCTGTTTACTTTTTTGGCACTGAGAAGTGATACTTATTGTTCCTACTCACAGTTCATTGGCCAGAAGTAGTCACATGGCCCCCCTTATATGCAAGTGGATTGGAAAGGAAGGTCCCTATTTGCCCTGGAAGGAATGAAGGACTTACTATTGGTAAATACTTGTTAATGGCTTTCATTCTCTGAAATAGGATTTTTTTCCCTAAAGCCAAGGATTTAATGCAGAAGTCAAAAGTATTAAAAATGAGGCCCTGACATGTAAATTTATAATCTGTAAAATTACATTATTGATTGCTCAAGGATAATTAGTGGCTCAAGGATTACTCTGAAGAAAATAAATTGTTATGGCTGATGTTACATAGCCAAGTATATTTGCATGATATCATCTTATGTTCTTCACCTTCCTTTAAAGAATTGGTTTTTTTGCTTGCAGTTTTGTCTAACCTCTCCATTTTGGCCATGTCTTCTAAAAGAACAGAAGATTTAGGTTACCTCACAATCTGCTGTGATAAAATTGCAATGCTCTCCCAAACTCAGACTGTATCATGCGAAAGCCCAGCCAAACTTTTAGGTTGACTAAACATCATGAAATTTCTGATGCAATTTTAAAATAAAAAATAGCAATCTTATATCATCAAATTAATTCATTAATATTAGGTATAAATATAACTAGGATAGGGCCATAGTGACTCAGTTGCAGAGTTCTCGCCTGTCATGCCAGAGACCCGGGTTCAATTCCCGATGCCTGCCCATGGAAAAAAAATATATATATAAAATATAAAATATAAAAAAATGTATATATGAAACTAGGATATTACCATTTCCTTTATTCTTACTACTGCCTTGGTGCAACTCTAATCTAGGTATTCTAATAGGATCTTTGGACTCATTTGAAATAAGGACTTTTGTACATGGAATTTTGTATTTTAAGCATTGTTGTGTTATACATCTTCACCTATGACCAAATGGTTCACATGACCAGTGGTTAAATTTTAGCGAATTATTTAACAAGTTAATTATCCACAAATCTCCTCCTAGCATGTGGTTCTTTTCCTTGGGTCAAGTACTCATTGTACTCTCTTCATTCCAAGGCTTATGTTAATGAAAGATTACTTGCACTTCTTTCTTCAATCCAGTTCAAACTTATTTGCTTTACAATTCTACACAAATTCTTACTGCTATGTTTTTTTTTTCGCTACATCCCTGAAAAATAACATATTACTTCTCCAATTTTCTAATAAGTATAACAATAGCTATCATATATCAATATGTTTTGTAGATTCAATGTGCTTTGTTCCCAACATTAGGCTAAATGTTTTACTAATCTAATTCTTATAGCAACCCTATGAGGAAAATAGGATTATTATTTCTCTCTTTTTTTTTTTTTTGACATAGACAGGCACTAGGAATCGAACCCAGATTTCCAGCATGGCAGGCAAGGACTCTGCCACTGCGCCACCATTGCCCACCCGATTATTTCTGTTTTAAGGATGAGGAAAACTGAGGTTTAGGAAAATTAAGTAATTACCTGAGGCCATATATCTGGGAGGTGGTAAAATCAGTTTTGGAAACCAGCTCTAAATCTCTTACAGATCTCTAGCTGATAAACACTTGCCATATTACCTTTGCTTGCCTTCTTTTCAGTTTGTTTATTTCAAGAATCAATTGGCACTTAAAAATGCAGTTATTTAAAATCACCCGTACACATACATTTCATTTCTGTTTTAATTGAAGGGAAATTTTAATAAATTGTTTTGCAGGCCAGAAATGTGTACCATATGCCTCAGGAGTCCTGGTTATAAGAATTCTAAGTGAAAAACTGAGCTGTTGTCTCTAATATGTCTTTGGATTTTTGTGTAATAAAAATGTGTTAAGAAATACTTAATCTTTGTAAAATCTAAATATTGCGTCAATAGGTGTCTGTTATTTTCATCACTGAAAACAAACCAAAAAAAATAAACCAGGCCAAAAAAGAATCTTTGAGTTCGTATTCCCTACAGTATGCTTCTTAGACCTTGAACACGATAGACCCTCAATAAGTATTTTGATGTGTGAATGGAGCAGAGTTTTTAAAATGAATCCCAACACATTGTTTGATTCTAAGGGCTCTTTGGGTGAAATTCTCATTTTTCAAAGAACTTATTTTCTCCCCATTGTAAATTCTATGCTTTTTAAGTTTTGTGAAAGAAAAAGCAAGGAGTGTTTTGGCTCTTAAGTTTCAAACAGTTTCACCTTCAGATAATAAAACCAGCAAATATTTATTTGTAAATATCTTTATTTAGATCATATGTTAGGTATTCTTTCTAAATTCAGAGAGAATATGGTTTCATACTCATTTTCTGCATGTAACGCTTATGAATATGATTCTAATTGGATGACAGCACATGAAATAATAAAAGGACAATGACTATCAGATTTTATATATTTGCTTTTTTTACAAAAATGAATTCACAAATGGAAAATGTAATACTATAAAAAACTTTGTGGTTAAATTTACTTTTAATCATTTTTGCTTTATTATCTTTTGGCAGCTGGCAAATCTTTAATTAATCTTTATAAAAAGAAATTACACTTTAAACCTTACACATTAAAAGGAAAAAGCTTCTAAGTTACACAGTGAATAAACTTATTAACTATAAAATTAATCAGTCAACATTAGCAAATTCACAGTTAGAAAACTATGCTGATAATTACATGTTCTTATATTATTCTCCTACTTTGATTTACTCTTGCTAATTTCTCAGTAATAATGATTCATTTTATTTTTGATAATAATGATTCATTATATTTTTGGTAACCTATAATTCCTATTGCAAATGTTTCTGTTTGCACTCTTTATAATTTTGGTTTAAAGACAGAGTTTTAAAATGACATGTTATATAAATTGTCTATATTACAGACAGGCTCTATTATATAAATACAAAAAATATGGTCTCTTTCAAAATGGGCAGGTTCATCCACCCCCAAAAACCACAAAATGCAACACAACATGGAGTCAAATTACTTGGACTGGAATTCCAGCGCCATCATTTATTAGCTTGTAAACATTTGAGTGATTACTTAACTCGTTTAAGCCTAAATTTTCTTATCTGTAGACTGGGAATAATAAAAGCTTCAACCTCACGGAATCCTTGTGAACATTAATGATGTTATCAGTGTTAATGCACTTAGTGAGAAGGAGCACAATAACTGGCATAGGGCAAATGATTAATAAATCTTAGCTATTATTTCAAAAAAACATATTGTTAATTTTTGAGCAGTAGGAAATTATCTGGTTCCTTTGAAGTTCATATGGACATAAATATCTCCATGTGATTATGTGGTATCTGATGAAACAAATGATAAATATGTTAAGGGTGTTTCTAATTATTATGGTTTGTTGGTAACATTTATAAAAGTACTCTACAAATACAAAATGCTGTTTATACAAATGATCACCATGGACAAATCTTATTTGTAACACTACAAATTAGTAGTGTAATAATTAGGATTGATATAACTATTTAAAAAGTGATTTAGAAAATACTTACATTATGTGTGTGTTAATATAGGTTGTTTATGCCAATATAAAATTGTGAATGTGTGAAAATAACGAGATAGCAATCAAGAAACTTATGATGCATGCAAAGAGAACTGCATCCTTCAGCTGGGGAAATGGATGTGTGTGTACAAAAAATGTCATCCTAAAGTAAATACCCTGGAATCACATGATAATAAGTCAAGAGAGATCAGAACATCTCGTAAGGAGTGAGTATTTTGTTACTATTCCATATCATGCAGAGTAGTGGACTCAACACAAAGAATCTATTGAAAAAAGCAAAGAGATAATTTGCATGTAAGGCAGGGGGAATGCTTATGCCACACCACGAGATTTTATAAAAAGTAAAATCATGAAAATACAACTGTGTTTTATTGAAAAAAACATGACTTTTAAAAATATATATTAAATAATTTATTAGTTTTTAATTGCGGTAAAATAACATAAAAATCATTTTAACCGTTATAAGTGGACAATTTGACCTTAGGTACTTTGACAGTACTGTATACTTTTCACTACGGTCTAGTTTCAGATTATTTTCATCATCTCAAACCAAAACTCGTACTCATTTGGCAATAATTCCCCACTCTCCCTACCCTCCACCCCTGGTATCCACTATTTTGCTTTCTGTCTTTATGATTTGCTTATTCAAAGTATTTCATATAAGAGAAGTCATACAATATTTTTCCTTTTCTGTTTGGTCTATTTCACCGAATATGATATTTTCAAGGTTCATCCATGTTGTAGCATGTACTGGCATTTCATTTTTATTTTTGCTGTTGATTGATATACCATTGTTTGGATATACCACATTTTGTTTATCCACTCATCTGTTGATGGACCTTTGAGTTGCTCCCACCTTTTGGCTATTGTGAATAAACTGTGCTATGAACAAGTATCTGTCTTGAGTCCCTGCTTTTAAATGCTATACCTAGGAGTGAAATTGCTGGATCATATTTGTAATTCTATGTTTAATTTTCTGAGGAACCTCCCGATTGTATTCCCTGGTGGCTGTACCATTTTATAGTTGCACCAACAATGTATGAGAGTCCCTATCTCTCCACATACTTGCCAACATTTGTTATTTTAAGTTTTTCTTAAAAAATAATTGTCATCCTTATGGGTATGAAACGGTCTCTCTGCCATTTTAATTTTCATCTCTCTAGTGGCTAATGATGTTGAGCATCTTTTCATATTCTTATCAGCCATTTGAATATCTTCTTTAGAGAAATGTCTATTCAAATCCTTGTCTCAGTTTTTAATTGGGCTGTTGGTCTTTTTGTTATTGTGTTGTAGGCATTTCTTTATATATTCTAGATATTAAACTCATCAGATATGTGGTTTCCAAATATTTTCTTCCATTCTGTAGGTTGTCTTTTCATTTTCTTGATGATATCTTTTTTTTTTTGGCATGGGCAGGCACCGGGAATTGAACCCGGGTCTCTGGCATGGCAGGCGAGAACTCTGCCTGCTGAACCACCACGGCCCGCCCTTGATGATATCTTTTGATGCACAGAAGTTTTTAATTTTGGTGCAGTCCATTTCATTCTTTTTTTCTTTTTGTTGCGCTTGCTTTTGGTGTAAAATCTAAAAATCCATTGCCTACTACAAGTCCCCAAAGTATTTCTCTATGCTTTCTTTGCAAGAATTTTATAGTATTAGCTCTTCTATTTAGATCATTGATCCATTTTGAACTCATTTTTGTTCCATATATATATATGTTTTTTTTTCCTGTTTAAAAACATTTTATTCAACATTTTTGGAATACTGCTTCCTACAGTCAAAGTTTAGGAATAAAAAAACATCTTAATAAAACCAAATCTATGCTAAAGTCATATTCTTTTGTATGAAGAAATATGCATTAATCTTTAAAGTGTTTCACTGCTGAAATATCTTTAAAATTTTCAGGAGCATGACAAATTCTAAACACATTAAGAGTATGTAGCTATTTCAATGTTCTTGGAAATGGAGAGCAATCAGTTGATCTATGACTTAGGATTTGTTTCCATGCTTGCTTGAACTTCCTCCACCTCTGAGAGCTTTTCATCATTTTCTAGTGTTTATTGAAGTGGTGGTACTAAGAAGAACATGAAACTCTTTCTGTCTCAATTCTAGCTTATCTTCAACTCTTTCTTTAATATGTGAAAGATGTTCCAGTTCTTTTCCCAGAGCCTCTAGTTCCTTTAATATCTCATGCCTATCTGGATGATGCTGGATCACTTTTGCCAAAGCATCATAATCTTGGTGATTTTTTCATATTTGTTTTGCTTGAAGAATTTGCTTTTTTTCAATTTGCAATTTTCATGTGCTTCAGTGATGCTACATTCTATTTCTTTGTAAATTTCTTCATAATTTTCCATTTTTCTGAGATTCATATCATATACCGACAAGACTTTGCCCACTGAAAATTCACAATGTGGCAGTGTGTTCGGCATACATTTGTACTGGCTTTACTTCTCTTCCTGGGTTACAGAGTTTCACTATTTCATGAAACTCTTCACTAGCAGATTAATTCTCTGGCATCTCTAGAATTGTCTCCATCAATCAGGAGTCACTGCCACAGAAGTTGTCGTCAGTCAGGCTCCCACCACATGCACTGCTGTGTTCTAGATACATATCTATCTATATATAGTGTGTGTGTGTGTGTGTGTGCATGGTTTGGAAATCGAACCCGGGTCTCCTGCATGGAAGGCATTCTACCACTGAACTACCCATGCACTCTGTTCTATATGTTTATATATATATATTTATATATATATATATATATTTTTTTTTATTTTATTTTATTATTTTTTGTTTGTTTGTTTGTTTCTTACATGGGCTGGGGCCGGGAATCGAACCGGGGTCCTCCGGCATGGCAGGCAAGCACTCTTGCCCGCTGAGCCACCGCGGCCCGCCCTATATTTATATTTTATATATGCTTTTTTTTATTTCTTAGACAGCACTCTGACCAGCTGAACCCAGTAGTTCAGCTCTACATCAAGTAGACTGGGCAGGTCTCCCCCATTCTTACCTCACTTCCTCATTATTAGAAAAGAATGAATCTAGAAAATTCCTCCTACAATTCTCATCTGAAGACCTTGTCCAGGGCCCTGACTTCCTGTAGCTCTTTCTTCTCCATAAAAAAAGCAGGCAGTCCTTTGATCCAGCAATATTCCTGCTTCTGTCACAAGACATCTCCACCCATCCATGGCCAATCTCGCCAGGAATCAGAAAGCCATGGGGAGCAGATGTGATTAAGGGTGACTCTGGAGAAGAGTCTTTGCTGATATAGCCCACCAGCAGGAGGGAGACTATGAGAATGAGAGAGGCACCAGTCAAAAACAGCACAGTGGCAAGTGCAATGGCCTTATAAGGAATTGTAGGAAGGCTGTTCTTAAGCTGAAGGTCAATGTAGCCATCCTCTGTGCCGTAAAGCCTTGAGTATTTCTTTTTACTACTAGGGATTCCAGTAGCCAGGTTGATATGAAACGGCTGCATGGCACCCCCCCCCCCCCGACTACCCTCCTGCCCTTCATGACTTATTTTTGAACCACAATGGAAATATGAAGGATGCTTCATGCTTCCCATCTTCTAGGAGATCTTATTAGATATATTAATTATGACATGAAATATAGTCACCGGAAATGAATATATTTAGGGATGAAATTTTGAGATTAATAAATGGTAAATGGACAGAAAGTCAGAATTTTATCATTCAGATAACTTGTTCCAAACCTTTGTCCCTGAAAAAAAGTTGCAAAATGTATAGTTTATTTTATTCGGCCCTTGTATATTGCAAATATTTTCTTTTTATTTATTTAATCAGTTAAAATCTCTGCAAAGTCTCATAAGTGCAATGAATAGGTATGGAATACTAGGATGAATCCAGCACAGATGTTTCTCTAAAAAAATTTATAGTCAAGAAGGAAGGCTAAGAATGTAAGATTAGGCAGGAAGAGATCAGACTACAAGGGATGTAGCTGTGAAGTCCATTATGCTATAAACATGCAAAATTACATATAAGTGCCAGTTGTTCTGATAAGGGTCAGGATAACGATCTCAGGACTGTTTAGAGAGATAATGTAAACTCATAAACTTAAGTTCTTCTTGCTATTATGTTGTGGTAACCATCCGTCCATTCGTCCATATATCAAACATTTATAGAATGTCAATTCTGTTAGGCACCGAGCATATAAAAATGAATTAACCTTTTATGGAAATTGCAGGGTAGTAAGGGAGACATCATTCCTTATTGTAGTTTATTTATTGTCTAAGTGCCAGACCTGAGTTATGTACCAGATTTAAAAGGGTAAATGGGATGAAAGTTCCCCTAGCTTTCACATAATCTTCCATATACTTCCATCTAAGCATAATAATTATTTTAAAAGTTGGCTTAAACAATGATCAATTTAGAATTGTTAGTTTTTGACCTTAAAGATCAGGAAATCCACCTGCTACATTTTGCACGTGAAGAAAGGATAATTGATTTGCTCATGCTCACATAGCTTTTTTGTTTTTGTATGCTGTGTGACGGGTCACATTTCATTTTTCCATGTGAGTATCCTGTAACTGCAGCACCATTTGTTGAATTTTTTTTTTTTTGGTTTGTTTTTTCTTTGTTTGCTTGTTTGTTTGATTTTTTTTTGGGAAGTTCATGGACTGAGAATCAAACCCGGGTCTCTCGCATGGCAGGCGAGAATTTACCATTGAACTATCTTTGCACCCCCTCACATGCCTTTTTGGTGATAGATCTGAGATTTGGATCTACCTTTGATACTTTAAGCTCTATAATATTCTCTTCCCAGCCAAGCCCACTGCCGCAAGAGTGTTAATAAGGAGTTAATATAAATGTTTTATGTGAGCCAAAGAAAGATGCTTAAATTGCTATTTAAAAGGGAAATAAATTAGCGATATGAGCAGCTTAATGACAGGTACCAGATTAGAAGTAGATTTACTCTGCAAAGACCAACAAAGGAATTAATGCAGTTTTATGAGGCTGTTGCCGTACAAATTAGAGAGATGTCGATTACCTGAAAGACTGATGTGGATGCGAGAAACATCTTATAGAACATTAAAATATGTAAAAGCTGGGAAGATTTATAAAAGCCAATGGGAAAATATCCATGCCCAGTTAGAGATGAAGATAAGTGGAATTTAATTCTTTTGGAATATGGAATCCCTTATTATAAGGCTGGAATAGGCTTTCAATGAATTAAGGCTCTTCTTTAGCCACTTTTTTCTTTTCCAGACAGAAGTATATAGGCCTATGTTCAACAGCTAGCACTGAAGTAAAATTAGGACTCTAGGGAGCCTTCAGTAGAACATTTTGGAGGCATGGCGTCTACTCTCCCTTCAACTAGCTGGTGACTTAGGACTACCTACTTGACCTCTTTGAGCCTCAGTTTCTGCACTTGTAATATGAGATATATAACATGAAGCCTAAGTTCCTTCCAGCTTTAAAACTCTATGTCTATGCAGTAGATAATACTTGCCTATTCAAAAAGCACAGCCATAAATGGTTAGCTGAGTTTTGTGTTCTACTTAATACACACTGGTAAATAAAGTTGCTGATAACTAGGAATAGAAAGAAAAATGATACCTCACTTATTTTGATGAGAATGCTGAAAACATATGTAATAGCTTATTATTAAACTATTTCACTAGTGGAGAAATTGGAAATATCACAATAAAAATTTTCAATTTTCCATTTCAGTGACTTTATTGAGTTGCCAAGGCATATAACAGCAGCCAAAGTTGATACATTAAATGTGGATGTTTAAGAACAAAGTTAATATCTGATATTATCATTTCTCATTTTAGTCCCTTTCTGTCAAGCTCCCTCCAAAGTTAAATAAATCGTCTTCCTTACTTATTGCCAAATGCTTCTTATTATTTCTGATAATTTAAATGCTTTTTTTCTGGTAATTCTTTATCCTTATGTAAAGGAAGTAAATTACTTCAGATTTCTGTTTCTTCACTGCCAAACATAATACAATATCAATATTCCCTTGGTTTCCACTGAGTCTTTCTTCTGGTTTCTATTTTCAGTTTATGATTCTTGTGTCTATATTTGGTAAAAGTCTGCTTATGTTTTTAAAATATGATGTAAGGCAATCTTTTAAGAAGATATTTCTTAGTACAACCTAAAGCAATCTGAATTATTATAATTTTAAATAAATGCTTCCCAAGAAAGCACTGTAATTTGTTTAGGAGACTGTTCCTATTTGGTTTCAAGTATTGTTACATTTAATATGTCTATACTATATTTAATAATATCCTCATCCTTTTATTTAATGATAAAGTTACTGGCATGAACTGTCTCTTGACCTAGATTCCGTCTTCATTTTCCCTACTAGGGCAAATGAAATTTCTTCTGGTCCTGTCTTCTTCATCAGCTATGGACCTTCATCCTGACCATTAGGGGTCTTTGGCTTTGATCATATTCCAAAACCTGGCAATTTATTAGCAAGAGCAATTTTAAGAAGATACACAAAGAGCTCATAGTCAGCCCTATTATAACCCATGTTCCTTTACCTTAAAACAGTTCTGAATAAATGAGTATGATCCATGAGGAAATATAATTATTAAACTGGGAAACTTTCTGACTCTCCAAATCCTTCACATTGGGCAAGTCTTTAGTTCTCTTTCAAGCAACCCCCTCACACCACAATGCGTCAGAGTGATTACACTATGTAATTTTTAAATGTATAGTATTTAAAAATTTACCCAGTTTTAGAAAATGAATTCAAGGTCCTTTCTTGATATGCAATTGTATATGGAGATCCACTATAGAAAGTAAAACACGAAATAAAACCAAACCAAACCAAAAAACACAAAAGTTCCTCTTGTATAAGCTCAAAAGAGGGTCTGGGCAGAAGCCCCAATTATTTCGTACCTCCCTTGTTTCCTGCTGCAACTTTGAGAACTGCTCTTGTCCCCCAACACCTGGGTCTATGTGGAACACAATTTGGAACCACTGATCTCAACGTCATTCATTTAGCATTTAATTAGCTATTGGCTCTTAACATTGTAATTTAGACACATTATTACATTCGCATGGCTATTTAATTTTTCAAGTATACGTTTTGATTTTTCACCTAGATTATTATCTTGAGAATCCTAAGAGTATCTTTTATCTTGAAGAGGAGTCAAATAAAAATTTTCAGGGACAGTCTCAGTCAGTGCCCATCTTGTGAAAATGGTGCTTAGTCAACAATTATTAATTGATTGCTGACACTATCTGGTGTTTAGCACACAGGAGAGTGAACCATTCAGGAACCTGGCCATGAATGAGTAGCAGGCTTAAGTAGCACAATCAGATGGTTAGCTGGGCTCTTGCTCCAGATGGTCAAAATACTTATCCCATGCTGCTGACACTCTTCCAAAATAATACAGTGATTCAAAAAAACATTGTGTGCTTTTATTGATGACGATGTTTACATGATATAGCTATACAGGCTTATAAAATACTTAGAATATGGCTCCACCTATTTCATATGTGACTTAGATGTGAGCAAAGTTTAAGATCACAAGCAGAACTGAAAGAAGATGCTGAATTCTGGTACCTTTGAGGAACATGGTTTAGGACCCAAGAAATCAGAAAGGAGATGGGAAACCAAGCCCTCTTATCAAATACAGCAATATGAGTAATTATGTGGAGAATGAATGGGCAATATCATATGGAACACTTCAAGAGTCAGTTTGGAATGAAATTTTTCATTCTGTACATTGGCGTTACTGCTGATTAATAACCAGCATGACTCAAGAAATATATTTGTATTCATAGTAGTTGGCTGGCTCACATGATCAAGTATTATTTATCCAGTATACACTATCTGATGATGGTTGTGTATTCAATATTCTTTATAATCAGAAACCACTTATTTCTCTCAATGTGAACAAGTGTTTTATAAAGGAAAAATAAGCTTATATAACATCTACTACAGGAAGGGATTTCTTTAATTAATGTGTATTTTAAATCCTTGACTTGTTATTTAAATAAAATTAAAACTAGTGTGAACAAGGCTCTTGAAAATATTTGGCAAGGAGTGATTATACAGTGACCTCCTGTTGCTTAAAAAAAGTAACTTTACCTCTCCAAAGCCTTGGTAGTACAAAGGAATGCTATCATTGAAGAGAAATTACACTCTCCTGGCCTTTCAATGAAGGACCCCAGGCAGAATATTTGAATTTGATTTTTATTAATAATACTACGTGGTATGCATAAGTTATCATCTGAACAGTGCCTCCATGCGTGTGATCTTATTACTTTTTATGAATGCTCTCTGCAGGAGAAATGAATAGAAATGGCTGTGATCTTTTTACAGCTGGAGAAGCTGAGGAACAAAGAAGTGGGGTGATTTGCCAGAGTCACCAATTAATTGGGTTGAAATTAAGATCTCTCGTGTCCTAGTCCAGTGTTCTCTCCACCAGCTGTGGATTTTCAAGTTTGCTTTCCCACAGTCATCGCTCTTAAGGGATCAGGCACACTCCTATTGATAACCATGGAATGCTATACCAGGACCATCATGGGGTGTGTGTGTGTGTGTGAGGGGAGTGGATCAGAATCTTGGTGGTATTATTGAGAGCAGTTTGAAAGACCCACAAAAAGAAATCTTCAACTCTTTGAAAATCATGATAGTATTAAAACATTTCCTGTCTTTTCTGAATCGTCTGCACCTCCTAAGTCTTTTCCCTGGGAGTCCAGAACTTTTTACTTTGGAGGCTAAAATGATTCCTCATTGGACTTATTTTTTATATAGTACATGTTTGCTACTTCATTTATACAGTAAGCCTACTGATCATTATAGTTCATTTAAAAGCCAATCATGCTCCTGATAATCCCAATCTTTTTCTCCTGACAGACTGGGTATGACCTGGCTCCTACCTGTACATTTCCCCACATCCTTGAAAGGGCAAGGACACAGTCCTCTCCCGTCTTTTTTTTTTTGTTTCTGTCAACTCTTTGGATTTCAACTGATACTTCAAATATTTCCCATGCTAACGGTAGTAAGGATTATGAGAGGGTAGCCCATTCTTCCTGAGGAGGTACACTGAGGGTGAGGGAGGGATTGGGGAGAATGTGACCCTGTCTGTTACTGGGACAATTCATTATTGTTTTTCTGCTCAAACCTGCCATCGTGGGATATAGACTCCAAAGGAATAGGACTGAATTTCAGAAGAGTGTAGGATGGCATAAGCAGAGCTATGTAAGAATGTGGTCTGGAGTGGAGATGGTAGGCTGTGGAGGGATGTCATTTCCTTTACTCCATGCCCTCCAACTTCCAGCTTAAAAACCATTTGTAACTGTTTTGGTTTGCTAATGCTGCATGAATGCAATATACCAGAAATGGATTGACTTTTATAAAGGGGGTTTATTAATTTTCAAGTTACAATTCTAAGGCCATGAAAATATCCAAATTAAGGCATCAACAAGAGGATACCTTCTCTGAGGAAAGGCTGCTGGCATTGGGATTCCTCTGTCACTGGAAAGCGCTTAGCCATGTCTTTTGATCCTTTTCTCCAAAATGTGCTTGTGAACGTTTTCTCTCTCTCTTAGCTTCTCTCATTTCTGAGAGCTCTTCAAGAATGCCTCTTTCTTAAAGGATTCCCACAAGTGGATTAAGACCCACCTTGAATGAGTGGAGTCGTATCTCCACAGAAACAACCTAACCAAAAGATTCCGCTCCACAATAGGTCTGTACCCATGAGAATGGATTAGAAGAACATGGCTTTTCTGGGGTACATAACAGTTTCAGACCATCAGAAACATGATAGAATTGTTAGATGTGCATTCAGTTATTTGTTCAACAAATATTTGTGGAGGATCTACTAAAGTTGCTAAATTAATGACTAACATACAATGTGCTGACAATGTGCGAGGCAGCAGGTGGAAAGCTTTGTATCCCTTATTTTACTTAATCCTTCAACCTATTAAGTAAACTGTCATTTTGAAGGTGAGGTAATTGAGACTCAGAGAGGAAGAGTAAAATGCCTAATGGAACCGAGATTTGAACATAGATAGTATGACTCCAGAGCCCCCACATTTGGTCACCATACTCCATTGCTAGGTGCCCTGTAATGAAACTCCTCCAGAATGTAGGACAAACAAGCTCCCTGCCTTTGTGAAGCTTCTCTGCTATTAAGGTGGCCAACTAGTCCAGTTTTCCTGGAAGCCTCAATCCTTGGAAACCCCTCAGTCTGGGCAAACCAAGTTGGTCACCCTATGGACAGTGCAAAACTTTTTCTCCTTTGGGCATGGAGTACCTGTCATAATCACATCCAAGAGATTGATGCCTCCCCAGACTTGTTAGTTCTGTGAAGCCCATACTGAAGGGCACCAATGGGGTGGAAGAGCTCAAGACTCTATGGAAAGCACTTTTCAGCCCTCCTAGGTGCCCACAAGGACTTAATTAAACATAGCTCAGAAATGCGGCTTCAGGGCAAATAAGGCTGAGAGAGTATGCAGAGGAGTCAGAGGTAATATTTTCTACCTTATGCTAAATTCTTCTCTCCCTCTTTCATGGTACATCCTCTGTAATGGTAATATTGTCCACTTGTTTCTCCACTTGTAGTTTTCTTTTACAGAAAGAGTTCACTGTGTAATAAGTGATGGTCTCTGGTGAGATCAGTGAACTCTGCTATAACTACCTCAGCATGTATACATATGAGCATATTGAAGGAGACTAACTCTGGACAGGATTGCTTTTCTACTAGGATATTCTTTAGTATAGAAAATATGCTAAACTGTATATATTCTTGTCTAGCTGCAATTCCGACTGTCACCTACAATAAGCACATGTGTAGCTGACAGGATTAAAATGATGGACGTTTTAGCATTCATCGCATACATTTTCTAATTGTGTTTTATACATAAATTGAAGTCCTTCCTAGTAGACTGTAAATTCCTTGAGGGTAGGGGCCATCTTGGTTTTATTTTCCACTATTTTGTATTTCTTTATCAGCACAGAGGATGACACATGGTATGCGTTCAGTACACATTTCATGAATGAATGAATGTGTCATATATCACAGGAATCGTAGCATTTAGTGCAAATTCAACTTTTTAGGCTTGACTTTTGCAAAGCAACAAGGGAAGAATTTAAGTGTGTTGATCCTAAGCTGTGTATCTATCGATTTTTCCAGTGTATGTAATGCAACTAATTTTTGAGAGTATATTATGTGCCAAGCATACATATATTAACTCACTTAATTCTCGTATGGTTTTTTGAATGAAAAAACAAAGGCAGAGAATGTTAAATAACTAAGCCAAATAATAAGTCCTAAGTGGTCTAAGCTTATTACTGGTCAGAACTTAAACTTGGGAAGTCTAACTTCAGAGGCTTCTCTTTGAAATACCATGAAGTGTTGCCCAATCTGCATGATCTGCAGCTAACTCCAAGCCATGTACCAGATTCCTAAAGAGATCAGGGATCAAATGGATGGGTCAGGAGGTACCATCTCTTCCATCTCCGAAAGTCTCTACAAATATACAATCCAAGTTATTTTCTCATTAATGAGAAGTATATTTTTGGCCCAAATAAAAATTGTCTTGGAACTTGCATATTCCATATCAGTATTTTAGGAAATGAAAGTTTATGCTACTGTGGAAAACATCTAAAGGTATAGACTTAACAGGTAGCTGCAGAAAAAGGAAGAGTTGGAGCCATTCAAAGAAGTGAAAAGGAAATGTCTGCTTAGATTATAAAAGGCCATATGGTTAGGAACTCAAATTTGGCCTACATTAAATAAAAATATGAAACTGTGACGGAGAGCTCAAATAATATATTAGTTAAAAGTATGCCTGGATCACTACAGCTCAGGTCATTTCTGGCTCCCATCAGCTAGTGTTCTGGTTTTCTATGGAGCTGGTTACACATCCTGGCTGTTGGAATTACAGGGCCCAGAACCCGAGCGTCTGATGTTGCTCTAGGTCCCATGTACTCTTGCAACAGACCTCTTGCCTCTTTCAGCAATCATAAAGGGCCTAATGTACTAAGTGATGTATGTATATTGTGAAAAAATCTAGCATTCAAAGGCCACAGCACAGCATTTAGAGGTAACATTGGATTCATCAGTACAAGGGACAATGCTCAGTAATGAGTTTAACTCACTAGCTGACAGGTTCATTGATTCCTTGCATCTTTGCGGATACTGTACATTTTTTGAGAAAAAGTAACTGAAGCAATAAAATCAGCTATACCTCATACTAAAAAGGTGTTAAC
The DNA here is from genome assembly GCF_023851605.1 of Tamandua tetradactyla. Classification (NCBI taxonomy): domain Eukaryota; kingdom Metazoa; phylum Chordata; class Mammalia; order Pilosa; family Myrmecophagidae; genus Tamandua; species Tamandua tetradactyla. The sequence continues at coordinate 36,235,794 of NC_135339.1, read as the reverse complement.
TAATTGTTGTAAATAGCTACATGTCTAAGATATTCTATTTGCTATATTGGCAAAAGGGTTTTAAAAATGGTGAAAGGTGGACAGGGAAAAAATAACTACAATATATTAGAATCAATATAGCCCAAATGCACATATAAAATACTAAACTTTTGATTAATGGCATCTAAGTATACTTTTCTGAATATAATGCATTTTAATAATTAGATTAAAGCACACTTCAATACTTAGCTCTTCCTCATATATTAAAGATTCCTTAAAATGGTACTATAAAGAACAAAAAGAAAATAAACCAAAACTTCCCCAAATCTTCAGTATCATCTAGTATTAAATGTTATATACTTATAGTCAAAAAATGAAAACTATATTGATAAATTTGGTGAATTAACTCTGCTTAATTGATCATTTGGCAAATCAATTTTTTGAAGATTAGCCTAGTTCCCAAAAGGCCTTCTTTTCCTAGCTGTCCTCTAAAAAATGTCATGCATCATCTCAAATGGGCACTGAGATAGGACCTGCTAAAATTGTCTGGTATAATCAACCCCAGGAGAGGTCTAGACAGCTCCCCTTTTAACCATGCTGAGGATCTTTTTCTTCTGACATGCCCTATTAAGGGTCAGCGTGGGCTCTCTTCCTTACTTAGTTTTCCAAGCACCTTTCAGTATTTCCTTGTCTGATTTATCCTTGGCTCTCCTTTCCTTCCCAAACCTTTCTTTATTAGTTATGCTCCCTCTTAAACTACTCATTAATTTATTTCTTTGTACCTCCTTCTCCTCCTAGGCTTGTGACCACGCTCAATTTTTACCCATCCTTATGAACTAATTTCTTGGCACTGCATGCTCCATTGGCCACCCGTCAAACTACTACCTTATTTCCCTCTGTCTTTTGCCCTGTCTTGAAAATATTATCTAATGCTATTATGATGAACTACTTCTTATTAAATTACAACCAATTGAATTTGGCTTTCAGAATCCTACTCCCCTCCTGAAACTATTCTTAAGATTGTCAGAGACTTCTCAGCTTACAAACTTTGTGACATTTTATTGGTCCACATCCCTACAGGCATCTTTGTTGCATTTGAATACTCTCCTTCTTTCTTCCTTTGACGTCATTCTCTCGCACTTATTTTTTCTCCTGTCTGGTTGCTATTTTTTTTTAGTTCTCTTTTCCTGGCCCTTCTTCCACAGTTCTCTTAAAAGAGCTATAGAGCTCTACACAAAGGTGTATTGGATTATTGTTATTGATTCATTGATTCTCAAATTCGAACTTGGGGCTAAAGGTTTGTTTTCCATTTCAAAAGAAAGAGCACGCGCGCGCACACACACACACACACACACACACACAGTCCAGTTGAACAAGTAAGTCACTCAGAATTCTACATAGACCTCCCTTCCATGGCCCCTGGTTACTTTGGCAGGAGTAATAATCTACATAATAGCTTGAGAGGCATCACAGGCCATGGCATCAGAAAAGCCCCAGTTGCATTATGACTTCTCACATTGTAGGAGAACAGACTTAGTCACTGGCTGTGCTGGTTTGAAACTGTTATGTACCCCCAGAAAAGCCATGTTCTACTTGTGGGGGCAGACTTATTGTTGGGTGGGGCCTTTTGATTAAGTTGTTTCCATGGAGATGTAACTCACCCAATTGTGAATGGAACCTTTTGATTAGATGGCGATGTGACCCTGTCTATTCAAGATAGGTCTTAATTAGCATACTGGAGTCCTTTATGAGAGCAGACAGACATTTGAAGATGCTTGGAGACAGAAGCCCAGAGAGGAGGCTATTGGAACCAGGAGTTGAAAGCAAAGAGACCTGGGAGCAAAGGACTAGCAGTTGTCACCGTGTGTCTTCCCATGTGACAAAGAAATCACAGATGCAAACTGCCTTTCTTGAGTGAAGATATCCTTTTGTTGAGGCCTTAATTTGGATATTTTCATGGCCTTTGGATTGTAACTTATCACTTAATAAATCCCTTTTATAAAAGCCAATCCATTTCTGGTGTATTGTATTCTGGCAGCATTAGTAAACTGAAACAGATATGGTCAGTAATGACAGGGAAATGAAAAGGCAGTTGTCAAATTCCTGGTTTCTGGAGGAAGCTAAATGTTTGGATCATTGATTTGGCACATCAAAGTTGAGGAATTTATTGGTGAAGGCATTGTGCCTTAATAAGGTGTCCTTGCTTGAAATAAGCAAAATCCTTTCTCATGAATATTTTTACTCTATCAGGATAATGGAATTTTTTACTATTTCCAGAAGAAGAGTTTTGAAAAGTCCCCCTTAATATGCTATTTGCTTCTTTAGCTAAAGAGACTAGCTATGTGCATATAACCTTTACAGAAAATTCTTTGTGACAATGATGTAGTAAAGTTAAAAATTTGTCTCAGCAAAGAGCTAAGGAAAACAAATCAACCCCCGATTTTTGAAGAGTTGCATCCTTTCTCTAAAAAAAATTTCTGCGAATCAAACAAGTTTCTGCTTCCAGATATGTGCTGGCTTCAACAGAAGATATACTAAAATCGGAATAGGGTTTTAAATTGGTTTCTTGACAAAGACTATAAATTATACTAGGTGACTCAAATTATTCATGAGACAGAGAGAAGATCTTGATTTATGCACTAGTTTTGAGTAAATTTGATTTTTGTAAAGTAAATCATTTTTCCCAGTGACTTACATTACAAAGATATGCTTTATTTTTTTTCTGAGTAATCTTCAATTGGCAGAGGCTGTTTGCACTTCTGTGCAAGCACTTAATGACCTAAATGCAAACACTTAAATGAACCATAGCTATTTACAGAATCTCTGCAAGAGAAAAATTTATTTATATAACAAACACAACAAACACTTTCTGATATGCCAACTCTATGGCATAAAAGGACTGCTGATTCAAAGATACAAACCCTGTCTTCAAGACACTTCCTGTCTGTCTTTGGCAGACTGAAAAATTATTTCGAGACGCAAATAATCAGCCCTCAAATGAAAGTGTTCTGAAATTTTTACATGCTGGATTTTTCTTGCAACTTGAATTATATTACACTTTAAAGAATTTTGTCAGTGTTTGCTCAAATCTAGTCTAGTATTTATCATTAAAATCAGTGATTTTTGTATCACCAGCATTTTCATGATCATATTATTACTTTGGCAGGGTAGGAATTCTTAACCTGGAATCTATCGTACTTTAAAAGATTCATGGAACATAAATAGTAGTGGACTCATGACTTAGTCTGTGTAAAATCAAATGTATGTGTGTACATGTGAATTTTTCTGGAGAGAGAGAGTTCATAACATTCTTCAAATTCTCAAAAGGATCTGGACCTTAAACTAATTAGTATAATAAGCAATGAGTTTTTTGTCTCAGTTTGGTCTCCAAAGATAGCATACCTATGAATACTGTTTCACTGCAATTCACTTTGAAAAATAAACTGCAGTTATTTGAGAGAATTCACTTCTACTCATGAAGCATATATTGAGCACCTAACATAGTCATTGCATTGTACTATGTCTTATAGGGTGAATAGGTAATTGTGAGAGGGCTGAAGAGGCCATAACATTTTTTTAAAGTGGCCTTTCAGTGGGGCATGGGTAAGGCTAGCTTTGAGGAATACGATCAGGATGGACAGTTGTCACAGGCAGCTAATATCTCCATCAGGGACTATGCAGTATTTCTGCAGAAAATTCATTAAACATTGATGGCCAGTTATGTAAAGAGATTTTTTTTAAAAAAGATTGTGTTGGCCTGAAGTAGTAAGTAACTTACTGACTTAAAATGCTTTATGGCATGGAAAGCATTGCTAACATAGAGTATTTTTCATTTTCTATTCATGGTTTTCCTCATTATTTCTTTTGGGCTAGTACTGTTTGGACACAATGAACACATTAAGAGTATCCACCCTTGAATGCTCTTTATAAAAACACAAAGTATTTATTGATTCTTTATGGGTTTTTATACCTAATGAAAGCTAGTTAGAATCAACAACCTTAACAACAATGTGTTGTATTCTCCCTGCTGCTAAAAAACAGCAGGAAAACATTTTCTAAGCAACAGAGTAATGTTGCAAGTTAGAAGTAAATGAGCACTTTCCAACAATAAGATCTGCTAAATTACTGTATTTATATCCTTTCCTTAATCCCTATTATGGAGTTCACACAATGAAAAATATCTTTGTGTAACCAAGACTGTTGCTAACATGTACGTGATAACACAAAGGAGGATGCCATCTGTGAGAATAATGTTTTAACCTCTAATTTAAAAATTGTTAGGAACCCACTATTGCTTTTCTATTTATTTAAAATATATATTAAAAAAACTAATGCTTCAAGTTGCATAATAAAGTTTTGGTGATATGTTCTATAAAAACATGTCGCTATACTTGTCTGTGTGCTTATCAGACAATGTCTATTACAAAGGAACAAAGGAAACCTCCAATATTGAATCCAGGACATTCAAAACTTAAAGAAAACACATTGATAAAAATAGTCCATCAACTTTATTTACTGTGAGTTCTGGTACACGGAATAGGTATTTGGATTCCATTATAGCCATGGTGGATTGTGGATTTCAGAGAACCCTTCGATGTTGTAGCATCTTGGTTTTGATTTTGCAGGCTCTGCAAAAGCTTTATACCCAGGGCCACTTTTTTCAGGCATCCTGTGGCCCCAAAGGTATGGCAGACAGACAGGAACACAGGTATCTCAGGGAACTTAGAAAAATGAAAAATATTGATTGAGATCCATGCTGCTGAGTATTGCTTCTGGCTAACAAAAACTACAGGAAACTCATTTATTAGCTGTGTGAAGGGAAACACCCTCTAAAAACTCAATTCTACTTGGCCATTTGGTTTAAATGTATTTCAGCTCTGTACAGAGCTTGGGATCAGAGACAGAGGTGGGAGGGAACTTTCCTTCTTTGGCAACAATCTCAGTACCAGAAGGCACCTCAGCGATTTGCTCATGGCGGCAGAGACCTTGAGAGCAGCAGAATTGGGATTAGAATCTAGGCCTGCTGGACTTTCAGCTCAATAGTTTTGCCTTTGTGATATGCTGCCTGGTTCCAGGAACTTTTGCTCTTTCTTCATTTCTGTACAGAACTAAACCACTTTAGAGTTTCTTGCATCTTCTCAAAGAGAAGCCACAGAGTTCTCTATGGCACAGAATTGGAGCTCCATAACCACCAGTATGACCATTTGACTTTTATGTCTCTCTTTCCTTTCTCCTTCATATTTTATTTTATAACTCCTCTTCCATTTATCTTTCATTTCCAGGATAGTCAACTGAAATGAGCAGCAAGATGAAAGAAAAGCTGCCAGTTTTTTTTTTGTTGTTTTTTTTTTGAGGAGAAAAAGGTTATTTAGCAAAGGCTAGCCTTGCAAAGACAGGACAGCAGTCACCAAATCTATCTCTCCAAACTGGAGAAATTTCTAGTGTTGTATTCACATAAAGACAGGCAGGCTTAAGATAATGAGACAGTGGTCAGTTTTGGGCCAACTCATGTTACTTCATTAATTATCATTAAGAGGGCTACATGTAGGATCACCAGACTTCAGGGGGTTATGTGCATGGGCACCAAACCTCAGGGGGGCTACATGTAAAGACACTCAAATTCAGGGTTGCAAAACAAGATAAGAGGATACAAGTGGGGCCAGTCACAAGTTTTCTTGTTATTATCCAGTTATAGAGTACAGTTTCAAAATATAACATCAGCAAAATAAGGCATCTGGGTTAAAGTTCAGTGAGTGTGATTTTTACTATTATAATTAGGCAAAATTTTCTTATTTCTTATTTTCCTTATTTCTTTACTATGTGTGTCTCTTCCTTTGTACACTCAGCCACATTGGTTCCTGCTGCTCATTTGGCATTGCTGACTTCATAAATATAAATTTTATGGTTTAGTTCCTTGACTCTATCTTAAATGCTTCCCATTCTGTCAGTTTCCCATGCATTTTTGAACTGCAGCCAGTTTTCTTTAACAAACTGTAAGTTCCTTCACAGTCTGTTAAAAACCACTATTTCTTTACTGCCGTTCTATAGACTCTTATCAATATTTCAAATCTTGTGATCACCCAGTTACCCAAGAATAGCATCTGCAGTTAAATTAACAGGGATAAAATTACAAGATCTATCAATCTTCATGCTTCATGATATAAGAAGGTCATTAGCTGAGGTCAGGAGAAACTTTCCCCTGACAATGAGCTCCTTCAGAATTAGTGCATTCTGGGAACATTTACAAATTAGTCTCATTATATTTAGGAGCATCTGGTATGAACCCCTTGTCACAATCATGATTCTGCAGAGGCAATTAATATATTCTTGTGAATTCTCAATAACTGCAGCCTCATTACAAAAAGAAATCTGGACGAATTTCAGCTCTTTTATTCAAAAAACCTCCCCACACCCCCCATGGTCATTAATCCAATGGCCAAGGACTCTGTCCTGAATCATGAGTCTTGCTGTAACTGTGTAAGTATTAAATGCCAGTTAACCCAAGGTGACAATGCCATTACTTGACTTTTAGTCACATATATCCTATGCCTTCCCACTTATTACTGGTCAAGGAATCGCAGAATGCTAGAGACTGGGGAGACAACAGAGGTCATTTTGTCCAGCATTTTCCAAAGGCAATTCTGTGGGACACCATTTCCATGGGATGCTATAAGGTGTAATTTAGGGGAAAAGATTTGTGGTCAAATTAATTTGGGTTAAGCCAATTTAAACATATTTCCTTGCTTCATAATATCTCAGAAACTGCAGGATACCAGTTCTCTCTGAGAACCTCTAAGAGGGGAAATGGTATGCAGCATTTAAAAAATATGTATTCAACCATGGCTTTTTTTTTATTAATTGAAAGGCTTTATGTATTTTGTAGTAGGTGCTTCAGTAAATGTTCATCCAGTTGAAGCTCCTTATTTTACGGACGGAGCCTCTCAGAACCAGAAGAAGCTAGGTCCAAGATACAGAAGCAGCAAGCAGAAATCTTATCCACTGACTCCTAGACAAGAGTTCTGTCTCTTTATTTTGTTTATCTCCGGAGAGTAGGTCTACTAGAGACCTCTCAGACATTTGGATATCTTAGACCCCAAACTCATTCTTATGCATCTTCTTTTCATAGCACCACTTCTTCCAGGTCCCATGGGAGAAACCTACATAGGCACTCCCAGCCCATTTTGGAGGAATGAACTGAGCTGTACTTAGGGAGAGCAACTGTCTCAGTTTGCTTGGGACTGAAGGGGTTTTTGGTATGCAGGACATTCAGTGCTAAAGTGGTCAAGTCTGAACCAAACTGGGATGAGTTGGTTATCCCCTCGCCTCAGATCTTCACCCTTATCCACCTTGCTTTGTACCCTAGGAAGTTGTTTCTTACACTTTGGATTCTGGTTGGGTTGGATCAATTGGTGGTATTATTAGGAGGAGAGCTTTGTTGGGGTATTTACTCCCCTGCTTCTTCCTTGGCAGGGTTGCTATGGGCTGTGGAGGATGGTCTCCTCCATGCAACTACTATTCATAGCTTCTTGCTCTAAATCTAATTCTGATAACCACTTCCACCTTCTGCCCTTCCATAGCTGGGGTGGTAATAGCTCCCTTCTGTTGCCAGCACTATCCTTTTTATTAGTTTCCCAAAACATTAGCCACAATTTTATAAATAATTTCTTTATTACTTAGTTCAGTGGCCCATCTGTCTTCTCGCCAGGACCCCGAATGATAGATAGAGTTACTGGTTGACGAATGCCATTTTGAGGTTAGTCTGGCTTTTGTTTAAGTAAAGTGATAGCGTGACTGGAGGGTGCTGTGGGGGCAAACAGATCCTGCAGTTAGAGTAAACTTTTTCTCTTCAGAGTGCTGGACTAAATGTCAGTTAAAGGGACTTTTGATCTTAAGCAAAGCCTATAACTCTGTTAATTGGGGCTAATATTAGTCTCTGCCCATTTGCACATTTGGGACTAGTGGCTGTTCAGTTTGGAAGCTCAAATAAGATCATCGTGTGATAATGCTTTAAAAAGTAAGACTTTCTAGTATTATCACCATTCTGAAGTTGACAGAAATAATTGAGACCCTAATTGCCTTTACAATATCAAACTTTTAGATATGCTGTATGTAAAAATTAGAGTCTGAGTCGGAAACATACATGTGTAGACAGCACAAGAGAGCAGGGGTTGTAAGAATTGGCTGCCCTCCAGCTTGGCTTTCTTACTTTTAGATTTGAATTTGCCAATTGCTTGGTGCATGTCCAGGCAGCATTTAGCAGCTGACTCAGAGAGTCTGTAACATGGCTATCACCATTGCAGAAAGACAGATGTCTAAAAGGTAATGAGATTGGACCCACATTCCTGGACATGCTAGAGGCATGGTCTCTAAATAATCCTGATTCAGAACCTCATTTCCTGAATCGTATCTGGATATAGCTTCAGTTTACCCTGAAAGTTGTCCCAATGGGGTGATTTTTCCAGACTATGTAGAGAATTCTTTAATATTCATGCATTCATTCATTCAGCAAAATATTTATTGACTCATACTATAGACCAGGTACAAGGCTTAGTGCTGGGGATACTACAGTGAGCAGGACAGGTAATGTTCTGGAGGAGGAGATGGACAGAAACAAGCAAGTAGACTAATGAATACAGTAATTGCAAATTGTAATCAGTTCTATGAAAGGTATGAGCCAAGGAAGAGAAAGAGAGATTGGTAGAGAAGAAAACACTTAACCTTAACTGGGGTGCAAGTAAGGCCTCCCGAGGAAGTCTTAGAGAGATAAAAGATGAGAAGATGCCAGAAGGGAAGAACTTTTCAGGAAAAGAGAATATGTATAAAGTCAGTGAGGCTGGAAGGAGTTTTTGAGGGACTCGGGGGTTAAAAATAAGCAGTGTGTCTGAATTATAGGTAATGGACAGTATAGTTTAGAGAGGTTTCGGTAAAGTCATGGCTGGACTGTCTGGGTTTGAATCCTGGTTCCAGCACTTACCAACTCGGTGACTTTGGACAAGTCCCTTAACTTCTCTGTGCTCTGTTTCCCCATCTGTATAATGGGAATATGTACAGTCTAGACCATTCTTAAGATTATTAAGTTAATATTTATAAAGTCATAAGGACTTTACACATAGTAGGTACTCTTATTATATAGCTAGTGCTGTCAATATGAGATTGCAGAGAGAGAGAGAGTGAGATACAGATACATAAGCCCAGAATATTTATAGGACTTCACACAGAGAAATAAGCTACAGCTGAGATATTTTTAAAGAATAAAACATAAATAACACCTTTTCTCAAGGTACATTACACCTTTATGCCTGATGATGAAATGTATAATGTATAATTTATTGGATTTATTTTAAAAGATGAATGATATCTTTATTGTAGTCTTTGAATCCATCAGATGTTTATACAGGCAAATAGGGCCATCGTTTACCCTCCCCCACCCAATCATCCACTCTGGTATATATTGATCTTTTTTTTCAAGGAGATTTGAAAGTGCAGAAATATGAGGTGCTATTGATTATTTTAATAAGTGACCCATGCCTATCATTTTATCTGGTTTTTTATTGCATCAAAATTTAAAACTATTTTTAGCTCCATATGGCAAAATCATATGTGATCTAAAAAGATTGTGGAAAGAATAACACTGGACAAAAAACTCAACTGCTCACTGTAGCTTGTATGTCAGTAGAGTTCACTGCAAGCTTTTTATACAAGTTCTTTAAGAGTGCCACTTAGTATATTTTATTTTCTGTTTTTCTCCATATTTTGAAGGAAAAAAAAAAACCACACATAATATTCATATATGTCTCTACTTACAAAATTGGAATACAAGGGGGTGAGGGAGACAGAAAGATGGAGAAAATGTCCTCAAGCCATATGTTAAAAAATCTGCTCTACAGAGATGGAGGAACCAATATAAATATTTTGGTGAAACCTCCAAATGTGGTTACACAGCAGAGGTTTTCCAAACCCTTTCATTTTCCTTGGTATGCTTTCTGCACACGGTTCTAAAAAAGTTATTATTCCCACTGCAAAATTACCTCTTTGGAATAGATTTCAGAAGTGGTGTATGTTTAGGCAGACTGCCCATTCCTAATTCAGAGCTTGGGATGAATAGTTTAGTATATTGAACATGACGCTCTTTTCAGTCTTGGCCAACAGAACTCATACTCAAAGGCACTTGACTAGAAAGCCAATTGGATTAAATAGAGTTGAAAAAATGCCTTTTACAGTCTTGCATTTTAAAAGTGCACATTTATAATAAAAGATGATAGAGATATTCTGTGTTGTCAGGAATCAATGACTGCATTTCCCAGAAGTTTTTAGAAGAGTGGGGGCAAAATGTAAGATTAAATAATATGTTGAATCCTGCTTAGATTCTCAGAACAGAATCGGTACTAAGAAATACTGTTGTATTTCACCACTAAATAGTTATACAATGTTTTAGATTATAGCTCCATGTCTGCCTACCCCCACTCCCAATAATTTCATGTTTTGTAAATCTATCCTCTGATTGCTCAGATTGATATCCTTGAGCAGCAGCAAGTCATTTCCAGGGAGCCAGGATCAGCAGTTTGCATCAGCCTGAAGGGGATGTCACTTGAGATCTCCAAACTCTGTCTTCTGTTTGGGGAAAAAGAACTGTGGTCCAAAGGCTAAAGCTGCTGCCATTTGAAGCTATTAGGACATTCCCTTTAGAGTCTCAAGTTAGCCTGTATTTCTGCTTTCAGAAGCTGCTTCAGTTCAAGATTGTACTTTTGGGTTTTCCAGTTCTTAAAAGGAGTTACTATTTAGTCACAAGATAAGGGTTCAGTATATTCTTCCTTTTCCCCAGTTTTTTGTCATTGCTCCAATGATATCTAGTGGAGAACAGATCTGATTGGGACCCAGGTTGAAGATATTCTCATTTAGAGAAAAATAACAGCTATATAATAGCATAATGGTTAAATTAAACCCACAGATGTCCAAGGACTTTCAAAGGCCCAAACTTCTCATGTCTCAGCTTCTCCAGCAGAAGAATGCGATGTAGCCTCTTTTATAGTACAGTCATACCTAGAGTTGTATAGCAGTAATAGATTGATGTGCTTCTGTGCTGGATGCTTTCTACAGATCACTTCATTTCACTCTCACAACAACCCTAAGGGCAGGTGCTTTCATGATCTTTTTATATATAAAGAAACTGAGACTTATAGAGTGTCGAGGCTTTATATAGTTCAAGATCATCATGTCTATGAGTGGAGAAGCTGAAATGATTCAAACCCAGGTCTTTTTGCTTCACAGGTTTGTGCTGTTCTGCAGTCTCTTTAAGGTCATATTGAGTCACAAATAAAAATGCTTGCTAATTATCTAACTAATGTAATGAATAAGGCTAATGTTCAATAATTAAGAAAAGGAGAGGAAGGGGAAAAGGAATTAAGATTTTCTTCCTTCCTTTCTAAAATTGAACAGTGTTGTCTAGAAACTGTGCTGCCTGAGGGCAGACAGGTGCCCTCAATTTGTGAAACATTTGATGGCTGTGATTGTATTTCCGCAAACTCACTCTTACTTTCTGTGAGCCTCTGAGCATAAAGAGCAGCCCAGGAAGACTTCACACATCTGCTGGGAAATCTTTTTAACTTCCTGTGTGTACTTCAGGTGAAGATAACAGGAGATTGGCATAGAGAAAGGGTCAAGGAGTAAGGCTTCAGTTCCCACTCTCCTTTATGTATTGAACCTCCTTGAGCAGATCACTCAAACTCTCTGAGCTTTAGTTTCTTCATCTGTAAGATGGGCAGGCATTACGTCACAATTTTACATATAAAGGGAATTGTGAAGATTAAGTGGGATAAATGTAAAAATTCCTAAAACAATTCTTATACATTATAGAGCCTAAATAACACTTCTAGTAGATGTTTGTTAGAAACATCTCATCTTTATTAGTCAGGATTCTCTAGAGAAACAGAACCAACAGGAGATATCTATAAATATGAGATTTATAAAGGTATATCATGCAACTGTGGGAATGGAAGAGTTCAGATCTGCAGGGCAGGCTGTGAAGCTGGTAGCTCCGATGAAGGGTCTGTATGGACTTCACAGGAGAGGCTTGCTGGCTGAAGAAGCAGTGAAAGAGTCTCTTTTCTTCTTTAAAAGTCTTCAACTGATTTTTTTTATCACATTGGTGGGAGACATGCCTTAGTTGATTGCAAATGTCATCAGCCACAGATGCAATCAACTGACTGATGATTTAATACACCAGCGTTCTGGTTTATCAACCAGCTATGAAATATCCTTGCAGCATATTTCACCAACTGGGCATCATCACTTGGCCATGTTGACACCAGAACCTAAGCATCACACCATCTATTCCCACTTCAGTGTTTTTGGGTTACTCTTCCCTCTTCCTGGGCCATTTTTCTATCAGATCTTTGTAGGGCTGCCACATTTCATCATTTAAGTCTCAGCTTAAATGTCACCTGATTAAAGATCTTTCTTGACCACTCTAACTAAAGAAAAATATTCTGGCACATTTTCCTTTTTTATTATTTTCATAGCAGTGTTCAACCTGAAGGTAATGATTTAATTCACCTGTTTATCCTTTCCTTCCTCCTTTAAAGTGCAAGCTCTAGAAGAATGGTGACTTATCTGTCTTGCCACCATGCTGCCAGGACATAGGCCAGCTCAGTCCAATGGACACTGAATGTGAGCAACATATGTAACTTAAAGTTTTCTGGTAGCCACATTAAAAACAATAAAAAGAGACAAGTGAAAGTAATTTTCATAATGCAGTTTATTTAAACCAGTAAACCCAAAATATTTCAATGGGTAATTAATATAAAAATTATTAATGAAATATTTTACATTCTTTTTTCATACTAAATTGTTGTAATCTGGTGTGCATTTCATATTTTTGGCACATCTCAAGTGCTCAGTAATAGCATATGCCTTGTGGCTAGAGTATAGGACAGCACAGACCTAGAAAACTTGCATATCTAGATATTCAATAATAGTGAATGATTGTGTGATTTTCCCTCTCTGAGTGAAGTGCTCCAAGACCTTTGTTTTTAAATCACAGAATTTTAGAACTAGAACCTTAAAGATTACTTATTCATTCCCTCACATTACAAATGTAGAAACTCTGACTCAGAAAGGGGAACTTTTATTTTCTACATTGTTGTGTTAAAGATCACATAGAAGGTGGTACAGCCAGAATTGGATAAATTGAATTCTCTTGTCTAATACTCATGCTGTCCTAGAGGTGATCAAAGCACTCTTTGTGGTATATACTGTGTTTCCAAGTACACAAAATGATTATGTACAATACTTCTTGATATAAAAGGGCATAATTTCCAGAGTTTGGCATCAAATAATCAAATTTTAGGCACCATTATTTTAAGAAGGCCTCATTTATACCTTGTTTAATTAAATCACTTAATCTCAATCACTAAAAATTTCTTAGAACCTTGACTAAAAGCTTAAAAAAACACCCAAAGCATTCATTTTATTTCCAGGATTTTATATTCCAAGATGTTAAAAATTCAAATGTCGCCTACACACCTGAGGAGTATGTGGCCACCTTATTCACGTTCTTTCTTCTCTTGAATCACCAGAAAGAAGGCAAGTATCTTCTTCTGAGGAGGCATGATGTTGATTAACGGTGTCTACAGGAAATCAGCTCAAGACAATTAATTTTTACAGCACCAGTCCTGTACTTTCAAGCATTCTATTAAAATTATGCATTGCTAATTGATACTGTAGGGAATTAGGAGCAAAGACCAATTTGCCAAAAAAAGAAAGAAGGGCACAACTATGTCGCATATTTATATTGACTTTCTACTTAATAATCGAGGGAGGAGGGGAAAAGCAGAGCTGTGATCTATCACAGCCATTGTAGATGAACATCACTGCCTCTTTCCTTTGATTTTTAAGTCATGAACATTAAGGATTATATTCTAAGATAATAAGTTGTCACCTTTGCCAACTGAAGCACATTGCATACTTTGTCAATCTTCTACTTTTGAACCTCTGGGGCAAACAGTACACAGTCCCTGTGCTACAGTGTGTGTTTGCTGGTTCATTTATCCTTCGGTATCTCTAGAGTACCAGAGAGGAAGGTATTACTGCCATCTTTCCTGTGGAGTGTCTGGGCAGGAGACTAAAGAGAGACTTCCACAGCTGCTGCCTAATCTCCAAGGTACTAACTAAAATATGTTACAGAAAGGGTCATGTTGACTGCCCATCCTAGGAATGCAAATTTAGAGAAAAATCATTATCTTTTGCTTTGCTGTATGTAGTTATGTTTTCCAATATGACCCACAAGCTTATTGTTTTATTCTTTCTTAAGAAAGATTGTCACTTTCAGAGAAACTTCCTCTATAATAATGTAACAGAGAATGATGAAAAGTGAGGCTTTCTAGAAATTTGTTGTATAAAGCAACAGTAACAACAGCAACAACAACGAAAACAGCTCTAGTCCCTAAATACTTCATTTTATTAGCCCCAGCAAATCAGGAAAAATATATCTCTTCAAAATGGAAGAAGTGTATTAAAATCCTGGAAGTTCTTGCTGAATTAAAAATGTCTTTTAAGTGGGCATTTCAGCTTTGCTGCTTTAAGTTCCAAGCTTTGCTTTTCTATCTTAAACTTGTTAATTTATCATTATTCATTGATTCTTTATTTGGAAAGGAGGCTTCTGGCGTCAGTGAGATTGGAAATAGAGGCTGGAAATTGCTGAAAACCTTAACTGAAGAAGAATTAGCACTGGATATTCACCAATTTAGAGATGCTATTCAGGTTCGGTTAAGACAGGAACACCACCCATTACTAGCTGTGTGCTGTTGGGCAAGAGACTTCTTATTTATGAACTCAGTTTGTTCATCTGGAAAATAGAGATCATCAAAGACCCTATCTCAAAGGTTGCAAGGAGATTAAATGAGAACATACGCATAACACTTCTGGCATATTTTAGATGTTTAAAAGCATCGGTGACTATCATCATTATTGCAATATTCATTGATCCCAGAGTAAAGAAACTGAGGTTTGGGCACTAAAAAAATTGTTTTTTTTGATGCAATTACTATTTGATGGAGGCCTGTTGTCATTATTTCGTTTTCTTTATTGAATTTATTTTTAGCACTCACATATATATATGTGTGTGTGTACAATATTCTAAAATAATTAAAAATATGGCCTTGAACTGACTTCTTGGTATTTTCCCCCAAATTTCTAAGATTTTTAAGAGACTGTGTTGTGATTTGATGTCATCCTAGAATGACAGTCCTAATATTATCGTAATAGAAGGGTCAAGGCAGAATGACACAAATTTGTTGTTGTCCTCAGCCTCTGTTGAAGACTCTGTCTGCACAGTACCATGACAACCAGTTAGAAAGAGAAACATTTATTCAGGAAGCTGATTTTGCTAAATGAAGCCAAACAACTGGTTTCAATCTTATTTTCTTCTGCTTCATTGAATTGATGAGAGTCAACCCATTATTCTGACATCATGTGGATGACCTAAATCACATTCTTTTGCATCCTCTGGAAATGATTTTAATTGAGTTTGCTCCATTTGAAAGACCCTCCTTTGTACATATGTGTGAGAATTGTAATCCACTAATTATGTGTGTGTTGTGTAGAGGGTGAGGTTGGGAGGAGGGAGACAGATTCAGTGCTGGTGCTTTAAAGCATTTTTCCTGTGGTTAGATGGGTGTTGTTTTTAGGTGGGGCTTCTCCCAGTGTAGTTTCCTAGCCATGAAAGACTGTCCTGATGATGGCTGTTTATGCATATTTATTTAAGTTCTACCCAGATCTACCCATGACTAGTGGTAATAGATTAGGTTAGATAGAAATGAGGGTTCATCAGCTACTGGCTGGAGGAGAGACTCTTAGCCAGCCACTTCATGTGTCTAAACTTAAGTTATCCTCATTGGTAAAGTGTTTTTTTTTTGTGAAAAGGAAGTGAAGCAATATTTGTAAAGTCCCTTTAGCACAGTGCCTCTCACATTATAAATATGCAAGTTGGTGGCCAACTTTGTTTTTTCTGTGCTCATAACTGTGGCCTCAGCATGTAGAACATACATAAATCTTATTTCCCTACTAATGTCTCCTACTATTCAAGACCTTTTAAATAAATTCTTATGTTCAAAGGGAAATGGAAGTTGCTAAACAGTGTCAATTTTCAATTAAAAGTAAAAAAGCTCAACTGCCCCTTCCTGTACTAGAGTTTTTGGTTCCCCAAATAATTCCACATGGACCTTCTGATCTCACGTGAAAGAACAAATAAGAAAAAGCTCCTGAAAATGGGCAGAGGAATGACACTGCAGTTTTTTCTCCCCATGTCTTCAGAATTTGGTGGCAATGACAAATGACAACTTGAAACAGTTTTCCAAAGGCTTCTTTAAAATAAGCCAAACATTTCCTGTTTGATTTGGCTGTTTACCGTCATTCTTACATGAAAAGAAAGAAATGTTTGGCAAGACTACATTTCAGAATGCTGCCCAAAGGGAGCTTCCAAGAGTCAGTGTGTCACTGGGCAGTCATTCAATCCACTGGAAAATCATTATTTAAACTCAGCTTGAATAGTCAAATTTCTCTGCAAACTGCATCTTCAATAATAGCTATTTATAGTCACACATGGGTTTCAGGTGCATTCACATTCTTAGAATTGTTTCTACTTTTTATTTTGAAATAATTTCAGACTTACAGAAAAGTTGCCATTACCTCTTCCTCAGTCAATAATGTTGTGTATAACCTTGAACAATTGCACTCTTGTCAATTCATTACCTATCTAAAACTTGCAATATTATTGGTGATGCTATCTTTATTCTTTTAAAAATCCCATGAGTAGGGAGAATGAGTATTGCCTTCATATTTAAAAATGAGGAAATTGAGATGCAGTTCATGGAGCCAGCTAAGACTAAGCCAGAACTGAACTTGGTCTACTTAATTTCTAACACTGAGGTCTCTTAATCAAAACTATTTTCTATTAAAAGGTAAAAACAAATAAGCATTATGAGTGAAGGAAATCATATATATATATATATGATATTTATATATATAAAAATATATATATATTTTTTATATATAAAAATATATATATATATATATATATATATATATATATTTTTTTTTTTTTTTTAAAGCATGGACAGGCACCGGGAATCGAACCCGGGTCCTCTGGCATTGCAGGCAAGCATTCCTGCCTGCTGAGACACTGTGGCCCTCTATATTATATTTTGATTGATGGTTGGCTATAAGAGGTGGAATGTATCCAAACTTCCTCCTCCATATTTAACTCACTACTACAAAAATATTTCTAGAACTCATTTTCTGCTTCAAACACCATTAGTACTACCTGGAGTTCAGATCATCCCTTCCCTTACCTATATTTTTGCAAAAGTTCCCTAATTAATCACACTGACTCCGCCTTGTGGACAGTCTAATCTTCCTAAACCGCAAATCGAATCCCACCATTCTTTTGTTTAAACTTCTCTGAGGAGTTCCTGTTTGTTTTTTTGTTTTACTTCTAATATCCAGGTACCATAAAAGGCTTTCGCATCCATGATCTCCTTTAATCCATACAACAACCATATGGAATAGACATTCTGTAATTGATTCGATAGGTTCACAGATTGAAATCTCATGGTAGCAAAATGGCAGAACCAAGATTTGAACTTGAGATACTAGAAACCATCAGATTACCCAGTTTATCCATTGTTTATGGAATAAAGTCCAGATTCCTGAACCAGGCAGCCAAGACTCCAGACTGACTTTGGGTCCTTTTTACAGCGACTCTATCAGAACTGCTGTTACCTCATGTCGTAACTATTTGATTATATCTTCCTCAGCCAGATCAGAGTAGGTATTTGAATGAGCTAAAAAGTCCCAGAGTTATTATTTTTCTATCCTTCCTTGAGGCTTCTTTATTAATGTTGAAAATGTATAACTTTCTGTTCTGAAGAAATTTTGTAGAGTATCTAATATTTAAAAATTATATAATTTCATAATATTACCAATGATGTTAAAAATTTTATGGAACAATTCAAAAATAAAATTGGTTAGCCCAAAGAATCTGGGGCCTTTAGTTGAATAGCATTGAAGTGATGTATTCTTTGAGGCGTGATAACATCATGATGCTGGGCACCAGCTGGAGAGACCTGAGGACAAGCACAGTCTCATTAGCACAGTGACTCTGGGCAATCTATTATTTCTGGAACTTAACTTTCTCATGTATAAAGTGAACATTGTGAAAAATAAATATATAAGTATTGATAGTGCTTAGCAAATAAAATTACTAACAATTATTAATTCTTGAATTTTGATCTAATTATGAATATTTCAGACTTCTATAGTATAATTCATTTTAGATAATGTAAGGTGATTATTATAAATCAGACCCTCTTTATTTCTCTTAATTATGAAACAACAAAAATTTTCATCAGATCATGGAGAAAAAGGTAACTTCATAGTGGAGAATTTTGCTAGGTGTTACCCTAATTTTGATCCATTGAAATGTAATATTTGCAATTGAGTGAAATGATTGGATGTTGAGGCTGAGGGAATGATTTCTGTATTGACAAGGGTAAGAACCAAAGGGCTACATATATCAAAGAGTTTTGTAAGAATGTTAACTTGTTCATATTGAACATTAGGTTTATTTGAAATGACTATAGTTAAAGCCCTATTATCCAATATGATTGCTATAGCCAGTAAATTTGTCAGTAAATTGAAAGGGATAATAAAAACAATATACATATATTTTAGATATTCATGTTATCTGTTAGTCTTTTGATATCAAGTCAAGGCTTTTTGTAGAGTATTGATTGGAGTGCTCAGTCAACTTTCTTGCATAAACCATATCTACAAATTATTGTCTGCTGTTTCTACTAGTTTAAATTTATTGAAAGCAGAGCTAGAAGTTAAAGATGGTTGTGAAGTAGTCTGAAGGCAGAATCATTCTAGAGTTTTAGGAATATCTTCCAGTTGTCCATAGATATCTTTCACACACCCAATTCAAACATCTTCTTTCCAGACTTGCCTTTATCAGCTTTTTAAAAAACCATTTATCTAACTTTTCATAGAAATGAAAACTCTCATTCTATACTTATATTTAATGGTCTGTATAATATTTAATTAAATTACATAAACTGGTATAAACTGACTTGAGAAAAACGTAAGCAACTCATGGTAAGCATGACATTTATGTATGGGCATTCTGGAAAATAGCCTATAGGCATAAGGATCCAATGTAATATCAGTCAGATGTCTTACAGAGGAGATGGAGACCATGATTCAATCCCTTGGACTGTTTAAATGGAAATGGTTGAGAGCTAAAGCTGGATTTAATCTTGAAACCTCAGCTCCCTTCTATGAACTGAATTTTGCTAGTTAGAAGTAATGTGGAATTCTGACTTCTGACCCTTAAAATGTTTTTAAACTTTTATAACCTTATTGTTTGTTTATTTCAAGGCAATTAAAGTTAAGTTGTTGCTTGGTGTTTGAATTTTGTTATCTTTTGCCAGTCTGCTCTTTTCATGATCATCTCTAATCCATATACCCTAATAAAAATACTAGTTTAATTAAAAAAACTCAAGATAAGCAAAGGGACTTGACAATAATATCCTGTGGAGAAAGTGTCTGTTAATCTTTTGTTGAGGAAAAGTACCAGTAATGTCCTAATACTCAACTGCATGCTCATATCCTTATATCCTTCCTGAGCAGTCAAGTTTAAGAATAGCTCTTGACACTTGTACCTAATTTGATGTGAAAAGTTTTTTTTTTTTTGCATGGGCAGGCACTGGGAATCGAACCCCGGTCTCTAGCATGGCAGGCGAGGACTCTGCCTGCTGAGCCACGTAGCCCACCCCGATGTGAAAAGTTTTCATGCAACTCATGAAAAGAACTGATCTTTTGTGAACTCACAAAAATCTCTTGGCTTACTATTTGTAAAAACATTTTAACTAGAAAGAATCCAGCATTCTTTGTTTAGGCTAGAATCTCATATTTTAAAGGATTATGGAATAAATGTGTTTGATATAGGGGAGATAAAAGGAAGACTTTCATTGGGAAATCTTGATATAATTGATCTAATAGATTCTCAAATTCCTGCTGGTATTGATGAAAGCAAAGTTCATATGAAGGCCCAGAGGTCAAGTTTGAAGTCCTTGAAATTTAGGACTCACTTCAAGAAGACTATTGAACTGTTCCTGATACCACCTCATTTTTGAAGAGCCATTTGGCTAGGAAAGATAAAAATTCAGGTGATTCCCTGTAATGCAATAGAATGTGTTGGTTTATGTTATTTTTTCTTTCCTTCCCAGTGTTTTAAAAAGTGGAAAATTTTACAGTTTAAGAGTAGACGATTGGGTGATACTAGACATATACATTGCATGGCAGCATTGACTAGAACTGAGCAACCAGTGTTCCATGGATAGGGCTTGCACACGAGTTTCCTACAGTTCTCCTCACTTCCACTCTTAAACATGGTCATTTGTTATGTTATTTCTGACTCAAGTAGACAGGTGAATTTACAGTCTTTATCGTGGACTTTATTTTTTGATGCCAGCTTTATGTACAGAGATATATTGTTCTAGAAGGATTTGTTTCTTTCAGAGTAATAAATTGTTCCTTTGCTGTCTGCATGAACACTTTGAGGCTATTGAGCTGATCTTCAGTACTTTAATCTATTGCAAACACTCAAAGCAGAAAATGCTTCCCCAAGAGGTTAAGAACCCCAGTTCAGTCAGACTGTGAAACTTGCAGCTTTAACGTGGACGCAACCTCTTGCAAACATCTTCAGAAGACTGTCTCACCAAGCCCAAGTGACATGTTGCCATTTACCTCTTTACTGCCCCACATGATCATTATTTCCTCATTCTTCAGGTTTCATGTGATTTGCACTGTGATTTCTTGGAGACAGTACTGAAGCCCAGAACTGACGAGATATTTTTTTGTCCTGATTTCCCCATACATGTGAGCAGTAGGCCCTCGGCCGGCATCCTT
The DNA here is from genome assembly GCF_023851605.1 of Tamandua tetradactyla. Classification (NCBI taxonomy): domain Eukaryota; kingdom Metazoa; phylum Chordata; class Mammalia; order Pilosa; family Myrmecophagidae; genus Tamandua; species Tamandua tetradactyla. Next base: position 36,214,851 of record NC_135339.1, on the reverse strand, counting down.
TCTTCCCCTAGGAGTTGATGATGGTATTGCCCCAGTGATTTGTTATAAAGGACTGTTGGGTTTGAAATCAGCTTGGAAGGAGAGAGTGTCTGAGAGCAAAGACAGCAAGAATGTTGGGAGTTTGGAGAATACGTGGCAAATAGGATCAGGACAGCGGCGCTACAGAGAGGATACAACTGGGGGCAGTAACTAGAGTGAAGGCAAAGACAGAAACTGCAAGAAAAGGAGAAGAAAAGAAAAGTTTCTTGGTCTCCTGTTTGTCTATTCACTACTGGATATTTTACTTCTACTGGACATGACATGTGTGACCAGCCTTGATCCCGGCAATTATATGAAGACTGAAGAGAAAAAAATGATTTCTCAGGAAACACACTTTAATTCCCAGTTTCTTAAAACACAGCACATACAGTTAAGGTTTTGTTTTTGTTCATTAGCAAATGCAAGGATACACTGGCTAATGAGATTTTTATACTTAAGTGTGTTTTAATCCTTAAATTCTCTTGGTCTGCAGATCAGTGGGCCTCCCTGTGAGAGAATTTGCAACGGCATTTCTAATCCCATTCATAGCTCTTTCTGTGAACCTGGACTGGCGCATGTGAGGGAACCACCTAAAAAGAAGCCTGAAATGTGTGCATGGAGGAGGATGGGGGATATGTTGTGGTTTGACTAGAGGAAGTATAGATTATTTGGCTAAATAGCAAACTTTTAAAATCCTGATATAAATAAACTTTTTCTAAATATTGTTTGTTTTCATGGGCTACTAGAAGAACTTTATATCTTTGGCTTTGGCTTATTTTAAAATGTGGATTTTTATCTCTAAAGAATTTGGAATCATATGTTATAGATCATAGATAGGTTGAGCTAGAAAGGATTTAGAGATCTGCTAGTTCACTACTCTATGAAAAAATGAAAAATTTATTCACAAACAACTGTCATATATGAATGACTTTTATTACATTGAAACACATCAGCTAATATATCAGTTCTAATTTATTTTCTTGCATAGGGAACCTCTGGAACTCTCTTTGCTCTGGCTCAGCCTGGATTAGTGTTTTCTAGGACTGGGCACAGTGGTCACTCTGGGACTCCCTATTACTACCGTCTTATTTAGTAAGAAGGACTTTCCTTTCTCTTATTTTGGATCTTGAGTTTCCCTGTCTTTCTCTTTTGTGGTTTATGCCTTCATTTTGGTAGAACACACTCTTCATTTGTATATTCCAAAGTAGGGATACACAGCAGGTAAAATTTTTGAAGTCTTGGATGCCTAGAAAGTCTTTATCCTCAAGCTTAATTGATAATTTGGTTAGGTATAGAATTTTGGAAAGCTTTCCTTCCATTGAATTTTGAAGTCATTTTTTCTTTGTGTTTTAGCTTCTGGTATTGGTGTTGAGATGTCTGATGTCAATCTGGCTTCTCATGCCTTTTATATGACAATGTTTTCATTCCAATAGTTTTTATTGCTGGTACTGATGAGGGGCCTTTAATTGGTCTTTTTCTTCCATTATACTGGGCACTAGATCAGTCTTTTAAATCTGGAAGCTTTTGTATTTCAGTTTTGTGAATTTGGCATACATTACTATTTTGATTACTTTTTCCCTTTTATTTTTTTGCTGCATTCTCTGTTTCTAAAACTCCTAAACTGATCCTCTAATTTTCTGATCCTTTCTCTTCTATTTCCATTTTTTTTGTCTTTTGTTTATTTTCTGGGAAATTTCCTGAACTTTCTTTTCCAACCTTTCTGTTGATTTTTTTTATTCCTCCTATCATATTTTTAATTTCCAAGAGTTGTTTTCTTCTCTAAATGCTCTCCCTATTTTTGTAGCACTCTGTTCTTTCATAGATGCAATGTCTTACCTTATTTTTGATGCTATAAAAATAATTATGGAAGTTTTATTCTGACAATATTTTTAAAGTTTTCTTATTTTGTCATTTTTAATGTGTTTTTTTCTTCCCTCCCTTTCCTGTTAGAGAAATTCCTTATATTGCTGGCCCTGCTTTTTTCTTTTCTAGTTAATAGTAAAAAAATATAAAAAAGTTTTTTTTAAGTTTGTACGCATGAGTGAAACTTGGGAACTGCTGTGCTTGTGTATATATAATTATTTATTGTATTAATAGATTTGGGGAGGTAATGAAAGTAAATGCATATGTTGAATGCATCATATTAAACTGTATATTCTACTTGGTATGCTCTTAAAAGAGGTGCAACATTATGAGTACCTAATAAAACTTTAGTGTTTTTCTCCCAACTTTCCTCTTCTATACCAAAATCTTATTTCCTTTTCCTTCGTTATCTATCCAGGGTCATCTCTTTTATCATACATATGTCCTGTTCAGGGGACGTTGGTTCAACTCATCTGGTTTCCTCAGCATCTCCAAAATTTGAAAAACGGCATTATGGAATAAAATCCAAAAATAATTAAATGCATAACTGTCAAGTTTTGTTTTATGTTAGGGCTTTAGATTAGGATAGGCTCAGCAAATACTAGGTAACTTCTGCTTAATTAGAGAAACATTTATTGAGCTCCAACTGTGAGCATAGCATATAATTATCATGGAAAGAAAAGTTAAACACCACAAACCAAAACAAACTAAAAATCTACACAAAAACCAAATAACTAAACACCCCCAATTAAAATGCTGTTCCATAGTGTTTATGTTAATACATTCCACCTGAAATATGTCATTGAACCTACTGTTGTTCATTCCATTATTTTCGTAGGAACTCTGATTTAGCTCTTATAAATGTCAAATTAAGGTTCACAAAAGTCTAAAATTAGAATTTTATCTAAACTTTATTCCTTTCATCATTATAAGCTTTTTGACGGTACCAATCTTAACTTAAACTTCTTGGTATTGCCTCAGACTCTCTTGTTCCATGCTTTACTTGACAGGTGTGCCACGTGTGTTTGTGGTTGATGCTGCTGGCAATAAAACGCTGGTCAATAAGACTGCTCTCTGTTAGATTTTTATAAAAAAAAAAATCAATGCTTTGTGTGCTGGTTTGAAAATATTATATACCCCAGAAAAGCCATGTTTTAATCCTGGTCCTTTCCTTGGGGGCAGCCATTTCTTTTAATGCGAATCCAATATTATAGGGTGAAAACTTTTGATTTATCTGCACTGAGATGTGACACATTCAATTGTGGGTGTGACCTTTTAATTACATGAGATGTGCCTCCACCCATTCAAGGTGGGTCTTGCTTAGTTTACTGGAATCCTTTAAAAGAGGAAATATTTTGGAGAAAGTTCAGAGCTGACAGAGAGAGCTGATGTAGAATTTTGAGATCAAAGACAGAAATAGCCTGGATGCTAAGCAAGAACTCACAGAAATAGCCAGAACCTGAAGAGAAAAAATCTCCAGTTCTGGCAGGTGCTAAGCAAAGAGATGAAATCCAGGGTTTTGCCCTGGAGCAGCTAAGTGAATGCCCACAGTCATTGGGAGAACAGTTGCTTCAGAGCTAACAAAGACATGTGTGTTTGGAGATGCTTGGAGCCCAGCAGATGTCACCATATGCCTTCCCAGCTGGCAGAGATATTCTGGATGGCATCAACTTTTCTTGAGTGAAGGTAACCTCTTGTGGGTGCCTTAATTTGGACTTTCTCATGGCCTTAGAAATGTAAACTTGCAACTTATTAAATTCTCTTTTGAAAAGCTGTTCCATTTCTGGTGTATTGTATTCTGGCAGATTAACAAACTAATATACCTTCTTTAAACATTAGAGGTAAGGAGTAGGCAGAAAGATGTCCTCCATAATTGCCATACATGGTGACAGGGCTCCTGATGTTTGATCTAGGTTCAGAGAAAGGGAGCCTGTAGTACTTATGTTTTCTCAGGTAAGCATCTCCTTGGTTCCACAGTGAATGACATTATGACACTCATAAGAAAAGCAGTGAGTAACTGGCTCAGCGTCAGATTTTTCGTCTCCCTTGCTCAATTTAAGATTGTACCACACTAGATGTTTTGTAACCTCTTATCTGCTGGAACTTCATGGAGCAGGCCTGGGATTTTCTGACCATAGCTCAATTTCTGGTACTCCATTTTAAATATAGAAAGGGTAATGTGGGCCTCCTCCTAAAAAATGGCAATTTGAATGGAAGTTTATCTTTACACAATACCAATTAAAGATATATGTGTGTATTTATCTATGTATATGTATGTGTGATATATAAATATATATGCATGTATGTGTATGCATTAATGTTTGTTATATATGTATATATTGTTTGTATTTAATATATAATATATACTGTACATAATATATTTAATGCATATACTATACAATACATGTATGTGTGATGTACATACGCATATGCACATTTATACATATAAATGAATGTCTGTTAAAGGGTAAATGACAAGCATAACAAAATTAATCCCCAAAGCTTGGTGACCTCTTCAAGTCCATATGTGTTTGAGGACTGACAAGCTGGCCGTGACATTTTACCCAAACTGGGGACAGAATCTGTTCCTATCAGTTATCACAACAACTAGCCAATACTTCAGATGTGCCTACAGGTTTGTTTTTCTTTCTCCTTGTTTTCTTAGTTTCTGTTTCATGGAAGAAGCCTCGTGGGTACACAGTGACCAATATTTTGGGCTGACAATGGGTACACATTGTTGAAACAGCTGAAGCAAGCTCTGTCTGCTCGGAGCAGAGATCTTAAACTTTGACTACTGAGAGTGCTGAATTGCCAGAACCATCTGCTATCGAATTACTTCATTATGCCACATAAGTGGGTTTTGATCTGTTTCATTTCTTTGTCGTAGTTTATGATGTTTTATAAAATCTATTCTGCTTGAATAATTTCTATCCTTGTCACATGGCACAGTGTCTCACCTGGATGTGGAAGGAATGAGTGTATCATGTGTTAGCATGAGGGAAAAAAAAGCAGTCTAGAGGAACTTGGGTAATTATATTCATCCATAATCTGGAAAGTTAAACTAAAACCTATCAATATTCAGTAGACTTCTTTGACCTGTGTAAAATAAATTTGTGGCAATAACAGTCTTCTTTTCAGCCTACAGATTAATTTATTTTTTAAATTAAATTTAATTTTCTGGCTTGCCCTGAGGGATGTTGGTAACTTATGATGTTGTCTTGAGAAGGAACAATGACATGAAATGGATGGGAGTAGAAGAAATATTTGTATTTTATTAATCTGGCATGACTCAAAAAACCTTTTCAGTTCAACTTCTATGAGTGAGAGTAGAGTACTAGAAGAAACACTGGTTGAGAACAGAACTTGGTCCTGGGAGGAAAAGTTTTATGAATTTAGATTGGTCACAGACCAACCTTAATCCTCAAAGGATGTTAATCTTTGGATTAGTTGGGACCCTTTCAATTGGCATAAAAATACTCAAATGGCATTATGGGAAAAGGAGATTTATTGGCTTGAATAGCAAAAATATTCTATGTAGGCTTTAGGTATAGCTGGATCCAGGGGTTCAAATGATGCCATCAGGAATTAATTTTGTTTTCTCTGTCCCTCAGTTCTCCTGTCCTTCCTTTTGGCTTTCTCCTTGAGGTGCCAAATTGACTTATATCCTAATGTCATAGTGACACCATAGAAATGAGTGATTTTTGCCTTCCTAACAGTTTTGCAAATGTTAGAACTCAGTTCTTTTGCTTCTCTTAAGCCACTTTGCTTCTCTTCTCTTCGGTACTCATCCCCGAACCAATCACTAAAATCAGGGGGATGTGGGGCTTGATTGGCCAGGCCTCAGTCATATGACCAGGTCTGGAGTCAGGACTGGACTTAGCTCTAGTCCACCAGACAGAATAAAAGTAGGATGGGGATTCTTCCTCAAAGAAAACCAGACTGCTTGCATCAGAAGAAAAGTAAATGAGTGTTGGGCAGGCAAGATAATAGATAACCACTTTGGTTCTATTTATTTATTTAGTTTTTGGGGTGTATGAGTTTGGTTCTGTTTTCTCTCTCTTTTTTTTTTTTTTTTTGCATGGGCAGGCACCAGTAATCGAACCTGGGTCTCCAGCATGGCAGGCAAGAATTCTGGCTCTGAGCCACCATTGTACCACCCTTGGTTCTGTTTTAAACATTGATTTACTATATGTTTAAATTAAGTAGTGGTTATAGAAGTACTTTGAAAACAACATATATAAATGTAGTATATAATCATAATTATGTTGTGCATGAATAGTTTCAATTTAATTAAATACACACATATTTCTATGTATGTGGATATATATTTAATTCCTGCTGTTTGCTAGGAGTTATGGGAGATACCAAAGTGAATACTAAATAACCCTTTTCCTCAAGGGACTTATGATATAGTGGGGAGATTGGCAAATGAGGTAAATTTAACTATAACATGAGACCGGAAGAAATAATTTCTAATGAGCAATGCATAAGGAAAGGCAAAGAATGGGGTCATGTATTAATTTGGGAAAGGAAGTTTAGAACATAAATCAATGCCTTTGTAAACCAGAAGAAGAGTTCACAGTTCGTATGGAGAATACTGGAGCCTCTGCTAGCTTTCAGGGACGGGGGAGCAAAGTAACAGAAAGACGAAGAAGTGGACAACAGAGTTGGAGATAAAGGAGAGAGAAAGGAGAAAAAGGAGAGAAAGGACAAATATTAATATAAAAAGAGAAAAGGAATTAACAGGGGAAAAGAATAAGGAGGGGTTATTGTTTGTGATTTTAAATGCCGGTTCAGAATTAACTGGGAAAATTTAAAAACATGCTCCTCTTTTGACCTTCAGAAGCAGACTCTCTGGATCAGACCTCCAGGCATGTGTGAGCAAGTGAACAAGCTCCACCTGCATGACTAGTAAAATTCTTTGAAGATTTGTTAGAAGAGTGATTGTTATTATGCTGCCTGTACTTCTGTCTCCACATATCTGGGATCCCAAATTAATACTTTGTTCTTTATGTGTTAAATTATGCTTTATACTCAATAATATTTTTACATTGTACATCAAGGTATGTACAATTTTGGGATGAAAGTAACTTGGTCTTGAAACTTCAGTTATTTCCTTAAACTTCAACTGAAAAGACTTTTATATAATATCATGTCTGTTTATACCACACTTATCAGGATGTCACTTAACCAGCCTTATCAACTATTGGGAGATTAACTAAGAACAAGGGAAAGAAAGAGAACTCTTCTTTGAACTTCATAAAATAAGTTGTGGCTTATAGTGCCCAGTCATTAAAAGTCCTGTGCTTTACTCTTGTGAGAATCCTTAAAGGATAATTTACGAGATCACATTAAACACACAGACCCCTCTAGAATCTAGTTTGTCCACAGAAGTTTAGAAATAAGGAATTGGAACAAGAGAATTTTAGAAGGCTGAGGAAGATGACTAGAACTATCAGCCTAAAATGATACTGAACAGCCAACAATGAAAAGGAGACTAAAAAAACCTATATAAAGTCAAATCAAAACATGCACAGTATAAGATAGTAAGAGTGCTACGTATATACGTGTTCATGAGTAGAATCATGTGTTATTAAGGAGAAGTCGAGTTCTATGCTTTCTATTTTAAAAGGCAAAAGACTGAGTTATATAGTTTTAAAAACACTTCTGCTTGCTATGTTTTTAAGAAGATTATGCTTAATGGGGTAAATTTCAGTTATTTGGAAAATGCGCTTGTAATGTACTATTCTTTGCCTGTCTGTTAAATGTGACATTATGGCATTTTATGATTTTATTTCCTTGTAATGACTGATATTTTATATATAAAGGAGGATGGTGTGGGAGAAGAAACAGTGGCACATAAATTAAAGAAATTCTCTTTGTTTTGTCAGTTAGAATTGTTTCCTAGCAAACTAGCAAATCAGGGACTGGCTTAATTACCTTCTCATCACCAGAGTCATTCCTGCTAATAAAACAAGCTTAACATCTAGTACCAGTTATTCCTTATTGAGCTAGGAAACTTCATTGTGGGTTGAAACTGGGATGTTGGGCCAAAGTGTCTTGGTATATAAAGTCATAACTTGGACAGATCACTGGACACATTCCAGGGGTTCCTGTCGATTTCTCGCTTGTCTTTTGGGACTCCCTGCTTTCCCATAGTGTGCTAAAAATGGAGCAAACACCTAGCAATAAGCCTGTGGTTACTCAAATGGGATTATAATTTAAAGCTCTTTGCAAATCTCTATAGTGATGAATAAAAGCAGATATTCCATATTCAATGTACAATGATAAGACAGCTGTAGACTGTCAGTGCAAGAGAAAGGATTGAGTTCCCTCCAGATTCCAATACAGTGGCTTTTAGATGTACATTTAATTATAGTCTCAAATCAGAGATGTTAACACTCCACATTCTTGTTAGAGGGTGACTGTTCATTAATGGATCATGTCACCAGTCTTTCCTTGTGTCCAAATGAGACTCTAAGAATGGTGAATTGGATAAATGTATATATTCCATTTTATTATTGCTGTTAAGAATTAAAATAATGTGGTTGAAGGGCAGGTCGTATTGACTGTAGTTAAACCTTGATTGTTTAACTTTCATAATTTGTTTGAAATTCATAATTTGTAGAAAAATATGTTATTTTGACTAATGGAAGGCAGTGGCATAGTTGATGCCTTTTCCTCCTGTCTTGGGATAATTTTCATTAGCCTGAAGCTAGTTCAATTTCAGATCTGATCTCCTGCTCTCAAGTGGCAGACTAGAAAAGTTCATTCAGATCTCCAAAGACTTTAGTTTTCCACATACACAGGTTTGCCAGGAATTGGACTCCTTTTGAAAGGCATTAAGGGTTCAGTTCAAAAGCTTTCCTAAAATTAAGTGTAAGAGAAAATAGCCAGCTTCTTTCTAAATACTCTTCAAAAAGCACTCATGTATCAATTGCATTTCCTCTGTGGCCAAACAGATGCTAGGGACTTCAGATTTTCAAGACATTGGAAATTAAGATCTCCTTTGCATATCCCTCCAATTATCTTTATTGCCCTTTATTTATTCCAAGGAACATTAAAAAACAAAGACAGCTCTGGTGTACCAGTGGGTATTCAAAGCTGGCTTCCTTCTAAAGAGGGAAATATTATGGTGCATTATTTGTTTCCTCAAAACAGGTTTTCAGGGCCAAAAAAATGAACAACATCTAATTTGTTTTATAAACTAGGCAAACTTAAGATTAACAATTTTGATGTTCAGATCTTATCATTCATCATATTCTTCAAATTTGCGGCTTGTGTTTGAGATTTGGGGTAATGATGTGGTGTCAAATATTCACTCTACATTAAAAACAATTTCAAAAATGGGTGTTTCTAGTTTAGTTAAAGGAAGGTCTTCTGGAGAAATGAAGACGTGTTTGATTTTTACCTTTCATCGTTTGCCACAGACATACTGCTGAGGCAGATGAAATGCCTTATTCCTCAGGCACCAACATCAACCTTTAATGACAAGCCATTAACTTTAGTTAAAAAGTGATGCTCCAGTGAGAATTCAGGAGATGGAGTAAGTGTTGCTTGTAATCTCTTATGAAGAACCCAGGAATCAGGCCTTCAGAAGCAGGCAAAGTATAGGGAGGAAATTCAGAGTAGACTTTTTTTAGAATGGGGGTCAGGAACTTTAACTTCTAACTGGTAAAGGAAAGGAATGTAGTCGGCCAGAGAAGGCACCTGTGCAGGTACCACCTGCATGGCGTAGGTAACATGTTGCGTCTAAAGGGTTAGCAGCTACTCAACTCCAGCCGATTTAGATCTCACAGAAATGTGGGTGCGGTAATGCTCAGTCTGTGAAATATTTTCAAAAGAAGACAGGGATTCACATTTTATGTAAAACCTCCCCATATTTAAATGTTTGTCCAAATTTTTTATGTGGTCAAGAAGAATATGGGAGGTTGGAATGAGGCCTGTGGGCTGCCCTTTTGCAATCTCAGCTTTAGAATGCCAATGTTGACACACCAAATATCACATGAAGTTGGTTGTCACACATTATTCTAGTTGCAAAGAACAGAAACCCATGCAGATATGTTCTTTTTTAATTTTCTTTTTTCTTTTTCTCTGTCTCTCCCTCCCTCCTCCCTCCCTCTCTTCCTTCCTTCTTTTGTTTTTCGGCTAAGGTTACAACTGGCCATCTCACAAACATCATGCATGACAGGAAAGAAATTGCCCCAGGGCTCATGGGGACTGTCCTGAGAACCAGAAATTCAGGAATTGTACTTTCTCTCTCTGTGTCTTTCTGAGACTACCTGGTCTTGTGTTTCTGTCTTTCTAGGTACAACCTCTTTTCTCCCTGCAGATTAGCTTTCTCTGTCTATTTCCAAGTGTTGCTGCCCTGCATCTGACACTTGCACCTACCATTGGTAAACTGAGGTGCTGACTCTGGCCCCTTTGAACTTCAGAACCTAGCAACTACTAACTACAGTGTCTAGCTCAGTCTAGGGAGTATGATTGCTCAACTAGCAATCACTAGACAAGAATTTGAGTAGACAAGGCAAAATTATATGTAATCCTTTCAAAGTTTTATGAGCAGGTTAGATTAAGACAAAAGAAAAAATTAGGTGTGGAACAGAACAATTGATATCAAAATACTACCTACATTAAATGCTACCATTTAAAATTTTAAATACTGGCAAGTTTAATTTAAGAAGTAATACATGATCATTGAGGAAAGTTTGGAAGATTCCACAAAAGGTAAAAATAATGAGATCGGTCATAATTTCATTAGCCAAAGTCAAATACAAACATTTTGGTATATTTCCTTCCAGTCTTTTCTCTATCCATACATCTTGAAACTTTGTCTATAATAAGGGCAAATCTTGAAAGGATGGAAAAAAGCAGGTCTATTCCTCTACTATTTGTAGATTAAAATTAACTTTAATGAACTAAAATTTTTAAGTAATACATTTTGAGAAAGCTTAAGATGTGCATAGCCTTCAACCCAAAAATCTCTTGTTGAAGGATTGATCCTGAAGAAATTATCAGAGATGTATGCAAAGATGTGGGTAAAAAGATATTCATCAATATACTATTGATCATAGTCAGAAATTGGAAAAAACAGAAATGTCCAAGAATAAAGGGTTGGTTTCACAAAGCTTGAAACAGGTATCAGATGAAATATTTTGTGACCAATAAACAATTTTTGGAGAAATATATTTATTGAAATAAGAGTGGTTACAATAAATTGCTTAGAAGGCTACAAAATTATATGTGCAGAGCGAGTATATTTTTAAATGAAATTATATGCTTATTAAAAGAATTTGGAAACCAATTACCAAAATGTTAAAAATGGTTGTCTTCAGGTAGTAGGACGAGTCCTTTTTGCTTCTCAATATTTTTCAATATTGAGTGTGCACTGCTTTTATAATGTATAAACAAACAAACCCATTGTATATGAGGAATAGAAAGATGAATTTTATAGCAAGGAACTGTGAAAATGAGTAGTAGGAAAATTATGGTGAGAGAATTTTTAGCTGTTTTCAAGCCAAATAATGGGAAAGGTTGTCATAATGCTGCTTGACAAGAACTCCTTTTTAAGAAGCTGTTTAACAATGAAGGTGAAATTGAAAATATTTCTTTCTTGTCAAGCAGCACTGTCTCAGCAATGCCTGGGTCACCTGTTGACACTAGTTACTGCTCTTTCGGCCTATCACCACTTTGACCAAGTGGTCTTTTCAGCCAAAGTATAACTTTGAAGCATGTTCCTTGTGCTGGGATGCTTAAAACTTTCTCCTCTCTCAGCCTCTTTCCTCCACCACTTTTAAGCTGCACCTTAAAATAGAATAATTTTTTCTTAAAATATCTTCATTACAATAGTGTCCCTCTTTTTGCTTTTGGCTTCTGGAAGGCCAGCTCTCTGTCTTGAAAGAAAATTCATTAGATTCGGATTAAACAGATGTTTTTGTGTAACCTAAATGTCAACCAGTTAGAATGAAATGCCTAAAGTTGTGCTTTTCACAGAATTGAGCCCTCACCAAAGGTTAGTTTGCTTATCTCCTACTGGGACTGTGCTAAGTGTGTGTGTATATGTGTGCATGTGGGTATGTGCTGTTGTGGTGGTGGTGGTTTTTAAAATATGCTCAGAGCTCACTATTTGTGTATAACCTGTTTGTTCCCTGAAACTTTGGGTATTTGTGCGACACCTGACACTCAGAGTTAGAGCTCTGAAACTATGAAAATCAATATTATCCCATACAGTAACTGTCTAAAAAGTTGGAAAAATGATCAGACTTCAACTAGAGATATGAATGAAGCTGATCTGGATAGGAATAAGGTAAATTAGAATACAGGGTAAAGGATGCTATGGTCCATATTTTAAAATTTCAACTTCTGTGTGAGACCAAAGGAAGAGATGTTTATTTGCTGTAAAATTTTTATTTTGGGTAATACATTATATAATTTAACTTGTATTGTCAGTTTATTTGAATACCATAATTACATAGAATCTTGAATAGGACATGAGATCTTGTTGGTTTGTACAGTTAGTGTAATGCTCTAATACATTTCAGAGTAATTTGGGAGGAGAAGAAGTATTTGCAAAGTCCCCTTAGGGGACTGGGGAGAAAGGAAGAAATATTCAAATTCCCCATCTGGGGATTCCTGATATTTTTGCAAGCAGTGGGGACAACCAATTCAATAGGCTGAGTCCTTGATCTTGGGGTTTGACCCTGTGAAACTTATTCCTGCAAAGGAGAAGCTAAGCCTACTTATAGTTATGCCTAAGAGTCAACCTTTTTTTGTTGCTCCCATGTGGCCTCTCTCTGTAAGCCAACTCAGCAGATGAACTCACTGCCCTCCTCCCTATGTGGAACATGAGCTGGAATCATGGGATTGCAAAAACCTCTTGACCAAAAGAGGGAAGAGAGAAATGAGATAAAATAAAGTTTCAGGGGCTGAGAGATTTCAAACGGAGTTGAGAGGTTACCCAGTAGGTTATTCTTATGCATTACATAAATAGCCCTCTTTAGTTTATGGTGCATTGGAATGCCTAGAGGAAAGTACCTGAAACTGTTGAACTGTAATCCAGTAGCCTTGATACTTGAAGAAGATTGGATAACTATATAGCTGATCATATAATATAATTATATGATTGTGAAACCTTGCGTCTGATGCTCCTTTTATCCACAGTATGGGTAGATGAGGAAAAACTATGGAAAAATAAATAGATAAATAGATATTATTTTAGGTAAAATAGATTTAGATAAAAATAGATTAAAAAATGGGTAGATGACAAGTGCTGGAGAGGATGTGGAGAAAGAGGCACACTTATTCACTGTTGGTGGGAATGTCAAATGGTGCAACTGCTGTGGAAGGCAGTTTGGCGGTTCCTCAAAAAGCTGAATACAGAATTGCCATACGACCCAGCAATCCCACTGCTAGGTATCTACTCAGGGGACTTAAGGGCAAAGACACAAACGGACATTTGCACACCAATGTTTATAGCAGCATTATTTACAATTGCGAAGAGATGGAAACAGTCCAAATGTCCATCAACAGAGGAGTGGCTAAACAAACTATGGTATATACATACGATGGACTATTATGCAGCTTTAAGACAGAATAAACTTATGAAGCATGTAATAACATGGATGGACCTTGAGAACATTATGCTGAGTGAGACTAGCCAAAAACTAAAGGACAAATACTGTATGGTCTCACTGATATGAACTAACATTAGTGAATGAGCTTGGAATATGTCGTTGGTAACAGAGACCATCAGGAGATAGAAATAGGGTAAGATAATTGGGCAATTGGAGCTGAAGGGATACAGACTGTGCAACAGGACTGGATACAAAAACTCAGAAATGGACAGCACAGTACTACCTAACTGTAATATAATTATGTTAAAACACTGAATAAAGCTGAATGTGAGAATGATAGAGGGAGGAGGCCTGGGTACATAAATGAAATCAGAAAGAAAGATAGATGTTAAAGATTGAGATGGTATAATCTAGGAATGCCTAGAGTGTATAATAATAGTGAAATGTACAATGTACAAATTTTAAAAATGTTTTTGCATGAGGAAGAACAAAGGAATGTCATTATTGCAGGGTGCTGAAAATAGATGGTAATTAGTATTTTAAAATGTCACCTTACATGTGAGACTAAAGCAAAAAATGTTTATTTGTTACAAAATTTATATTTTGACTAGTGCATTTCCTAATATAACTTATATAGATAGTTTGATTGAACACCATAAGTACTTGGAATCTCAGGTAGGACATGAGATTTTGTTGGGTTGTCCAGAGTGATGCCCTGATGAATACCAGAGTGATTTGATCAGTGAGTGGAAAAGTATTTGCAAAACCCCCTTCCGGGAATGGTGAGAGTGGGGAGAAATTCAACTTCCCCAAGTTGAATTCTTGATATTCTCACAAACAGTGTGGACAACCAAAGCTATAGGCTGAGCCTCCAGTCTTGGGGTTTGTTCATATGAAACTTAACCCCACAAAGGATAGGTCAAGTCTACTTAAAATTTAGGCCTAAGAGTCATCCCCAAGAGAGCCTCTTTTGTTGCTCGGATGTGGCCTCTCTCTCCAGCCAACATGACGAGCAGTCTCACCACCCTCCCCCTCTCTGCGTGGGACATGACTCCCAGGGGTGTGGACCTTCCTGGCAATGTGGGACAGAGATCCTGGAATGAGCTGAGACTCAGCATCAAGGGATTGAAAAAAACCCTAGAATGAGCTGAGAATTAACATCAAGGGATTGAGAGAAACTTCTCCAACAAAAGGGGGAAGAGTGAAATGAGACTAAGTGTCAATGGCTGAGAGATTCCAAACAGAGTTGAGAGGTTATCCTGGAGGTTATTCTTACGTATTAAGTAGATATCACCTTGTTGTTCAAGATGTAGTGGAGAGGCTGGAGGGAGATGCCTGAAAATGTAGAGCTGTGTTCCAGTTGCCATGTTTCTTGATGATGATTGAACAATGATACAGCTTTCACAGTGTGATTCTGTGATTGTGAAAACCTTGTGTCTGATGCTCCTTTTATCTATCATATCAACAGAAGAGTAGAACATATGGAATAAAAATAGATAATAGGGGGAACAAATGTTAAAATAAATTTAGTTTGAAGTGCTAATGATAAATGAAAGTGAGGGGTAAGGGGTATGGTATATATAATCTTTTTTTTTCTCTGTTATAATTTTATTTCTTTTTCTGTTGTCTTTTTCTTTCTTTTTCTAAATCGATGCAAATGTTCTAAGAAATGATGAATATGCAACTATGTGATGATATTAAGAATTACTGATTATATATGTAGAATGGAATGATATCTTAATGTTTTGTTTGTTGTTAATTTTTTTTTAATTAATAAAAAAATGGGTAGATTGAACTACTAGTGATCAATGAGAGCAAGGGGTAGGCGGTATGGGATGTATGAGTTTTTTCTTTTTATTTCTTTTTCTGGAGTGATGCAGATATTCTAAAAATGATTATGGTGATGAATACAGAACTATGTGATGATATTGTGAGCCATTGATTATATACTGTCAATGGACTGTATGTGTGTGAAGATTTCTCAATAAAAATATTTAAAAAAAATTTGTCAGAACGCAGATTGCATTCTATAAGAATGTGCTGCTTACCTGAATTATTATCTAAAGCCAAGTGTTCCATGTAAGTACTGACTAAAGCAAATGATAGTACTATCTGTCTTATTTTCATAGTTATAGGAGTCTTGGAAAATAAGTGAAGACTATTTTTTTCTTTTTTACTTTCCAGACAACTAACAGGTTGGGAGACCCAGAGGCTGGGCCTTTCATGCCCTCAAGGTGAAAATTAATACTGCTTTATTTTTAAAATCTAGACCTACTGAGAGAATGGATTGTTTTAGAGAGTGGAGGTGTGACTTGATCCTGGATGGAGCTGGATTTTTTTCACTGCCATCCATTCCAAGGTGCAATCTTAGGTGCTTCCCACTTCAGATAGGAATGCCAGTGAAATGCTTGAAGAATCCTAGCGAAAGACAAAGATCTTGTTTGTCTCCCAACTTTTTTAGAGACGGGAAATATTTGCCTTCAGATGGTCAGCGGTGTGTGTCAGGTAACAAGAATCTTAAAGACAGTCATGCTGGTTTGAAGATGAGAGGCTTCTTTCCACAATTTTAAGGATTGGGCACACCCTGTGGACTACTGACTAACCCCCTAGAGAAAGAGAGAACCCCCAATATGTCTGATTCAATTTTATCAACACTCTGATGAGTATCATCTAATTCTCATGACAACCCTGCTAGGTATGTAGTTGTTATCCTGTTTTACAGATGAAGCAGTGGAGACCATAGAAGTTAAGTAATATTTCATTTTATGTGAAAAACCAAGGAATGAAGTCATCCTTTCTTCCCTCTCCTGCGCTATCACATCTGACTTCATTTAAGCGAGAGAACTGAGATTTTTCTCTTCCCATGGTATTACTTAATAATTTCACACGGTTTGATAGCTTTGATAAGTAGGGGTTATTTTTGAACTTAAAAATGTTATTCATGATTTTCAGGCAACTTATGAAGAATTCTTATCTAAACTTCTCATCTGGGACCGTCAAATTCTGAAGCAGTTTTGAAACTGTTGAGAAGGCACTGGAGAAACCAAGGGGTTCCAGAGGATTACAACAGAATCTGGATGAATTTAGGAGGAGTGCAGAGTGATCCTGAGGAGCTGAATGATTCCTACCAGTGGATTGTTAGCTGAGGAACCCTTGGGAACCACTCGGTTGACCGTGATTATATAACTTAGGAAACTGCTGGAAGAATGTAAGGCATCACTTAGGAGACTTACAATTTAAAGGGAAAAAACACATCTTGGTATGTGCCCTGAGGACATTCTGAGCAGAGTCCGAGCACACCACACTGTTCTTTACTGATTGATGTTCTGTTTGGTTAAATCCTGCTGTTTTGCAGTTTCAGTGCCATCCTATAACTTCATAGAAATTCCCAGAGGCAAAATTAGCATCTGCTCCCTATTCTTCATTATCTTAAAGAACTTACCGCTGAGGACTGTGAGAAAATGTTTTAGGAAATTATGAGATGCTTAACTCTGTCCATCAATCAAAATTTTCCCAATTTTTATACAGTCGTATAGCTATAGGATATTTTCAGGGTAATTTCAGGTGGAGCTCAAACTATTTGGGATAAAATTGCAGTACTTACGTACATGTTGAATATGCTCTTAAGCTCTGGAGGAAGCTGAAAATCTGTGGATTTAGAAACACATTTTCCAAAATGAGAGTTTTGTTTTGTGCTTCTTCACTTTAACGCAGACTGTAAAGCTTAGCTCCTATGGTTTTTGGTCGCACAGCATGAGTGGGAAGACCTCTTCAGTAAATGTAGTTATTAATGACCTTTTTAGGGGATGTTCATAAAATGCAGGTTCAGTTTATTGTAAATTGCTCAACATTTTTTCAGTTGGAAACCCCGTAATAGAGATACACTTTCCCATAACATTTTCGCTAAGATGCGTTTGCCTAAACCTCGGTCTGTTCCTCTGCTCTTGGAATGTCTTGAGAATCGATCATTCCATTTTATTTGTCTGATTGTCATGCAAATATAAAAGGTTTGCATAATAAGCACTCATTATGTTTGTTTTATGTAGCCGTGGTTTCAGTTATGGAAGCAAAATTTATTTCTGCTTGCTTCAATGGTACCTGGGAAGACTGAAAGTTGGCTTTGTATGTAAGAACTCCAAATTCTGTCATATAATGCTTATTTTTCACAGCTTTCTCTTAGGATCAGGATCACTCCCACAGCATGCTGTAATATTAATCTCTGAAAGTTAATGCCTTGAAAATAACAGCCACAGATTAATGTGTGGTGGTGCTTGCCTTTACTTCCTAATATTCCTTGGTCTCCTCTTCAGTGGGATGCAATGAAGCAAGAATAGGAACCCTGAAGAAGATTTAAACTTTCACATGAAATATTTGAAAATTGCAGCTGACCTTACTTATACAATCCTAAAACACTTTGGCTTCTAAGTCAAAAGATCAAAAATTTTATCCAATTTCATTTTCCCGGTTGTATGTTAAAATCAATCCAAGCATTTACAAGTACAATTTAGACTTTCTGGTTACAGACCAAATTTTTACACTCAGTATTATGAATTTGCAATGAATTCATAACATTCAGTATTCGTGGTAACAACATTGGTCATTAGGAAAAGATTTAATATTCATGAGGGTTACACTGCTATTTTCTCAGGTGCCATGATAACTTTTAATAATAATTCAGAATTTTTAAATGGGCAGTTGGCATAATAGAGTTTTGGTTAAAGGATACTAGAGGAAGGAAAGCAAGGCATTAATACAAATTTTAAAACTTGATCTTCATTGAGAGTGTTTGATCAGTAATGTTCTGTATTATTAAAATAAGCTATCTCTGTTAAACAGCTCTGAAAAGTCAAATAAATCTCTCCAGTGTTTATACAAGCTGATGGCTGGTGCAGTTCACAGTTAAAAAAGAGAGAGAGAACAAAAATACCTGAAAGTCCAATTTTGGGGGAAAAGTGCTTTTGGTATTTGTATCAGCCTTGGCCTTTATGTCCTTAAATCTGCTTTTTGCCAGCGTGTCCACTGCAGAGTACTTTTTCTCCAATATACCATCTGTTTCTTTGCAATTGGGAATGGTTGAATAATTTCCCGAGGAATTGCTGACAAAATGTGGCCCAGGAACAGTAATCCAACAGAACCAGATTTCTCATTAAAATTGCTAAGGTCAGCTGTGTTATAGCAAGCTCTTGATTTAAGGTGGTCACCCTGGGCTGGCAAAGGTCAGTGGCCAACAGCTATCCATTTTAAAAATAAAAAATAGGACAGTGAAATCCATGTATACATGCTATAAATGGTCTCATGTATGGGACAGTTTAGGTGGGAAAGGCTCACTTGTCCCAGCAAGACTTTTTTTTTTGGTTGCCACAATAGCAGAGATTCTCTTTGTTTACCATCATATAATACTACCTCTTACCTCCTGAGGTAACTGGAGGGGACAGGAGCATATCTCACATCTGTTTTACATGAGACTACAGCTCTTTTCTTCTCTAGTATGTGGATGGGCTGAGATGTATATTTGCTTACCTTTTCTAGAATTTTCTGTGGCTCTATTAGCAGATCTTGGCCATCCTTCCCAGTTTCTCCTGAATTGCTGAATTAGCAAGAGCTCCAGGCAGGGTACATTGAGATAAGGACTTCACCTATGTTATCTTATTTAATACCCACAACGACCCCATGACTTAGGTATTACTATTTTTCTCATTTCACAGAAGAGGAAATTGAGTTGCGCAGCATTTTGGGCAAAAACTTGTCCCCGACACACAACTAGTAAGTAATACTGTGATCTGGACTCCATCACTAACTTTCTTTATCACCTATGGAGCATAGTCTCATAATTCTGTATCCCTGGAATAGTGAACAAAGGAATAGTCAAGCAATCACCAAGATCAGATGTATCAGGAGAGAATATTAAATATGAAATTCCTGCTCCCAACCCCAGACTTACTGACTCAGAATCTCTCTATTGGTGGGGCCTGGAGTTAACAAACTCCTCTGGTAATTCTGTTGCATACTAAAATATGAGAACCACTATCCTACAGCATAATAAAGACTATTTAATTAATTGACTTATTAAATATTGAACAGTCATAATAAGGCTAAGAGTAGAGTTGGGTGAAAATAATAGTGAAATGTAAAGCTAAGGTGGAGATGGGAGTGGACTTGAGGCTCAGAAGAAGGGGACTGAGACAGAGACCCTCTTGAAAGAGCTACATTGCAGCAAAGTTTTGGTATCAAATTTTGGTACAGCAGTGATGGTGGTCTTAAATTGAATGAGTCCTGTCCTACTTCTTTGTTTTGCATTTCAGCTGACACAGTTGAAGGTGGACTCCTTCAAGATTCTTCCTATCTTTTTCCTACAGTCTCTTACTTCTCTTGAAAAACTGGAAGATGTGGTGGCACTAAGTATTTGTATCCAGTACTGTACATATGGGTGCTCAAAATAAGAAAGTCCCTGTTTCAATTAAATATTCAGCATGCCATGTTTCTGTTCACTTTGTCCATAAAGAATTTGACTAAATTTGGGATGTAGTCTCCCAAGATACACTATAAATTAGATTTTCCAATCAGCCATCTTGAAGTGAAAAAGAGGCTGCTTAGGTTTAAGATTGTACAACTTCTCTGGTTGAATTTGTTCAATTTTGCAAAATTGAACTGCTGTATAACTTATTAGAAAGAGAAGTATTTATTATAAGAGTACAGGAGTGTTTCAAAGAGTCTAAGGGCAGGGATGCTGTCAAGCCTTAGGATATAATTGAAAACTTGAGTGGGAAGTCCCAAGAACTTTATCCATATCTTAAAGGTTTACTCTATGGTCCTACATCATTTTTCTATCCTATTTCCTAGGCTGAAAGGCTGGTGAAAGTTGACACCTCACAGTCGCCTGTCTTACATTTCCTCTATTCAAAAGACTCTTACGTGACATTTCTAGCTATAGGGTTAAAGAATCTAATGATCTAGCTTGGGAAAGTTCCAGTCGGCCATTACCAGTCTGTGTGTGTGTGTGTGTGTGTGTGTGTGTGTGTGTGTGTGTGTGTGTGTGTGTGTGTGTGTGTGGAGTGTGGAAAGTGATGGGGTAGGGTGAGAGGTGAGGTTTGGGAGGTAGGGGAAGTCATGCATCCATAGGAACAGTGGAGATTCCTAGCTTCCAAAAGTTAATTCTTCAAGAAATGAACACAATGCACTTCAGCAAAATGCCTCAAATCTTGTTTTCTCTCTGGGTGGAAGAGAGGTGAGAGCGATGGGGAAAGGAGTATAGAAAACATAGCTTTGCAAAGAAAAGCCAGAATTTAATGGACCCTTCAAAATTTGGTCGGAGTCTCCTACTTCTCCTGAGATTAATAGTACGCCATCCTGGAGAACAAACAAACAAAAAACTATAGGCAGCTGTGAGAGGTATGGATTTACATGTAACACATCCTGCAATTAAATCATAATGACTCAATATTAAGTGCATGATTTTTATGCATGACTTAATGTCATCATCTTGAAGTAATATTCGTTGCAAGTATGGATAAAAGCAGTAATGTTTTCAGTTTGACATTGAATCGGGTGTAAAAGTCCATGCCTATTTCATGTTTAATGACATCCAGACTAAGGCCCTTTATGAAATATTTGATTCACAGAGAAGAAATAATACTTGATTGCAACTTCGTGACATAAATCTTAGTGGTCAGTTCTCTTTATAGAGCAAAAGATGAAAACTAATGTTGTACTCCTCTGACAACCCAGTTGCTGGTCTCAGAATGCTAGGACTGATGTAGTTCTTAATTGGAGTGAGAAGTAGTGTGTTCTGGGACAGCTTTGATGTTTTCATTACAGAAGTATACTGCATATGTCAGAGATTAAAAAATGGTGACCCTATAGCCTGGGTTTGTCCTAATGTTTGCCTGTATGTGTGTTGGGATGCTTGTGGGAGGGATATATATTTATATTAATACACAGAAAGTTTAAAACTATTTACTTCATTGCCAGCATTTGAAAGATAGGAAATTTCACATAGAAATCCAGATTTCAATTTTTTTCTTGAAAAATCAGATGTGGCTGCACTAAGCTTACATATCTACAAGGTAATATTGGTTGGAATTCTGGAGTGGGGTATGTGTGTGTGTTTATTTAAATGAAGCATGTTCTCTCCTGTTTTTTGAAATTCTCACCACACCCTGTCATTTGCACTTGGCTGATTTTATCCAAATGTATTTACCAAATGTGCACTTTCAATCCTGTGTATGTTCCTAGAGCACTAAGTTAAATTTGTACAACGACTGGTTCTAAACCGTAGAACCTTTTTTAAAAACACAGAAACGTCTCATTGTAAAAAACTGGTTGCTTGACAAAACTGTAGATTCATCCAATAAGATACCATGAACTTCTAGCATGGTTAACTCTAATGCATGCTTTATCCCTACATTTGTATGTGAACAACTCAAGCATTGTAAATAACCAAGTTAGCCATTCATAGAGAGAATTTTTTTTTTTATTAATTAAAAAAAGAATTAACAAAACAATTAGAAATCATTCCAATCTACATGTACAATCAGTAATTCTTAATAACATCACATAGTTGCATATTCATCATTTCTTAGTACATTTGCATCGATTTAGAAAAAGAAATAAAAAGACAACAGAATAAGAATTAAAACAATAATAGAAAGAAAAAAAACAAAAAAAACAAAAACAAAAAACCTATACCTCACATGCAGCTTCATTCAGTGTTTTTTTTTTTTTTTATTAATTAAAAAAAGAATTAACAAAACAATTAGAAATCATTCCAATCTACATGTACCATCAGTAATTCTTAATAACATCACATAGTTGCATATTCATCATTTCTTAGTACATTTGCATCAATTTAGAAAAAGAAATAAAAAGACAACAGAATAAGAATTAAAACAATAATAGAAAGAAAAAAAAACAAAAAAAACAAAAACAAAAAACCTATACCTCACATGCAGCTTCATTCAGTGTTTTAACATAATTGTATTACAATTGGGTAGTATTGTGCTGTCCATTTCTGAGTTTTTATATCCAGTCCCGTTGTACAGTCTGTATCCCTTCATCTCCAATTATCCCTTCTCTTTTTTTTTTTTTTTTTTTAATTAACGGAAAAAAAGAAATTAACCCAACATTTAGAGATCATACCATTCTACACATGCAATCATTAATTCTTAACATCATCACATAGATGCATGATCATCATTTCTTAGTACATTTGCATTGGTTTAGAAGAACTAGCAACATAACCGAAAAAGATATAGAATGTTAATATAGAGAAAAAAATAAAAGTAATAATAGTAAAATCAAAACAAAACAAAACAAAACAAAACAAAAACCTATAGCTCAGATGCAGCTTCATTCAGTGTTTTAACATGATTACTTTACAATTAGGTATTATTGTGCTGTCCATTTTTGAGTTTTTGTATCTAGTCCTGTTGCACAGTCTGTATCCCTTCAGCTTCAATTACCCATTGTCTTACCCTGTTTCTAACTCCTGCTGAACTCTGTTACCAATGACATATTTCAAGTTTATTCTCGAATGTCCGTTCACATCAGTGGGACCATACAGTATTTGTCCTTTAGTTTTTGGCTGGATTCACTCAGCATAATATTCTCTAGGTCCATCCATGTTATTACATGGTTCATAAGTTTATCTTGTCTTAAAGCTGCATAATATTCCATCGTATGTATATACCACAGTTTGTTTAGCCACTCTTCTGTTGATGGAGATTTTGGCTGTTTCCATCTCTTTGCAATTGTAAATAATGCTGCTATAAACATTGGTGTGCAAATGTCCGTTTGTGTCTTTGCCCTTAAGTCCTTTGAGTAGATACCTAGCAATGGTATTGCTGGGTTGTATGGCAGTTCTATATTCAGCTTTTTGAGGAACCGCCAAACTGCCTTCCACAGTGGTTGCACCCTTTGACATTCCCACCAACAGTGGATAAGTGTGCCTCTTTCTCCGCATCCTCTCCAGCACTTGTCATTTTCTGTTTTGTTGATAATGGCCATTCTGGTGGGTGTGAGATGATATCTCATTGTGGTTTTGATTTGCATTTCTCTAATGGCCAGGGACATTGAGCATCTCTTCATGTGCCTCTTGGCCATCCGTATTTCCTCTTCTGAGAGGTGTCTGTTCAAGTCTTTTTCCCATTTTGTAATTGGGTTGGCTGTCTTTTTGTTGTTGAGATGAACAATCTCTTTATAAATTCTGGATACTAGACCTTTATCTGATATATCATTTCCAAATATTGTCTCCCATTGTGAAGGCTGTCTTTCTACTTTCTTGATGAAGTTCTTTGATGCACAAAAGTGTTTAATTTTGAGGAGTTCCCATTTATTTATTTCCTTCTTCAGTGCTCTTGCTTTAGGTTTAAGGTCCATAAAACCGCCTCCAGTTGTAAGATCCATAAGATATCTCCCAACATTTTCCTCTAACTGTTTTATGGTCTTAGACCTAATGTTTAGATCTTTGATCCATTTTGAGTTAACTTTTGTATAGGGTGTGAGAGATGGGTCTTCTTTCATTCTTTTGCATATGGATATCCAGTTCTCTAGGCACCATTTGTTGAAGAGACTGCTCTGTCCCAGGTGAGTTGGCTTGACTGCCTTATCAAAGATCAAATGTCCATAGATGAGAGGGTCTATATCTGAGCACTCTATTCGATTCCATTGGTCGATATATCTATCTTTATGCCAATACCATGCTGTTTTGACCACTGTGGCTTCATAATATGCCTTAAAGTCAGGCAGCGCGAGACCTCCAGCTTCGTTTTTTTTCCTCAAGATGTTTTTAGCAATTCGGGGCAACCTGCCCTTCCAGATAAATTTGCTTATTGGTTTTTCTATTTCTGAAAAATACGTTGTTGGGATTTTGATTGGTATTGCATTGAATCTGTAAATCAATTTAGGTAGGATTGACATCTTAACTATATTTAGTCTTCCAATCCATGAACACGGTATGCCCTTCCATCTATTTAGGTCTTCTGTGATTTCTTTTAGCAGTTTTTTGTAGTTTTCTTTATATAGGTTTTTTGTCTCTTTAGTTAAATTTATTCCTAGGTATTTTATTCTTTTAGTTGCAATTGTAAATGGGATTCGTTTCTTGATTTCCCCCTCAGCTTGTTCATTACTAGTGTATAGAAATGCTACAGATTTTTGAATGTTGATCTTGTAACCTGCTACTTTGCTGTACTCATTTATTAGCTCTAGTAGTTTTGTTGTGGATTTTTCCGGGTTTTCGACGTATAGTATCATATCGTCTGCAAACAGTGATAGTTTTACTTCTTCCTTTCCAATTTTGATGCCTTGTATTTCTTTTTCTTGTCTAATTGCTCTGGCTAGAACCTCCAACACAATGTTGAATAATAGTGGTGATAGTGGACATCCTTGTCTTGTTCCTGATCTTAGGGGGAAAGTTTTCAATTTTTCCCCATTGAGGATGATATTAGCTGTGGGTTTTTCATATATTCCCTCTATCATTTTAAGGAAGTTCCCTTGTATTCCTATCTTTTGAAGTGTTTTCAACAGGAAAGGATGTTGAATCTTGTCGAATGCCTTCTCTGCATCAATTGAGATGATCATGTGATTTTTCTGCTTTGATTTGTTGATATGGTGTATTACATTAATTGATTTTCTTATGTTGAACCATCCTTGCATACCTGGGATGAATCCTACTTGGTCATGATGTATAATTGTTTTAATGTGCTGTTGGATACGATTTGCTAGAATTTTATTGAGGATTTTTGCATCTGTATTCATTAGAGAGATTGGTCTGTAGTTTTTCTTTTTTTGTAATATCTTTGCCTGGTTTTGGTATGAGGGTGATGTTGGCTTCATAGAATGAATTAGGTAGTTTTCCCTCCACTTCGATTTTTTTGAAGAGTTTGAAGAGAATTGGTACTAATTCTTTCTGGAACGTTTGGTAGAATTCACATGTGAAGCCATCTGGTCCTGGACTTTTCTTTTTAGGAAGCTTTTGAATGACTAATTCAATTTCTTTACTTGTGATTGGTTTGTTGAGGTCATCTATGTCTTCTTGTGTCAAAGTTGGTTGTTCATGTCCTTCCAGGAACCCGTCCATTTCCTCTAAATTGTTGTATTTATTAGCGTAAAGTTGTTCATAGTATCCTGTTATTACCTCCTTTATTTCTGTGAGGTCAGTAGTTATGTCTCCTCTTCCATTTCTGATCTTATTTATTTGCATCCTCTCTCTTCTTCTTTTTGTCAATCTTGCTAAGGGCCCATCAATCTTATTGATTTTCTCATAGAACCAACTTCTGGCCTTATTGATATTCTCTATTGTTTTCATGTTTTCAATTTCATTTATTTGTGCTCTAATCTTTGTTATTTCTTTCCTTTTGCTTGCTTTGGGGTTAGCTTGCTGTTCTTTCTCCAGTTCTTCCAAATGGATAGTTAATTCCTGAATTTTTGCCTTTTCTTCTTTTCTGATATAGGCATTTAGAGCAATAAATTTCCCTCTTAGCACTACCTTTGCTGCGTCCCATAAGTTTTGATATGTTGTGTTTTCATTTTCATTCGTCTCGAGGTATTTGCTAATTTCTCTTGCAATTTCTTCTTTGACCTAGTCGTTGTTTAGGAGTGTGTTGTTGAGCCTCCACGTATTTGTGAATTTTCTGGCACTCTGCCTATTATTGATTTCCAACATCATTCCTTTATGGTCCGAGAAAGTGTTGTGTAAGATTTCAATCTTTTTAAATTTGTTGAGACTTGCTTTGTGACCCAGCATATGGTCTATCTTTGAGAATGATCCATGAGCACTTGAGAAAAAGGTGTATCCTGCTGTTGTGGGATGTAATGTCCTATAAATGTCTATTAAGTCTAGTTCATTTATAGTAATATTCAGATTCTCTATTTCTTTGTTGATCCTCTGTCTAGATGTTCTGTCCCTTGATGAGAGTGGTGAGTTGAAGTCTCCAACTATTATGGTATATGAGTCTATTTCCCTTTTCAATGTTTGCAGTATATTCCTCACGTATTTTGGGGCATTCTGATTCGGTGCGTAAATATTTATGATTGTTATGTCTTCTTGTTTAATTGTTCCTTTTATTAGTATATAGTGTCCTTCTTTGTCTCTTTTAACTGTTTTACATTTGAAGTCTAATTTGTTGGATATTAGTATAGCCACTCCTGCTCTTTTCTGGTTGTTATTTGCATGAAATATCTTTTCCCAACCTTTCACTTTCAACCTATGTTTATCTTTGGGTCTAAGATGTGTTTCCTGTAGACAGCATATAGAAGGATCCTGTTTTTTAATCCATTCTGCCAATCTATGTCTTTTGATTGGGGAATTCAGTCCATTGACATTTAGTGTTATTACTGTTTGGATAATATTTTCCTCTACCATTTTGCCTTTTGTATTATATATATCATATCTGATTTTCCTTCTTTCTACACTCTTTTCCATATCTCTCTCTTCTGTCTTTTTGTATCTGACTCTAGTGCTCCCTTTAGTATTTCTTGCAGAGCTGGTCTCTTGGTCACAAATTCTTTCAGTGACTTTTTGTCTGAGAATGTTTTAATTTCTCCCTCATTTTTGAAGGATAATTTTGCTGGATATAGGAGTCTTGGTTGGCAGTTTTTCTCTTTTAGTATTTTAAATATATCATCCCACTGTCTTCTAGCTTCCATGGTTTCTGCTGAGAAATCTACACAAAGTCTTATTGGGTTTCCCTTGTATGTAATGGATTGTTTTTCTCTTGCTGCTTTCAAGATCTTCTCTTTCTCTTTGACCTCTGACATTCTAACTAGTAAGTGTCTTGGAGAACGCCTATTTGGGTCTAATCTCTTTGGGGTGCACTGCACTTCTTGGATCTGTAATTTTAGGTCTTTCATAAGAGTTGGGAAATTTTCAGTGATAATTTCTTCCATTAGTTTTTCTCCTCCTTTTCCCTTCTCTTCTCCTTCTGGGACACCCACAACACGTATATTTGTGCGGTTCATATTGTCCTTGAGTTCCCTGATACCCTGTTCAAATTTTTCCATTCTTTTCCCTATAGTTTCTGTTTCTTTTTGGAATTCAGATGTTCCATCCTCCAAATCACTAATTCTATCTTCTGTCTCTTTAAATCTATCATTGTAGCTATCCATTATTTTTTCTATGTTTGCTACTTTATCCTTCACTTCCATAAGTTCTGCGATTTGTTTTTTCAGTTTTTCTATTTCTTCTTTATGTTCAGCCCATGTCCTCTTCATGTCCTCCCTCAATTTATCGATTTCATTTTTGAAGAGGTTTTCCATTTCTGTTCGTATATTCAGCATTAGTTGTCTCAGCTCTTGTGTCTCATTTGAGCTATTGGTTTGTTCCTTTGACTGAGCCATATTCTCAATCTTTTGAGCGTGGACAGTTATCTTCTGCTGCTGGCGTCTGGGCATTTATTCAGATTTCTCTTGGTGTTGGACCCAGCAAGGTTGTAATATTTTTCTGTGAAATCTCTGGGTTCTGTTTTTCTTATCCTGCCCAGTAGGTGGCGCTCGTGGCACACGTTTGTCTGCGGGTCCCACCAGTAAAAGGTGCTGTGGGACCTTAAACTTTGGAAAACTCTCGCCGTCCTGGGGGTTCGCTAGCCGAAACGGCTTGAGCCAGCCCGGGATCCGAACGCAGGGAGGGTTGCTGGTCGCCGCAGCCAGGGAAAGAGCCCGTCCGAATTTCCTAGTCGGCCCTGGGCAACAAGCGTGGCGGGAGGGCGCCAGCGGCAGCGGCCCGCCCGAGAGAGTGCACGTTCCCCGGGAGTCACGGGTTTGGAAGGGGCCTCCCCCACCCGTCACCGTTCTCCGCGGCCTGGGGGTTTCCGATCCAATTCTCTCAGTTGGTCCAGGGGCTGCGCGTGGTGTGGGCGCCAGCCGTCTTTGTTTCAGGGGACCGCCTCTCCAATTCTCCCAGCCGGCCCGGGAAGGGGGAAGGGAGTAACTCCGGCCGCTTGCCACCCCACCCGGTAAGGCCCGCGCGCCTCGGCGATCTCACCCGAGCTGCTTCTCTCAGCCAGCCAGCCGTTCCAGGATGGGGTACGCTGTCTTTTTTATCTCTGTTGTGGCTTTGGGCGCTTTCTGTATCGTTTCTACTCCCCTAGTAGGTGTCCTGGAGAAGAAACTAAGATCCGCGCGTCTTACTAAGCCGCCATCTTCCAGGAAGTCCGCCATAAAGAGAATTTGACGGAATAATTCCAGTTATCTTAACTTTTGGTCCTTGATCCATAGATCTGAGTTTTAAAACCATTAATGTGACTACCTAGATTTGTACCCATCTAAACAGTAAGTGTCTTAGTAGGGAGTTGACCTAAACTCAGAAGGAAGACGTGAATTTCATATTTTATTGCCTCCTCTTTCCATATGTGGTAGCCTCCCAAATAATTATCATGAAATAGGTTTTTCTTTCTAACTCTTAACAACAATGGCAGGGGGAAGAGGGTGTTTTGAAGTTTGTAGGGAAAAAGATACACAGACAATGAATAGAAACTGATAGTTGAAAATGTCAGATTTTAAGGTTTGGTGGCCTTAGCCATGTAGTTTTAATATTCACTTTGCCTGGACAAGCATTTTCCCATATGCTTGTAATTTGACAGGTTTTTTTATAGATCCCTCAAAAAACTTACTAAACCCATTCTTGGACCCAAAAGTAGTTTAAGCCCTATTAATTTAGTAAGGTCTTCCCTGTTTCTAAACTTTCCTATTTAGTAGGGAGAATACAGGCTTAATTCTCCCTACTAAATTATTTCATCAGCATTTCCTAGCTATGTTTTGAAAAACATTGACAGCCCCCTAGATGTTAATAAGTGTGTTAATAGGGGGAGGGAGGAGGTGGTCAAGTAATCTTAGGAAGTACTGAATTAAGGTAAATAGCATTATTTATTATATGACTTAAAGGCTTTAAATGATAGTGTGCATTATGAATCTCCAAAGGAAGGTATTTTATGAGGATTTTCTAAACATATTTAACCATGAAACACTTTTCTCAAGAAATACGTTTCACTATCTTGAGCAAAACTAATGAGCTGTGTTGGCTAATTTTCCGCCTTTATGTCACTTAAACTCAAACAACCCTATGATCACCGTTTTGCAGACAATAAAACTCATGCTGCTCGTGCTATGGGTTATGTTTAACAGGAAAATATTAGCAGTACCACAGCAACAGTAGGAGTAAATAATGGGGAGAGGAGACAAGAGTTAAGGGGAGGCTTAGATTTCCTATTTGGTCAGGGTGTGTGTATTGCTTATCTTTCTCTTGGGAACAATGAAATTATCTAAAATTGAGAGTGTTGATGGACTGTGGACTTTGGGCAGTATATGTGATGCCTAATGAATAGAAGTGGCCAAAGGATGCATTAACTGAGAAGAAGATTGGTGAACGATGGTATATACATGTGATCAAATATTGTGCTGATACAAAAAGGAATGAAATTGTGAGACATGCAACATTGTGAATGAACCTGTGAGACACTGGGTGAGGCAAAATAACCTAGAAACAAAAGAGTGATTATTGTATGGTCTCCTTCAGAAAATGCTTATAAGAAAACAGGGGCCTAGATTGTAAGCTCCTATAGAAGTTACATTTGGTCCAGAGTGGTAATTATTATTTCTGGACTTTGAAAGACTGTTTTATATATGAAGCCAATCAGGTTGGGATTAAGGTAACCCGGAACACAGGGATAAGGAAGACATTATCTATATTCCAGAACCTCACCTACTTTTGCAATCAAAGGAAGAAAGGTTTATTTTATCTGTAACCTAAATTTACTGTAGCACATGATCTAACTCAGCCTGTCTAGATAGCTTATTTAAACAATCGAAACACAGGGAGCCCGAGAATAAGAATGAGGGCCTTTAATCCTGTTTAGCTTGATGTAATGCCGGGATATATCCCAGAGTATATTAAGTAGATAATCAAAAAGTATTAGCAGGGCATACCACAGTGGCTCAGCAAGCAGAATTCTCACCTACCATGCCAGAGCCCTGGGTTCAATTTCTAGTACCTGCCCCCCCCCAAAAATATATTGGCAAAGTCCCTTGACAGATGGGAGAAAAAATGTGGAACTATTAAACGTTATCACTGGGGAAACCCCTGATACTGTGTCAAACATTAGGGACACCCAAATCAGTAGGCCAAGCCCTTGATCTCGAGGCTTGCTCTTGTGAAGCTTATGTGTGTAATGGAGAAGTTTAGCCTACCGATAGATAAGCCTATGAGTTACTTTTGGAGGACCTCTTTTGTTGCTCAGATGTGGCCTCCCTCCCTCTAAGCCTTCTCTCTGCAAGTGAAATCATGACCCTCCCCCCTATGTGGGACATGATATCCAGGGGCAAAATGAATCCCAGGCCTGAATCCCAGGGATGAGTCCTGCCCTGGCACCATGGGATCAACAATGCTATCCTTACCAAAGGACCTTTAATCCTTTATAGTTTAACGTAATGCCTGGATACATCCTAGAATAGATTAAGTAGATATTCAAAAAGTATTGGCAAAGTCCCTTGAGGGATGTGAGAAAAAATATGAAACTATTAAAGTTTATCATCAGGGAATCCCCTGATGTGTCAAACATGATGGACACCCAAATCAAGAGGCCAAGGTCTTGATCTTGAGGCTTAGTCTTGTGAAGCTTATGTAGGTGATGGAGAAGCTTAGCCTACCTATATGTATGCCTAAGAGTTACTCCTGGAGGACGTCTTTTATTGCTCACATGTGGCCTTATTCTCTCTAAGCTCAGCTCTGTAAATGAAATCTTTACCCTTCCCCTATATGGGACATGACATCCAGGGGTAAAAGTCTCCCTGGCAGCATGGGAGATGACTCTCAGGGTTGAGTCCAGCCCTTGCACCACAGGATCACTAATTCCATCCTGACCAAAAAAGAAAAAAGAAGTGTAACAAATAAGGTATCAGTGGCTGAGAGAGTTCAAATAGAGTAGAGAGGCTACTCTGGAGGTCACTCTTATGCAAGCTTCAGTTAGATATTGCTGCCTAGCATTACTTGCCAAACCCTAAACAAAACCATTCCAGCCAGTTCTAAAGAACACCTAAGGTAATACGTAAGATTCTATAAACATTCCATGCACCACGATAACTTTCCAGAAACCTACAACCTCCAGATGGGCCCCTGGACTAGATAAGTCCTATAACCTAGAGAGCCCAGCCTCTCCAGAATATCGGCTAGTTTCACCTCCCTACCCCATATTAATGACAGCTCCTTCCAATATGAAAAAGTTAGAATAGGCATAGCCCAAATACCCCTAAAGAGTGGGATTAGATCAAAGATGATGGTGAAGTTATACAGAGAAGATAGGGCTTAACAAATGAGCATGATTGCTGAATAATTATATTGATATTTCTTTTAGTCTCAAGTATCTTAGAGCAGCTAGAAGTAAAAACCTAAAACTGTGGACTTGTAATCCATACTGAACTCTGAAATCAGTACTAAAACTAATTGTTGTGCTGTGCTTTGAAATTTATTGTTTTTTTGTATATATTTTATTTTTCACAAAAATAAAAAAAGTCAATTATGATGCTAAAAAAATATTTATTTCTTCTAGCCTCCAATGTTCTGGAGGAGCTAGAAGGAAAAATATGAGATGATGGTGTGGTAGCCCATGATAAACTCTGGAATCTATTCTGTAGCTACTTGTTGAAGGGTACTTTGAAAACTATTGCTTTTTTCTTTCTTTGCTTTGCATATATATTATATTATACAATAAAAATGCTAAAAAAACAACAACCCAAAACTCATCCTGCTCAATGAGAAGACTTTCATACAAGATGAAGGAACAGGGAGCTCTGGGACTCAGTCTTTCCTTCAAAACAGCAGGTAAATAGGAAGGAACTGTTTTTGAGACAGTGTTCTTGGGTTCTAGAGACCAGAAGAACACTTAACAGCATCCAGGGAAGAGCAGGTGTAAGAAGCTGTTAAAATACGGTAAACACTGAGTTTTTCTGTCTGTGTGACGGCTACCAGTGCACATCCTCCACTCTCACAGCTACTGCCTTGAGATCCGGTCTCTGGCTACTTTTCTGAAGACAGAAAAGGATACACAATTTCTCTTCCCCAAGAACAGGGGTGGGCATGGCCAATCACTGATCATGGCTTTTGATTAGTGAAGATGGATTGCTGGGTCCTGGCTCTGAGCTCCTGTTTCAGTCTATCCTGGATAAAGGCAGCAGCAGCCATTGTTTCAATCCCATCTCTCACTGGGATTGAGACAGTGGAGATTTAAAGATGCAGAGCTTCCCTCGGGGCTCTGGGGAACAGTTAGCTGAAAGGCTGCATTTGCTTGGAAGGTCAGAAAAGCAAAGTTTTGGGAAGGCATCAAAGAAGCTTTTGGGACCCTTTCTGATTCCCTCCCCAGGGCACTTTGGACTTGGCCTGCACCACCTTCATGGGTCCTTGGCTGAGAAATACTGATTTTGGAAAGTCCTCTCCAGAGCGACTCCAAGAATTTGCCCCTCAGGCAAAAGAAACTAGAGAAAGGGATGTGAGAAACTATTGAGGCAAAACAAAAACAAACAGTACTGGTCAAGATTCTCATAGAAAGAACAGAGGAAAGGAAGCTTTCTAATGGAGGTGAAACAGTTACACACAAAGCACAATCTTAAATATTGCACAACATATCCAGGCAAGAAGCAGGTAAAGAAGGACTGAAAAAAATAGGATCATTTGAACACAGGGTATTCTAAAGGTCTAGAATAAATTGTCGAGTGTCAAAGATCCTTAAAACAAAACTTAGGCAAGAGAGAGCAACTAACCTTCAGAGTAAATTCATCAAGATAATCAGATGCCTAGAAATCAGCCGAACTGTTACAAGCCATACTAATAAACAGAAAGATATGGCTTAGTCAAGGGAACAAACTGAAATGTCAGAGATGACACAGAATTCAGAACAACTAATCAAAGATGCTCAAACAAATCTCCCACATTGATTCAAGGGGATGAAGGAAAATATGGCTAAATAGGGAAATAATATTAAGAAGTTTTTTTATGCTGTGTGAGCATAAAGAAGAATCTGAAAGTATAAAAAGAAACAATAGGAATTTTGGGGATGAAAAACACAATAAAAGAGATTAAAAATACACTGGAGGGGTGGGCAACGGTGGCTCAGTGACAGAGTTCTTGCCTGCCACACTGGAAACCTGGATTTGATTCCTGGTGCCTACCCATGCAAAAAAAAAAAAAAAAAAAAAAAAAAAAAAACACTAGAGGCATACACAACAGAGTTGAGCAGGCAGAAGAATCAGCTAACTTGAAGATAGGACAACCAAAATCTTAAAGACAGAACAGATAGAGAAAAAAAATGAAAAGAATTAAGCAGGGTCTCAGGGATCTGAATGACTGCACGAAGCAAGCAGACATGCATCTTGGGTGTTCCAGAAGGAGAAGAAAAGGGAAAAGAGGAAGGAAGAATATTTGAAGAAATAATGGTCAAAAATTTTCCCCAACTCTTATGAAAAACATAATTATACAGGTCCAAGAAGTGCAGTGTTGTCCAAATAGAATAAATCCTAATCGATGTACTCCAGGTGCATACTAATCAGAATGTCAACTACTAAAAATAGAGAATTCTGAAAGTGGCAAGAGAAAAGCAATTCATCATACACAAGCGTGCCGTAGTAATATTAAGTTCTGATTTCTCATCAGAAGCCAGAGCAGTGAGAATGCAGTGGTATGATACATTTAAAGTGCTGAAAGAGAAAAACTGCCAGCCAAAAATTCTTTATCTGGAAAAACTGTCCTTCAAAGATGAGGGAGAGCTTAAAATAATCAACTATAAAGAAAAATTGAGAGAGTTTGTCAACAAGAGATCTTCCCTACCAGAAATACTAAAGGAAATTCTGTAGGCTTTCATGATAAGACAGGCAGGAGTGGCTTAGATTAGTGTGATGAAATGAAGATTATCAGTAAGGGTAACTAAAGGGTTAAAAGAAAGACAAAAATTAATATCAAATATAAAAACAAAGGATAGAATGGTTGAAGTAAGTACTGCCTTTGCAGTAATAGCATTGAATGCTAATGATTTAAACTCCCCAATCAAAAGACACAGATTGGCAGAATGGATAAAAAAGCATGATCCAATTATATGCTGTTTGCAAGAGACTGACCTTAGATGCAAAGACACATATAGGTTGAAAGTGAAAGGTTAGAGAAAGATATTCCATGTGTATTAGTTAGGGTTCTTTAGAGAAACAGAAGAAACAGGAGATATCTGTAAATATGAGATTTATAAAGGTATCTTACGCAACCGTGGGCATGGAAGAATCCAAATCATAGGGCAGGCTATGAAGCTGGCAGCTCTGATGAAGGGTCTGGGCAAACGCCATAAGAGAGGCTCACTGGCTGAAGAAGTTGTGAAAGTCTCTTTTCTCCCTTAAAAGTCCTCT
The DNA here is from genome assembly GCF_023851605.1 of Tamandua tetradactyla. Lineage (NCBI taxonomy): Eukaryota > Metazoa > Chordata > Mammalia > Pilosa > Myrmecophagidae > Tamandua > Tamandua tetradactyla. The sequence goes on along the minus strand of NC_135339.1, from coordinate 36,180,028 downwards.
AAACTGGATTATCTCGATTGCAGGAGACACACCCTTAGCTGATCATAGATGTAATCAGCCATAGCTACAATCAACTGACTGATGGGTTAATGCATTAGCCTTCCCGTTTGTTAACCAGCGATGGAATATCCTTACAGCAATGATTAGGCAAGTGCATGCCTGACCAGACAACTGAGCATCATCACCTGGACAAGTTGACACCAGAATCTAACTATCACACCATCAAAGTGTAACCAAAAAGCAAGCAAACAAACAAACAAAAAAAAACAAAAACCTGGGATTGTGATACTAATATTGGACAGAATAGACTTTAAGTGCAAAACTGTTATGAGACAAAGAAGGACTTTATGTATATTAATAATAGGGGCAATCCACCAAAAAGAAATAAGAATCATAAATATTTATGTACCTAATCATGGTGCCCCAAAGCACACAAGGCAAACACTGGCAACACTGAAGGGGGAAATAGACCTCTCTACAATAATAGTTGGAGATTTCAGTACACTATTCTCATCAATTGATAGGATATCTAGTCAGAGGATCATTACAAAAGAGAGAAATTGAATAATATCTTAAATGAAATACACCTAACAGTTATATACAGAACATTGCACTCCCAAACAGGAGGATATACATTCTTAACAATGTGCATGGAACATTCTTCAGGACAGACCACATGCTGGTTCACAAAACAAGTCTAAATAAATTTTAAAAGACTGAAATTATACAAAGCACTTCCTCTGACTACAATGGGATGAAGTTGGAAATCAGTAATATGTAGAGCACTGGAAAATTCACAAATATGCCAAAATTAAACAATGCACACTTAATCAGTAAGTCAAAGAAGAAATGGCATGAGAAACCAATAAATATCTCAAAATGACTGAAAAGAAGAACACAAAATTTGAAAATTTATGTGATGAAGTGAAGGCAGTGCAGGAAGGAAAATTTATAATGATAAATGTTTACATTAAAGAAAGAGCCAAAATCATATATCTTACTGCACACTTGGTGAAACTAAATAAAGAGCAATTATAAGTAAAGAGATTGAATTAGTCCCCAAAAACCATCCAAGAAAGAAAAGCCCAGGACCAGATGGCTTCACAGGTGAATTCTATCAAGAAGAATTAATACCAGTCCTGTTCAAACTTTTCCAAAAATTGAAGAGGAGGTAACACTACCCAACTCATTCTTTTTTTTCACATGGGCAGGCACTGGGAATCGAACCCAGGTCCTCTGGCATGGCAGGTGAGCATTCTTGCCTGCTGAGGCACTGTGGCCCATCCCCCAACTCATTCTTGAGGCCAACATCACCCTAATACCAAAGCTGGATAAAGATACTACTAGAAAAGAAAACTACAGACCAATCTAAGAATACAGATGCAAACATTCTCAACAAAATACTTGCAAATTGAATCCAACAGCAGATTGAATACGCCATGACCAAGTAGGCTTTATTCCTGCTGTGCAAGGGTGGTTCAGCACAAGAAAATAAATTAATGTAGTACACCACATAAACAAAACGAAGGCAAAAAAGTCACATGATCATATTGACTGATGCAGAAAAGACAAATACTTTGAAGAATGGGAATATAAGGAAACTTCCTCAACATGGTAAAGGACATATAAGAAAAACCCACATCTAGCATTATACTCAATGGCGAGAGACTGAAAACTTTCCCTCTAAGATCAGGAACAAGACAAGGGTGCCTACTCTCACTACTGCTATTCAACATTTCACTAGAACTTCTAGCTAGAGCAACTAGGCAAGATAAAGAAATAAAAGCATTCAAATTGGAAAGGAAGAAATAAAACTTTCATTATTTCCTGAAGTCTTGAAAAATCTACAACAAAGTTACTAGAGCTAAGAAATGAACTCAGCGAAGTGGTGGGATACAAGAGCAACATGCAAAAATCAGTAATGTTTCTCTATGGTAATAATGAGCAATCTGAGGAGGAAATCAAGAAAATATTCATATTGTAAAAATTCCATTTATAATAGCAATGAAAAGAATTAAGTATCTATGAATAGATTAAACCAAGTATGTAAAGGACCTGTATACAGACAACTACAAAACATTGATAAAAGAAATCAAAGAAGACCTAAATAAATGGGAAGAGCTCATGTTCATGGATTGGAAAACTAAATATCATTGTCAATTCTACCCAAATTGATTTACAGATTCAAAGCAATACCAATCAATATTCCAACAGCTTAATTTGCAGAAATGGAAAAACCAATTATCAAATTTATTTGGAAGAGTAAAGGACCCTGAGTAGTAAAAAACATCTTGAAACAGAGCCACAAAGTTGGATGACACTCACTTCCTGATTTTAAAGCATAATACAAATCTTTAATGGTTGAAGCAGCATGGGTAGAAATATTGACCCCTGGAATCAAATTGAGAATTCAGAAATAGACCTTCACACCTATAGTCAATTGATTTTTGACAAGGCTGCCAAGCCCACTCAACTGGAAAAGAATAGTCCCTTCAACAAATGGTGCTGGGAGAACTGGATATACATATGCAAAAGAATGAAAGAGAACCCCTATTTCACACCATATATAAAAACTAACTAAAAATGGACCAAAGACTAAATATAAGTACTAGAATTATATTACTTCTAGAAGAGAGTGTAAGGAGGCATCTTCAAGACCTTGTGGTAAGCAGTGGTTTCTTAGACTTTACACCCAAAGCACAAGCAATGAAAGACAAAATATATAAATGAGACCTCATCAAAATTAAAACTTTTTGTGCATCTGCGAACTTTGTCAAGAAAGTGAAATGGCAGTCTATTTAACGGGAGAAAATATTTGGAAAGCACATAATCTGATAAGAGTTTAATATCCAGAATATGTAAAGAAATCCTAAAACTCAACAATAAAACATCAAACGACCCAATTAAAAATTAGTAAAAGACTTGAATAGACATTTCTCCAAAGAGGTAATAGAAATGACTAAAATGCACAGAAAAGATGCTCAACATCCCTAGCTATTAGGGAAATGCAAATCAAAACCATAATAAGAGATCATTTTACACCTACTAGAATGGCCACTATTAAAACACAGCTACAAGTTTTATGTTGAAGAGGATGTGGAGAAATAGGAACATGCACTCATTTCTGATGGGAATGTAAAATGGTGCAGCTGATGTGCAATACAGTTTGGCAGTTCCACAGGAAGCTAAGTATACTATTACCATTTGATCCATCAATCCCACTACTAGATTATATGCCCAGAAGAACTGAAAGCAGGAACTGAACAGATATTTTTGCACATTGATGTTTATAACAGCATTATTAACCATTGCCAAAGGATGGATGCAACTCCAGTGTCCATCAGTTGAAGAATGCATAAGTAAATGTGCTATATGCATACAATGGAATATTGTCTAGCTGTAAAAAGGAATGAAGTCCTGATGCATGCGACAGCATGGATGAACCTTGAGGATATTATTTTGAGTGAAATAAGCCAGACACAAAAGGACATATACTATATGTCCCCACTTTTATGAACTAGTTTTAAGAAGCAAACTCACAGAGTTAGAATCTAGAATATAGGTTACCAGGTGATAGTTTGGGGTCAGAGAATGGGGAGTTAATGCTTAACTTGTACAGAATCCCTATTCTGGCTAAAAGTAAAAGTATGGAAATGGACTGTGGTGATGGTAACATATTATTTGGCTTGTAGTCAACAGCACTGAAACATATAGGTGAAAATGGTTAAAAGGGGGAAACTTTAGGTTGTATATATTACTGCACTAAAAATTAAAAGATAAAACACAGGACTGTACAACACAGTGACCCCTATTGCAGATGATGGACCATACTTAATAATATAAGAAGTTTCTTTCATGAATTATAACAAATGTAGAATACAAATGCAAGGTGGTAATAATAGGGTGGTATATGGGAAAAATACAACTACCATAAATAACGGATGATGGATAGAACTATTTCTGTAGTCTTTCATCAATTATAACAAAAGTAACTACTAAAAAATAGTAGCTATGAAAAAGTTTTGTCATCAATTACAACAAATGTTCCAACCAATGTGAAGTTTTGGTGGTAGAGTGGGGTACGGCAATTCTCCATTGCTCCTCCATTCTCTCTCTCTCCTTCCTATCTGACCTGCATAGTGGTCTGAGCGTTCTCTGACCTCTTCTGGCTTTACCCCTTTATCCTTCATAGGCCTTTCCTCCAATAAATCTTTTGCACATCTCATCTTGTATTGGCAACTGCGTTTTGGAGAAAACAAGTACTAATAAAGCACCATTTTCCACCATCTTTTATATTAAGTACTTTGCAAACACTATCTCTACTCTTCTAACAAACCTAAAAAGGCATATATCGTTACCCTTATTTTGCAGATGCAGAGAGGTTCAGTAATTTGTCTAAGAGCACATAATTATTAGAGTGACAGTCTTGGGCTAAAAGTCTTGATTATTTGACTTTAAAACTCATGCTCTTTCCCCTAGAACATGTGATTTTTAGGCTAGGGAATACTCATGAGCAAAGTCATAGAGATAGAAAGGTATAGGGTGCATCTGAGGGATAGCACATTGGCAGAAGCATAGTTTGTGGATGGCAGAAGGGTGACACGTGAAACCAGAAAGGTATGTTAGGGATAGATAGTTAAATTTTTGAATAAATTATGTATCAGTAAGCTTTTGTGGCAGCGGCGTATAACTCCCAAATTGCAATGATGTATTATAAGAGATATTTATCCATAACATATTAAAGCGGAGGCTTCCAGTTGGCTGTGGCTTTCTGGACTTGGCTGGGCTTGTCTTCATTTGACTCATTTTTACCCCCATGCGTCTCTCATTCCTGGGCATGAGCTAAAGGAAGAACCAATGCATAGTTTGTGTTGTTCTCAGGGTGTTTTTCTTAAGGGTACAGGAAAGGCTTTTAAAAATCTCTTTTTACATTCGGTGCACTGTCTGTTCCACCTGCATTCTATTGGCCAAACCAAGACACAGGACCAAGACAAAAACAGAGTTGGGCATTTTGCTTGCTCTTCTGAGTGGTCTGCAAATTTATATGGCCAAGAGTGTGGATGTAAAATCCTATTAGAAAGAAGGAATGAAAACTCAGGGAAATAATTCATTCTACCATATCATTCTAAGGTGGTTGGATTTTAGGCTATAAAGAAAATGAGCTGTTATCGAAGGGTTTGAACAAGCACAAGAAGTGAAATTCGAAGCATTTTTTGTATCTTTCATAGCACCTTGCACACTGCCATGCACAAAGTAGGGAACTATTGAACTTCCTTTCTAACTCCATAAGAGCAATATAAAAAATAACTTACTAACTTCAGTGGAGTTGTTGCAGTTTTCAGACCTCTTCAGAATTAATTCTTAACTTTCAATCTTAATCCTTTCACTGCTAGACAACTTTTGATATATTTATTTGGAAGCAGAAACAATTCTTTTTGGTCAGGAAAAGTGTGAGTGCATTTTTATGTGCGTGTGAGAGAGGTTTATGTTGGATAGACTAATCTTTCCTATTCCAGATTGCAGTGGATAAGTACACTTTGGTGGTAGGAGTGACTCTGTGTCTGTATTCGCCTTGGTTTCTTCCTATTCTCATTCTCATATAAAGGGGTTCTTTAAGCCTGAAAATCCATCAATATTATACCATGGAAAGCTCTCAATATTAATGGGAAAAATGGGTATCTTTTAGGAGATCCCATCTGAAGCAAGTAAATCCCTTCTCTTCTCTCACTAGGAGGAGACAGTAACCTAACTTCCTGGCCTTGGACAGAAAGACAGTAGAATAAACTGTGCAAGCCCTGCAAGACAAAATGTCAGGATTGTGCAATCTCCATTTTTGACCACAGACTCCAGTGATGTGCTAGGAGGCACGGGGGGAAGGGAATGAGGAGCTGTTTCCAGGTGTGCACAGTAGTAAAAATTTGCCAGGTTAAGATATCTCTGGATATCAAAGGTATCTCTGGAACAGGCAACCTCCAAGGAAAGGGCATTCTCTTAAAGATTTAGCTGTTGAATTTCCAGCTTTGTGGTGCTGAATCACTCCAGACTCTTTAAACATTGAGGTTTAAACAGCCTTTTATGTCTCGGTATATTCTGTTGCCTGGGTCACTGGGGACTCTTTACCATTGTTAGTTAAAAGCTTGATAACTGTGTTCTGTTACGATATAATTAAATATTTGATTAATTGCTTCAGTCTTATTCCATAGAGTATGCACTTTTCTTGAATCAGAGAGTGCTGAGAGTTTGTCTCAGCACGGTGTCAAAAAACATGAAGATTTGAGGCTCATCCAAGCATCAACTCAGAACTATTGCAGGCACCCTGACTCTTGAGACTGCTGAATGATAGGATTAAACAAACATTTTAAAAAGGGAACTACTGCTGCTACTGAACAAGAATGATAATAAATGTGTTAAATATAGAGGAATGTAAGATGGCATTTTTATTTCTCTAATGTGTGCTCCGACTCTCTGTTTTTGATGTTCCCTATTAATTGCTGCAAAATGAAATTTCATTGGTAAAATAAAGGTCAAGACCGCTCCTGTGTTTGAACACATAAAGGAGTAATGTTCAGTTCCCATCCTCAAGGTGTTTATATTCAAATATGAGATGCTGACCTATAGAAAAATACATTGCAATATAGAAAAATACTGGCAAGTGCAAAAATAAAGATAGCATGGTGTGTTAGTTTGCAAGCTACCAGAATGCAATATATCAGAACTGAACTTCTTTTAAAATGGGGAGGTTAACGAGTTACACGTTTACAGTTCTAAGGAAGTGAAAGTGTCCAAATTAAGGCAACAGGAGGTTATCTTCACTCCAAAATGGCCTCTGGGTCAGGGACGCCTCTGTCAGCTGTATAATTACGTGGCCAGCACCTGCATGTCCCTGGCTCCTGGGCTCCATTGCTTTTGTCTTCTGTTCCTGTGGGTTCCTCACTTTACTTCTCCAGGGCTGGTTTTCATCTCTATGCTTCCCTTGGCTCTCTCCTGGTTCTGGCTTGCTTAACATCTCATTGCAATGTCTGTTGGGCTCCAAGCATCTCCAAACATCTGTGTCTCTGTATTCCATGTGTCTGCATCTGTGTCAGCCATGCTGTGAAGTTTCTGTCAGCAATGTCGTTTACTCCAAAATATTTCCTCTTCTAAAGGATTCTGATAAGCTAATCAAGACCCTCCTGGAATGGGTGACGTCACAACTCCATCTAATTAAAGATCATACCCACAATTAGGCATGTCACATCTCCATGCAGATAATCTAATCAAAAGTATCCAACCTACTATACTGATATAAGATTAAAAGAAACAGCTGCCTCAATAAAATTGGATCAGGATTAAAACATGGCTTTTCTAGGGTACATAATGCTTTCAAACTGGCACACATGGTTAATGGGGTAGGGTCAAGACTAGAATGGGACTGGAAGGAGGTGAGAAAAAATAAAAACTAAAGTTACTGAGATTTTGGTTTATATAAAAGATCTTTAAAGAAAAGCTAAATGAGTGGGGTGAGAGTAGAAAAGATGTTTGGATAACGATGCCAACTTTAAATGCATTTTATGTGACTGGCTTTAAGGTTACCATTAACTGGAAACTACCAGCTAAAAGTCAGAAGACCTGGATTGAGTAATTGCTCTAGTAGTTTTTGCTTTATATGATAGTCTCTATCCTCACCTTTAAAATTATGGCAGAGATTGCTACCTGACAACCCAAATCTTATACTTTCTTTGCTACTGTAGATTTGTTTCAGGGATACTGCTGGATGTGTCAGGGGCTATATTTCTCCTCCACTGATATCTTAGCTGGGGCCATGTGCTTATTCTGGGCAAGTGAATGTGATTGGAATTGATGTGTGTCACTTCTAAGATGCTTGAATATCTGGTGCATTTCCCCTGTTCATCCCTCTTGCTGTGTGGTTGCTAAGGATGGTGACATCACAAGTGGGTTCATGACAGCTGCCTGGTCAGCAATGGACTCAAACATCAGTGAGAAATAAATTTTTACTGTTTTGAGTCACTGAGATTTGGGGGTTTATGAATTGTAGTAATTAGTCTACCATGAGTGATACAACAATATAAATAATATTTGTTCTACCTTTCATATGGTTGCTGAGAGTTGCAAATGTGGTAGTTTGCATTGTAAAATTTTAAGTACTAGATAAATGTTAGGAATTGTTATTGGAAAAAAAATAAAAACTTACCTATTGAAAATTAGGTAGTGAATTTAATAGGATATGCAATTAATTCAATTTAGAGGATATTTAAAATGATTACTGTTGTAGCGTTACATGCTATTTAAGAACATGTTTAAAGGCCTTTTGTTTTGAGTGATACTTAATGCTACAAAGTAACAAATTTTTTGAAATATTCTGAGCATAAACTTGAAGTTCATTATTATAGTATCTGACCTATATTCCTTTGGTTTGCCTTTTAATGAAATGTGACTTAATTGTCTTGAGGGAGATACAACTAGAGTTTGGTAATAATTAAAAGGTCAGGAAAGAAACAGGTGGGAGAGTTTATAGGAAAAAGAATGGCGATGGGTTAAAAGTCTCTCAGATACAAATGACAGAAATAAAGTAGTTTGGGCCAAAGGTGGGCATTTTTTGATGACCAATATATTTCACATAACTGAAAGAATAACAAGGGTACAGCTGGGCCTCAGTGAGAGACTGAAATATCATTAAGCTTTCCATGCTCTCCCATCTCTGCTTTTCTCTGCTTGTTGCTTCATGATCTCATTGGAAACTGATTTTTCTGTTCCTAGTTGCTTACAGATTGCTGGTTTCCCACCCTAAACCTTTGGCTACTGAGGTAGGCACTTCCTACAAACTGTTTTTTTCCAAGTCCTAAAATTCTAGAGAGGGGATTAGGTAGGTTATTTGAATTATGTTCCCACTCCTAGAGAGACTCAAGTCACTAATGTGGCAGATTCTTGGTTAGTCCTGTGCATGAGAGAATAATTTACTAGAAAGGAATAATAGATGCAAGTTTAGAGGACAAGTTATGCTAAGTTGTTGATTAAAAGATCTCTGCAAAGACACTATTATAGACTCTTGAGAAATATAATAATGAACAGAAACATAAGTTGGTCCCTGGGAACTTACGATCTAATGTGAATATAGTCTAACATGATTTAAACTTTTTTATTTTTAATTAAGATGGCATTTTAATAAAACGTCATTTGAATGATACATAGTAGATTTAAAATCCTCCTTTAGCATAAATGATTTCTCTTATTATTGAATCTTGAGTCTTAAACAATATACATACTTGTAGCTCATCTATTTTGGTAATTCCACCACCTTCAAGATTTAAAAAAAAATTCCCAGTTATCTCACATGACTCATTTCAACCACTTTCTAAAAATCTACATGAGGTTTCTTTTTTTAATTGATTTTCTTTATCTCTACTTCTGAGATCACAAAAATGGAATGTGTGTTCTGGCAGCAAAAACATATCATAACAGATAATGTTTGAGTTCAATCTATTGCTTCAGGATGTTCCTATGGGTTTAACTAGCATTTCTGAAAGGATGCTAATGTCAACATATGCCTGGGCCAGAAATTGAGTAATTATGCCTGTATTCTGAGACATCTGATTAAAGAATCTGTAATTTTGTTCTTGTTGTCTTATTTTCATAATTTATTACTACTTTCACCAAAATGTAAGACTAGCTAGATGTGGTAGGGGTGTGTTTAAGAAAGGGAAGCCTGGAAAGAATTTGATTTCAATGAATACTAAAAAGAATATATCAAGAGGTAGCCATAGATGCAATCTTCTTAGGGCATAAACACAGGCTATGCTTTCAAACTCTTATTGATAATGATGCAGAATCCCAGGACAATCTCTTAATTTTCCCAAATCCAGGTGTGGTGATTTATTTTTTTTCCACTGAAGTTAGCAATAAAAAGGAAAATGATGTAAAACAAGAAAACATTGGACTCACATATTCCCTTTCTGAATACCAAACCTCCACACTCTGGGACTTCCCTGATTTGTGAAAAAGGCTCATGGAATGTGATTTGAGGGTCATCAAAAAGCTCTCCTATACCTAATATGTCCACTGCTGTGATGCACCCAAAGCATCCACCATCAAACTCATCAATTTTGTTATATCATTGTCCAGCCGAATCTCATCTTTAGACCTGGAAGGCCAACAGGCTAAACAAATCTAAAGAGGCTTATCAATTGAGTCCAATACTACATATTTAAATTTGTTATTTTCTACAAAATGGGGAATAGTAATTACAAAATTACTATTTTGTAATTTTTTCTTTACAATATATTGTCTACTGTATAATTATAATATTTTATTAAATTAATTATTCTCCTGTTGAAGATTTATTTTGTTTTTAAAATTTTACTCATATAAATAGTCCATAAATAGAATTATTTATAGTTAAATCTTTATTCACTTTTGTGATTATTGTCTAAGGGTCCTTTCCTGGAAGTGCAATTAATGGGCTAAAGGACATGCCTCTACAAAAATTTTTTTGTATGTGCTGCCAAATTGCCCTCCATAAAGATTGCACAAAGCTACACTTCTACCAAGTATGTGAAAGTCCTAATTAACACCTTTGTTGAAGACTCTGCATTAAATTTATTTTAAACCTTGACCATTTTATAGCTGAAATATACTGTGACATTTTTGTGTAATTTATGTTTATTAAATGTGTATTTATTTGTGAATTGTCTATTTCCATATATCTTTTGCTTATAATCTTAGGTTGCTTACATATATATTTTTTTATTTTGAAAGGCTTTTCATCTGTTAAGGATAGTAGACTCGTATTTTCTCTGTTGAAAATATTTTTTCTCATCTTGAAAATAACTTTTGCATTTATTTATTTATTTTCACACAGAAATTTATACTTTTTATTTGGATGTATACATCCCTCTTTTCCTTCATTGTTTTAGTCTTTGCTGTTATGAAAAGAAAGATTTTCAAACTGCCAGTTTACGTACATATATACACAGATTGTTTTTCTACTGCATTTATAATTGCAATTTATTCCATGGTTTTGAAAATGCCATTCCATAGTCTCCTGGCTTCCATTTTTATAGTTGAGAAGTCAGATGTCAGCCTTGTTATTGTTCCTTTGAAGATAATGTGATATTCTCTTTGCTTTGGTTTTCTGCAGTTTTACCATGACATGCCTGGATGCATTTTCTTTGTCTTTATTTTCCTTAGGGTTCTTAGCACTTTTAATATCTGCGACTTGATGTCTTTAATCAATTTAGGAAAATGTTTAGTCTTTATTCAGACTTTATTCAGATATTGCTTCTATTCTACTCATTCTCTCCTGTTTTTTTTTTTTTTTTTTTTTTACTGGGCAGGCACCGGAAACCAAACCCAGGTCCTCTGGCATGGCAGGCAAGCGTTCCTGCCTGCTGAGCCACCGTGGCCCACCCTCTCCTGTTTTTGAGACTTGAGTTATACGTGGTAAATCTTTTACTATGCCTTTTTTCTTTACCGGTAAAGCTTTTTTCTTTATTTTCCATTCTTTTTCCCTTTTATGCTTCAATCTGAATTTTTAAAAAATAATTTGCCTTTCAGTTCACTACCTTTCTTAAGCTGTTTCTAATAAACAAATTCCTCTATTGAATTTCCAATTCCAGTCATATTTTTTCATTTCCAGAATTTAAATTTGATTTTCATTTATGAGTTAGTATTTTTTCCATACCATGCCAGTTTAAAAGTGTTAGGTACCCCAGAAAAGCCATATCCTTTAATCCTGATTCAGTATTGTAGGGCTGAAAACCTTTTAATTAGATTATCTCCACAGAAATGTAGTGCCCAGTTGTGGGTAAGATACCTAGAACTGAGCAGAGCCCAGCAGACATCGCCATATGCCTTCCCATGAGATGCTAAGCAAGCCAGAACTCAGACTTCTTTCCCAGAGGAGCTGAGTGAAGGCCCACAGATGCATAGAGAGGAAATCCCTAGCATCAGAAGCTGAAAGCAATGGAACTGAGAACAAGGACATGGAGACACCAGCCATGTGCCTTTCCAGATGACAGAGGTGTTCTGGACAGAATCAGCTTTTCTTGGGTGAAGGTAGCCTTTTGTTGGTGCCTTAATTTGGACATCTTCATGTTGTTAGAACTGTAAATTTGTAATGTAATAACTGTCCTTTATAAAAGCCATTCCATGTCTGGTATTTTGCATTCTAGCAGCTTTAATAAACCAATACACATACTAACTTGGTCTAACTATTTATAATATTTTGATAGGCTTCATTCTTTTATTGCTGTTCATTAGATAATTCTAGTGTTAATATCACACTGCTTTGATTATTATAGCTATAAAGTATGGTGATTTGAATTTCTATTCTTTATTTTTCATTTTCAATTTTTGCTAATCTCTTTCATTTGTTTTCCAGTTGACTTTTTTTTTGGCATGGGCAGGCTCCAGAAATCAAACCTGGGTTTCTCGTAGGTGAGAATTCTGCCACTGAGCCACCATTACACTGCCCCCAGATGACTTTTATAAACACTATTTCATATTCTAAAGTAAATCAGCTAAAACTGGTCTGAAATCAATATTTTGGTCTAAAAGAGTTTTGCATAGGTGGAAGGGATAATTAAAGCTCCTTTAATGATTCTACATATTCATGTGCTAGTCATAGTTCACATGTCAGTTGGCTACAGTAGAATAATCTAATTCCAGTGATTATTCAGTTGATGAGGAGTGGATTCTGTGAATCTGTATTTTAAATAATTTTCTCAGATGACTCTGATATAAAACCGTATTCTGATAGGAACCACTGATTAAGGCAAAGACTAGTTTCACTTCCAGCCAAGTTGTTTCTTTGCACAATAAAGTAGAAGCAATCTTTCTAAGCCTTTGGAGGGGTCTGGACTGGTAAATTTGCTGGCTTCTCTCCTACCATTTTTTAAAAATTCATAATTAATTGAGTAGTTCTTCAGTCTTCATTGTCCTCCAGTGTTTCAAGAGAGTCAAATCTTCGCTTCTTTAAGCTGTCTCTAAGGGAGAAAATTCATAGGGTGAATTATCCCACCATCTTGTACCATCATCCTTTGTTTCATTATAACGATTTATAAGTATAAAAATCAGTGGCATCAATTACAAGTACAATGTTGTACAATCATCACCACTATTTCCAAAACTCTTTCATCATCTCACATAGAAACTCTGTAAGCATTAAACAATAACTCTCCATTTTCCCCTCTTTTCATCCCCTGGTAACCTCTAATCTGCTTTCTGTCTCTATGAAGTTCCCTATTCTAGCTATTTCATATAGGTAGAATCATAGAATTTTCCCTTTTGTGTCTGGCTTATTTTACTTAGCATGTTTTCATGATTCATCTGCCATTGCATGCATTACTATTTCATTACTTTCTGTGGCTGAATAATATTCCATTGTATATATTACATTATGTGTATCCATTCATATTTTGACAGATGCTTTGAGCTACTATGGATATTTCGGTTATTGTAGGTAATGCTACTACAAATATGCAAATGTCAGTTTGACCCCCTTTTTTCAGTCTTTTGGGTATATGAGTAGAATTGCTGGATCATATGGTATTGCATATTTAACTTTTTAAGGAATGACCAAGCTGTTTTCTCCAATGGTATCTGATACTGAGTTAAAGCTCATTGCTTTAGTCATGCTATGTTAGCTGAGATGTGATGGGAGTAAAGGTGGCGTATAGCTGGAAGTGAGATATTTTTCCTAAAAGACTTCTGTAATGCCAAATAAAAAATAGTGCACCTTGAAAATCTGTTTGGAATCTTGAAGTACTCATTGAGTGACATTTAAGTAAAGGGCACATGGGGGATGTTTTTTTAATTTGTTACTTGGCTGCTTGTCATTAACCATTCTGTTTATCTGGGGATACTTTAAAAGATAGCATTGCACTTATGTGTACACCCAATTGTTCCATTCTGTGGGTTTCAACTTTAACTGGATTTCTTTCAAGCCCTATTTTCAATTCCCTATGAGTGGCTAAGAAGAGAGGTATTTCAGATAAACATTTGTCATCCATGCCCCTAGCTCTCCTCCCTCAACCACATTCTCACTCAGCTTTGTTTAGTGTACTTACAATATTGTGCTACCATCAGATAGTATTGTGCTATCCATTTCTGGATTTTTGTTATCAGTCTTGCTGAACATTCTGTACTCCTTCAACATCAAATGCTCAATCTCCACCCTCTTTCTATCACCTGATAACCTGTGATCTCAACTTTAACTCTCAAAATTCACTTATTAATATTAGTTCATATAGTGAAACCAGACAATATTTGTCCTTTTGTTTCTGGCTAATTTCACTCAGCATAATGTCCTCAAGTTTCTTCCATGTTGTTACATCCTTCATGACTTTATTCTGTCTTACAACTACATAATATTCCGTTGTATGTATATACCACAGACTGTTTAGCCACTCCTTCATTGATGGGCATTTGGGCTGTTTCTATCTCTCGACAACATGAATAATGCCACTATGAACATTGGTGTGCAAATTTCCATTTATGTTCTCTCCTTCAGTTCCTCCAAATATATATATCTTGTCCTGGGATTGCTGGATCATATAACAATTCTGTACTTAGTTTCCTGGGGAACTGCCAAACTGCTTTCCAAAGCAGTTGCACCATTCTACATTACCAACAACAGTGAATAAATATGCTTCTTTCTCCACAGTCTCTCCAGCACTTGTTGATTTCTGTTTTATTGAAAATGGCCATTCTAGTAGGTGTGAGATGATATCTCATTGTGGTTTTGATTTGCATTTCCCTAATAGCCAGTGACATTGAGCATCTTTTCATATATTTTTGAGCCATTTGTAGTTCCTCTTTCAGAAAAGTGTCTATGTATGTCTTTTACCTGTTTTTAAATTGCATTGTCTTTTTATTGTTGAGTTGTAGGATCTCTTTATATATTCTGGATATTAAACCCTGTCTGATATGTGCTCTCCAAATATTTTCTCCCATTGTGTAGGCTGCCTTTTTGCTTTCTTGACAACGTGCTTTGATGAACAAAAGTGTTCAGTTTTGAAGAGATCCCATTTCTAGTTCTTTCATTCTTCACACTTTGGGTGTAAGGTCTAGGCAACCACTGCCTATTACAAGATCCTTAAGATATTTCCCTACATTGTCTTCTAAATGTTTTATGGTCTTAGCTCTACATTCAGGTCTTTGATCTATTTTGAGTTAATTTTTGTATAAGGTGTTAGATGTGGGTTCTCTTTCATGCCTTTGGATATGGATATCGTTAAAGAGGCTGCTCTGTCACAATTGAGTTGACTGGACCACTTTCTCAAAGATCAATTGGCCCTAGATGTGGGGGTCCACCTCTGAATACTCAATTTGATTCCGCTGGTCAGTATACCTATCTTTATGTTAGTACCATGCTGTTTTGACCAATGTAAGTTTGTAATATACTTTAAAGTCAGGTAGTGCAAGACCTCCCACTTCTTTTTTTTTTTCCTCAAGGTATTTTTAATTATACGGTGCACTGAATTCTTCCACGTAAATATGATTATTGTTTTTTCTATTTCTGTAAAGTAAGTTATTGGGATTTTAATTAGTACTGCTTTGAATCTATAAATCAATGTCTGTAGAATTGATGTTTTAACTATATTTAGTCTTTTAATCCATGAACACAGTATGTCCTTCCATTTATTTAGGTCTGTTTTGATTACTTTTAGCAAACTGTTGTAATTTTCTGTGTATAGGTCTTTTATGTCCTTGGTTAAATTTATTTCTAGATATTTGATTCTTTTGGTTGCTATTATGGATAAATGTTTTTTTTCTTCATTTCCTCCTCAGATTGCTCATTGCTGATGTATAGGAACACTACTAATTTTTGCATGGTGATCTTGTATCCTGACACTTTGCTGTACTCATTTATTAGATCTAGTAGCTTTATTGTAGATTTTCCAAGATTTTCTATATACAGGAAAATGTCATCTGCAAACAGGGAAAGCTTTACTTGTTCCTTTCAAATTTGGATGCCTTTTACTTCTTTTTTCTTGCCCCACTGCTCTAGCTAGAACTTCCAGTACAATGCTGGATAACACTGATGACAATGGGCATCATCTTCTTCCTAATCTTAGAGGGAAAGCTTTCTGTCTTCCCCCATTGAGGATGATGTTAGAGGTGGGTTTTTCATATATTCCCTTTATCATGTTGAGGAAGTTTCCTTCTATTCCTATCCTTTGAAGTGTCTTCTTCAAGAAAGAATACTGAATTTTGTCAAAAGCTTTTTCTGCAGCAATTGAGATAATCATGTGATTTTTCCTCTATTACATTACTTGATTTCCTTGTGTTGGACTACCCTTGGATACCTGGAATAAAACCCACTTGGTCATGGTGTATAATTCTTTTAATGTGCTGCTGGACTCAGTTTGCAAGTATTTTGTTGAGGATTTTTGCATCTATATTCATTAAAGAGATTGGTCTGAAATTTTCTTTTCTTGTCTTATTTTTGCCTGGCTTTGGTATTAGGATGATGTTGGTTTCAGAGAATGAGCTAGGTTTTAATTTTCTTGAAGAGTTTGAGCAGGATTGGTACTAATTCTTTCTTGAGTGCTTGGGAGAATTCACATGTGAAGCCATCTGGTCCTTGAATTTTCTTTTTTGGGAGTTTTTTGATGACTGATTCAATCTCCTGTGATTAGTTTGTTGAGGTCTTCTGTTTCTTCTCGAGTCAATGTTGGTTGTTCTTACTTTTTTAGGAAGTTGTCAATTTTGTCTAAGTTGTCTAGTTTGTTAGCATATAGTTGTTTATGGTAACCTCTCATTACCTCCTGTAATTCTGTGGGGTCAGTAATTATGTCCCCCCTCCCATTTCTGATTTTATTTATTTGCATCCTTTCACTTTGTTTCTTTGTCAGCCTAGCAAAGGGTCCATCTATTTTATTGACTTTTTCAAAGAACCAGTTTCTGGTTTTTTTTATTCTATTTTTTTCATGTTCCCAAGTTCATTTATTTCTGTTCTAATCATTGTTATTTCTTTCCTTCCTGGTATTTTTTTTTTGGGGGGGGGGTTAGTTTCCTATTCTTTCTCTAGTTCTTCCAAGTGAGCAGTTAATTCCTTGATTTTTGTTCTTTCTTTTTTGATATAGACATTTAGGGCAATACATTTCTCTCTCAGCACTGCCTTTGCTGCATCCCAAAAGTTTTGATATGTTGTGTTCTCATTTTCATTTGCCTTAAGATATTTATTGATTTCTCTTGTAATTTCTTTCTTGCCCCACTTCTTGTTTAAGAGTGTTTTGTTTAACCTCCATAAATTTGTGAATTTTCCTGACTTCTGCCTGGTATTGATTTCCAACTTCATTCCATTATGATCCGAGAAAGTGCTTTGTATAATTTCAATATTAAATTTACTGAGACCTGCTTTGTGCCCCAACATGAGGTCTATTCTGGAGAATGATCCGTGAGCACTTGAGAAGAATGTGCATTCTGCTGCTGTTGGATGCAGTGTTCTTTAAATGCCTGTTATGTCTTATTCATTTATCATATTATTCAAGATTTCTGTGTTCTTATTGATCTTCTGTCTAGATGTTCTATCCATTGATGACAGTAGAGTATTGCAGTCTCCAAATACTATTGTAGAAGTGTCTACTTCACCGTCAGTGTTTACCTCATGTGTTTTGGAGCATTCTGGCTTGGTACATAGATATTTATGATTGTTTTGTCTTCCTGATGAATTATTCCTTTTATTAATGCATAGTGTCCTTCTTTATCTCTTTCAATTGTTTTACATTTGAAGTCTAATTTGTCTGATATTGGTATAGCTACCCCTATTCTTTTCTGTTTGCTGTTCACATGGAACATCTTTTCCAACCTTCACTTTCAACCCTTTGTTTGTCCTTGGGTCTTAGGTGAGTCTCTTGTAGACAATACATAGATGGATCCTGTTTTTTATCCATTCTGTCTAACTGTATCTTTCGACTGGGAAGTTTAGCCCATTAATATTAAATGTTATTACCATAGAGGTTGTACTTTCTTCAACCATTTCTCCCTTTACATTGTATCTGTCGTATCTACTTTATCATCTAAAATTTTTTAATTTTTCAATACTTTCAAACTTACAAAATAGTTGCAAAATAATACAAACCCCTTACAAAGAACTCCAACATGCCCCACTTCCCCCAGATTTTCCACTTTTGCCATGTCATTTGAAAGCAAGTTTCCCATATCACACTCCTTAAACACATAATACTTCTGTGTACATTTCCTATGAACAAGGGTATTCATTTGTGTAATCACCTTAAGTGCAGTTATCACATTCAAGAAATTTAACATTGATATGAAGCTTACAATCTATATTCTAAGGTTTTCTTATGTCCCAATAATGCCCCTTGATCCTTTTCTCATCCATTCTTATATCCCATCCAGGAACATCTATTGCAATTTAATTGTCACTGTTTCTTTCTTTCTTTTCTCTTTTAACTCTATTAGTTACCCTTCCTGTTAATCTTCATTTCAACACTCTTCTCAAAACCTCTATCTCCTGTCTTTTCCTATCTGTCTGCAGTGTTCCCTTTAGTATTTCTTATACAGCATGTCTCTTGTTCATGAACTCTATCAGTGTCTGTCTGTAACTATTTTAAACTCTCCCTCATATTTGAAAGAAAGTTTTGCCAGATTAGAATTCTTGGCTGGTAGCTTTTCTCTCTCTGTATCTTAAATATATCATATCACTGCCTTCTTGCCTCCAGGGTTTCTGTTGAAGAGATACACACTTAGTCTTATCGAGTTTCCCTTGTATGTGATGGATCACTTTTCTCTTGCTGCTTTCAGGACTTTCTCTTTGACATTTAACAATCTGATTAGTAAGTACCTTGGCATAGGTGTATTTGGATCTATTCCGTTTGGGTTATGTTGTGCTTCTTGGAGCTGTAGTTTTATATCTTTCATAAGAGTGGAAATTTTCATTGATTATTCCCTCCATTATTCTTTCTGCCCCTTTTCCCTTCTCTTCTCCTTTTGGGACATCCATAACACGTATATTCATGCACTTAATATTGTCATTCAGTTCTCTGAGACCCTGCTCATATTTTTCTATTTTTTCCCCTATCAGTTCTTTTGTGTGTAGAATATCAGATGTCTTGTCTTCTAGTTCACTGATCCTTTCTTCTCCTTCTTTAAATCTGCTACTATATGTCTCTGTTTTGTTTTTCATCACTTCTATTGTGCCTTTCATTCCCATAAGTTCTGCCATTTTTTTTAAGCTTCCGAGTTCTTCTTGGAAGATACAGGACACCCTGTATCTTTATATATCCTTCATGTCTTTTTCCATATTTTCCTTCAACTCAATGAACTGATTTAGATGATCTATTTTAAATTCAATAATTAGTTGTTTTAATTCTTGTATCTCAGTTGAGGTGTTAGTTTGTTCCTTTGCTTAGGCATGTCATCATTCTTACTGGTATGCATCATGATTTTCTTTGCTTAGTTTATTTTGGAGGTTGTTTTATCTCTTTTGTCAAGGGTTTTCCTGTTGGTTGGATTTATTTTCTGTCTGCTCATCTCACTCCCCAGCCTGTTGTCAGGTTTGTTCTGCCTCCCATTTTCCCTCCAAACTAGGCACCTACAGTGGCCTGCCTCAGAGAGTGGAGTGGGCTCTGGGCCCCACAGCAACATCTCTGTTTGTGGGTAAAACAAGTCTGCTGTCTCCTGGTGGTGCTGTTTTTTCACCATCCTGAAAGACCTGTGTTTGTTTTAGGGCACTGCTTTCAGTTTGGTCATATATGTTTCTCTGCCAAAACAGGGACAGTTTCACCTGCAGGAGTCTAAACCCACTCCAGTTGGTCTGAAATAATTTTCTGGATAGTTACTGAAAAAGTCCTTCAATTCTCTTGCAGTTTCTGTTCTGTTCAGCAGATGGCACTGTTTGATAACTTAAGCACCCTTTGAGCATCTTTCCAGGGCTGGCTAAAAATACAGATCTTGCTCCTGTTCTTTGACAACCAAAGTTGGGCTCAATGTGCCTCTGCGTCCCCCACTTTATTTGTGTTAGAGTACACCCCAAGCTTTCGCAGTCGTTAGTCTTCCTCTGGACAGGAATCTGGTCTCTCACTACTGTTTCTCACTGGTGTGGGAAGAGGACTTAGGACTCAGGGCTGGACACACAGCTTCCATATTTTCTCAGACTTCTGTCTCTCACTGGTCTGGGCTTTGAACTGCTCTCCCCCCTCACCCAGGTTTCCAAAGGGTGAGGGTCTATCCCACTGTTTAAGGCATATGTATTTTGTGTCCCCATTGGGAAGGGTCCCTGCTCCTGTTTCTCTGTCTGCCCTTGCTGTGAAACTGAGTGAGGGGGAGGGGAGAAGACCAGCCATTCAAGGATGGAAATTCCTACCTGATATTCTTCTACTTCTTCAATTTGGGATTTGTAGGGTCCCTTCCAGTCCATATCGACCTCCATATTTCTGAATAATTCAGAATTGTTCTTTTCTAACACTGAATCTCTAATGAGAGATTTTCCGTAGCTCTTTACATTGCCATGTTCATGACATCACTCATTGTGGTTTGGATTTGCATTTTCCTAAAATCTAGTGAGGCTGATCAGTTTTTCATGTGTGTTTTAGCCATTTATATATTTCCTCTTTGGAAAAATGTCTATTCATGTCTTTTGCCTATATTTTAATTGGGTGTTCATCTTTTTATTGTTGAATTGTAGGATTTCTTGATATATTCTGAATATCAAACCCTTATTAGACATGTGTTTTCCAAATATTTTCTCCCATTGAGTTGGCTGCCTTTTCACCTTTTTGACAAAGTCCTTTGAAGCACAGAAGTATTCAGTTTTAAGGAGGTCCTACTTATCTATTTTTTCTTTAGTTGTCTGTACTCTGTGTGTAAAGTCTAGGAAACTACCCATCTCTAGATCTTGAAGACCCTATATTTTCTTCTACGAGTTTTATGGCACTAGCTTGTATATTAAAGTCTTTGATCCATTTTGAATTAATTTTTGTAAAGGTTTGAGATAGAGGTCCTGCTTTATTCTTTTGGATGTGGAGAGCCAGTTATTCTAGCACCATTTATTGAAGAGATTGTTCTGCCCTAGTTGAGTGGATTTGGGAGTCTTGTCAAAAATCAATTGACCATGCAGCTGAGGGTCTATTTCTGACCTCTCAATTTGATTCCATTGATCAATGTCTGTCTTTATGCCAGTACCATGCTGTTTTGACCACTGTGGCTTTATAATATGCTTTAAAGTCAGGAAGCATGATTCCTCCACTTCATTCTTTTTTTTCATGATGTTTTTGGTTATTTCCCTTACCTTTTGAAATAAATTTGACAATAAGCCTTTCCATTTCTGTAGAGTAGGCTGTTGGAATTTTTATTGTATTGCATTGAATCTGTAGAATAGTTTTGGTAGAATTGAAATCTTCATGACATTTAGCCTTCCAATCTATGAAAACAGGATGTCTTTCCATTTATTTAGGTCTTTGATTTCTTTTAGCCACCTCTTGTAGTTGTTTATGTATAGTTCCTTTATACCCTTGGTTATGTTTATTTCTAGATATTTAATTCTTTTACTTGCTATTTTAAATAGAATTTTTTCTTGATTACCTCCTTGTATAGCTTATTACTAGTGTGTAGTGTATTTTTGCATTATAATTTTGTATCATGCCACTTTGCTGAACTTTATTAGCTTACGTACCTGTTATAGTATTTTTTTTCAGGATTTTTAAAATATAGGCTCATGTCATCTGCAAATAGTGAAAGTTTTACTTCTTCCTTTCCAATATGATGCCTTTTATTATTATTTTTTCTTGCTTAATTATTCTTTCTAGAACTTCTAGTATAATGTTGATAGCAGTAGTGACAGTGGGCATCCTTATATTGTTCCTACTCTAAGAGGGAAAGCATTCAATCTCTCAACATTGAGTACGATGTTTGCTCTGGGTTTTCATATATGTCCTTTATCAAATTGAGGAAGTTTCTCTTTATTCCCATTTTTCAAAGTGTTTTTATCAAGAAAGTATGATGGATTTTGTCAAACACCTTTTCTGTATCAATCAAGATGATCATGTGTGTCTTCCATTTCAGTTTATGGATGTGGTTCTATAACATTAATTGATTTTCTTGTGCTGAAACCTTTGCATATCTGGAATAAAACCCACTTGGTCGTGGTGTATAATTCTTTTAGTGTGCCCTTCGATTTGCATGTATTTTGTTGAGAATTTTTGCCACTGTCGCAATGCCCTCCCCCTCACTTTTGAAGGACAACTTTACTTGGATAAAGATTTCTTAGCTGGAAATGTTTTTCTTTCAGTATTTTAAATACATCATACCACTATCTTTTCTCCTCCATTGCGTCTGATTAGAAATCAGTGCAAAGCCCTACATGGCTTCCCTTGTATGTGGAGAATTACTTTTCTCTTGCTGCTTTCAGGATTCTCTCCTTCTCTTTGGCATTTGATAGCCTGATTAGTTTGTATCTTTTGGAGTGGGTCTTTTCATATTCATTCTATTTGGAGTACATTGGGCTTCTTGGATTTGCTTATTTATATCTTTTGTAAGGAATGGGAAATTTTCAGCCATTATGTCCTCAAATATTCTTCCTTGTCTTTTATCCTTCTTTTTCTCCTTCTAGGTCACCTATGGTGCATATATTTGCGTGCTTCATGTTGTTAACCTTTACCCTAAGACCCAGGAAAAAACAGATTTTTCCCCATTTATTCTTTTTCCATGTTCAAGTCAGTTGCTCTGTCCTCTAGTTCACATAGTGTTTCTTCTACCTCTTCAAATTTGCTGTTGTGTGTCTCTAATATAGTTTAAATTTCATTTACCATATCTTTCATTTCTTTAAGATGTGCTATTTTTCTATGCAATCCTTCAAATTCTTCTTTATGTTCTCCTAGTGTCTTCTTAATATCCTTTATCTCTTTAACCATCCCACTGAAACTTATTTAGATTTGTTTGACCATCTTTGATTAGTTGTTACAAATTCTTATTTCCTTAGATATCTTAATCTGATCTTTTGGTTTGGCCATATCCTTTTGTTTCTTAAGGTGCCTTGTAATGTTTTGCTGGTTTCTGGCATCTGATCATCTTGATAAGATAATTTTGAAAGTTGGTTTCCCTGTGTATTAGTTAGGGTTCTCTAGAGAAACGGAATCCACAGGGAACACTTGCAAACATGAAATTTATAAAAGTGTCTCACGTGACTGTGGGAACGCAGAGTCCAAAATCTTCAGGGCAGGCGGTGAAGCCGACGACTCCGTTGGAGGGTCTGGATGAATTCCACAGGAGAGGGTCACCAGCTGAAGCGGGAATGAGACCTGTCTTCTCTGAATCCTCCTTAAAAAGCTTCTGGTGATTAGATTAAGCATCACTCATTGTAGAAGACAGTCCCCTTTGGCTGATTACAAATGGAATCAATCAGCTGTGGATGCAGCTGACATGATCATGATCTAATTCTATGAAATGTCCTCATTTTCAACAGACAGGCCAGCACTTGCCCAACCAGATAAACAGGTACCACAACTTGGCCAAGTTGACACATGTCCCTGGCTATGACACCCTGTCGTCTAAGATTTTATATTGGGTTCATGTTGAAGGTTTCCTTTGTGACTAGGTTTGTCAGTATTTCACAGCTAAACCAGGGTCACAATCCCATGCACTTGGGGGTACAGATCTGTACAAAAGAGCCCTAGATAAAGGGCTAGGAAAGTTGTTTCTCAGACTGTACTTTCCTAGCAGAGGACACTCTTCAGCAACCTATTCCCCACAGTTCTACAAGGGTAAGTTTTTTTTTTTAACACTGTGACCCTTCTGTTTCTAAGGTGAATGGGGATAAAGGCCCTGTAGTGCTGTGGGCAACTGTCCAGAAAGGACCAAGTTTGTGGGTCCTCACTGTCCACAGCCAACAGTTGAGACATGGGCCTCCCTGTCTTTCCCAACCCACTGCAGCCCACTGGGCAAGACCCAGGCATGCTCAGGGCTGTTGGCCTTGAGTGGGGGAAGGGCATCTAGGGCTGCAGTGGAGCTCAGTCATTGGCCATGGCTTCTCTGCTTGTGGAAATAATGGGGGTGTTAACACACTGGGCTCCTGTGTAGACAGGTTCAAAGCTGCAACCACAGAGTGACTCTTTCCAGCCAGCAGCTGGAACAGGATTGTGCTGTCCCTTCTACTTTTCCTAAGGGGAGGGTCTCCCTGTCTCTCCCAGCCTGCTACAGCCAGCCAGATGAGAGTCAGACATGCCTGGATATGCCTGCCTTGGGGGTGGGGGATGGGTTCTAGGTCCCCCCTATGCAGATCAATCTCTTGTCAGTCTCTGAGTTCATGGAACCAGTAGGGTTGTGGGCTCCTGAGCTGCCTTATGGAAAGGCTCTAGGCTGCAGGATCAAAAGGGCCAACTTTTAAGGCCAACATCTTGCCTGGGACCGCGTCGGCTGATCTTGGGGGAGTGGGAGATGTGTGAGGAGAGCTATAGTGGAGACCAATTTCTCACTGCAGTCTCTCAGCTGGTGGGATCAATGAAGCTGTGAGCTTCTGAGCTCCTAGATAAAAAGGCTTTAGTCAGTTGAAGCAGGACTGTGATGGTTCTTACCAGCTTGTAGGAACCAAACTGTCTCACAGCCACTGGGCTTAGTGGGGAGAAGGGGCAACAAGTGCCAAGGTTGAGCTCACTCATCATAATTTCACAATCATATTTCTCCATTTATTTGTCCAGCTCCTCCTCATATGTTGCAAAAGACCTTCCTGGTCTCCCAAGCCCTAGAATTGCTGCCTTGGATAATTCTTGCTTGTTTTATAGGTGCTTTTGTTGGAGGAATGAGCTTTGCCCATCCTTATTCCACCATATTCCCATAAGTCTCCTCAAATTCTACTTTTTTACCCATCAAAATGCTTCTATCTACTTTTCAGTTACAGAAATATGAAAATATATCCTCATCTTCCATTCTCTGTTTTGCTGCTATATACCTTGTACTGATATTTTCTTTTTGGGTGGGCTTTTGGAAGGGAAGGGAGGCAACTTTGTATTGCTGGTCTGCCATCTTGTACTTGAAACTTCCCTACTTTTCTTTCTTTTTTAAAATCATGGGCCATTCCCTACTATTCTCCCCATTTGATGAAATATGCTATGATAATTGATTTTGGAAGTAAGTTTACTTGAATCTATTAGATTTACTGAGAGGGATATGGATGGGCAGATACATTATTCTTTGGGAAGAAAAAAATCATTCTTAAGGTTGCTTTCATTGCCTAAGCCTACTATGAGAATTTGGAAAATAATTTAAATACCAAATATGTGAAAGGTTTTATAGCTTGTTTTATAATGCTTATTAGAACTATAAATAGTTATAAAATTTAAAGGAATAAAGCTTTTTTGCAGATTATAGACATCCACCTAAGAATAAATGTCTTTGTAATTTGTTACTTTCTTGTTATTTTTACCAGTTTTGCATAAGGTAGGATGCCAAGCAGTTCCAAAAGTATGTATTATCCATAGCTCATATCATTTTCTCATTTTTGATTAATGAAATAAGTCTCTCATCTCTCTATCAAGAGGAATACAGCTCAAAGCCATTTGTTTATATAGAAATTCTACATAATTTCTGATACTTTTGAAAAGGTAACTCCATGCCATATGCTATACACCAGAATGGCTGTAAATAATCATAAAATTAAATGCCAGAATTTACCACTGCATGTGGTTTCTCATTAAGGTTTGATGTGACTTCTGTAAAATGAAAATGGTTGAAGGGGTGATCTCTTGAATTATCAAGCTGTTTTCTGAGCTTTCTTGCTGGCCCACCTACCTGGATATATAATTAACTTCAGCTCTCAAAGGCTTCTGGTAGATTTGGGCTATATCTTTGGGAAAATAAGAGGTTATTCTCTGAAACGCAGATGTGCCATAGGAATGGCAACTCCATGTATCTTCAGTGGCTGTTCCCTAATATAATGGCATCCATATGCTCTGTACCCTGAGTTGGGGTTTGGAAAATACAGTCAATGACATATATAATATAAGGAAAATTAATCAGGTCACTATTGCTAATGTGCTAAATGTTATTTTAGGATAAAATCTCTAGACTATATCAGTCATTACTTTAGCTCCATGGATTGTAATTTTCTTCTGTAACTGTTGTTATATTCCAGAGAATTAAGAATTTCTGTGTATGGGCTCGATTCCCAGTGTCTGCCCACGTTAAAAAAAAAATCTGTGTAAAGAAGAACATGGTCTTACATTAACAAATCAGTTTAGACAAAAGTTTATATGGTTTAAAATTAAGCTTTTCTATGATTGCATGTGTGTATGTGTGTGTGTGTGTGTGTGTGTGTTGCTTTAACTGCCATCATGGCAACAGGCAAAGATCAGGTCTACTGAATCGTGTATTAACATTTCCATACTTTCCAGTGGATTTTGTTTCAAACTATCACCAGTCATAATGGGGATAGTTATTTCAATACCAAATATTTTTGAATGCCACTTGTTGTGCAAGACACACTGTACTGGGAACTGAGAGGCATCTGCAAATAGATATCTTGGCTTCTGATGCAAAGCAACTCAGACTCTAGTGGTTGGAAACAGTGTAATTTGTGGTTAAGTATAAGGAGTCAGACAGATGTGGACAAGTCACGTACTTGCTGTGTGACTTGAACAAGTTAGAAAACTTCCTTTGAACTTTGATATTCACATTTTGTTAACCAGGGGAAATAATACTTACCTCACAAGTGATTGTATAGGTTAAAGTGGATGTAAACTGCCCAGACAAAGTCTGGTGTGTAGTTATTCAACAAATATTGGCAAAAGTAGTCGTTATTATAAAAATGTAGTTTCTGTTAAAATTATAAGTGACCATATCAACATCAGGCAGTATTCCATTCATTAGAATAGATAGGGAGTATTTGCCTTGGGCTTTCCAGCATTGTGTTGGGATAGGAGTGGGAGTAAGATGTGGCAAGTACAACATAAAATCCCATCCCTGGTCCCTAATTTATGACACCGTCAATTTCTAAAAACTAAATTCCTCTGCATTTCTCTTTGCCCTCTCCTACTCTCCCCAGGCCCAGAATTCCCTACCCCTTCAATAGTCTATGCAGTATCCTAGAAGACTGGGGAATTGTTCATGAAAGGGCTTGTCTTAACTGTAGTATCAAAAATCAATTCAGGGATCCAAGCCAAAATTGGGGCGGGAGGATAGAACAGGCATTTTTTCTTGATTTTCAAATTTATTTATATAAACAGTCTTACAATGTAGTAAAATGTTATCACCCTTAATGAATCAGCTTTATTGATAGAGCTAAAATTAAATGAAATATGCACTGTAGTGGAAAATCTTAGTTGCTATGTGTATGGACTGCCTATGAAATATATTACTGTGATACAAAATGAAGGAAAGCATCTGCATGAGAAAAAAAGCTGAAATGTCGAGGGACATCCAAATTGCCTTAGAAAAAAAATTGTCCCTATTTAACAGAGTCAGCACCAAGAGTGAGGATCAGTAGAAAGGATGACCATATACTCATTCTCCAGGCTTGTTTCCTCGAAGAGACTCATACTATGGTCTTTATTGGAAAAGCCTTACAAACACCTAGTTCAGTGGGTTTTGTTTTAAAAATGATGGCACCTTTGTTGATATGAAATCTTCTACAGAGCATATAAAATAGATAAGAGAATAACCAATTGGTGTAAAAATGGATGTAAAGGACTTGGGGCTTACTTGCTTGGTTTCCCACCTCCTCTCCTCTATTCTCTTTCTCTTCATTCATGAAGATGTTCATTCTGAATTCAGTAAAGTTTTTAACACCATAAACTATGGTGAGTTCATTGAATCCCTTCTTTTTAAATATGTGAATAAACTGCTTAGAGAAAGAAAAAAATATACGTTTAAATTCATGAGCTAGTTAATGTCAAATCAGAGTGTGGACCCTAGGTCTCTTAATATCCAGGCCAGTACCCTTGTATTATAGCGTACTAACTACCTCCTCATTTAGCTTAGTCTGTTTCCTTCAAGAGCCTCAATAGAGAAAAAACAGCTAAGCACAGTCTCTCATAAAGTTTGCTATTTAAAAAAATATATTGTTATTACTATTATTAGTGTTAAGTTTTTACAGACTGGCAAAAGAGCAAATAATATATCAGTGACAGGAATACTCATATAATCCAAATGTATGATTGGTTACTATGTGCTTCTCTCCTCCTAACACATTTTTAATTGATCAAATTTTGATGGTATTTGAGGAAGTACCAAATATAAGAGAGACTTCAGCTAATCATTCTGAGTAATTTATTATAAAGTTATCATTCCACGATTTTCTCTCTTATGGTTGATTATATGGTCCCTGAAAGAGAGTGACAGTGAAGAAATGAAAACATTTCTCTAACCACTTGTGCCCATGTTAGAATTTTGTAAAGAAAAGAAGACAGTATTTGATATAGTGTCTAATCTTTGCTTTGGTTCCCAACAATATAAAGTAATGCAATTTGGCAGATCAGGTAACAAATTCTGTTGACTAACTTTGACAGCTGCTCTTCAATGTGTTAATTTTCTATGTTGCATAACGAATTACTGCAAACTTACTGTCTTACAACACAAATATAACATCTCACAGCTCCTAAGTTCTAAGTCTGGATATGAGTTAGTTAGGGTCTCTGATCAAGGTCTCACCAGGCTAAAGTCTAGGTGTCAGCCAGGGCTGCGACCTCATCTGAGGTTCAGGGTTGTCTTACAAGCTCAAGATTGTTGGCAGAATTCATTTCTGTGAGGTAGTATGACTGAGGTCCCTGTTTTTTTGCTGACTGTTAACTGGGGACAGCTCTCTACTCCTAGAGACTGTCTTCCTCTCACAGCATGGCTATTTGCTTGATTCTAAGCCAGCAGAAGAATGTTTCTCTACCATTTAATCTTCTTTTAAAAAATCCTCTGATTAGGTCAGTCCCACTCAGAATAGTCTCCCTTTTGATTAATTCAAAGTCCACTGATTAGTAAGTCAGTCATGGGAGTGATAGCCCATCATAGTCACAGGATCTGTCCATACTCAAGGGGAGAGGATTATACAGGACCTGTCTATAGGGGACAGAAATATTGGGGGCTATCTTCGAATCCTACCTTCTGCATTCAGATTTTCTAATTTAGGGTCAGAGCAAATGAGCATTAGGGAAAATTATCAATTAAATAAAGTTTGTCTTCAGCATCTTCTCATTACCACCAGGGGAAATCTTATTAACCCAAAGTGATAAATTGCAAAAGGATTTTTCTTTGATGGGGGATGGCTTCAGTGATGAGCTGGAGGGAGGTGGGAAGTGAAGTGGGGCTCTGCTCAAACTGTAAGTCCTGGTTAGAAATATGAAGTGTATCCCTCAGCAGATTTCTGAAATACAGAGAACTCAGTATTAATAGCTACCAGTGCTTTAGTGTTGAAACTATTTTCCTACCAGTTATAATTACCATCAAAATTCTTGAAACAAACAGAAAAAGTCCTTCAGATTCAAGTTCTAAGGTTTTATTACATCCATTAACACAGTTCAGATCTAGTTACCAATTTATGGGGGTTAAACCCAAAAGACTGTATAATTTCATGAGTAAACAGTCTGAATTAAACAAAAAGTGAGAGAGACAGAATTATGAGTCATCAGCTGAGTAAAAAACAATTCATTGCTCAAAGAGTTTGGCTTTGTCTCATAGAAAGAAATCACACAATTTCTGACAATCTTCTTTTTTGATTTGGTTTCATGGAGAATTATTTCCAACCCATTCCAAATTCTTCTTAGAGTTGCAGGTTGAAATCCTTATAAACCTCTTCAGATTTTGAAGTTAAATAAAAAAAAAATCTCAATGGGGCTCCTAGATCTGGGTCCTTTTCAGTAGAAAAAGTTTGTGAATTTCTGTGAATTTGGGCTAAATTCAGATTGGTTACAAATTGTGAAACTGTGGTTTCAGGCTAGAATGCCAGTATTTCATAGGTGGTTGTGTAAATGCTTCTGGGTTCAAGTTTGTCTAATGTTTTAATGGAACCTAAGGATCTATTCACCAGGAGCTTTAGCTTTACCCATAATTCTGCCATTTTAGGGGACTCTCACTACCCTTAGTACTTCTAAGGGCTGTGGAGCAGTTGCAGAATGTGGTCCCGTAATGTGATTACCCAAGTTAGGTAATGTGTGATTCTGATAAGGACTCTCATTCATGCTTACAATGATCTAGTCTTGCACAATCATGGGGGATTAGTCCTACTAGTTATGGTACTACTTTGTGGTGTTAGTGAACTTGTTTTTAAATGAGCAGGGCACCCAGCCTTAGAGCGGGCAATATGTCAAGTGACATTAGAGGGACATATGTTTTCAAATTTGTCTGTGATTCAGAAAGGCAGTGATGGCATTTCCTGCAGCTGCTCTTTTATATTAAATAATATTACTTTCCTCTATTCTTTGCATAAAGTGACCCAGGTTAGAGGAAGCAGAATGAAAAGAATCTCACTATTGGTCAAGGTTGAATTTGAGAAAAAGTAAATGGCTCATTTTTAATGGCCATTAAAAAATTTACAGCCAAATCAGTGTAATGCTTGTATCTCAGAAAGCTTTGCCATCACCAAGATTATTTTTTTCTTATAAACTAGGGAAATTAGACTCTTAAATTCAGACAAATCTCTTCCTATCCCTACTTAAAACTTTCTGAAGAACTTCATTAATTCTAATGATGTTGGGAAATTTAACTATGTGGAAACCTTCATACTAGAGCAAAGTTATAAATTACCATTGAAGTAATGCTTTTTACAGATTTCACATAATGATTTCAGAAGTTGTGTTATTACCAGAGTCATGATATTCTAGTAGAGAATGGATAAATCAAGAAGGCCCCTATGCCAAGACATTCTACTTTCTCTCAGTTGATTGCTTTTTTATAAATCAAACAAAAAACAACTATATTCTCAAAAGCATTCCTTACACTAAAACACTTTTTTTAAAACTAAAGTCTTGTTTCTGCTACTTTAAAAACTCTATGGTTCATAGCAACATAGATTATTTATTTCAAATCATGATTTATAAATAAATCCAGATTTATTTCAAATGAATCTGGAAAATTTTAGATATCCTGGATAAGAACTTAAACTAAATGCTGAAAAATAATTAACAAGCCATTAAGCCTAGGATACTAGCTAATTCTCATAATTTATATAGTCATATCCCATAACCTCAAGTTTGATGTAAGAGTCATATGACAGTCCCATGGCCCTCTCCTCTCTCAGAACTACCTGTAACTCTTCCTAAATGTTTCTACTCAAAGAGGATAGTCTCCAAGTAGAGGGTTCTCCAGCCAAAGGAATGTGCTTTCCTGCTGGATCCTCCATACAAATGAATAATCTTTACAACAATGTTATTTTGAATAATAGCAATGGAAGGTACAATACCCAAACACTTTGTAATCCTTTTCTGTTGTGCAATATAAATCTGTGCACAAAACAACATGTGGAAAGAATGTTCCTGATTTGGTGTCAGTAGGACCTGTTGTTTTGGTGTTTTCCATACACTCTGATTTATGTCCTCTTTAGGTTACATTTACTCAGAACCTAATAATAGCCTGGCATTATGTAGAGTTTTTTAATGGATGATCTTTATTTCTGGGAATTCACATCTAGCATAGCAACAGCTGCCCTAGCAGTGCTGTATAATGTGATATTGTGAGTGTCCTAGAAGGGACATGAGTATAAATAATACTAAATGTTAAGTGGTTAAATGAATCAAGATTAGGTTCACATGTAAATGAAAGAGTATCTAAATTTATTTCTTGCTCGTATAAACAATTTTTTGCAGGTGGGCAGCCCAGGCTGTATGGCAATTCTATGATCACCAGAGACTTTTGCTTCTTCTAGTTGTTCTGCCGTTATGAACACTTATCTTCTGCCTCATGGTCTAAAAGGGCTGCTCAAGTAGCAGTCATCAAATCCAGATTCTAGCAAGCATAAAAAAGGAAGCAGTGAAGAATGCATACCCTTCTTTCTTAACGGACATTTCCTAAAAGTAGCACAGACACTTCACATCTATTTTCTATTCACCAAACCTTGGTTACATGGCTGGCCACTCCCAACTGAATTGGAGGGTGATATTGTTTGTATTCTGGAAAGCAGTGTCGAGATAAAAACTAGAAGTTCACTAGCCAAGGCAGAAAAAAAGAGGATAGGTGTTAGAACATAGCTAGCCTTTTCTGCCTCAAGAGTTCACATGAGGGAGAGATAATTTAATCTGAAAAGTGGAGAGAGTGACATTAAAGATATGTCTCAAAGGAAGAGCAAGAGCATATCAAATTTAGGATTAGGGAGAGCATTAGCTGATTAGAGGAAATAGTTCAAGAGTTTCCTTTTAGGAGTCAGCCAGCCTGAGTCAGGGATGTTGGAAGTTACCCCAGATTAGAGGTGATTTTTCTTTTGTTTTATGCTGACCTGAGATCTGAAAGAAACTATTGCACAATGTTCTCAATATCTGAATTACTGTCTAATCACAGGTATCTTACTGCTAAATACTGAATTGCCATGTCATGCCTACAAAAGTGAAACATAATTAGAAAATACATCTATTGGGATTATTGTCTGTGTGCATTGAAAAATATAATGACATTAAATTAGGAAAGATATTCAGAAAGTTGATTAAACTTGGATTCTGATTATGGCATGTTAACAAGTGTGAAATAATCATCTTTAAGGACATTTATATACATGTTCATTTACTAATAGGCATCAGAAAAGCATAACATCTTGCTTTAAAACAAAGAAACAATTAGTCCTGATAATAGAAATGCAGACAACACAGGACAGACTAGACAGTATAGCATAGTGATGGTGCTAACAAGAGCACATACTTAAACTGAGGACCTACCATGTGCCAGGCATGCCTCTAAGCTATTTAATCCTTACAACAATGCTTATGAGATGTGTTCTTATTGCTATCTCCTTTTTTACAAATGATGGACTGAGGTGCGGAGAGCTTAATAACTTGCTCAGAGTCCCACAACTAATAACTATGGAAGCACTATTAAGAGCCCATACAGCCTGGCTCAAGTGTATGTACTCTACTAGGCAATAAAAACTAACTGCGCTCCATGACTCAGCTCCATGACTAACTAGCAATGAGAGTCTTGGGCAAATTATTTCTTCTCTCTGTGTCTTAGGTTCTCATTGTTACTGTGATTGAAAGAGAAGTTAGTATGTAAAATATTTAGCCTGGGGCCTGGCGCAAGGTACATGCTCAAAAGTTAAAATGTTTAACAAGAGTTTTTAATTGTAAACACTAGCCTTATTTGGCCCTTAACCATATAGAGCAAAAGATATTTCTAAAATCGTGTTAAATTCTCTTTCAAAACAGTAAGTTTTTTTTCCTTCTACCCATTTACCCCAATCCCTTGAGGTCTGTCTCTCTGCTAGTCCTTGAGCTTGAGTTGCTTTTTATAGCCATCTGCTACAGTATTGTGTAACAACAAGCAATATCCTCCTAAAAATGTTTACAAATACTTCTTACATTACTGCTGTATATTTTTTCATTAAGCTGTGACATCTCCATTGAAAAATTATTTTAATCATTGCAAACTGAATTACACAAGGAGAAAGCATAAAGAGATAGCACTTAAAAGGCTGAATGTACATTAATTGCTTCAGCTAATGAAAGAAACATGACTTAACCAATGCACACAACATGAATCCTAAGATGCACGGACAATTGACTACGGTAATAAAACAAGTATTAGTGTGTTAAATCTGAAATCCTCATTATGCTTCATGCAGCAAACCCGACTGTGTACCTGCTGTTCAGTGTGCATTTCCTACCCTTGACACCGTGAGCTAATTATAGAACCAGGCATAGAGTGAGTGCATGTGCCTATGTTTCCACAGTTTGGGGACCTTCAAAACCCTGCAAAGATATGTTCGGCAACTCTTTTTTAATTTAGGCTGATAAAAGTATGTGTTGGTCAAAATGGTTTGGAATACTCCAATGTTCAATAGCAATTTAAATTAAAATATGAATATTTAAATAAGTAGTGTATTCCTGCCTTATCTCCCTTGGCTCTATAAACTAGTAAGTTATTAGCTCAAAGATAATGTATGTCATAATGTTCACTGATTTCCTTTGTCGTTCTTCTGATTTTTTGAACGCTAAAGTACAAATGATGATAAAGCATTTAAGAGATAAAAAGATATGTGAATGTCTTGTATTTATTTACTCTTCATGTTGCATCACATAATAAAAAGATCATCAGTAACTTATAAATAGGCTGTATTAACCTACAACTTTCTATTCACAGACTAAACATATCAGTTAGGATACTCAGCATCCCCATCCCTTTCTTGAAGCTTCCAGGGCATCATTAGTACTCATAGGACATGTAACTATATGTAATAGTTGCATTAATCCAAAGTTATTGTTTTTCTAAATGTAAATTTTTTTTTCCTCATAGATCTTGGGCTAGAAATCAAATCTCTCTCTCTCTCTCTCTCTCTCTCTTTTCTTTGCATTTCATTCTATGTGCTTTTATTTTGTTATTGTTTTTTCCATAAAAACTTGGCTGTGTACAAATGTATTTCCTTTGCTTTAAATTGGCTTCTTTGGTACCATCTAGCATAAAATTTTGGATGGACACAAAGCAGAGATCTTTAAAGATGGCTTTTTGGGAGCTGTTTGAGAAGCGAAATCAGCAAAGGCCATACTTCAATAGGAAGAGTATAAGTTGAGTAGAAACTGAAAGATCCCAGGAGGGAAGTTTTAGGGATTTTTATGCTGGGGGATGAGTATGGAAAAGGGAGAAATAGAAGGAGAGGAATGATGAGAAATGACTTTCACTGTATCCAATCTATGGTTCTAGATGTTAATGTGCATCAGAGTAAATTTGACCTTCAGAACCTATTCCCCAGGTTCATTGCATCTTTGAGGCAGGTTCCCTGAAAATAGTAATAGAATCTAGCAAGAGGTGATGACCTTGAGAAATTAAGCCATTTATATTCATTTAATTTGTTCAGAAAATATTAAAATATTCAACAAATATAGGGAGCCCCTATACCTCTCCCGCAATCTCTGCCCTTAAGAAAATGCCAATTTCAATTCAGCAATTTAAGTGCTAAGATAGTGTAAGTGTGGGGTATTATAGGGAATTTATACAAGGATAATCTAACCCAAGGTATCATGGAGGAGGGGATATCTAAGCTGAAACCTGAGGTGTAAAGGAATAGGCAGGAGTTGACCAGTTTTTATTTGTTTGCTTGTCTGTTTTTTGCAGAGACTGGGGGTCATGGAAGTGGGATAGGAGAAGGGTGAAATGTCAACAAGAGACCAGAAGGTTAAATAATGCCAAAGACACATTTTTAGGTCTCAAGGAGCTTACAGTGTAATGGGGGAGAAAAATGATGGTGGAATAGTTTAGTAGTAGATCAAGAAAAGGGAAGCAAATTCTTGGAAAAACTTTTGCATGATTAATTGCCAATGAAATGATATAGTTTCACTGTGCTACAGGATTTCTCTGGAGAAAGTATAAAGTCTTTTCCAGCAACAAAATCCTGTGATTTCAGACTGTAGTGGGAAGTAAAGGTTTCATGAAAGAGGTAGAGCTGTAGGGATTGAGGTGGGCCTTGAAGAATGGATAGATTTTTGTAACTTTTTTTTTTACATGGGCAGGCACCGGGAATCAAACCCGGGTCCTCGGGCATGGCAGGCAAGCACTCTTGCCTGCTGAGCCACCGTGGCCTACCCCGTAACTTTTTATTTTGATATAATTTGAAACTTAGGGAAAAATGATAAGAATAGTCCAATAAATTGCCTTATACTTTATCTAGATTCACTGATTATTTCCACTTTGTCTTATTTTCTCTCTTCTCTCTGTGTCTCTCTTTCTCTATACATATGCACACACACGCACACACACGCACAATATCCACTACCAAACACATATACTCATGGTGTGGACAATTTTTTTCTGAACTGTTTGATATGAGTTTGGAGATATTGTACCCCTTTACCCTTACATACCTTGGTGCTTATTTCCAAGAAAAAGGACATTCTCTTCCATAACCACAGTACAATAATCATATTCACATTTAACATAGATACAATACTGTTATCTAATCAGCAATCCACAATCAAATTTTGTGAATGGTCTCAATAATATTCCTTATAGGTTTTTCTTTCCTAGTCTAGTATCCAATCCAGGTTCATTGTTTGTGTTTGTCTCTACAGTGTCCAATCAAACAGTATTTTTAGCCTTTCTTTATCTTGGCATTTTTGAAGGGTATAGGCCAGTTATTTTATAGAATGTCCCTCAATTTGGGTTCATCTAATGTTTCTTTATGATTAGATTCAGATTATGCATTCTTGGAAGAAAAACCACAGAAGTTAATTTGTGTCCTTCTCAGTGCATCATAGGAGGAAGTACATGATGTACATTTGTCTTGATATCAGTGATGTTAACATTGATAGTTTGGTTAGAGTGGTGCCCACCAGGTTTCTTCACTGTTAAGATTATTAATTTTCACCTTTGTAATGAATAAGTATTTTGTGGGGACATACTTTGAAGCTGTGTAAATATGTTTCTTATCAAACTTTCATCTGATAGCTAGAGCATCTATTGCTAATTTTCTAATTCATCATTGCTTCCATATTTATTAGTTGGCATGCTACTGTGAGAAAGAGCTTTCCCTGCTCCCACATCTATTTATCAATTTACTTACCTCGGTATGAGCTCATGGATTTTTATTTTTTAACATGTGTTATAATCCACTACTTTCCTTATTTATTTGATGCTTAAATTGTTTCTAATTTTAACATGGGGAGTTCCTTCAAATTCATTCCTTTGTCTTTTTGATACAACTCCATCATTCTTTGTATACTTCCATATTTTCTGGAGCAACATAATACTCCCAGCTCAGTTTGTGCTTTCCTGCCCTAGCCCTGAAATCTATCTTTCGTCCAAGGAGCCCTTACTTCCTAGTATCAAAATCTGGGCATACTCATTGCTATTGATTTGTCATTACTTCTAGACTCCCTCAGTGGACAGATCAGATAGAAGATATGTCTGTATTTCTCTATTTATCACTCCTGTTTTCAATACCCATAAGTTCATACAGATACTGGAACATTCTAGTCTTTTCCTGCTCCCATATTTCTAACTCCATTCTCCAACAATAGGAAACCTAGCTTAGAATGAATAGATTTTTAAAAGGGAAAAGGAAATGAGGAAGTTTTACTGATTTTGAAGAATCTATGAGGCATATAGGTGGAAACTGGTCTGAACCTAAATTATTTCTATCAAAGGAAAAAGTGCCTTTACCTAACTGACATTTATAGAGTGGTATAAATGCTAAGAAGATCAAATTTGCTGGATCCATTTGTGATTAGGGATTATATACTAGTGACTATATATTCACACATATAACTTTCAATTTTTTTCACAAAGAAACCATATCTGTGTCTTCATTTGTGGAAAGTGGGGGCCCTTCCCAGCAAAATGCTTGTATTCATGTCAATAATTCCTTGCCTTCACTATAGAGATATTTAAGACCAACATCTTATTGACCTACATGTAGGATCATGTTTCTGTACCAGAGACCACTGGCCTTGCAATAAATCTCATAAAACAAAACCATTCAAAAAACTCTTTTCCAATAAATTTTGATAAAGAGTTCATATGTTAGGTTAAACGATAAAATCTCTCCTCAACCTAATTGCTGAGCCTTTGTTTAGGAACCAGGAAATTTCTTTCATGATCTGTCTTCTTCTATAATCTTTCTAGTTATGAACAGACATTATAATGCTAGTCATTGTTGAGCAAGATTATTTTTTTTTTGTGATCAGTTGAAGATGACTTGATATTGCAAAACCATGACCAGAGTATTGGGTTACTATGATTTATGTCCATATGTGGCAAAAGAAAAACTGTTTCAAAACTTTTTTATTTTTACTAAGGCCTGCAGAGCGCACGAATGTTTCCAAGTTAGGCTAATGGCTTTTTTTCTTCTTATTATTGAAGAAGTTACACTGAATACTGGATGTACAAATTCTATCTGGGGTCATGATGCTGTGTCATTTGAAAAGAAAATTTCCCCTTTTCCAAGTGAATTGTAATTGCAGCGGATAATGCCTTAACTGAAACCTTATCGCAAAGACAGACTGTTCCATCCAGAGTTGCTGAATTGGAAGAATTTAACTTGATCACGTGAAAGATTTCAAGATCTGAGCTAGACCTGAAAATATGTCAGAAGCGAGGAAGCTAAACATTCACATCAAGACTAAAGGTCTTTGTTGCCATTTAACTGGGAGGGCAAAACAGGCTGACAGAGGGCTGGTTCCTAAAATAATCTTTTGACTATTCAGTCAAGCATCTTTCTGGGCTAATTTTTTCTTTGTATCTGAATTTTTTTTTTTTTTGGCAGAGCCTATATAATTAATAAGTGAAGCAGGAACTGCTTTGGTCCCTTGTTCCTTTGCTTCTACCATCTCCTTCACCTATTCCTCAAAACCTGAAGGTCCATTAACAAAGGAGTCCTCCTTTTGTTCCACAATAATTTTGTAATAAAAACAAGAGAAAACAAAAATAACATAGTATTAATCGTCTAGTAAATACTCAATGTATAATAGTAATTATTATTATTTTGCAGTCTTGAAAGTGTCTTCACAAAACTGGGCATGTTTTGTTTAGACACAATTTATTTTGTTTAGACACGATTAAATTTGGTCATGAGTCTTCTTTACACTAATAAGCTGAAAATTTACTTTCAGCCATGATTCCGACCACCATCCCTCCCAGTCCTTGGGGCCTAATGCAGAAAGGACTGATTATTTAGACCCATATGGCCACTTGATGTTAGGGGTTGTCTCTGCCTTACTTATCTCTGGGAGACGCTCCATTGCGTGCCCTGAGGCCAAAGGCTCAGGCTACTGCTAGATACCACGGAGCTCTTCTCTGCCGAGGTCCTGCACACAGGCCATAGTGCTAGCAAGGGTGGAGTTGGAGGGCAGGGGTAGGTGGATTTATGTGATATATGGGACATACTTATACTAAAAAATTATTTGCTGTTATCTGAAATTCAAATTTAACTGGGTGTCCTGTATATTATCTGGCAACCCAACTCTAAAGATCCTTGTGTTTGAAGGACCCAGGAATTGAAGCTGTATGCAAAATTGTGTATTCCTATGCACATTTACCTTGGGGTAGAGAGAAGGACAGCCTGAATTATTTTAGAAAGGTACACAGAAACATCCGGCATGGACAAAACATGAGCTAATATTAATAAATTATCCCGTCATCATCATTCTAATTATTGTCAGATGAGACGCTGCTTAAGAGTTGATCCCTTGGGGAAGACGATATTAATGGATCCATTTCTGAATACGATTTTAATGAAGATAAAGGAAAAGGAGGAACTAGGAGGCACAGAATATCTGCAATCTGAGTGGGCAGAAGAGTGAGAAAGGGAAAAAAGTACAGCAAGGCTAGGACCACAGAGGCATCTTTGCTTCCCTCACTGTTTCACTGGGTGGCCTGACAGGGGCATTATGGATAGCATAGGTTGGCTCCATTCAAGTCCCAGCACTGCCACCTGTACCCGACTGCCCCTTTGAGAAGTCTCCCTCAGCCCTGGAATGTTTAAAACTGCATGTAGGCAGGAATAAAAAAATTCCTGTAGAGACCCCTCCCCTCTGTACATTGGCACGTAGAAAAGCGCTTCCCTTAAAACCCTGTGATAACCCCTGTTCGAGGCTCAGACTTTCAGAGGCTACTCAGCTGAGCCCTATGGCCATAGACTAATGAAACCTACTTCCTGAAAGTTCAGAGCCTCCACCTGGGTTTGTTCTGAAACATTCCTGGAGGCTTGCAGCCTTGTTCCTGGTTTCATGCAACATAACAATAAACTGTGTTGATTGGGGGTTACTTGACTAGTCTCTCCAGCCCATACGTCTCTCATGAGATTCAAACCTGATGTATACCTGGATGTACAAGATAGCTTTGAGATGGCCAGAGAGAGCAGGAAATGGCTCCTATGTACTTTTGAAGGGAAAACTGAATATAATGTCCTTCTGTCCCTTTTTCAATGATCTTGCTTAAAATAACCATTCTAACTCCTTTTTTTTTGAGATGACTTGAGTCAATCTTTATCCCAAGCTATCAAAAGAACTGGGCAAACAGACAATCATTTTGTCTTCTTTTTCTCCATGGAAATTATAATAGGAGTTGTTAAATAAAATGAAAGAGGCAGGGTATCATACTAAGGGATAATATTTATAACCTGGAAAATTTCTTGTATCTTTCAGAATTCAAGAGTACACATTAAAATGTACCAAAATGGCAGTCTCCTCAATAATATCCCAAACAGCAAAAAATTATATTAAATGAATCTATTGAGACTAGAGCCTAGTAGAATGAGGTAAGAAGGCATCTGAAAAGATTTAACCAATCTTCCCTATTCTTTCTATAGCCGTGGAGAAAGGAAGACAAATAATAGAGGGAATAGATACAAAAGCACACTACTATTTCATGGTCCCTGCTTTGAAAAATTGAGGAAAAAATTTACTCATAATCTCATGCCCTTTTCTAATGGTGTCATAGGCATATGGTCTAGCGTGTAAGGAAAAACAGGGTCTTTAAATATGTCTGAAAAACTGTTAAATTGTTGGAAAAGGAAAAGAAAATCTGATTTGAATAATCTCAGGGAAAGATAATCTAAGTGAAATAATTTCATGGTGGTTTTTGGATCATTCCAGCCCAGTCACAGGAAAGGTTCAAAGGCCTGTAACAGTGAGGCCAGTTTGCTACAAAATCATCCTGCTGGGGAACAAAGAGTATAGGATATACACATGCACACGTATATGATGTTTTTATCTCTTTTAAAATGTAAAATTATATGTATTTATAAGATACATTATTGGCCATGAAAATATTTATGTTTGGCACTCCTGAGACAAAAACTAGATTGAGAATTAAGTGTCAATCCTTAGCCAAATGTACTATTCACCTGATAAATGTGTTAGAGTTCCTCAAGCCTTCAACGTACTAGGCAGTTGGTTTTCTGTCTTCTGGATTCATAAAAACTTGGTATGAGTATATTTGTACGCATGCACGTGTGTGATTCTTTCCTTTATATTTTGCAATTTTCTTATTCTGCATGTGCCTTTCAGATCTTGAGATAGGGGAATGGTCTGGTGTTGATAAATACCTTTCCAATACTGGGTCTTTTCCAGAACTGGTCAGTAAGTTTGATGAAGATGCACTTTATTGAGTGTCTGTTAAGTGCTTATTGAGTGTTTGCTAAGTACCTTCTTCATGATTATCCTGTTAGTTCAAAATGTTCCCCATTTTACGAATGGAGCAAAGGTTAAGTTTCTTACTCAGGAGTACATCTCCAAGTAACTAAGCAGGAATTGAATTCCAGAGTGCCGAACTTGAAAGCCAGTCGTCTTTCTACTGCTTGTGACAACATGTTGTATAATGATCGAGAGCATAGATTCTGGAGTCAGACTGAGTTTGAATCCTGCTTCTGCTCCTTCCTAGCTTAAGTGAATTTCATAACCTCTCTGCTTTGATTTCCTCATCTTTAAAATGGGAATATTATTAAACTTAAGTAATAAAATGGTTGGTAGAATTAAATCGTGCAATA
This sequence comes from Tamandua tetradactyla, assembly GCF_023851605.1. Classification (NCBI taxonomy): domain Eukaryota; kingdom Metazoa; phylum Chordata; class Mammalia; order Pilosa; family Myrmecophagidae; genus Tamandua; species Tamandua tetradactyla. The sequence goes on along the minus strand of NC_135339.1, from coordinate 36,138,471 downwards.
TGTATCAAGTACTCAGCCCATCCGTATTAAGAGTCTAATAAATATTCATTGCTATTGTTATTGTCATTCTCTACTTTAGCAAGAGATTCAAGCCTTCACTCTCCTGAGGTGCACAGAGATGCTGGTTTGCATCTCTCTAAGTAATTTGCATTAATCCTAATGTTGGTTGTATTGGTAAGTATCAACAATCACTACTACTCCCCAACCTTTGTCCTCTTCTAAGTGGGGAGAGTGCATGATATGGAAGCATATCAAACTCAAACAGGATTTGTTCAAATGCTTTCCAGGCTCCAGAGAGAACTGATAAACCCATGTTAATTTAACTAGGTTATTTGGGAAAACCTGTGAGGTTGGTGGGAGCACACTGGCTTTTCATTTAAAAAATCAACTCAACCAAAATTTTTTCTTCCTGGAAAAAAGTATTTGATTCTAGTGTCCAAAATACACCTTCCTTGGATGCTTCCCACTATGGTGCCTGAGTGAGGGGTTTCTACCCCAGAATGAGGCCATAAACATGCAATTATTCTCCTCCTTGGACTTGGCTCTATCAGGTTCATTTACAAAGTCATTCAGCTGTGACTTGGCCACTTAATAACCCTGTGGCCTATGTATATCCCTCACTGCAGCCATTTACCCTCAAGAACCATGTTCTTGTTACAAAGAAATACAAATACAAATGTGTTCTGCACCAGCAGTGCTACAGAGCTGTATTTTGTCAGCTGTAAATTATTTCTGGTCTTGGGTGGGGAGAGAGTCAACAATTCTATATTCCATAAAAGAATTTCATAAGAAACATTAGGCCCTCATAATTTGGAAGCCTCCGATGCTAGTTTTATTTTGTTCTGGCAGATCTTAGAAGCAAACAATTCTCTGGATGCCTGAAAGTAATGCCTAGGTTTCTGTTTTTACATATTTAAGCTATGCATTTAGAGACAATTCAAGCATTCCAGGGTGTTAACGGTGTTTACAAAGGAAACTGCCAGAGGCAAATTCAGGCAGTTCCTTAAATTAATAATGCCTTTGTTCACAGTCCAATTTTTCCTTTCTAGTTCTGCTGGAGCCAGTGAGCATCTTCTCCATTTATTCAGGGCATAATGATGACAATTTTCATTTACACATGGCGTTTCATCTGGAAGGTTCTCTCTCTAACACACTACATCATTGTCTGTTGCCATTTGCATGGCAACAGAAAATGCAAACTGCATTATCACAATCATTGGTCAGTGAGGAGAAAAGAAATCCCAACGCAAACACTGGAGTTGGAGGCTGAAAAAATGGCATGAGGGGCAAAAGTAAACCCAACGTTAAGCCATATTTTCTTAAATGAATGGAAGTCCTGGACCATGGAGCAGAATATTCTTTTGGTAGCCACCTCTGCAAGTGGCATAGAGGAGCTAGAGGCTTGGAGCTAGACAGACGCACATTTGAGCCCTTGACCTGTCACTTTCTAGTTGGGTATATTTAGGCAAATTATCTGAACTCTTTGACACTTCGTTTTCATATCTGTTAATTGGGGATAATAATCCCTACTTCCCAAGGTTGTATATGTGAGGCATATACACAGAAAGTACATTATACAGTTTAGCAAATAATCACCAGTATTTACTATTTCTGATTATTATTAGTGTTGTAATGATTACTGTCACCGTTAACTATTTGGTTGGATCTGAGAGGTGCTGTAGCCTTCCAAAAATCCACTCTCTCTCTTTCTCCATCTACCTGATCTTTGTCCTACCAGTAGGGACAACTTTGTGGTTTATTCAACAAGGAAAGGGTGTCTTATTACCCCCAATCCCAAATTATAAGTTATAATGCCCCTAATGGGACAGGGAGAACATCTTGTCTTCCACCTTTTTCCTGGGGTTTAATACAAATACTTTATACAGTGATTCTTATATTTTAGTGTATATGATAATTATCTTGAGGTCTCATTGATGGACCTTGCTCTAGAGCTTCTGATATAGTAGGTTTGTTGGCCCAACAATTTGCATCTCTAAGAATGTCACAGGTGGTGCTGATGATGTTAGTCTGGGGACTACACTTTGGGAACTACTGCACATCCAGTAGCCACCAGGAACCTAATCCCCAGAGGATGTTTTTTATGTGGGCCCCAGAAGGTCCAGGAGTGACAGGAAGCATTGAAGGGGATCTGTAGGATCTGCATTAATCCAACACCCTCTCTTAGGTTCAACCACTTTGTCTTCATGAACTATCAACATCTGCTCAGCTCTGCTCTAACTTTTCCACCCACTACTTCCTCTCAAGTTTAGGACTTCACTCAGCTTCTCTGCAAATGTAACCTACCCAGACCTACATGATTCTAATGAACTCAGCTTCCTGAGTGAATGACTTGAGTAACTCGGCATGATTGTAATGTTTTACTGTTAGACCCTTGTGCCCCACAAATCCTATGTTACCAAAAACAAGAAAATAGTCCTGAGTTAAAGAAAATTTTCCTTGCTCCTCTGTTCTCTGATTCTTCCCATGTTCCTTTAACTTCTATAGATGGCCAATCTTGCTTGATTTCAATTTTGGTAAGGGCCCTCAAGCCCCATGCAGGAATGCATTAATAATTCTATTGATAACCCTAACAGAAAATAAAAAGTAACTAAAAGACTGCTGTCCTGGTCTGTCATTAACAGGTTTTCCTTCCTTTGCAAGGATTACTAGAGAATGCATCATTCAGAGGACTTATTTCTTCTTTCCTTCCTTCTTCCCTCCCTCCCTCCTTCTCTCCCATCCCCCATCCCTTCCGTCTTCTCCCTACCTTCCTTTTTTTCTTCTATCCAATCCTTCCAGTCTACGTTTTTTGCAACTTGGAATTTCTTGGCACAAAATTGATGTGGTTACCATATCTTCTGCAATAAAAATGTGTGTTTCCTGTGTACCTTCTGGAGACATGAAGGCAATCGCAATCCACCCTGTATCTTTTAACTCCCTGTATGCTGGAGCAACTTGGCCACACTGGAACTTTAGGGCCTAAGAATGGATTCCACAAAGCACTCCGTGGGCACTGATTAAAATGAGAAGGAGAGGGGAGGGGAGAGAACAGCAGAGGAAATAAAATGATACTGCTCCTTTATGTTTTGCTCCAGTCAAGGTTGGTTTTAATAGTATCACTGATGGGAGAAGATGAGCATTCCAAAAAGAAAAGATGATTTAAAGGGAAACATTGGGGAAGATGAGTTTAGAACTGAACATGAAGAAACCTCACATTATTCATTACCATGAAAGCAAGTAATTGTTAAGGAAGTGAATGAGAGATTTGAGAGTGAGAATTGTTTTATATTAGGGAGAAGACTGGATTTAAGAATGCTTCCAGTTTCAGGTATCAACCACTTTATAATATGTACATCTGCTCCCTCAAGTTGAGTTTATAAAGCAAATCATTTGAAGTGAATCTAATTTTCTCATTATTTTAGTATGAAACTTATTTTATAATATAAATATATCTATTTATATTATGTACATTATCAATATATTATAAATATTCTAATAAATTATGTAAGTTATTTTAATGAGTCATATAAATTATTCTAATAATCGAAGTGAGAACTTTTGGTGAGGAAAGGATCCAGGTGATGGCTAGTCTTATGACATGATTGAACATTTTAGAGAATTAGATGGGATTTTATTTTTGACATTTGTCTTATTTTTATTCCTTCAATCTGATCCCTTAATGACAGAATCTGTTCTTCCTTCCTACTGTTGGTTGAGGTAATAAGACATTTTGATTTCATTCATAGAAGTTCACTCATTTTATGTTCATAGTGCTCAAGTTTAATATCCCTATCTTTTGTCTAATTTGAGTATAGAATTTTGTAATAATTAATTTGTATTCCACAGTTTGGAATTTGTGAACGTTCAGAAATGGTCACACAAAAAAAAGACTGTTTAATTTCAAAAAATGCTATCAAGATAAGATTGTGAAATATTTTCCCAGTTACAGGAACAAAGTCATTTTATCAACTTTGGAAACCTCAACGAATAAGTACAGCCCAAGCTGGTCACTTGCTGCACTAATCAGAAATACTTTCTGTAAGCGCCTTTTAGTCTAGGTCAAGTTACATATACTATTTGAAGGCAATAAAAGCATATTAACATAGGTTTTTTTCCAACCATGGATTTTGTTCAAATTCAGTCCTGCCGTTATCCATTGTGTCTATATTAGAGAGGTTTGACTGTATTAAAATATTCAGTAATCCTGGTTTACAATATTATACTTCACCAATAGGTGTCACTGTCTAACACATGATATATTGAAACAAAAACATACTCCTGTATGAATTTCTAGGTTCTGTAATCTAATTAATTCCATACTTTATCGGTGTGGAAGGATAGAATTTGAGCACTAAACTTCCATAGAACGAGGGCTCCGAGGCTGATGGAACAGGGGAAGGAAGCGAACATGGGTAGAGTTCCATCTAGAGTTTTAGCTCTTTTATGGAGAAGAGGATGGCATGGATCTTGAGCTCATTGGCACTCAGACATCTGTTGCCAGGCTGACAACATAAATTTTTTTTTTTTGTATACTATATGGTGGAGGTCACATTTCATTCTTCTTCCATGTAACTCCCATTATTGCAGCACCATTTGTTGAATTTGGGGGGTATGTGTGTGGAGGGGGTGTGGAAATGCACAGGCCCATAAATAAATAGTTTTTAATGATTACTTTTGAGGTTCAGTTGATTTTTTTACTCAGTCAAGCCCTTCAAATAATAGTGGAGAATTAATTCATTCAAATTATGTTCCAAATGGTGACCAAACTTTAGGATTCAGAAAGGCCACCTTTGTGGGATTTCTATCCTGCTACCCACAACTAGGTCAGGATCTCCCAACTCTACGTTTTAATCTTTGTGAAATATCAGTAATGAGGTATGACATTCTCTGGCGAATAAAGAAGTTGGCTTTGATAGTTGATAAAGCAGAGAGTATTTGGGGATTGGAAATGGACAACTGACTTGCTCCTGAGTCCAGTTCTGCTCTTGGAGATTTGAAGACTAGATTTGAAGATTTGAAGACATATTCTCTTGATGGTACGAGAAGAAAATTGCTTTTGCTACACCTTTAGTGAACCTCTAGGAATGATCATTTTCTTTAATTGCTTCCAAAATAAAAGCACTTTTATTAAGTTTTTAAGTATGGCCCTAAATAGAAAGAATGGTATAAAACACCTCTGTGTGTCCATCAGCCAGTTTCAATGATTATTAATATATGACTAATCTTATTTCCTTGATACCTTCTCCCCTACTTCTCACCCCTACCCTACTGGATTATTTTGAAGCAAACCTAGACCCTAAATATTTCACTCCTAAATATTTTAGTATGTATTAATATTATTTCTTTAATATCATTCAATATCCTGTCAGTATTCAACTTTTCCTTATTATCCTATAAACATCTTTTTTTCATTGGTTTATTTAAATCAGAATTCAAATAAAGTTCACCCACTGCATTTGATTGATGGGTTTTTAAAACTCTATTGTCATCTAAGTTTCCATCCCTCTTTTTCAAATGTTATTTATTTGTTGAAGAAACTAGGTCATTTGTTACATAGAATATCCCACACCCTGGGGTTGGATGATTGCACCCTTATGGTGTCATGTGACATGTTCATCTGGGTATTTCCTGTAAACTGGTCATTATATCTAGAATTGATTATATTCAAATTCCATTTTTGGCAAGACCATTTTATAGGTGATATATATTCATTGTTGTTTCACATCAGAGACACATGAGGTTTAACTCTCTATTTTATTTATTTTGTACTGTTAAGATTGACCAAAAGGTATAGGTGTTATCAGCCAACTTCATGCATCCTCTTTTGCCCAGAAGGTTTTAGCAACCATTAATGAACATTATCTAGAGCTATTCTTTTATTTAGGGGTTGCAAAATGGTATATTCTAATTATGCCATCCCTTCTGTAGTTATTAAGTGGAATTCTTCTGTAAAGAAGTATTGTTTTTGTCATCGACTATTTGAATACCTGGAAATATAGTCCATATATACAGTAAAGGAAGGTTAAATACTTGATATTTTCCCCTTTATATACCAGATTTCAGAACAAGAGTTTGGTGTCCTAATAACCTTTTTTAAATGGCACCATCAAGATATTTTAAAACATCATTATGACCTCATAGATTTTCTGAAAAATATTTGATGTGTTTCAATCTATTGTAGTTATTATATATATATATATATATATATATATATATATATATATATATATATATATATATATATATATTGTGTGTGTGGGCAGGCACCAGGAAAGTTATTATACTTTTTGATCCACAAACTATCTCAGCTTTGGCCGGTGGGAGTCCCTTTAACTTGGCTCCAAATTATCTGTCTATGTATTATCTATCCGACTTCAGTTAGTAAGGAGCATTCCTTTGATATAAGATTTTCTAGCCTCGTATTGTGTATTTACTCTACCTTACCTGCAACAGCTGTCTCACCAAGGATATCAGGTTCTTTTTAGTGGAAATGCTATTTAGAATACAGTCTGGACACAAGGAACTCTCCTTGCTACTGGGTAGGAAATTACTTCCAGGCCTTTGTGTGGCCAGAGCTAGGTAATAATTTTCTAAAATAAATTATGTCATGAGTTTATATTAGATTTCTAATTCAAATTTAGGTCTCATTGACCTGTATTTCCTTTTAACCATGTAGCAGGCTTTTTATAAGATCCAGCTTAGGGAAATTGAGTTCAATATACATTTAGTTTGGGTTTAGTGTAATACATTTTGTTATTTTCAGTCACTTTTGCATGTAGTTATTTCTAGCAGTCCAGTGTATGAATTGCTTCTATGGTTTCTGAAATCAGAAGCCTGTGGAATGTAAATTAGGTTTTCGATGTATGGAGCCTGAAGCTAGTCTCTGGAAAAATTCTTCCGGTCATTAAATTTGTTTAATTGTAAGTGTATGATTTTGTTTCCTCAATACCTAGTGAAAATAGAAGTACTATCCTGTTAGGAATATATTTGATAATATAGCATATGCAATTTTAAAAAGCAGCATGCGTTTAAAAATTTTTATGGTAATCATGCAAAATAGAATTCGTGCAAATTTTTTAGGGCACAAACTTACAGCAAGATTACAAACAACAAGTACATCTTTGTGGGGCATTTCATGTTTAATGTTTAAGGCATACACCTACTAATTAAAATAACAAATTTTGATGAATCATTCTAGAAAAGAATGAATTATCTTTCTATTCTCTTTATAGAAATTGATATTAGAAAATTGTTATATTAAGAGATAATGAAAAATTTCAGCCCAAACTGTAGAGAAGTAAAGTATTATAGAAGTGTCTTAGATTTTTAATTAATAACAATGTGCCATTTTATTTTGGATTCTGTGATAATTGAAGTATTTGTCAGTTTTAAAAATCTATTGTGGTTTCTTTTCTAATTTTGCATTTTTATTTTTATGTGATTTTCTAATGTGGATCTCCCAAATTGTAGAAGCTTCAGTCCCTACAAAATTTGGAGCTACTGTGTACTGGTTTGTTTTTTATTTAACTTATCCTATTTTTAGCCCTCCTCTGCCCTTCTCTGTGCCCTGGAACCTCTACAGATAGCAGGGCTTTCTTAATTTTTGGCTTCTGGTTGGGTTTAGCCAAGAAGAGGTACCAGCCGGAGTTCAGAAGGAAGGAGGAGAGAAAGGTTGGGTTGTTCATACCTTTTGCTTCCTTTCTTTTCTTACTATAGCACGAAGGAATGCAGTAGTTATAGCAGAACATCCCCTCTGTGGCCTCAGAACTTAGAAGGCATCTACTCCATGGTTTCAGCTCTTACAGGGCTTTGGTAATACCGTTATTTCCCTTTCCTCTTCAGGCCTTCTATGTATTGGCTACCAACTGTTGATCCCAAGATGCCTCATCATCCTTGTTCATTTCCTAAATCCTATTCAAAACTTAAGCTTATAGCTCCAATGTTAAATTTTTTCAGTTAAGCTTTTTTTGAGTGTGCCATTTGTTTTCTGACAGGATTAATACAAATATTGAGGTTAAGTCTGAATAGGAAATGCTGGGATGGGGAATTGGTTGAAGCTTATTGGCTCCTTTTGATATACCTGATGCCTCAGCTTGCCCTTTTCCTTCATATCCATAAGCGGTGTTGTATCTGGAACCTATTTAGGACAAGGGACTCATTGGCAAGGCAGTGGTCTTTTATGCTTAGGTTTTAGTCTTAGCTGGGACACCACATACCCAACCCCCATGAAAGCATGTGCTGTCTGTGGCATATCACCACTGAATAGCATATGAGTCTTTGATAATCAGGTTATTTTTTGCTTTTTGCAATATTTAGAATAACTCTCCTTTCCCTGATTGAAGCTTGCATCAGCACATCTGTCTATTTTTTCCTACCCTAGTATTTTATGCATAATATCTGCACTAGTTTAGGTATTTATTTTATATAAGAAGAGCCTATGATTTTAAATAACTTATGTTTTCCATCTTGCAAAAGTCCCTGAGGTAAAGTGCTAGGGATTTGAATGAAATGGGGGAAAGGAAAAATTATATAAGGCAATCACACACATTAAAACTATAATTTATTATGTGCTCCCCAGACCACCTTAAATTGTTTCAGGATGTTTGATTGTGTTAATCAAAATATTTTCCAGAACCCATGTGGGGGAAGATTTTTACCTGCTTTCTTTTATATCCATACTCTATTCTGCCCTCTATCACAAGAAACTCTATTTCTCAGACCTCTGGACCTCTAGCATCTGGGTAGGTTTTACCAGTGGGATACATTGGCATAAATAGGTCATAAAGAGGGGATGAGATGCCAGGATATTCTTCCCTTTCTCTCTGGTTTTGGTGATATCTCTGGCAACATCATTTTGCCTCTTTTGTGGAGCTAGTTTCAGCTGGAAAGCACCTTTCTTCCTGTCCCGTATCCTGGATTTGGGAAGACAGCTTCATTCTTTCATTCCTCCAATCCTAGGGTGGAAGGAGCTTGTTGTTGCTGCCAATCTCTGGGATGTCTCAGTATCTCCTGTTTGTCTCCTCAATTGTTTCATCATCTATGTAATCAGTTTCCTAGATTAAATTCTATCCATTGGAGATTCCTGGAATACTTCCTGGTTTCTGATTGGAATCTAGATGGTATATTGTATTTCTGCCCAATGGGAGAATTTGTTTTCAGCTGAGACCCCATCTTTGTCAGAGATTGTTTTTATGTGAAAATAGCAATACCATCAATCTAGCAAAAAGAAAAGGAGAGCTATTGCAGATATGCAGATCTCATAAAAATGCAAGGTTTATTGCAAATGTACAAAGCATGAAATCTGATGTATTCTCCACTTTGGGCAAGCTCACTCCTCAAATTATAGTATTGATGAGTAAGTTAAACTAAGCATTGGCTAACTTTTATTGCAAGCCCAGGTCAACTTATACAAAACACCTGGAGAAAATTCTTGCCTATTTTCAATATATCATTAATTTCAAACAGTGGCCTTGACCAAGGGGGGTTATAGTTATGTAATTAAATTATTTATTAGCCAATGAGGCTTGACTAGAATCAATGGGAAAAGTAACAGGTCAATGCTACCCAGAAGACTTTACAAAATACAGACTTAACTCCTGAGTTTCAAATTATTTTGCTTTGTTATTTCATTTTGTTCTATGCCGTTAAGTCCTACCAAATTTCTATTTAATATTTCTTACTTAATATTTATGTACTTTTTTCATATTATAGTATCTTTAATATGGGGAATGGGTCATATGCAGATGCTTTGGTCCATGTGGTCAAACTCCAAATATAATCATGGGAACTTGTTTCATTTCACATAAACATTCTCTAGTTCCCCCTTATTATTATTATTATTTTTTAGATTTTCAGCAATAATATTTATACCTTACAAATGTGAAAATACTGGTCTATGGAATTAATTTCATTTCATTTTACTTCTTCCAAAAGTCATCATTTATTATAGTACCAATGACATTTCACAATTCTATGCTGTTATCCCACATAATTTCAATAGTTAAGTTTTGTTAAAACTCTTAACTTATTACTGAATTGGCTATTAAAGGGTCCAAATAAAAAATTTTACTTAACACTATGAATTTTCTGATATGAAATCCAGCTGAATGTTTTCTTAAATTGACTTTAGGATTGTTGATTACTCAGCATAAGAATATGAATGCTAAGGAATGAATGATTACTGAAGACATGCTTTCATTCCTAACACTGATGATTTTTATACGGTGTGAATTTACACTTACCCTACAAGTATTGCTACTATATAAATGATTTTTTGTGTTATTTCAAGAATAGCATCTCCAGCATATATTATCTGGCTTCATCTTCTGGTAAAGACCTGACTCTATATTAGATGGAGCACTCAGGGTAGACTCTTCCACTTTCATTACATATTGATTATGATTTCTTTCACATTATATGACAATCCACTAAAGGTTTTTATACATATGTGACATTTACATCAATCCTTTCCTATATAAATTTGCAATATTCAGGATGACTAAAAGTTCTCCTAGATTAATTACAATGGCTTTTTCAGTGTGTGAGTTTTCTTGCATGTTTAAAAGTTCACTCAAGAAGGCTGAAATCTCTTCCATACAAAACATTTTAGTATGAGTTCTCTCATGTCATCTAAGTTCAGAGTATTGGCTGAAGCCATTCACATGTATGACATTCATCAGGTTTCTCTCCATTTTGGGTCCTGTTGTGTTGTCTAAGGTTTTAGAAATAAACTAAGGTTTCCCTACATAGAGGATATTCTCAAGGTGTCTCTGCAGATTAAGTTTTCTCATGCTTCCTAAAGGCAAAATGATAAGTGAAGGCTTTCACACAAAGATGATATTCATAGGGCCACTCTCCATTATGAATCTGCTCATTGTCTCAGGGCAGAACATAGAGTAAAGTTTTCCCACAAAGATGGCATTTGTATGGTTTCTCTCCATTGTGAGTTCTCTCATGATGACTTCAGGAGGAACAATGAGTGAAGGCTTTCCCACGTCAGTGACATTCATATGGTTTCTCTCCATTGTGAGTTCTCATATGTTGTGTCAGGTAAGAATGGCCAGCAAAGACTTTCCCACATAGATGGCATTCATACAGTTTCTTTCCAGTATAAGTTCTCTCATGTTCTCTAAATTGAGAACAAACAATGAAGAATCCCACATTGATGGCATTCCTCTCATTTCTCTCCAGTGTGAGATTTCTCACATTGCCTCAGGTTAGAAGACTGAGTGCATGCTTTCCCCCATAGATTATATTCATAGGATTTGTCTCTGGTGTAACTCCTCTTGTGTTGTCTATACATAGAATAATATGTGAAGGCTTTCCCACATATGTGGCATTAACATCTTTTCTTTCAAGTGTGATTTCTCTTATGTTGTCTCTTGGCAGAATACAGAGTGAAGGCTTTCCTACATAGACATAATTCCTATGGTTTCTCTCCAATGTCAGATTCATTGTAATGTGTAAGGCAAGATCACTGACATGATGGTAGATGTGTCTTTCCTGCAATTATGTCACATGGATAGCATTCTCTATTTTAAGACCACTTTTCTTGCCTGAATTCTGGGATTGGAAAAATCCAATTCCTTCTCTGCACAATTCCTCTCCTTGGTTCAAGTGGAAAAGTATATCTGATTTGAACACTGGATGTCCCACTGTTATTCTCCAGCATATCTCTGAACAGCTTTCTCTGGGATGTGCCTAGGAGGGATCACTCTTCCTGGTATAATTACATCTTTCAAGTTCACTAACTCCAGTGGCTACATTGCCAATAGCTCAGCTGACAACTGTCTTCCTCTGGGTTTTCATTCACAACCAGATAAACATGCAGATAGCCAAGATAATCTAGACCTGAGGGTGCCTCCCTGGTGGTCCTGCAGGGACAAAGCTCAATCCTCAGTGTGGAAGCAGCACCAGGCTCCTGGGAACTGAACCACAAGACATTTCCAGGGCAATGTGAGTCATCGTGGGATTGAAAAGGAGGGTTTGGGTGTCTGCTGGAGGGTGCACCCCTTCCTGTCCCTCTGGCTGAATCCCTGAGATGGGGCTGAGAGTCCTCAGTGCCAAGCTGGGTGAAATAGACTCCTTAGCACAATCAACAGGAGAGGCATCAGGAAGGAAGGATACACAGAAGGAACAGGAGTGGAGGAGTGTCTGCTCCAGGCATAGACTCCTCAGTTCACATCCCTTATTATTTTTCACTGTATTTCCATAAGATCTTGGTGTCCTAAAAATGCTTCCCTAACTTCATTGCCTTTGCCAATTTATTTTAATGGTACCTTATTTTAATGCAGTAACTTCCTCCTTTGATCTGTATTGCTCTTTCAACAAATCATGCTTTCGGAAGAGTCAGGATGAGGACAGCCGTAAGGGACCTCAGCAAAAATCTTTGGATCATCTTCAGGTATGCTACCATTAGCATTTCTCAGCTCTTACCTGCTTGTATTTCCATCTCTTAGTTTAATGTATCTGATTGAGTGCTGGACAATCTGGATTCAAAGGTGTGGGAAAAGGGATCTCTATTCACACACTCTGCTCTTGTCTCTTAATTTATACCATGTTGTTAAGGGATTGGATCATGATCTTGGTATTTTACCTATCTGTTCCTATCCAACAGGATTTCTATCCAACATAAAGATTGGTTTTTCTTCTCTCTACTAAAAATTAAAATACCGACACCAGTCACTTCAACAAGAGGAGTGTTGTTACTTTTAATGAAAATGAGAGCTTTATGATAGGAGTACCACACTTCAGAAAATGCATAATCTCAGTTTGTAAAGTTGGATAGTTGTCAGTCTTGCTCAACAGTCCTCTCTTCTTGACTCTCTTGCACAGGTGTTGAAGGTCTAGCTCTTCCCTCCACAGTGCTGCCATGAAAGAGAATCTAGATGCTGTTCCTTCTCATGGGGGAATGACCTATAGACTTACAATCCCTGAGCCAATTAATGACAGCAGATTGTTTGGATCTGTTTTGAAGTTTCTGCCTAACTAGAAAGCTGCTAATTCAAAATACCTCCTTGTCATTTATTCCTTTGTCAGTCCATGCATGTTAAATAATTGCACAACCAATCATTAGTGACCAAGGTGAAGCCATTGAGCTTTACTAATAGCTGAACTATGAGCAGCAGAAAAGATCTGGAATTAGCTGCAGTTGTTGAACTTTGATAGAGATTACAAGTGGGTTAGGTACTCAGGGAGTGGAGATTAACAAGGGACAGGACTTGGAAAACCTCCATAATCATCAACTTTTGCTGAGATATAATCTTCATGTCTTTAGATGGAGAACTGGGCCCACTTTCCACATTCTAAAAGTCTACACATACCAAAGCAAAATGGCCATGTAGAAGTGCCATGTAGATCTTAAATGTTTATAGTGTCTGGTTTATGTGGTAAGTAAGAAACATATATTAGTCAAGCATATATTATGAACTTTGATAAGGAATATGTAGTAATTAATGTGATATATGTGTGTGTGATCTGATTCTCCACAAGGCGAATGCAAGGGCAGGGAGAGGAGAAACCCATCCTTCCCAAAACTATATAGAGTATGGTCCCTTCCTTATTCTTCACTCATCCTTAACATTGGGGCTGGATTGAATGCATGCCACAGTGAACTTTGGCCAGAAAATTTAGATCAGTTTTAGAAGAAATAAATTGTGAACCACTGTGCCTTACATATATAGACAAAGGGATGATTTCTAGAAACAAGATTCCCAGTGGGCATTGTTGCTGAATCTTTTGGTTGAAAGCAAAGCCTCAGCTGATGAGCAAACCACCATTAAAAGTCAAGAGTTACAGCAATTCAGACAAGATTTACTGAGTAACCAGGAACTGAGGATGTAAGCAAAGGGAAATCTAGAGCTTATGAAAAACTTCATGGAACATAGAAAAGAAGGGCCAAAGAATATAGAATATAGAATTAGCTCAGGGCAGAGATATTTCACCTTCCATATGATTAAAGGTTTTTACCAGCTTTTTAATCAGCTGGAATTAGACATTAACATCAGATCCTTGAAGCACAATATTTATAGCTTGTGGTAGATAATGATGTATAATTTTACTGTTCTCTTTAGCATTCTTTCCTGGTATGAGTTCAATAATTCATAATTTATTACTTTTGCTGCCTTCATAAAATTCTGGGTTAAGCAGCCTGTCCAAGAGTTTTTGAAGGTAGAGATCAGCACTAGGAGGATCACATCAGGCTATTTCAGTTAAGATTCTGATTCTCACAATGCTCAGTAAGATTGGGAACATCCCAGGGAGACTGCTATTGGACTCTTGCTTATTTCATACTGGCATGTATGCCATAAGCCACATATGAAAAACAAGGAGGAACCAGGTCCCATTGGAACAAGTGGCCAGAAGCAGCTGTAAGTTGTAACAAAAGGATTCAATATTGAGTATTGTTGAGGTTCAAAGCTGACCATACATAAAGGCATTATCTGGATACAGTGTCCAAAAGAACCTAGTTCAATCTCTGAACTACTTTGTGGCCTTAGATTGGGTATATGTCCTTTCTGTGCCTGTTTCCCCCTGTAAAATGGGGGTACATAAAAACAACTACTTAATGGGCTATTATGAGAATTTAATGTATTAATACATGAAAAACACTGGGGAAATCATCCAATAAAGATCAGCTATTATTAATTAGTAACTGAGAATATTAATTATATCAATAATTTCACTGAAATGAAGGCTGCTATGAAATAAAGACTCGTGGATAAGAGTTTGGAAATATGGTTTCTTATCACATTTGTGACAGTTATACCCCAACAGAATTATAGAGTGCTAGACCTAGAACGTGGAAGTAATTTTGAGATTATCTGATTTCATTTCTTCAATTTAGATGAGAAATAGAGGCCAAAGGATGTTTGCTCAAGACCACACAGCTAGTTGGTAGCAGTGCTTTCCGTTCTACTGCATCTATTAAATGAACTTGGCCCTTAGTATCCTCATGTGAAAAATCAAGGTGTCAAATTTTATTAAACCCCTCTCAAGCCAAACCATTAAAATATAGGTTCTTTGAAAGCTTCAATCATTAATTTATTCAATAAGTATTTACACCTCAATCTGAACATATGCATATTTATAACCTAGCAATTCTAATCCTATGTATATACCCAAGAGAAATATGAATACCAAAATGTATGAACTAGCATGTTCATAAAGGTGCTATTTGTAATAGCTAAATACTGGAAAATACCCAAATGCCCACCAGTAGTTGAGTGAGCACATAAACTGTTATATAGTCACACAATGGAATATGCTAGAGCAATGGAAATGAATGAACTACAGCTGCACACATATTAATGAACCTCACCAAAACAGTGTTGAGTGAAAGAAGTCGTATACAAAACACTTCATATTATGTGATTCTATTTATATAGAGTCTAAAAATAAGCAAAACTGATCTATGCTGTTAGAAGTGAGGATGGTGTTTACTTTTGTGGGGTTAGAAAATGGAAGGGAGTACAAGGGAGTTTCTGAGGTGTTGGTAACGTTTTTTCTTAAACTGGGTTCTTGTTGCATGGGTGTGCTCGGTTTGTGAAAATTCAACAAGTTTTATACTTTCGATATGCATGCTTCTCTGTATGTACATTGCACAGCAATAAAAAGTAAAATAGATTCAGTAAAACAAAAATATTTGTTGAGTGTCACCTGTTGTCAGTCACTATTCCAGATGCTGGGGATTCTATAATGGACAGAAAATAGGACATCCCTGCCTGTAATGTGGTTATTTTAGTAGAGAGTGGAGGAGATAGATATGTGTAATAAGGAAAACTAAAATTATTTCAAAACTGTGGTTGGTCAGTGATGACTGAAATTATTAAGTAGATACCATGAAGCCCCCATTGGGGTCTTTAAACTTATGGGGCTTGATAATATTATTTAACATTTAACAGCCCATAATCTCTCATTCTGTCTCTAAGAGCTTTTCTCAAATATATATGTATTTATATTTTTAATCTGTAACGCTTGCTCCTATTTTGGCTGCCTGCTGATTTCCAAGTAATTTTAGACTCATTTTCTATTAGTACATCAATGGACATGTGCCAGTCACTACAAAGTATTCATTTCTGATAAAGGACTAGAAACAGCAAGTGAGAAAGCTCACTAAGACTGCCATTGTTATATAGTACACTTTACAGCCATTTAAGTAACTTCAGTAGTAATGTGTTTACCACAGGAAGACTGTTTTCTTTTTAAGATCTATTGCCTATTTAGTAACCTTACTGAGAAATTCAATATTATTCAATATTATTGTTGCATGTTTCCAAAGCTGTACTTTGATTGCCTTTCAGACAAAAGAGATGCTTTAATTATTATGCCAAATTGTGCAGAGTAAACAATGGCAAAAATAGGGATATGCATTGATGTTCCAAAGTGCTTTTATGGGATAAATGAAGACCAAGAATCAAAAGAAAATTGCTGAGAAAACAGATAAAGAACTCTTCTTGATAATGTGCAGTACTTTTATTGGAACCACATGCAAGGGCCCTGAGAAAAGAAAAGAAAGATGATGATTTGGGGAAAGAACACAGTGTGCTTTATTATATCACTTCTAATTGTGTCAAAATGTTCCTGTAGACTGAGGGAATGAATAAAGCCTCACATGAGTTTATAGTGAGGTTTATGCTATTACTTTAATGTTTTATCAACACTGTATTATCTAATAATGGTCCATTTTATGTGACTTATGGAGGGGATCTTTTTGAGTGGTTATCCAAATCCCTTGGTTTATGGGAGTTTTCCATTCTCCATATTCAGTTAATAGTGGATGTGTGGTTCCCATTGGCAATTTTATACAATGTGACTCTGCCCACAGGTTACAGTTAATTGGGTTAGGGGAGAGCACCCATTTCAATCAGGGCACCTTTCCCAGATTTTAGCCAGGGTTAATTGATCAGGAGGTGGGCATCTGACCCTAGATGGGCCAATTTCTTCCCCAGGAGTTTCAGAGAAATGGTATATAAATGTGTGGCCATTGTTCATTGGACATTTTTTTCCCTGCCATGTGCTATATTTTGTAATGGAAATGAACAATGTAGGTGTATAGTGGGAGAAGATTATGGAGGTGGACAATCTGAAGGTCATTCCAGTTCCTAGTGCCTGTCTATTCATAGGGCCAAAGGACATTCCTGGTTTGGATTCTAGGAGGCCATTATTTACTCTTACAAATAACAGTCCTACCTAGTACAGTTCTCTTCCTTGACATGGAATCTCTTCTACAAAAAATATGTTGTGGGTTGCCACTATACAAAAAACTAGTAAGTTATCTCAATTCTATTTTGGAATGTAATGAGTTTTAAATAAAATAAAGGGGTTAAATAAATATTTTAAGATTCTCCCAAGAATTCTTTTTTTTTTTTTTTTTTTTTTTTGGTGCATGGTCTGGGAATCAGACTCGGGTCTCCTGCATGGAAGGCGAGCATTCTACCACCAAACCACCCATGCACCGTTTACCAAGAATTTTTTATGTTTATCTTCACATAGGAATTTTGTTTTGCTTAGTAATGTAGGTTAATTGTTGAATGATTTCACCTTTGCTGAAAGGGATCTCCAATCCTGGCTTTTTGATGGGTGAAGACTTTGTGGCCCAGGGAGGTCAACACACTTGCCCAGATTTCACAGCTCATCAGTCCCAGTAGGATTTTTCCATTTGAAATAGTTAAGGAAACTATACTTTACCCACTACAGAATCTGAGCCTAAAAGCAAAGGAGTTAACTTTCAAGAGAGAATGGAAGCCAGGGGAAGATGAGGCGCTTAGGAGCAATGCAGTGAAACGCACTAAGAATGGAATTGTGAACTGTCAGTTCTCCAAACACCAAATTCCATTGCATGCCTTCTTGTTGCTTGACTCATCATGCTACTATGTTTTAGGAAAGATTCCAGAAATCTTCCTTTTGTACCTACTACCTCCTCCTTTCTGTCTTTTAAAATCAGAACTCTTACTTCTCCCCATTGTTCTTCAGCTCACAACCTCATTTGTAGGCATCTTTAAGCTAGGACTGAATTAACTTTCACCTTGGGCAGATACTGAGGTTTAGCCATTAAGGAAAGGTGTGGTTTGGTGAGATTGTAGATAGGAATGTAGACCAGGACACGTTTTGGGAAAATTTGTTCCCAAAAGGTAAAATGAAGCAAGGAATTCTACATGATGAACTTATCTAGTTAAAGGTGATGGAGAACCAACGAGAAATCTGTGCATTTTCTGAGTAGTAGAGAACATTTCCCTGTATTTGTATCTCCTTGCACTTAGATAGGCAAGTTACTTGACCACTCTAAGATCCTCTTTTGAAAGGGGGGTATGTGGCTCATACATGTGATTGAATGGCTTACATGAGAAAATGCATGTGTGGATTTTATACAGTAAACACTCACTATCAAAGCTGGAAAAAGATAATTTTTTAAGAAGGCAAAATCGTTGTTCTCATACAGATATAAAATGGACACATGTCAAATATTTCATTTAACTCATTATTAACTTAGTACAACCATTTCAAAGGAGACTCCAAAGAACACACACATTCACAGACCAGGGATATTGAAATTAGCTGTACTACATGATGCCCAAATTTCTTTTGGAGACATCTAGCAATCTTTTTTGCCTATTCTAAATTTCCTTACATTGCCATAATTATTATTAATTCATTCAACTTAGCTGCAGTTCCCCCATTCAGGCCCATCTATCAAGTAATCTACCGTAGACTTTTGACATATCATAAATCTCACATGTCTGAAATTTATATTTGTAATATAAACATTCCTTCCCATCCTGGGTATATTTTGTAGTAGAGTCCACTACCATAACCCCTTATTATCAATTCTTGGTTATAACTTGCCAATTTAGATTAAAGTCAAAGGATGAAAAATATGTTAAGGCTTTTAAATAAGAAAGAAAAATGTAAGTGGTCATGCTGGAAATTTACTCATTTAGAAAACGTCTAGGTTTGTGAAAACTAAATACACAGTTGGAATTGTACACTCAAGCAAGAAAGTCTGTTTGGTATGGGAAATGGTACTCAACCTTTCACATTTGGCAATGTAATCAAATCTCTTCTGCTCTCTCAAATATTTATTTAGTTTCCTATAATTTATGGTAACCATAGAACATAGTATTACCTAGGTGTTAAATCTAATCCAAAAGAAAGGAAAAAAGAAAGTAGTAAAAAACTATCAAGTGATGCCCAAGGGAAAGTATTAAGTGCATTTCATTTAAATAATACAATTCAACAGATGTAAGCAGAATTCTTTTTATAAAGTACTACTCGAAAGAACTTGGCTCAAATTGGAGAAGGCATCTCACCTGCAAACTGTGCATATCATTAATTTTAATCATTTCAATTGCACACTTCTTAGGCAGATTGCTTTACAATTATTGTATTGTTTGCTCCTTATTCTTATTCTTGAAATGAGCAGATTGATATTAGGATTTCTATTAGAAAGGTGCACAAGGATACAGGCAAAGCTGCAGAAGCACTACTTTATTTCTGCTAATTTTTATCCCTCTTTTATGAAATGTGGACTTTTTCCTGTGTAGTAACAGTCTTTTCAGGAAACTAGCCATGTCACCTTGATGTATCCTTCTCTTACCATCTCATACTTTTCAGAAAGCACCAAGTTTCATGCCTTCCTCTCTCAGTCAGCACCAATTCCATGCATCTTCATGGGCTCAGCTTGTAGATGTATTTAGTGATTGAAACCCCATCACATCCAAGAACCACTTAGAAGAGAAGGATTAGACTGCCAGTGAGCCATCTGATTATGTGTGGGCTCACACTGAAGGATGACCAAAGAAAAGGATAACACCCAAATTAAGAAGTCAAGAAAATAGATTCTAGGCCTGAGTTTGCCATTACTAAATGGCATACAGCCAAATAATTTATTTACTTTTTTTAGGGCCCTGAGCATGTTTGCCACCATTTGAACTACTTTAGTAAGAGAAAAAAGATTATAATTGACCCTCCAATACAAATGTGTTTGCATTTTAGTGCCACGAGAACATGGGTTTTGGAGGTACACATTTTGGCTCTGTCCTTAAATAGCCACTGCTTAATAAATGAAGAAATTATTTAATGTCTGTAAGCCTCAATTTCCACACCTGTAAAATGAGAATGTCAGTACATTATGGGATTCGTATAAAGATTATCTGTAATATGTTTTTAAACACCTGGAACAAATTATGTATATACTAAATCATAGCTATTATTTTTAAATATTGCTTGAGCACTAAGACTTCTGCAAATTAATTATTTTCCTTTTTCTTTCTAATCCTATATTAAAATATTGGAGTAAGGAGAAAATGAAACCTCTAATAGGTCCTACTGCTTTTCTTTTCTTTTTTTTTAATTAACGGAAAAAAAAAGAAATTAACACAACGTTTAGAAACCATAGCATTCTACATATGCACTCAGTAATTCTTAACATCATCACATAGATGCATGATCATCGTTTCTTAGTACATTTGCATCGGTTTAGAGGAACTAGCAACACAACAGAAAAAGATATAGAATGTTAATATAGAGAAAAGAAATAAAAGTAGTAATAATAGTTAAAAAAACAAAAACCAAAAAACAAAAAAAACCCTATAGCTCAGATGCAGCTTCATTCAGTGTTTTAACATGATTACTTTACAATTAGGTATTATTGTGCTGTCCATTTTTGAGTTTTTGTATCTAGTCCTGTTGCACAGTCTGTATCCCTTCAGCTTCAATTACCCATTATCTTACTCTGTTTCTAACTCCTGCGGGACTCTGTTACCAATGACATATTTCAAGTTTATTCTCGAATGTCCGTTCACATCAGTGGGACCATACAGTATTTGTCCTTTAGTTTTTGGCTGGACTCACTCAGCATAATATTCTCTAGGTCCATCCATGTTATTACATGCTTCATAAGTTTATCTTGTCTTAAAGCTGCATAATATTCCATTGTATGTATATACCACAGTTTGTTTAGCCATTCTTCTGTTGATGGACATTTTGGCTGTTTCCATCTCTTTGCAATTGTAAATAACGCTGCTATAAACATTGGTGTGCAAATGTCCGTTTGTGTCTTTGCCCTTAAGTCCTTTGAGTAGATACCTAGCAATGGTATTGCTGGGTCATATGGCAATTCTATATTCAGCTTTTTGAGGAACCGCCAAACTGTCTTCCACAGTGGTTGCACCATTTGACATTCCCACCAACAGTGGATAAGTGTGCCTCTTTCTCCGCATCCTCTCCAGCACTTGTCATTTTCTGTTTTGTTGATAATGGCCATTCTGGTGGGTGTGAGATGATATCTCATTGTGGTTTTGATTTGCATTTCTCTAATGGCCAGGGATATTGAGCATCTCTTCATGTGTCTCTTGGCCATCCGTATTTCCTCTTCTGGTAGGTGTCTGTTCAAGTCTTTTTCCCATTTTGTAATTGGGTTGGCTGTCTTTTTGTTGTTGAGTTGAACAATCTCTTTATAAATTCTGGATACTAGACCTTTATCTGATATGTCATTTCCAAATATTATCTCCCATTGTGTAGGCTGTCTTTCTACTTTCTTGATGAAGTTCTTCGATGCACAAAAGTGTTTAATTTTGAGGAGCTCCCATTTATTTATTTCTTATTTCAGTGCTCTTGCTTTAGGTTTGAGGTCCATAAAACCGCCTCCAGTTGTAAGATTCATAAGATATCTCCCTACATTTTCCTCTAACTGTTTTATGGTCTTAGACCTAATGTTTAGATCTTTGATCCATTTTGAGTTAACTTTTTTATAAGGTGTGAGATGCAGGTCTTCTTTCATTCTTTTACATATGGATATCCAGTTCTCTAGGCACTATTTATTGAAGAGACTGTTCTGTCCCAGGTGAGTTGGCTTGACTGCCTTATCAAAGATCAAATGTCCATAGATGAGAGGGTCTATATCTGAGCACTCTATTTGATTCCATTGGTCGATATATCTATCTTTATGCCAATACCATGCTGTTTTGACCACTGTGGCTTCATAATATGCCTTAAAGTCCGGCATCGCGAGACCTCCAGCTTCGTTTTTTTTCCTCAAGATGTTTTTAGCAATTCGGGGCACCCTGCCCTTCCAGATAAATTTGTTTATTGGTTTTTCTATTTCTGAAAAATAAGTTGTTGGGATTTTGATTGGTATTGCATTGAATCTGTAAATCAATTTAGGTAGGATTGACATCTTAACTATATTTAGTCTTCCAATCCATGAACACGGTATGCCCTTCCATCTATTTAGGTCTTCTGTGATTTCTTTTAACAGTTTTTTGTAGTTTTCTTTATATAGGTTTTTTGTCTCTTTGGTTAAATTTATTCCTAGGTATTTTATTCTTTTAGTTGCGATTGTAAATGGGATTCGTTTCTTGATTTCCGCCTCAGCTTGTTCATTACTAGTGTATAGAAAAGCTACAGATTTTTGAATGTTGATCTTGTAGCCTGCTACTTTGCTGTACTCATTTATTAGCTCTAGTAATTTTGTTGTGGATTTTTCTGGGTTTTCTACATATAGTATCATATTGTCTGCAAACAGTGATAGTTTTACTTCTTCCTTTCCAATTTTGATGCCTTGTATTTCTTTTTCTTGCCTAATTGCTCTGGCTAGAACTTCCAACACAATGTTGAATAATAGTGGTGATAGTGGACATCCTTGTCTTGTTCCTGATCTTAGGGGGAAAGTTTTCAATTTTTCCCCATTGAGGATGATATTAGCTGTGGGTTTTTCATATATTCCCTCTATCATTTTAAGGAAGTTCCCTTGTATTCCTATCTTTTGAAGTGTTTTCAGCAGGAAAGGATGTTGAATCTTGTCAAATGCCTTCTCTGCATCAATTGAGATGATCATGTGATTTTTCTGCTTTGATTTGTTGATATGGTGTATTACATTAATTGATTTTCTTATGTTGAACCATCCTTGCATACCTGGGATGAATCCTACTTGGTCATGTTGTATAATTCTTTTAATGTGTTGTTGGATACGATTTGCTAGAATTTTATTGAGGATTTTTGCATCTGTATTCATTAGAGAGATTGGTCTGTAGTTTTCTTTTTTTGTAATATCTTTGCCTGGTTTTGGTATGAGGGTGATGTTGGCTTCATAGAATGAATTAGGTAGTTTTCCCTCCACTTCGATTATGTTGAAGAGTTTGAGGAGAGTAGGTACTAATTCTTTCTGGAATGTTTGATAGAATTCACATGTGAAGCCGTCTGGTCCTGGACTTTTCTTTTTAGGGAGCTTTTGAATAACTAATTCAATCTCTTTACTTGTGATTGGTTTGTTGAGGTCGTCTATTTCTTCTTGAGTCAAAGTTGGTTGTTCATGTCTTTCCAGGAACCTGTCCATTTCTTCTAAATTGTTGTATTTATTAGCGTAAAGTTGTTCATAGTATCCTGTTATTACCTCCTTTATTTCTGTGAGGTCAGTAGTTATGTCTCCTCTTTCATTTCTAATCTTATTTATTTGCATCCTCTCTCTTCTTCTTTTTGTCAATCTTGCTAAGGGCCCATCAATCTTGTTGATTTTCTCATAGAACCAACTTCTGGTCTTATTGATTTTCTCTATTGTTTTCATGTTTTCAATTTCATTTATTTCTGCTCTAATCTTTGTTATTTCTTTCCTTTTGCTTGCTTTGGGATTAGTTTGCTGTTCTTTCTCCAGTTCTTCCAAGTGGACAGTTAATTCCTGCATTTTTGCCTTTTCTTCTTTTCTGATAAAGGCATTTAGGGCAATAAATTTCCCTCTTAGCACTGCCTTTGCTGCATCCCATAAGTTTTGATATGTTGTGTTTTCATTTTCATTCGCCTCGAAGTATTTACTAATTTCTCTTGCAATTTCTTCTTTGACCCACTTGTTGTTTAAGAGTGTGTTGTTGAGCCTCCATGTATTTGTGAATTTTCTGGCACTCTGCCTATTACTGATTTCCAACTTCATTCCTTTATGATCCAAGAAAGTGTTGTGTATGATTTCAATCTTTTTAAATTTGTTAAGACTTGCTTTGTGACCCAGCATATGGTCTATCTTTGAGAATGATCCATGAGCACTTGAAAAAAAGGTGTATCCTGCTGTTGTGGGATGTAATGTCCTATAAATGTCTGTTAAGTCTAGCTCATTTATAGTAATATTCAAATTCTCTATTTCTTTATTGATCCTCTGTCTAGATGTTCTGTCCATTGATGAGAGTGGTGAATTGAAGTCTCCAACTATTATGGTATATATGTCTATTTCCCTTTTCAGTGTTTGCAGTGTATTCCTCACGTATTTTGGGGCATTCTGGTTCGGTGCATAAGTATTTATGATTGTTATGTCTTCTTGTTGAATTGTTCCTTTTATTAGTATATAGTGTCCTTCTTTGTCTCCTTTAACTGTTTTACATTTGAAGTCTAATTTGTTGGATATTAGTATAGCCACTCCTGCTCTTTTCTGGTTGTTATTTGCATGAAATATCTTTTCCCAACCTTTCACTTTCAACCTATATTTATCTTTGCATCTAAGATGTGTTTCCTGTAGACAGCATAGAGAAGGATCCTGTTTTTTAATCCATTCTGCCAGTCTATGTCTTTTGATTGGGGAATTCAGTCCATTAACATTTAGAGTTATTACTGTTTGGATAATATTTTCCTCTAACATTTTGGCTTTTGTATTATATATATCATATCTGACTTTCCTTCTTTCTACACTCTTCTCCATGGCTCTCTCTCTGTCTTTTTGTATCTGACTCTAGTGCTCCCTTTAGTATTTCTTGCAGAGCTGGTCTCTTGGTCACAAATTCTCTCAGTGACTTTTTGTCTGAGAATGTTTTAATTTCTCCCTCATTTTTGAAGGACAATTTTGCTGGATATAGGAGTCTTGGTTGGCAGTTTTTCTGTTTTAGTAACTTAAATATATCATCCCACTGTCTTCTATTTTCCATGGTTTCTGCTGAGAAATCTACACATAGTCTTATTGGGTTTCCCTTGTATATGATGGATTGCTTCTCTCTCGCTGCTTTCAAGATCCTCTCTTTCTCTTTGACCTCTGACATTCTAACTAGTAAGTGTCTTGGGGAACGCCTATTTGTGTCTAATCTCTTTGGGGTGTGCTGCACTTCTTGGATCTGTAATTTTAGGTCTTTCATAAGAGTTGGGAAATTTTCAGTGATAATTTCTTCCATTAGTTTTTTCCCTCCTTTTCCCTTCTCTTCTCCTTCTGGGACACCCACAATACGTATATTTGTGCGGTTCACATTGTCCTTGAGTTCCCTGATACCCTGTTCAAATTTTTCCATTCTTTTCCCGATAGTTTCTGTTTCTTTTTGGAATTCAGATGTTCCATCCTCCAAATCACTAATTCTATCTTCTGTCTCTTTAAATCTATCTTTGTAGGTATCCATTGTGTTTTCCATCTTTTCTACTTTATCCTTCACTTCCATAAGTTCTCTGATTTGTTTTTTCATTTTTTCTATTTCTTCTTTTTGATCAGCCCATGTCTTCTTCATGTCCTCCCTCAATTTATCGATTTCATTTTTGAAGAGGTTTTCCATTTCTGTTCATATATTCAGCATTAGTTGTTTCAGCTCCTGTGTCTCATTTGAACTATTGGTTTGTTCCTTTGACTGGGCCGTATTTTCAATTTTCTGAGCGTGATCAGTTATCTTCTGCTGGTGTCTGGGCATTTAGTCAGATTTCCCTGGGTGTTGGACCCCACAGGTTGAAAGATTTTTCTGTGAAATCTCTGGGTTATGTTTTTCTTATCCTACCCAGTAGGTGGCGCTCGTGGCACACGTTTGTCTACGGGTTCCACCAGTGAAAGTTGCTGTGGGTCCTTTAACTTTGGAAAACTCTCGCTGTAGGGGAGGTTTGGCAGCCGAAGTGTCTTGGAAGAGTGCCAGCCGGCCCGGGGGTCTGAACGCGGGGAGGGTCGCCGACCGCCGCAGCACGGGAGAGCACCCGACCGAATTTCCTAGTCGGCCCAGGATGCCAAGTGTGGCGCGAGGGCGCCAGCTGCCGCAGCCTGGGAGAATGCACTGCTCCCAGCCGGACCGGGGAGTCATGTGTTTGGAAAGGACCCCCCAGTCACCGTTCTCCGCAGTCTGGGGATTTCCGACCCAACTCTCTCAGTTGGTCTGGGGGGCCTCGCGTGGTGGGGGCACCAGCCGCCGCGGCCCAAGGGGACCGCCTGCCCAATTCTGCCAGCTGGCCTGGGAAGGAGGAAGGGAGGGACTCCAGCCGCTTGCCGTTCCGCCCGGGAAAGCCCGCGCCCCTTGGTGATCTTACCGGAGCTGGTTCTCCCAGACAGTCAGCCGTTCCAGGATGGGGTACGCCGTCCCTTTGATCTCCGTCATGGCTCCGGGAGCTGCTCTGTATTGTCTCCACTCCCCCAGTAGCTGTTCTGGAGGAGGAAAGGTGAGGGTGGCAAGGCTGTCGAGGCTGGTGGCAGAGGAGCCGGTGAAGGTGGAAGAGGGCACGGTGGTGGTTGGAGAGCCGCCGGAGCAGGAGGGGGAAGAGGACGCCCTGCCAGGCCGGTGGACAAAGAGGGGAGAGGAGCTCCTTTTATTTTCTTAAACCACGTATTCAAGTTTATTTATTCATTTGGATAATGTTTTTCCATATATTGCATAATATTGGAAAATATGCACCAATTGCATATTGGTGATCCATGGCAAAATTTCTGTCTAAAGCTAGGGTTCTTTTTCACCCATCTAGATGAAGTCTCCTCTGTCAGGTGGGTTTGCTCAGGCAATGCAAAATAATTTTGGTGGCATCTTCAGCCAAATCTGGACTAACTCATTCAAACCCAATAAATAGTCCAGAAAAATATTATTACAAAGATAAATAAGAAACAGCAGCATATATTAAAGAGAAAAAGGACTAGATGGGGAGAGAAAGACTACAAGTTCCAATTTGCCTTCTACCCTAAATGTGAACGTGACCATGAATCATCACTTAACTTTGTTGGGGCTCTGTTTCATCGTACTGTGACTTGTTGAATGACATATACTCTGATGAAAGATATATACAGGCCTAGTTGTGTCTATGGTAATTAGAAATCTGTTACCAAAATGTGAGAGAATAAATTCAAATTACTTTATCTCCGTTTTGGGTACTTCTGTTTCCCTTCATTAATGTAGAAGTCAAGGTTGTTTACAATTACTGCTACTAATGATAGCACTGGCATTTCTGTAGTGCTTTCTAGTGTACCAAGTGTTTTTCAATATATTGGCTCATTTAGACCCCACATTAGCATATGAGATAGATGTTACTGTTTTCTCCATTTGACAGGTAAACAAAGTGTACATGTGTCAGAGAGAGCGGGAATGCAGGAATTACGCAATCATTGTAGAAATCAGTAAGAGTCTGAGTCTTGTTTGAGTCTGTTCTTACTCTTGCCACTTTGCTTCTCCAGTCAATCTACATCTCGGGTGGTGGAATCTCCTTTGATAAACCCTGTGAATATTCTACCAGATAACCCATAAAATTAATAACTAACTAATAATCCAAATAATTACTTTTAAAACATATAAATGGATTTTTATGACCATTTCCAGGCTTTCCATTGGTGCCAAAGATTTTTTTTCCCTCCAAGGCCCAAATAAGATCATTTTATTTCTTTTGTTAAGTATTGAGATAACTTAAAGAGAAATGATGAAATAAACTTTTTCAGTTTATTTTTTTGAAATCTTCAAAATGGTTTTATCTTATTACAGAAACAATACATATTTATTGTAGAAAATTAGAAAACAACTCCAACTTCACCAATTAAAGAGCACCTTTGTTGATTTTTAATACACATCCAGGGTGACAAATGTGTTTGGTATTTTTTCTTTAACATTGGTCACCCAGGGTCTTGGCAGAATACAGCACTATTCTGAAAGCACTAAATCTTTCACAGCACTATTTTTTCCTGCTGAAATTGGCCTTTGAATCTTTCTCAATACAGTACCACTAAGAGCCAGAGTTGGCTCATGAATTGAAACCTATTTCCTCTCTCTCAGGTCTTTCCAAAACCTTCATACCAGGCCTACATATATATATAGACATCTACATATATTTTAATAAAATTTTCTGATTTGATTGGCTTCAAAGCATGCAGCACTTTAATAAAGAAATGCCATCTATTCTGTTTTTTTATTCAAGGTACAACTCTTGAACACCAACCAAAGGATTTTCTGTGCGTCTTTGGGGAATGGTGGTATAAGAGTAGAGTTAAAAGTTAAAAGGACTTATACAGACAATCATAGAAACTAGTTCTTAAAACTAGCTTTAATTTGAAGAGCTTAAGTGTAAAATTTTCCAAAGGAGACTTATGTGGTGAAAACACATAAATACCCAACCTTTTGTGTTAAGCTATGTGCTTTCCAAATAAGGTGTCCCCCGTCCTTCTAAATTACTGAGTGTAAAAGCTGTAATGTTATATGTTCCCGAGGGGCAGAGAGTAATTTGGACATGAAGTAATTTTAATAGAAATCATTCCTCTTTTCTTGGCAAGAGAAGAATTTCAGTAGGAATTTTTCAAAATTATAAAATATCCTTCCCTGGGGGATTCATGTCACCACTTAGTGGATTTCTCATTTCATTTAACACAAATATTTTGATCCTCAAGGGGAAATATGCTCAGTTACAGATTCTGCATTACTGTCTCCCAAAGATAAATGAGGTGCTTTTCTCCAAAATGGACACAGGAGAGGTAAGGTGGGAGGAAAATTGTGTAAGTCCCAGGAAGAAATTTCTAAAAACAAATCATTTCCCAAAACCCTTAAAAATCGAAACAATGTTCAATTTGTATTTCATTTTGTACTCAGAATGTTTTCCAAACAGGAGAGATTCAAATTTTTTTTTATGGGAAAGACACTTGAAGGTCTGTTTAAAGGAAAAAAGAAGAAGGTGCTCTTGAAAGGTTATTGGGTTTCTCTTGTACCAGGTCAGATTGATTGCAGTGGCCTCTTGGATGGGCGGGTGGAGAGGGACTGTGAAGTTGCATCTGGATTTAGCTTAAAAGCGCTCTCTGACTGAGTGGCAATGTCTGCTGTAGGTTCAGGATGGAGAGCTGTGGCAAGAATGCACTCCATTTGCTGACCTTGGATTGGACAATGTCTCTAGCAGTGTCAGCACATTTTGAAGAAGGTGCAGCTTGTCATCAGTACCTGGACCTGAGTGTGCCCTACCCTTAAGATCTTCTGAAATGGAGTTCTCAAACTTGTCCTTCCCAACAAGCAGGAGAGATTCCAGCTTATCCCATGTTTAATTCCTTTGGGGTTTTACTCTTTGCCAAGAAACAGGTAAACTAATTTCCCATGCTGGGTGACGAGGTGTAAATGGGTTACACTGTGTTTGGCAGTGGTCTTGTAGAAGAAGTTTGGCATGGGGAAGTAATACAATAGTGATTGTTAGGCACTGTGAGTTGCTGCTAGGGGAAATATTTGCAGGTAGGCAGGTATTTCTGTGTTCATCAAAGTGGGCTATTCTGTTTCTCTGAAAGATTGACATCACTCTTATAGTCTATCGTATTTCCATGTTTTGGTAAGGAAATCATTCCTTTCTTAGAAGGTAAATGTTGCAGTGTCAAAGGCTTTGAATGAAGGAGGCATAAAATGAACTTTCAACTAAACTGTGATGTCTTCAAATAGATTCAGGATCAAAAGCCTCTCATAGTGCCTCAGCATTTGCATCCTTATTTGTCTGGCCTTAGAAAGTTCATGTAGCTATATTTGAATGACAGGCTAAAGACTCTAACCAATACGAAGGTATGGATCATATGTATTTTGTCATCACTTTACTCCAGGGACTATCACAGAAATTGGGCACATAATTAGTGAGCAATCAATGTTTTTACTTCAGCAGGCTAGAAAGGTTAGCTAATCAAGGGAAATTGTTTAAATGAACTGATCAGAGATTTGCCTCAGTCATGCAACATGTCTACAGTGGGTTCATAATTGTTACAAAAACCCAGGCTCGGGAACAATCCTAATATACAAGTGGTCAGATGTTACAGTGATTTTTATTTCCTAATAGAATTTTAGAAGTTTTATTGCCTGAGGGATTGACATCAAGGTCCATGGTAATTGCCAGATGTTTTGGCATTAGGCTGTAAGCCCTGTTGGAGGAGGGGAAAAGCAGCTCTGTAAAACTGCAAGCAGTTGTTAAAAAAATAATTATTTTTTGAAATGGGGTTTTTATGAGCATTAAAACTCTAAAAAATTTTTAAAGTGATATTAAAAAACACCATAATGCCACTATTTTAATTAGGCTTCCAGTGGGCCTCTTTGTAAGGAAGCATACTTTATTAGGCCAATAACCCTCCCTCTTCTGTGTTTTCTACTTTGACTATGTTAAGTCTAGCAGAAGGTACTTCTAAGTTAAGTACATCCCATAAGCCCAGTGCTAACAGGGGCAGGATAGATATTAAATGGTTTTGGGGCAACTGTGTACCTTTTGATATTGAATGTAGAATAAAAGATATATGTGCATTTTTTCCTACAGAGAGGGTCCATAACTTCCATTGGATCCTTGGAATGTCTGACTTAGTAAAACCACTAGCATAAAATGATTCTTTTCCCTGGTTGTATGTTAGAATCATTTCTGTAACTCTTAAAAATTATGGATGGCCCCTCCCCAGGTCCGTTGAATCAAAAATTCCTTGGAGAAGGAGGAGGTAAGGAAGATTAACAAAATACTGTAATATTATTATAATGTACTAATGGTGTTGAAAACCACTGATCCAGAACATCTAGAATATAGTATCATTGTTATTTGACTGAGGAAGGAAAAGAGAAGTTAGGAAATCTTGTTGTGTTTTTAGAGGTGGCGGGCATGGAGAAGGAGGACGCAAAATGAATAAAATGTTTGCTTACTTTCCAATTTCTTGTTTTTCATCTTTTACTTTCTGTTAATAGCTTTTGGTCTCATTATGCCAATGCTTTTCCATTAAACTGCCTCAAATCTTTTCTATAATTAGGCAGAGGTATAGTATAGTGTTGTTTTTTGGATAAGTT
The DNA here is from genome assembly GCF_023851605.1 of Tamandua tetradactyla. NCBI lineage: Eukaryota > Metazoa > Chordata > Mammalia > Pilosa > Myrmecophagidae > Tamandua > Tamandua tetradactyla. The sequence goes on along the minus strand of NC_135339.1, from coordinate 36,107,515 downwards.
ATTGTTTTTCATGCAAACAAAAGAAATAAATAAGCAAAAGTGGGGATGTTGAATGATTAAGGATGCTGGCAGAACTGAAGGAAAAGCTGAAAATCCAGGCTTCTTGAAAAACCAGAAGAATATGGGCAGTTCAGCTTCCAAGACTTCCAGCCCCCATGTTTCTCTAATTGAGGTTCAAAATGCCATCTGACAAATCAGCTTGGCTCATTTGTCTATTAGCTATGGTCAGGAGGTAGGCATGGCCAGTAGGAGCCCACCTCTGTGTATTGGGGACAATTCTGAGAAAAGGAGGTGTTTCCTAAGCCTAATAGTCACACTGATTAATGTTTACTCTGTTCACATGAAAATTCTGATTTAATCTAGACCATGCCCAAGTTTCTAGAAATAAAAGTGCAGAGGAAATAGAAGTCATAGTTTCAGAAAAGGAAGTTCACTGGGTGATTATATTTATGGATTAGATTGGTTGTGGCACAGAGGGAACTTGATCATAAGAGACAATGGCTTTTGGTGTTTACCCTCACAAAATGGTAAAGGATCCTTTGTAAGAACCATGTAATTGGCTAAAGCCAGGCTTAGTTGGTGGGTGGCAGGCCATAGAATGGAGAGGGCCAAATCCTAGAGCAAGATTTCTCAAATTTGACACTACTGGGGCTGGATCATTCTTTGTTGTCAGAGGGCTATCTTATGAATTGTAGGATGTTTGGTGGCATCCCTGGCTCTAGCCAATAGATGCCAGTGTGACAAACAAATTTGTCTCTGGACATTGTCAAAAGAACCTTGAGAGCAAAATTGCTCCAGATTGGGAGTCACTCATTTAGAGGATGTTTGATGAGTAACTTGTTCAACTCACAAATTATCACTGAGCTCTTACTCTGTGTACTGTAGTGATCACTGAGGTTATAGAAATGATCAAGGTACACCCTCCCTTTCAAAAGTTCATATAACAATTGAAGGAAAAGAGACACAAATGGAAATAGCAAGATTTGTTCTCTGTTGAATCATCAGCAACTGGAACATTCCCTGGAATGTATTATCTATTCAAATATTTATTGGAAGAATTAATGAAAATATATCCTTTATTTGTGGCGTGAATTTTGACATTTGATAATCTGAAAGAACCTGAGGGTCCTCATTTTAAAAATAGGTATTATAGGACATACAGCATTCTACCAAGATTTAAATAAAGTAACACCTTCTTGGAACATAGTAGGCATTCAATAAAATATTATTATAAAATAAGAGTATAAAATTCCAATGGTTATCTTTTCCTTGTTCCTTGGAATTGCTTGCTATTATCCATAGCTGAACCAAGGGAAACAAAATGGCCTCCATTCTAAAGTCAGGGCATGGCCTGCCAGCCTCCTCACCAAAGTGCTTACAAAGAAAGGTCATTTCTGTGTCCCCTCTCCCTAATTATATAAAAAAAGCTGCAGATGAGGAGAGTAGGTTGCCTTTCAGAAAAGTGGAATTCTTATCCCCCTTCCTGGGGTGAATTCACCAAGTACTCATTCCCCTAACTAAGTCATTTGTTATGTTCAGTAAGGAATGGGTGTTGTGCTCCCATCTGAATGTTCCTGTGTGGTGTTGCAGGGAGAAGGAGAAAGATGTAAAAGATAGATAGTGGGCCAAAGAGATGGAGAGACTAGGAGAGGTCACTGTCTACTGACCTGGTATGGTAAAAACAAAAATCCTGTGTATCAAGAGGATGGTGGTGAGAGTAGCTAAGGCTTATATCAGCTTGCTGGGAACCCCAAGAAGACTATACAGAGGAGTATGAGGTATTGGAGTGGACTTCCTAAAGGGCCTGAGGTGCGATCCACATCTAGGGGCTATTTTAATTTCCTGGCTGCTAAAACAAATACCATGCACTATATTGCTTAAATAACAGGAACTTATTGACTCATAGTTTTGAGGCTTGGAGGTGTCAAAAATCAAGGTGTCATCAAGGCAATGCTTTCTCCCAGAAGACTGACATTCTGGGACTGATTCCCTATGATCCTTGGTCCTTGACTTTTTTGTCACATGGCAATGCACATGACGAATTCTCCTGTCTTCTCCCTTCTGTTCTGGGTTCTGTTGACTTTCATCTTCTGGCTACACCCTCTGGATTTCACTTTTGTTTGTTTACTTTTGGATTTCTCTTTTATATGTCTGAATTTAATTCTGCTTATAAAGGGCATCAGTAATAAGATTAAGGCCCATCCTGATTGAGTTGGGCCACACCATAACTGAAATAACCTCATCGAAAAGTCCTATTTATGGGTAGCACATTATTGGGATTTATGAGTAATAGTGCTGCATTGTTTGGGAATGTGGTTAAAGGGGTTGTTTAGAGTCTTGTATGTCACAAAAGGGAAAGCTAGAGGCTAAAATATGGGAATGCATAGCACAGTGTATCTTGTGGTGAACTGTGTCTATGATTAACACTACAAATATAAATAAGTTCTTTCATCAAACCAGAACAAATGTATGACACTTTTGCAAAGAGTTAATAATAGAATGATATATGGGAAAAATGTTTCTATTACAAAGTATGGACTATATTTAATAGTAAGATATTATAATTCTTTCATCAACAGTAACAAATGAACCACACAAAATCTAGGAGTTAATGATGGGAGGGGGATGGATAGGAATATGGAATGTTTTGGTTTTCTTTTTCCTGTCTATTTGTTATTTTTATTTTTGGATTAGTGAAAATGTTCTAAAATTGATTGTGGTCATGATTGCCCAACTACGTGATGATACTGTGAGCCATTTGATTATATGCTCTGGATGGATTATATGGTGTGTGATTATATCTCAATAAAATTTGCATAAAAGAGGTCCTGTTTACAATAAGTTCACATCCCCAGGATTGGACTAAGTTCAAGAATTTGTTTTTCTAGGATGCATAGCTTCAAGATACACAGGGGCCAAAGGACAGAAGAGGAGGCTGGGTTATACAGGCCTCTTGCACAAAGAGGGACCCATAGGGATCCTCTGAAGAAATGAGCCCAAAAGAAAGAGCCAACCTTTGGAAACAGGGTGTACCCAAAATCTAAATGCTCTTCATTAGAACAATCAACAGAAAGGAGATGTCATCGTTATGAACATATCCATAGTCCGGTTATGTGAATAAGAGCTTATAGTCAGAAAAGAACCAGAAACAGTATGGTACTGGCACAAAGATGGACAAATAGAACAGTGGAACAGCATTGAAAGTCCAGAAATAGACCAACACATCTATGGTCAATTGCTTTTTAAAAAAATTTTATTTATTTATTTTTTATTTTTTAACATGGGCAGTCACCGGGAATTGAACCCAAGTCTCTGTCATGGCAGGTGAGAATTCTGCCACTGAGCCACTGTCGCACTGCCCTATAGGTCAATTGATTTTTGACAAGGGTGCAATGTAAATGCAGTGGGGAAAGCATAGTCTTTTCATAAATGGTTTTGGGAAAAGAGGATAGGCACATACCAAAGAATGAATTTACCTCACACCATATATAAAAATCAACTCAAAATGGATCAACAACCTTGTTCTAGTTTGCTATCTGCCAGAATGCAATATACTAGAAACAAATGGCTTTTAAAAAGGGGAATTTAATAAGTTGCTAGTGTACAGTTGTAAGGCCAAGAAAACGTCCCAATTAAACAAATCTATAGAAATGTCCAATCACAGGCATCCAGGGAAAGATACCTTGATTCAAGAAGGCTGATGAAGTTCAGGGCTTCTCTCTCAAGTGAGACGGCACATGACAAACATGGTCAGGGTTTCTGTATCAGCTGTAAGGGCACATGGCGAACACAGTGTCATCTGCTAGCTTTCTCTTCTGGCTTCCTGTTTCATGATGCTCCCCAGGAGGCATTTTCCTTCTTCATCTCCAAAGGTCACTAGCTAGTGGACTCTGCTTCGTGGTGCTTCAGCATTCTCTGCTCTCTCTGAATCTCCTTCATTCTCCAAAAGGATTCCTCTTTTATAGGACTCCAGAAACTAATCAAGACCCACCCAAATGGGTGGAGACACATTTCCCCCAATCCAGTTTAACAATACTTTTGACTGGGTTACATCTCCAGGGAGATGATCTAATTACAGATTCAAACATGCAGTATTGAATAGGGATTATTCTGCCTTTACAAAATGGGATTTAGATTAAAACGTGGCTTTTCTAGGGGACATATATCCTTTCAAACCAGCCAGACCTAAATATAACAGTAGCATCAAATTTTCATGACCTATTCAGCAGTGGATTCTTAGATATGACAGCAAAAGCCTGAGCAAAAAATTTTGATTTCATCAAAATTGAAAATTTTTTGTGCCTTAAAGGAAATTATCAAGAAAGTGAAAATACAACCTACAGAATGGGAGAAAATTACATTCAAACCATATATCAGATAAGGGTTTAATATCCAGATTATATGAAGAGCTCCTACAACTCAGCAACAAATAAATGAACAACCCAATTTAAAAAAATGGGTAAAATATGTGGATAGACATTTCTCCAAAAAGATATAGAAAGGGCCAATAAACACATGAAAAGATGCTCAGCATCATTAGCCATTAAGGAAATGTAAATTTAAACCACAATGAGATAGCACTTCATATCCAGAAGGATGGCTATAATTAAAAAAAAAAAAAATGGAAAAGAAAAAATGTTGGAGAGGCTGCAGAGAAATTGGAACTATAGTGCATTGTTGGTGGGAATGCAGAATGGTGCAGTCACTGCAGAAACCACTATGGTATTTCCTCAAAAAGTTAAACATAGCATTACCATTTAACCTACCAATCCCATTTCTAATTATATGTCCAACGAGAGTGAAAACAGGATCACAAACATACTTGTATATCAATGTTTATAGCAGCATTATTCACAATGGCCAAAAGCTAGAAACAACCCAGGTGTTCATCAACAAATCAATGGACATATAAAATGTACACAAAATGGAATATTATTTGGCCATAAGAAAAAATGAAGACTTATGAGCCATACTGCAACATGGAAGAACGTTAACATTATATGCAGTTAAACAAGATACATAAGGATAAAAGTTGCATAAGATCACCTATAAGAGATAACTAGAAAGAGCAAATTTAAAGAGATAGAAAGTAGATTAGAGGTTACTGAGGGAGGGAGAAGAAGGGGGCAGGGGAAAGGGAAATTGTTTTGTAAAAATAATTTTTTAAAAAGGACTTGCTCAGTGACTAATTTGCAGAAGCAAAAACAGAGGTAATAGGATACCTAGTTCATAATCGTTCTCTATTCTTGATAACCTATAAATAAATGGTGATAATAACTGTTGAGGTTTGCCAAAGCTGCTGGAATGCAATATACCAGAAATGGGTTATCTTTGTCAAAGCGGATTTATTAGGTTATAAATTTACAGATGTAAGGCCATGAAAACGTCAAAATTATGGCATCAAGAGGAAGGTACCTTGACTCTGAAGAAATGTTGCTGGCATCTGGGTTCCCCTGTTACATGGGAAGGCACATGGCAGCATCTGCTGTTTCCTTGTTCCTGGGCTCTGTTGCTCCCAGCCCCTGTTTCCAGTGGCTTTTTCTCTGACTGTCTGTGGGTCCTTGCTTGCTTCTCTGCGGATACCTCTCTGAGATCTCTGTGTCCTGTGGGTCTCCTTTCAGCATCTCTGGGATAGCTTTCTTCATTTATATCCTTCACTTGATTTCATCTCTCTGCACCCTGTATGGCTCTGGACTTACTCTCTGTTTTCTGTCTTTTATTTTCTGCAAGCAGGATTCCAGTAAAAGGATTAAGACACACCTTGAATTGGGTGGGTCACATCTCCATGGAAACAATTTAAGCAAAAGGTCCCGCCCAAAACTAGGTATGCCCCCACAAGAATGGATTAGAAGAACATGGCTTTTCTGGGTTCCATAACAGTTTCAAACTAGCACAATAATATTATCTGCCTTACAGCTTTGTTGTGACTATTAAATAAGGTTAAAAAAAAAAAGGCATTGGGTATAACAGTCGTTCAATATGAAAAACAGGGTAATAGCTTGTGACATGAGATCATGAGATCATAAAAATAGCCACCATTTATCAACAACCTTCTAAATGTTAGATATTTTAAATACAAGATTTTAATGTAGTTGTCCTGCAAGGTGGTGGGTATTATCCCTATTTTAGAGAGATGAAAAAAAATAGGCTTAGTCAAATTTTGTAGCTTGTCTAAGGTCAAATAATAACTGAATGTTAGAACTGTGTTTTCTTAGATTTGTCTGACTTCAGTTGCTATTCTAAGGAAAGAAAGAGGAAGAAAGAATGGAAGCATGGAAGAATGAGCAAAAGAGAGGGAGGGAGAGAGAAAGGGAAAGGAAGAAACAAACAGCAAGATGAAGGCTAATCAAGTATGAATTTGGGGCGCTCCTGGTGTGAGCATCCTTTAATTACCACTGACTAGGATTGAGATTGGTCTAGGAGTCTGAGGCAGGGCTGAACCTGAACTGGGTGGGAATTGGAGGGCTACAGGGCAGAGGAGAGGACAGGTCATTATACCAACTAAGCTGCATAGATGTTCCATGATTGTGTTGCAGGATTGCTGGCCTTTAACAGAATCCCCTGATTTCTACAGGAGAAAGGGCCTCACCTTGCATTCTCTCAATAGCACCAGAGGGAGTCTTCATTTCCGAAGGTAATTGCTTCAAGCATGTTACACAATATCATTCATTACTTGCTAGGATTGAGTGTTGAAAATACATTTCACAAGATAATGAAGTTGTTTCCCAGGACTAAAATAACCAGTTATCTGACTCTTAGGTTCATCCCACATCAGATGTATTACACACACAACTGTCAAAATAAATAACTTACTTGGGATGTGTCAGAGCTCACAACAAGCTGATGAGAAATGTGTAGGGTTGTAGAAAGCAAATCAGAGACGCTGAGTGAATGAGGAGAAAATAATGGTCCATGTCAGTAAAGGGACAGCCCAACAAGAGAGATGAAAACCTGGTGAGATTTAAAAATGTCTCTGCATTCCCATTCCTGCAGGTTTCAGAGAACAAATAGGTCCACATGTGGTCACATCAGAAATAATAGTTTGAAATGAATTCCCAGTTGCAGTGGTGTCTCGTGAAACTGGCTCTGTAATTTACAAAGGACAGCCAGAGCCACAAAACTAAAATGGGGGTTTCAATCAGATGTCATGAGACAAGGAGGGGAATTTTATATTACTTGGGGAAACATTTTTTTTCAGCCAACAGGTGTCATCAAAAAAAAAAAATTGACCCAACCTGTTCTAAATAGGAAGAGATGTGGGCATGGATGAACAACATATTTAATGGAAAATTATTTTTAAGGAAGGCGTACAGAATATTCAGAGTAGCTTACAGGTGGAAATAATGTGCTTAGAAAAGCATGGGAAAACCTAATAATGACAACAATACCCCTACTATACTATTACTAATGAAATAAATGTTGCCCAGGCTATAGTTAAATAAAGAGAAAGCAAAACAGGACATAAACATGGTATATACAAGCAAATAAGCACAATTAGAGACAGTTATAAGAGTGGGGAAGATGGAGATGAGTAAAAATCCAAGGGTTGGCAATGTTTTAATGGCAGCAGGCATCTGTCTCATTTGTCATTAATGTTGGACACTGTCATGTATTAAAACACCTTGAGTGGCTTGGGCAGTTTGCAGTAGTGACTAGTGTGTCCTTGAAAAGCTCCAGTTTAGTGGGGCACCATTCCAGCCAAATGGCCAGGTGGAGTGCAACATCCTGCCTACCTTTGGGCCAAAAGTCTGAGGATTATCTGAGTGTGGGCATTTGGCTCCAGGCCCTTGACACCCTACATCGACTTCCTCAATCCTATAGTTTCTGCTCTTTCAGCCAGACCAATCATACGTTAGGCAATTTTGTGGTTCAGCGCTCAGTCTTTACTTTTCAAAAGACAGAGAAAGAGTGAGTAGAAGTAAAGAATTTCTGCAAGAGAAAGCTGTAGTGAGAGTTAATGAGCCCATATTACTTTTTGTTTTTAATCTCCAGTGATAGGCTTTTTTGAGCATTACTATTACAACAGAATGACTACAAGAGAGTCATTTGCTGGGAGGGATGAATCATGAGCTCCGGGAGTCAGACAGACATGGATTCAAATGTTGTCTCTTTAGGACAAATTACCTGATTTCTGTAAGTCTGTATCCTATTTGAGAAATTCTAAATATTTTGTGAGGTTTCAAACATTAAATTAATGTGGTTCACCTTTACTGGGTGTTTTCTACCTGTTAGGGATTGTGTTAAATATCTGCAGTATCTCAGTTAAAACCTTACCACATCCTTACTAGATGGGATTGATAATTTCCCTGCACTTTACATAGGGAGAAGCTAAGGGATGGCAAGTACCTTTCAGGAAATCAAAGTGCTAGTAAGTGGTAGCATTGGGATTTTGAACTAGATCTATCTGGTTACAGAATCTGCGCTCTTAATCATAACATAAAAATGCCCAGCATACCATCTGACATATAATAGGCCCTAAATATATGGCAGTTCCTATTATTATTACAGCTACCTTAAAAATGGAACAAGAAGAGATGTAAAGAAAATGAAAAGGGTGTTGCTGTTGATGTCTTTTTAGTCATGGGAAATATAATACGCCTTGCCAGCTCTCAGACATTCTGCCTGGAGAAGTATGAAGGGTTTCATTTTACAGGGAAATGAATCATGCAAACCAAATCAAATGGCTGGAAAACTTTTATCTAAGAAGACATAGAGAAAGCTGTTGCTTTGGTTGCCTCTAAAACATTAGGTTGCTTGAGGAGCTGATGCTTCTGCTATGGTGTTAAAATACTTAGAAATTGAGGCTTTATTGGTAAAATGGGGGGGTTGATTAGATTTCCCAAGAACTGTATTTAATACAGACAGTGATATTTGTTGTGAAAATTCAAACAATAAAATTCAAACTATATCAAATTTGGTCCCAAATTAAAACTGTTTATTTACTGGAAGTACTGAGATATACTAGATTTGAGAAAAAGCTCTGAGTTGCCTGCTGTAGCCCAAATTTCCTTGGGACTGGATTAACTTAGATACTTTATTTCCTTTTTTAATTGTACTTAGTGATATAAGATACCATAAATGTGTTTAAAGGAGGCAATTTATCAGAAAAAGCTCCTATTAAAAAGTTATATAGCTAATTTCTCAATTAGGTGAATAAGAATTACTGATCTGACAAAAGAGGTTTTTTGTTTGTTTTGGTTTTTAATGCAATGGTAGTTAGGCCAGGTGATTGGTAGTCTATTTTTAGGTTTTGACAGGCCACTTTTATTCCTCAAAAGAAAAAAAAGAACAATCTATTTATAGAATTTAATCATAGCCCAGAGCCATTTGTCATTGTAGTTAAAAACTTCTGAGCCAGTTCACTACTTTAAATAGGCAATACTAATCCGTCCTGAAATCTAATCTTTTTACCTCATCATCATATGATACAAAGTAATAGGGTAAAGAAGAGAGGTGAAAAGGAATGTTTACTTTCTGGTGTTTCATCTAATAATTAAATCCATTAAAAATGTTAAATGCTGAGAGAATAGCATCTACAGAGTATTTGAGTCAATTTCCCATGATAAGCCTGCAACAACATTCCTTTGTCCTTCTCCTGGATCAATTTCATATTTTTCAAAAGGTTGAATCTGATAGTTACAGGAAAAGAAATCTTTCTAGAGTCAGTTTAAAAGCTTACAATTTGAAATAATTGCAGATTTACAAAAAGCTGTGAAAATAACTCAGACAGCCCCAGGTATGCTTCAACCTGTTTCTTCCAATGGTTACAGTTTACTTAATTATATTGCAATATCAAAAGCAGGAAATTGAGATTGGTACAATGTGCATATTTAGTTCCATGCCATTTTATCACTTGTGAAAATGTGTGTAATCACCATCACTATTAAGATACAGGTCAGTTTGAGTGAAGCGTAGTGACTACTCCTTTACAGTACTTTACCTTCCCCTGTTTATAACACAGTTGCCTTCTTATATACTCTATATTGAGAACCACATCAGACAAAGTTATACTTTTTATTCAGCCATTTAGAAAACTCAAAAGGAGAAGAAAAATGCTAGTATTTGCCCATAGTTTCGCTCTTTCTGTTGATATTTCTCCCTTCCTGATGTTCAAAAATTCCTTCTTTTCTCATTTCCTTTCTGTTTAAATAACTTCTTTTAGAGTAGGTTTGCTAGTGACAAATTCTCCTGGTTTTAATTTGTCTGAGAATATCTTTATTTCCCCTTAATTCTTGAAGGATATTTTTGCTAAATATTTAATATGGGATTGACAGTTTATCTTTCAGCACCCTTTGCTGAATATAGAATTTGAGGTTGACAGTTTATTTTTCAGCACAGGAAAAATGTTGAGTTTTACTCAGCTTCTTAAATCTGTAGGCTTATATCTTTTGTCAAATTTGGGAGTATTCTTTTAGTCCCACTTTCTTTTTCCTTTTCGGGATTCCAATGGCATGAATGTTAGTTCTTTTGTTATACTCCCATAGGTCTTTTTTTTTTTTTTTTTAATTTTTTTTATTAATCAAAAAAAAGAAAAGAAATTAACACAACATTTAGAAATCATTCCATTCTACACATGCACTCAGTACTTCTTAGTATCATCACATAGATGTATGATCATCATTTCTTAGTACATTTGCATCGATTTAGGAAAAGAACTAGCAAAACAGCAGAAAAAGATATAGAATGTTAATATAGAGAAGAGAATTAAAATAGTAATAATATATATATGTATATAAAAAGGAAAAAGAAAAAAAACAAAAACAAAAGATACAAACAAACAAAAAACCATATTTCAGGTGCAGCTTCATTCAGTGTTCCAACATAGTTACATTACACTTAGGTATTATTGTGCTGTCCATTTTTGAGTTTTTGTATCTAGTCCTGTTGCACAGTCTGTATCCCTTCAGCTCCAATTACCCATTATCTTACCCTGTTTCTAACTCCTGCTGGTCTCTGTTACCAATGATATATTCCAAGCTGATTCTCGAATGTCGGTTCACATCAGTGGGACCATACAGTATTTGTCCTTTAGTTTTTGGCTAGACTCACTCAGCATAATGTTCTCTAGGTCCATCCATGTTATTACATGCTTCATAAGTTTAGTCTGTCTTAAAGCTGCATAATATTCCATCGTAGGTATACGCCACAGTTTGTTTAGCCACTCGTCTGTTGATGGACATTTTGGCTGTTTCCATCTCTTTGCAATTGTAGATAATGCTGCTATAAACACTGGTGTGCAAATGTCCGTCTGTGTCTTTGCCCTTAAGTACTTTGAGTAGATACCTAGCAGTGGTATTGCTGGGTCGTAATCCATTCTGCCATTCTATGTCTTTTGATTGGGAAATTCAGTCCATTAACTTTTAGTGTCATTACTGTTTGGATAATATTTTCCTCTACCATTTTGGCTTTTGTATTATATATATCATATCTGATTTTCCTTCTTTCTACACTTTACTCCATACCTCTCTCTTCTGTCTTTTCGTATCTGACTCTAGTGCTCCCTTTAGTATTTCTTGCAGAGCTGGTCTCTTGGTCACAAATTCTCTCAGTGACTTTTTGTCTATAAATGTTTTAATTTCTCCTTCATTTTTGAAGGACAATTTTGCTGGATATAGAAGTCTTGGTTGGCAGTTTTTCTCTTTTAGTAATTTAAATATATCATCCCACTGTCTTCTAGCTTCCATGGTTTCTGCTGAGAAATCTACACATAGTCTTATTGGGTTTCCCTTGTATGTGACAGATTGTTTTTCTCTTGCTGCTTTCAAGATCCTCTCTTTCTCTTTGACCTCTGACATTCTAACTAGTAAGTGTCTTGGAGAACGCCTATTTGGGTCTATTCTCTTTGGGGTGCGCTGCACTTCTTGGATCTGTAAATTTAGGTCTTTCATAAGAGTTGGGAAATTTTCAGTGATAATTTCTTCCATTAGTTTTTCTCCTCCTTTTCCCTTCTCTTCTCCTTCTGGGACACCCACAACACGTATATTTGTGCGCTTCATATTGTCATTCAGTTCCCTGATCCCCTGCTCAAGTTTTTCCATTCTTTTCCCTATAGTTTCTGTTTCTTTTTGGAATTCAGATGTTCCATCCTCCAGTTCACTAATTGTAGCTTCTGTCTCTTTAGATCTACCATTGTAGGTATCCATTGTTTTTTCCATTTTTTTTTCTTTGTCCTTCACTCCCATAAGTTCTGTGATTTGTTTTTTCAGATTTTCTACTTCTTCTTTTTGTTCAGCCCATGTCTTCTTCATGTCCTCCCTCAATTTATTGATTTGGTTTTTGAAGAGTTTTTCCATTTCTGTTCGTATATTCAGCATTAGTTGTCTCAGCTCCTGTATCTCATTTGAACTATTGGTTTGTTCCTTTGACTGGGCCATATCTTCAATTTTCCGAGCGTCATCCATTATTTTCTGCTGGTGTCTGGGCATTTGATCAGATTTCCCTGGGTGTGGGACCTGGCTGGTTGAAAGGTTTTTCTGTGAAATCTCTGGGCTCTGTTTTTCTTTTCCTGCCCAGTAGGTGGCACTCATGGCGCTCGTCTGTCTGCGGGGCCCACCAGTAAAAGATGCTGTGGCTCCTTTAACTTGCCAATCCGAATCTCGCAATCGGCCCGGGATACCGCGCGTGGAGGGGGGGTCGCCGGCCGCTGCGGCTTGGGGGAGTGCCAGTCCAAATTGCCCAGCTGGCCCGAGATGCCAGGCATGGCGGGAGGGCCCCGCTATCCAATGTTCCCAGTCAGACCGGGGAGCCACGTGCATGGAGGGGACCCCAGTCGCCAGCCGCCCCGGCCGGGAAAACGCGCACCCCTCGGGTATCTCACCGCAGCGGATTCTCCCTGCCCATTCAGCCGTTCCAGAATGGGGTACGCTGTCTTTTTGGTCTCTGTCGTGGCTCCGGGAGCTGTTTTGTATTGTTTCTGTTTCTTTAGTTGCTTTTCTGGAGGAGGAACTAAGACCCGTGCGTCTTACTAAGCCGCCATCTTCTCCAGAAACTCCCATAGGTCTTTGAAGAGCTGTTCTTCTTCTTCTTCTTTTTTTTTTGTTTTTAGCCTGTGTTCTCTCTGTTGTCCCAATTGGATACTTTTTATGTTTCTGTCTTCAAGTTCATTGAAACTTCCTTTGTCTTCTCTGTTCTGCTGTTGAGCTGCTCTGCTAGTTTTTTTTTTTTACTTCAGTTATTGTATTTTTCAGTTCCAAAATTTCTATTTCATTTTTCCTTATATCTTCCATTTCTTTGCTGAGACATTCTATTTTTAAATTTGTTGCAGGTGTGTTTTTAATTGCTCATTGAAGAATTATTATGATTGCTGCTTTAAAATTTCTGTTGGATAATTCTTACATTTGTGTTGCCTTAGTTTTAGTGTCTGTTGATTGCATTTTCTTCAAGTTTTTATTTTCCTTCTTCTTGGTCTGATATTCATTGTATCTGTACATTCTGAGTATTTTGGTATGAGATCCTGGCTATTATTTTAATCTATTTAAGCAGGCCTCCTTTGACACCGTGCTAATGGGGGAAGATGTATCCACCTCATTATTGCTAGGTGGGAATGGACATCATATTCCTCACTTGACCTTCAATTGACAGTTTTGTGACTTTCATTGGGTCCTTACATCCCTAACTTGTCTTCCTTCTCTTTATCTTTCAGCATTTTTGTACATTCATTTTTATTTCTATAATGTCTAGGATTTTTAGCTTTACTTAGTGGGAGGAATAAGGAAAACTGTGCTTATACCACTTTAATCTGGGACTGGAAGTCCTGGGATCATTTTATTTTATTTTATTTTTTGTGTAGTAGTTGAGGCAGCTTCAAGTAAAACTACAGCGATGATGAGGTTCTTGTTGAAAATTTGAAGAGTTGCTGACCTTACAGTTTACTAACTTCTTTCTGAATTGTACACTTTGGTGTACCACTGGTCATTGTACATTTGGCACTTCTGTGGTTATTTCTATTATATAAAGTGGTGGCACTACATTTTGTTTTTTTGAAATGTATATGAAAGAAAGTTAATATATCTTCCTTAAAAACATTAACTGGATTTTTTTTCTTTAGAAACTATTTAAAGAGTCTGTTTATACATACTGAAGATTTTGGGATTATAATCTCATTCTAAACTTCTTGGCCTTGACAGGAAAGAATCATTATTTAAAGTGACAAGGCATAGCCTACAGAATGTGTTTTATTCTTCCTTTAGACTAGAACAAAGTTAATACATTATGAGTTTTAACCATAATGTCACAGGGAAAGCAGTCAAAGTTGACTGTGTCTGCTATAACAAGCCAAGTTTAGCAGGAAAACCTGAGTGCTACCAGCAATCTAGAGAAAGCCACAACTTTTTCTTAAAATCCCCATGATAGCCTCTGAAGTTAGCAATAATTTCAAGAGTGTTGGTTTTAAATGGCTATGATTTTTATACCCAGTGTTACTATGCAGTATATATTCAGCAGGAGTTGGCAAAATTTTCCTGTGGAAAGCTAGATATTACATATCTTAGGCTTTGCTAACTGCACAATCTTGTCTCAATTATCTATTTCTACCATTTTGGAGTGTACAAACAGCACAGACAATAGATAAATGAGCCAGTGTGCCTGTGTTCTAATAAAATATTATTTATAAAACCAGACAGTTGGCCAGATTTGGCCCATGGACTGTAGTTTGTTGTTCCTGATATACACAAGAAGGCAGGAAACTTTATTGAAATATTAATGTATGATTTTTCTCTGTATATTTCTTTTCCTTCACTTCCCAAATATAGGTAGTTCCTTCATGTTTCCTTGCCTCACGAATTTTGATTGGACAGAAATCAGAAGTATCTTGAAATCAATTTTTCTTCATATTTATTCTAAGAGTATAAGGAATGGGCTGTAAACTAGCGTCTGGAGCCAGAATATTGCCAATAATATATTTTGCTTGGCCCAAACGAAGTTTTAAAAGCATTTGACTTAGTTGCTTGCATTTAACAGTCAGAATATTTCACATAAAAATCTAGATTTCTGACTTTTCTAGAAAAATTGGAAAGTCTGGCAAAACAGGACCTGCATCCCTCATGGCAACAACTGACTAGAGAATAATAGCAGCTGCCCCTCTTCCTTTTGTTTTTGTAAGCAGAACCTCGATGTCGGTTGCCATTTGTCATTTTTCTTTAACTTTTTTATGGTAAAGGATTATTTCTTTATTCTAGTGTCTATGTGTGTTTCTAGTTTATAGGTATAAATCTATAGGGCCCTTTTCTTCTTATCTGCCATCCTTGGCCTGAGGCCATTTTAGAAATAATGCTAGATATACAGATAAGGAAGAAAGAGGGAAAATAATTAAGAAGGAAAGGATAAAGAAGAGATTTCCCTAAATTGGCAGATTTCTTACATGGCAGCTGTTCTAGTTTGCTAGCTGCTGGAATGCAATATACCAGAAACGGAATGGCTTTTTAAATGGGGAATTTAATAAGTTTCTAGTTTATAGTTCCAAGGCCGAGAAAATGTCCCAATCAAAACAAGTTTATAGAAATGTCCAGTCACAGGCATCCAGGGAAAGATACCTTGATTCAAGAAGGCCGATGAAGTTCAAGGTTTCTCTCTCAAGTGAGAAGGCACATGGTGGACATAGTCAGGGTTTCTCTCTCAGCTGGAAGGGCACATGGTGAACATGGCATCGTCATCTGCTAGTTTTCTCTCCTGGCTTCTGGTTTCATGAAGCTCCTTGGGAGGCATTTTCCTTCTTCATCTCCAAAGGTTGCTGGCTCGTGGACTCTCTTATATCTCATGGCTACATCGTTCTGCTCTGCTCTCTCTGAATCTCTTATTCTCCAAAATACTTCCTCTTTTATAGGACTCCAATAAACCAATCAAGAACCCCCCAAATGGATGGAAACATGTCATCCCCTAATCCAGTTTAACAACCATTCTTGACTAAATCACATCATCCAGGGAGATGATCTCATTACAGTTTCAAACATACAGTATTGAACAGGGATTATTCTACCTTTATGAAATGGGATTTACATGAAAACATGGCTTTTCTTAGGGGGCATACTTCCTTTCAAACCAGCACAGCAGCTAAAGGCTCTCAGAGGGAGTGCCCCAAGAGAACTGGTGCATGGTTTATTGCCTCAGAAGTCATCCAGTTATCACCTCCACTGCATTCTATTCCCCGGGGTGGTCACAAAGGTTGCCTGGTTTCAAGGGAGGAGCATCAAAGGATTTGACATATTTTGAAACATCACAGCCACAGGGCATAGTGCTAGCTCAATTGCTCTGGTGTCTCAAGGTTGTCTCTTTTGACCTCCATAATTCTCAAGGTCAGCTTCATCAGCTTTGGAGAAAAACAAATATTGTAGGATTTGTTCAAATTAACTTCCCATCATATCAATAGCTTCTTTTTTAAGCAGTCAAATAAGTGTTTGAAGAAATTGCCATATGCAAAAATGCAGTCCCCTCCTCCCAAAAAAGTACAGCAGTAACTAAGAAATACTAAGAAAATTCTCCTCTGTGGAAAACAATACTTTTGGCAGAATTGGCCTCAAACTTTCACATATTAAGATGATAAAGTAGCTTAAGCAGAGGAGCAACACCAAGTCTACAAGGAACAAAAAGTAATTTGAAAGCAAGACGTCTTAGCAGTTTCTTAAAAATGCATCATTTCCTCTGTGGTAATGAGACCTGGACCATTTGAGTTGCTCCAAATTCCCCTTGAATGCCTTGATGACAGGGGGTAGCTAAAATTGTTTGAGGTCAGAAGAGAGATAAAGGTATCTGACTCCCTCAGCTGACTCTGCCAAGAAAAGAGCACCCTTGTTCTCTTAAGTTCATTCTTGTCACAGAATGTAGAGAAAATTACTTCAAAATCATCATGCCTTGGACCTTCCAAGAGTTATAAATTCGGGATAGATGATTCAGGGAGGCAGTGAATTCTTTCTTCATTAATTCATATCCCTTAAGACAGCCCACAGTGAAATGGTTATGGGCAGCAAGATGAATAGTTCCAGAAAGTAGCATAGATGGAAACAAAGTGCTCTCTCTCATTGGTGTAAGTCAACTATATGCTGCTGAGGAAAGGAATTATCAAGAGAAAGTGTAAATGGGAACATCAACTCCCCACCCCCTCCCCCCAAGAAAAAGAATGGAAGGAAAGAAAGAAGGATTAGACAACCAGATTAAAACATAGCCCAAAATCTAACTAAGATAAGTCTAACCAAGATAAAAAATTTAAAAGGCAGCATTTATAATTATGATACAGTAAAGTGACACAATTTTAGAAAACAACCTGAGTGTGGCTCTTAAAGACAATGGTGTCAGAAAGAAATGAAGTCTGTACAAATTGGTCAAAAGATTCTTTATATCATTTCTATAGCAACTTGAAATAAAAGAGCTACAATGCTTGGTGACAGGAGATTATAAGTAGGAAAAAAACAAACCACTTCAGATTGTTTGTCAAGTTCAGTACAAATGAATAAAAGCTGTTAATCACTTTGTACTTCCTAAATTAGACTTTAAATCCTTTATATTTTTTTACCAACATTATCTAAGGAATGAGTTCCCAACCTGACATCCTTGAATACTTCTAAATGCTCAAAGGTATTAATGGAGTCCTTAAGCTACTGTCACTATTTCAAAAAGCCTAATGCAAATGGTACATTTATTTGTGGAACCACTGTGTATTCTGAACATACGTTATCCAATATCTGAATGGAACCACATTCAAAAAGTGACATAATACTAAAAAGTATTTTAAAAGGATACTCATTCATACTTTTGAACAATATAACTTCCCATCACAGCAACACTTCCCGCATCCCCTTTTCTCTCCTGTCCATTTCTTTTCTACACCTCACCACTCCAGAGCCTTTCACTCATGAAAATCCCTTAAAACTCTCCCTTCAAAGGCAGATCCAAAGGCATTTTTTTCTTTCACTTTCATTATCTTTTTTCCCTTGTTTTTCTGTTTATTATGAGACTCTTAACTTACTTCTCTTCAACTTTTTTTTCTACCTCTTGCTTTTCAGTTCTTGGCTTGCCTGGCTGCCCATTCTCCCATCTCTGTATCATAGAAGTGTAGGAAGGAGTACTCTGCTTCATAGG
Source organism: Tamandua tetradactyla (assembly GCF_023851605.1). NCBI lineage: Eukaryota > Metazoa > Chordata > Mammalia > Pilosa > Myrmecophagidae > Tamandua > Tamandua tetradactyla. The sequence goes on along the minus strand of NC_135339.1, from coordinate 36,089,446 downwards.
TAGTAATGCACATGCACAAGGATGACGATGACATTCTTCCATTTATTTAGTGGAATCATAACATTTATATATTATTTTAGTGGAATGTATAGAAAATTATAATGGAATGTATGTAATTATTTAAACATTTTTGTAATAGCTGGACCTTGTCTTCAAATGGCATCTTATTTACTGAATCAGGGGTTGACCTTTCCTGTTGACTTTCTCCCTAACCATTTCTTATTCAGAGGTGCCCCGTGGGCCAGTCAGGGACTCTCTAGGGCTCCACCATACATAATTTGAAAACACTGTGCATCAATTTTTGTCCAGGTCGCTTGTTGGGAATTATGCCTTTGAATAACTCTTCAAATATGTAAGTTATGTTTTCCCATCTAGACTACATACACTACAGAGATAGGAATCAAGGATTGGGTATCATCCATTCCATGAGGCATAAGAAGGCAGTCAGCTGGCATTTTACAAATACCATAGAATTAATGATATTGAACATCATTGCCTTAATGTTTCCAGAAAATCCATTTTTTCTAAGAGATGAAATTTCTTTCAGTGTATGCCAAGGGATAATACTCCTATAAAATGTTATGAGGCTAAAACTCTCTCTTTGGATACTTAAGATGCATGTTAGCCTACTATTATATTTGTTTAACCCTACATATCTCATACTTGTTTGGTCACAAAATCCCCCTTTCTTCCCACAAAACATCCTTTACTATCCCATGTCTCCCTGTGGTAATTCTGACCTAGAATCATGTAATGAACCAAGATATGAGTCTAAAATAAAATCTGTTTTCTTGTGGCTTCTCTGTTTTCTCTTCTAACTTTTCTTCTTAACAAAAGAAACCTCTTTAATGAGGTGTCAGGAGGAACAATGAAAGCACAAGGGGTGAAAAGATAACACTCCAGACTTTTCCTTTTTACCATCTGCAATGTGTTTAATTCTAGCAGCTTTTGTGTAGACCATTTTCCCCTTGTGCAGGTCAGGTTTGAAGTGATGCATGCTTTTTTGTTTTCTCTGGACACCAATCAGAGAAAGTTTTTTTCAACATCTGGAGCTACTTAAAAGTGGGAAAAAATAAAAGGAAAAAAAGAAAAAAAATCACTTCATGAAAAAGCTATTGGTAGGCAGGGAAATGAGGTCTTAGTATCTTACAAAGGAAGGAACATGAGGAAATTAAAAAAAAAACACAGATTTCAATGTATCTGATACTTCTCTCTGTTGACAGTTTATTGTCTGTGATATATATAAAATGACCCACAATAAAACACTGTACCTACCTTACATTAAAACTCTCAGACACTCATGCAAAAAGGATAGCCCAGGAGGAAAATATACAAAGGCTGCATTGAATTATGTTAAGTGGGTCATGGCCAGTCATTAAAAGGATTTTTCCTAAGAAGGTATATAACTACTTCTTCAAGAGTAGCCACCACAAAGTATGGAGAATGGTGAGCAATGATCACAAACAAGTGTCCTGCTCCACAGGTGGCCTCATTCCTGTAGAAAGCTACTGAGATTCCATTGAGTTTGCTCAGGAGGAAGCTCTCTGTCCACCAAGGCATGCTATGGAGGCCGTGGAAGACAGATTCAAAATAAAAACAAACAAAAAACCCCAACAAAAACAAAAAACCAGCAAACCAAACCAAAACAAGCAAACCGCCCCCCCCAAAAAAGAAAATCATTCATGAAACAATTTTTTAGCATCTAATAAATATCAAGAAGCAAATAGAAAGATTAAATATGGCATCATCTCTACCCCCAAGGTGTTTAGATCCTAATAAAGGATAAAAACAATGTGCACAAGTAACTTTAATACCAGATAGGTTGTAATGAATGTTGTAAGACAGTTACAAATTGCTCTGAAAGTTCAAGGGAGGATTCCTTTCCTTATTCTTTCATGTACTGTGTATTTTCTGAAAATTTATGTGTAAGGCCAGATGGGAGCAGAGGTAAATAAAATGATCACCAATCTCCATTGCTTCACAGTTTGAATAACTGCATTGATACCTAGCCACCCATCTGTTAATGTGGGGATTAGCAACCTGGAGCCCACAGGCCAAATCTGGCCCACTGACTTTTTTTGTACATAAAGTTTTATTGGAGCACAGTGATGTCCATTTGTTTACTTATTGTCTTTGGCTACTTTCAAGCTAAAATACCAGTTTGAGTAGTTGCAGTGGAGACTGTATAGCCTGCAAAGACTGAAATATTTAGTCTGACCCTTTACAGAAAAAAGTTTGCTAACCATTGTATATAGATTGGAAGATGATCAGAAGTATTAGTGATAAAGAATCTCTTCCCTACATTATTCATTTAATAAACAATCACAATCAGAGACCCAGGATGATTGTTTCCATTTCAAAGTAAGTTTAGAAAGGACACTATAACTACAGATTTCTAGAGCTTGGAAGCTTCATTAGGATATAAGTTTCTCCTTATTATCCAGATAATTGATACACCAGATTCTAAGTTCCATGCCTGATTTTCCTTCACTATTGTGTCCCTGGTAAATATTTTTGTGATGAAGGTAAATTAGGCCCGAGAGATCTGTCAACTTGTCCAAAGTCACACCGCATATGCTGGTACTAAAACCAAAACTAAATTCCAATTCCCCATTGGGTGCTCTTTCCTGTTTTCTCGTGGTTTCTTTCCTGGGGTAATACAAAGCCACATGTATTGTCTCACAGACAATAGTCTTGCTTGCAACAACCCACTGCTATCAGAAGGATTTCTGTAGAGCTCTGCTCAAAAATCTCCAGTAGTTAACCGAAATCCTATCTACACTTCAAGTCTTAAGTAAACTCTTCTTCGTTTATGAAGACTTCTTAAATCTCCCCCACAAAGAATAAGTGCCCCCTTGTATGTCCCCCATAGTTTTTAGCTATCTATATATTTGTAGGGAAAAATGTGTGCTACAGGGGAAAACTGCATTGTTTAAAGCATACTTTTGTGATTTATTCTTGATTTTAGACTTCCATGGCCTTTAAGCTGTAATTGTAGATAATGCATTATAATATATTTAAATTACAATAGAATTTTTACAAACACAATTTTGTGTTTGCAAATAAAATTTTGCAATGCAAAATAATTCTTGTCTATTGAGATGCAAAAACCTTTTGTCAGGTGAAAGTTCTGTAGACCCCCCTCCCCACTGTAGAATAAGCCAGTTCTGTCTCTATTTGCACATTCATTACAATATTGCAGATCTAGAAATACATCTATTATTTTTTTTCTTTTGAATTGGTTTAACACCAGCCTTGTTCCCTCATTTATTAGTTATATCAAATCTTTAAATGTTTTCATTTTATAAATGTATGAGAATCATGATTTTTTTAAAATTATGTTTTAATACATTTCTCAATGTTTATTGAGCAGCTACTATGTGCCAGGAGTCATGCATTATGCTAGGAGCTGGGCATATGATGGTGCTCAATACAGATAAATGGTCCCTGATTACAAGGAGTGTATTCTAGTGGGGGCAGATTGATATTAAAAAAAAATCGCAGAAAAAAATATTTAAAGACCACAAAGGAAATGTATAGTATGTTCTGGGAGAAAATCACAGGGAAATTGTTTATATGGCAGTGGATAGTGAAGGAAATTAAAGAAGTGTCCCTCAGGAAGTGGCATCAGAGCTGAGACCTGAAGGATCAGTAAGAATGAACTAGGTGCAGCAAGAGATGAGAAATAATTTAGGGAGAGGAAAGAGACAGAGGCGAAGACTCTGTGGTGAGGGGAGGTGAATGATAGTGAAAAAAGGAGAGAGTAGCTGGATAAGAGGTCTGTACATATGAGATTAGGCGGAGCCTAGAAGCCTTGATTGACTAGGGTTTTATTTGAAATTCAGCAAGAGGATATTGAAATGTTTCTCAAACATCATTCTACTTCTAGATAGTGAATGAATTCAAGTAAGGATAACAATGAAAGTAGGAGTCCTTAAGAAGAAATTGTACTCTTACAATGTCTCTTTTAAATACTCTCTTTATATTCTAAGATAATGGCCAACACTAGGGTTAATTCCCCTAAACTGAAGACAGAGATCATATGTTATCTTCGACTCCATCTAGTTTCTCTGTACATAAAGTCTTTAAATAAATGCTTGTTGAATAGAATACCAACCAGCCTCTGAATAATAATAATTAGTTAACAATTATTGTGTGATTACTATCATTCAGAATCTGTACCAGGAGCTTTGCATGGATTATGTAATTTAAAACTGATAACAATTCTGTCAGGCAGGTTTCATAATTATTTTCACTTTACAGATGAGCTAACTGAGGCTGTTAGAGAGGTAAAATAACGTGACTAAGGTAATGCAAGAACTCTAGACCCTGACTCTTAATCAGCCAACTATATCCCTTCCCATTCAAAGAACAGCAAGTGTGCCAAAGCAGATATTGGTTTATTATATTTGTCTATCTTTTTACACCTTTAGAAGATTTACAGTTTGCTACATCTTTTCTCAGATGGTTTTCCAGCTTTAAGTCAACATTTTGGAAATTACAGCCTCCTTCAGATATTGCCACTTTATATTTTTTCTTACCCCTTCAAAGAAGTTTGCTATTGGAATTCAACAAAAAATATGTTTTGAATTAGTGATTTATGTAATCTCTAAGCTAATTTTATGCCTAACAACAATACTTATATTGTTTGAAAGGCAATTGAGACATAGATGAAGAATAAATATTTGCCAAATAGAAAGAAGACAAACTCAATAAGGAAAGGAATTTGTTCTGTTCCAAATCCTATGGAATGCTCAAACAATATAGGAAGGGAAGAAAAAAAATCTAACTGAGTATTTGACTTCATTATATTAATACATCTTCATGGTATTCTTCTAATCAGACAATTACAAGTATCAAGATATAATAGTATCACATTTTCTCCATATGAATAAAAAGCTATTTTGGACCATCTCGTTATATTGACTTCTCATCGCAAAAGGTTCAGTTTCTTGCTCTCGTATGTGGCTGGGGAAAATTGTAATTACTTTAACTGGTTTTGATTGACCAACTGCTTTACCAGGACCATAAATACAGATGTCAGTACAGCAAACACTAAATGTTTATTTCTGTGATCCCTCTCTAGATATTGACAATCTGACCCGTGAACCCACCAGCAGGTAATCTCATAGATCATTTTCTCTACAGGAGATTCTCGCAGTTGGGCAGGTTTGTCAATATCACTCGCAAAGGGTTTTGATCAAGGACTGCTTTGTAATTGTCTGGAAGATACATTAAACACCTCACTTTTCCCAGTTCTAAAGACCGAACAGTCACTTCAAGTGTAAATTACTCACACCAAGATTTTTTCCAACTGCCTATTCTAAAAGGTATGTCTCAGATCCTTGCTGCTTACAAAATTCACAGTCATATAAATGTGATTGTCCTATGCATTTCTCTGAAGTTAATTCTGTGCTTATTAAATCAGAGTGTTATTTTTAAAAAAAATTCCTAGTTGACAAACCTCCTTTTTAATAAACACACAACAGTTTGTCAATCTAGTCAGCTAACTCCTGTCTTAGAAATATCTTTAGTAATTCATTATGTTTTGTTCGTATTGACATGGCCCTACATTCATTGGTAGCTACTAAGCATGCAACAAAGATGACTGGGAAATTCTTCTGGGTAATTTACACCGTTGACTTCATTTTATAAAAAATATTTAGTGAAGGTTGATAAAATTTTGGTGGGGAGTGTATAGAACTTAAAATGATGGTATGAGAGAGATAAATGAGAAAGAAGGTAGATAGGATATAGGGACAAAGAAGGGAAGGAAGGAACATTGTAGGCAGGCTGATCCCTGTGTTAATGGGAAGTAGGCAGATTCTGTGATTGCTCTCTCTTCCTCATCCTCTCCATTTCCCCACATGGGGTTTGATTTGTGTCGATAGTCAGGATTTGACCACAGTATTTGTTTAATTTCTTCTCTTTCCAAGAATTTTTTTTTAGTATTTCTTTCTGATATCACTGTTGCCAAAATCTGTTTTTGTCACATCGACAGAGAAACAAAAGTAGAGAATATCTATTCTGATTTGTTTTTCTCTGAGCATGAGTTAGCAGAAGGATGGAATGATGGGAAACATTTTAATTGCCAAGATTGTGAAATTCCAAACACATTAACAGGGTCTATAGTGGGGGTTATATTGCAGCTCAAAAGTGAGACCTTGCTCAAGGCACAGAGAGTCAATCAGTAGACACTAGAATTTTGAGAAGAGAAAAGTTTATTTAGCAAAGGCTAACTACAGGAAAACAGGAGGGCAGTCCTCAAATTTGCGTCCTGGAACTGGAGAAACTAACTGTTTTATAGCATTCAAATAAAGGCTGGCAGGCTTAGAATAATAAACAAAGGGGTTCAAAATAACTAGGTCAGAGATGGTCTAATTACCGAATATGCACAGAGTGATTGTATACTTAGGCTACTGAACATATTAGGTGTGCTAACCTTGACTAGAACTGGCTTTGTTCAAAAGATTGTTTAGGAATTTGGGGTGTTTAGTTCTGGGCTGACTCTTATTAATCAATTAGGGGTTACGTGCAAGGGCACCAGACGTCAGGGAGCTATGTGCAAGGACATCTAACTTTAGAGTTGCAAAACAAGATAAGGGAATACAAGCAGGGCCAGTCATGAGTTGTCTTGTTATTGTCCAGTTACAGAGTACAGTTTCAAAACATAGCATCAGCAAAACAGGGCATCTGAGTTACAATTCAGTGAGTGTGATTTCTACTACTATAATTAGGCAAAATTTTCTCCTAGGTTAACGTTCTTTTTAACTACATATGTCTTTGCAGTTGAAGCTGATTAAGGCTAGTCTGGCTGGACCTGTTAAAAACAAGAACTTGTCTACAGGGTGTGTAGGTGGGGATTTTTGAGATTGGACAAAAGAGAAGTGGAAACTTTTGCAACCTAGTCAGGGTGGGAGCTGCTTGGAAAGTGGGTCAGCAGTGGTTGGGGGTGGTATGAAACATGGGTCATGGTCTGAAACAGTAAAGTTTGTTAGAGTACTTTTGTAAGAAAAGGTCTTTAAACTACTCCTACTCTGGTTGAGATGCTAATCAAGCTGAGCTAGGTTGCATAAGTCATAAGAAGAAATCAGCATGGTATATGATGAGGTAAGCATAGTGGCAGGAAGAATTAGGGATCAATTTTAACTTGGACATAGCCACCAAATTGCATTGGAAAAGTGCTAAGCTTTGTTACTTGAGAAGAGTCCTGTGAATTTGATGTACAGATGACAACCATTTTCTCTCTAGCTAGGTTTTTTTTTTTTGCTGAACATCAGAAATTCACTGAGCATCATACTGTAGCATTAAGCTCAGGTCATTAACATTATAGTGGCTTTAAAATAAGTTCAATTTTAGTATTTAGTGATAAGAAATCTTTGATAGATTTTAAGGAAGGTCCTCTTTTGTAGTAAAGCTTACTTAGCATGTTCAGTTAAAACAAGATTCCCATTTGACAGAAACCCAGAGTAATCTTGTTTTCTTTATGTCTATTTGTTCTTCATACTCTGGTTACTGGGGCAGGAGATTTGGGAGTTAGAAGACTTCTGACTACCATTCTTAACTTAGTGTATTGACATTAAAAAATTGAAAATTAAGGAGAAAACAAGACTAAGTCACTGCCTCTATATATTTTATTCCCTTGCTCTAGGAACTGATAAAACGGATCTTCAACACAAGGTGAAAGTGTGAATCTGAGAACTAATGAATACTGGAAATGTTCCCAAAAATTCACAATTTGAGAACACGTTGTCATGAATTAATTTTATCTCAGTTCCCTGTTCAAATGGATTATAAAATAGACTTAAATTTTCAAGTTTCCTATTGGCATTCTTGTCTGATCCTTGGGGTTCACTCTGAAATGGGGTTGCTGTATTTGACCAATGATGATTAGCGACAGGCCATATAATCCACAATGAAATATTCATATACCATCTCTCCTCAGCCCACCTAGTTCCTATGTGAATACTGAGGGGTACTATGACCAAGATCCCTATGCATAGCTGCAGAAAAACTTAGCACATATTTACTCTCCCAGTCCTTCCACTGAGGGGCAGGCCTTTGTGGTGGTAAGAGCTTGGGGCTTGTAGAGAGATAAAACTGGGCTGGAGTCTCAACTTCTCTGCTTACCTCCTATGTGACTGTATAAAACAAGGCTTTCCAGAGAAACAGAATTAAAATATATATATATTTAATTTATACATACATATACATATATATATATATATACATATATATATATGTATGTGATGTATGTGTATGTATATATGTGTGTATAAAGAAATTTATTCTAAGGAATTGGATCAAGTGATTTTGGGAGCTGACGAGTCTAAAATCCATACAGCAAATTGGAAGGCTGGAATTTCCAGTAAGAGGTAATGTTGTAATCTTACTTCTCTCTGGAACCCTCAATTATTTGCTCGAAAGCTTCCAATTGATTGGATAGGCTCACCTATATTATAGAGGTAATCTCCTTTACTTAAAGTTAACTGACTGTAGATGCTAATCCCAACTGCCGAATTCACCCACAGCATCAGCTAGGCCAGTATTTGACCAAACAACTGGACCCCAAAACCAAGCTAAATTAACACATAAAATTAGCCGTCATAGTGATCTGAGGAAAGTTACCTCATACTGCTGAGCCTCAGTTTCCTTATCTCTAAACAGCATAGCAATATATTTACCTTGCAGAGTTATGAAGATAAAATACTGTAGTGTGATTTTCTCAGTGTTTGGTACATGTTAAAAACAATAAAAATTGGCTGCTAACATTATTCTGCAATTTTGACCTGCTACCTGGTAGACCTTGGTGATTTCCTGCATTTTTTACAGTCAATAATCTCAAATACTACATGTTGGTAGTATAGTTAAAGTAGGAGAGCAATATTATACACATTTTACTATTTCTAAATTTATTGCCTTCTTGGGCTCTTTTGATCCCCACAGCTTTGTAAAACATGGCAGATGTTCTTATATTCATTCTACAGGTAAGAAAACAGACATTCAGAGAAGTTAAGAAATGACCATCTCATTGTCTATGGTGGACCCCAATGGAATTCCTATATCTTTTTCCCCCCCATGTATATCAAACAAAAGAAAAATTAGATTAACTCTGTTCCACCTTGGGGTAGCCTTCTGGTCAATCGTGTCCTGGTCAGATACATGCAATTTCTCAGGTCTGTATCGATCCTACCTTGGACTCAGCTGACTTACGAAGCTTCTGGATCAAGACTTTCATCTGCCTTCCAAGTACATCCTAGATAATATGTCCTCATGTTTTTCAAGGCAATTTTCATTAAGAAAGGCTGTTGGGAAAAACAGTACTGATGCAATCTTATTGAAAAATAATAAAGCTAATGCTCTATCACCTAAATATTATTAGATCAAACCAAATTGCCAAAATGATACATAAAGACATTCTTTTGACTGCTTGTCAGAATTTGGGTTTATACCACCTGCATCCAAAAACTTCCTCAGTTCATCCTCTCTCAAGAGTTCAGGTCCAGCTTGGAACCACTCAGAAAGGGAAAGGGGGTTGGAGAGAGCTTGTTTGCAAAATTATAAGGACTGCACATATCAATGCAATGTTTGTGAGACATCAGTTGATCTTGAATGAAAAGACCTGTCATACTGAATTGTGTCTTGGAGAAGCCTCAAGTTTGAACTCTTCCCCTTTCTTTGTTACATTTTGTTTCTTGACAACAAAAGTCATTGTGGCAGTAGTTATGATAATAACAGCTAATACTTAATACAATGTAGGTACTAATATATCCCCATTTTATGGTTGAAGAAATTCACATTTAAGAGGAAGTTAAGTAAGATGTGCAAGGTTGCACAGTTTATAAGTGCTGAAGCCAGGTGTTACCTGAATTCCCAGAGCTGTCCTGTAAAATCTATTATTTTTTAAGACATTTGGATAACCTATGGATTTAAAAGCCACAGAAAATAAAATACATTCTTCTTGATAATTGTATTCTGAGCAATACTCTCTCTCTCTCTCTCTCTATATATATATATATGAAACATCTGCCATTTACAAGGCTCTCACATAGAAATTACAGCACTTGAGTCATCATTGTTGTTAAATATTTGATTTGAGGTATTGTAGCCATGGATTTCAGAAGGAGGGTGAGGCCAACCTCCTCCCCACAAGAGAAACTGAGATGTTAAATGTAATGTTGCAAATTAACTGTGTGTATGTGGAGCAGGAGCAGAGGTCAAGAGTTGGGGCATGGGTAGAAAAGGGAAGAGAGGGGAAGAAAGGAGAGGGGCCTAGGTTAAGCATTTAGTTTCTATTCAAAGAGTAACAGGCCAGATTTGATCTTTTGTCACAATTCCAAAATTGCTATACAGAGTTTCACTAATATCCTATAAATCAAGCAATTCTATGAAACTTAATATCTTTCTGTGCTCCTGATTTCCAAGTATAATTAGAAAAAGCATAGACTAAAAAAAATATGGGTAGTCACATGCTTGACATATTTATTGGGATTCTAAATTAATTATGGGTGACTAGAATATTTCATCTGCCCCTTTGATGCTGTCTGGGCAGCCAAAATTCAACAATGGGCTCGGGGCTGTTGTCTGGAAGAACAGCTGCTCTAACTTGCTTCAGTGTGACCCAGAAGATAAAGTCACAGATTCCCTTCTTGATTCCTCCTGAGCAATGTCCCTTAATTTAGTTATTCTCTTTGTTGCCGCATTGCTGTTAGTGTATTGTGCCCTCTTTGCTGTCATAGATAAAGCAGGGCTTTATTTTGGGTCTCTTTTGAATAAAGAGATCTGCCATCCTGGAGAATAACTATGGGGATCAAAGACAATAGTAATACCATTAGAAACTTGAGCTTCCTTGATATTACAATGTCTCATTTGCTGAGGTCTTGAAATATGGTATGCTTTGTGTATAGATGACTAAAAAAATTCTCTACATGTTTTGTGCAATAGGAGGAACTAATTCACTCCATTCGTAAATCTCAATACCTGTGCTGTGAGAGAACTAGAGAGTGCTGTCTCCCACTTTCTAAACCCAGTGACAGCTGCTCTTATGTAGGTTTCTGTCATTAATCCTCTGGACTTTGGCCACAGCCTTCTCACTACTTTAGGCCCCTTTTTATGTCTCCCTTCCCCTCTCCAAGTCTCTCTGTAATCTCTTTAAAATGGATATTTGACTTCGTCTTTCTCCTTCACAAAATACTTGAATTACATCTCACCTTAGCATCATACATAAGATCATCCATGATTTGCGCTTGCCCTCCCTGTAGCTTTTCTCCAGTGATCCTAGTTCTGATTACTATAGCTAAATCCACTCTTCATACATATCTAAACTGATTTTCATAGCAATCCTATGAAATTAGGGTCATAATCCCTACTTTTATAAATAAGGATACTGAATTTCTGAGGCATTGGGACTCAACATGTACTGGTATCACTTTCTTACACTGTCTTATAGTTCTGAACGTTGAAGTTATGTAGCTTAGTTAACAAACCCATATAAGAAAAATCCCTCTCACTCTGTACTTACACCATATTTTGGTTGTCCTCATGCAAAAATGAAATCATTTCCCAGAACCCAGGAATTAGGAGAAGGAGAATCACCAGAACTCAGGGAGGACACCTCTTGTCTGTCATCCTTGCTTTTTACTCCGTTCTTCTCTCCCTGCAGACTGGATTTCTTATATATCAGAAGATGGCATAATCACAGCCCACCACCCTAGCCCCAGCTCAAGAGAGCAATCTGCATGTGGATAGAATCTTTTAATTGTGATTCCAAATCACTAGATGGGAGAATCTGATTGACTCAGCTTGCATCAGGTGATCACAATTGTTTAATCAATTGTGGGACATATACATCATTGCTGATGGGCCATATTTATGAGTGACCTAAAAAATGACCCCAAAGAAGGCTTACAATTTTAACTTTCTCTATTATTCACTGAATTTAGTCTGGCTTAGGATTCCAATTTTTCATGCAGTTCATTCCAAATTTTGTCCCCTCTGGCATAATCATTCCAAGTTATATAGGTACAGATATATATTCCAGGTAGTCGATAGTGATAAATATAGAAAACAGCTTTTGATTTTTATTTCTAGAATTTGCCCTCACTTATTAGAGGAGCAGCATGGCTGTCTCCTCCTCACATCATGTGTGGAATTTCAGGGAGTCCAGGATGGCCCCGTCAGACTATGAGACTCTTACAGGCTATGAGAATTCCTACATTGGGAGCTTCCATCTTGTTCCTTTTTCCCTTTGTTAAAGTGCAACTTCTGAAAGGAATAACTCTTCTGACTCCTTGCAGATATTTATACTTTGATTTGCATGGAGTTGGAGACTTTCTTGAAAACAACTTTATAAAAGAGAAAAATTTATGTGAAGCCACTCGTTTCTAATGGGATGGGGAAAGACACTTCCCCAGATGCTGGCACACTTGACCTTTCATAGTTGTGCCCAGAGGAAGAGCCATGCACTCAGGTCACCTGGCTGTTTCAGAAACACAATCTGATTCTTCCAACAGCCCAACACTACAAAGACCTCCTGGTCTTCTTGCAACACTTCAGCAACAGAGATGACTGTATATTAATAGCCACTCTTGCCTGACAGCAGCTCTAATCTCCTCTGGGCAGGATGATGTTCTTAATTGCTCCACTCCTGAGATAAGCATGAGGGTATTAAGTCCAGTACCATTTAAAATTCACACACAATGGCTGCATCTACCTCAAAGCAAGTCATTTCATTTTTCTAGATCTCTTTGTAATATGAGCAGAAAGATGCTTGCTTACAAAATTGTTTTAAGTATTAACTGAGAAAAAATGCATAGTTCTTATTTAATGCAATGCATACAGCAAGTGCTTAATAGCTGGTAGCAAGGCAACTATTTGTTTTTATCCTCTACCATATTTTATTAATAAAGATAATGATATTCAAAGCCTGAGCGGAATATGCTTATGAATGTTTTTGTACTTGATACCTTAACTGTATGTTAATTCGAAAACAATAACCAGCTTTACACTAACAAAACAGGCATTCTTTGTTATCTTTAGTTATGAACACTCTCAGCAGGCTAGACTTGGCAAGAGGGGACTGGGTTCCAATTTCAGCAGTCACATTGTGAAAGCTTTATCATTATACAATCATCTTCAAGAAACATGGCTACTGGAATACAGCTCTACATTTCCAGGCACTTCTCTCTAGCCACTCTAATACACCATAAACTAAAAAGGGGATAGCTATATAATGCCTAAGAATAACCTCCAGGATAACCTCTCGACTCTGTTTGAAATCTCTCAGCCACTGACACTTTATTTTGTCTTATTTCTCTCTTTCCCCTTTTGGTTGAGAAGGTTTTCTCAATCCCTTGATGCTGAATGAATCCCAGCTCATTCTAGAATTTCTGTCTCATGTTACCAGGGAAGCTTACACCCCTGGGAGTCATATCCCACGTAGAGAGAGGGAGGGCAGTGAATTTGCTTGCCATGTTGGCTGAGAAGAGAGAGAGGCCACATTTGAGCAACAGAAGAGATTCTCTGGGGGTGACTCTTAGGCCTAATTTTAAGTAGGCTTAGCCTATCCTTTGCAGGGATAAGTTTCATAGGAACAGACCCCAAGATTGAGGGCTTGGCCTATTGATTTGATTGTCTCCACTGCTTGTGAGAATATCGGGAATTCTCCACATGGGGAAGTTGAATTTTCCCCCTTTCTCTGCATTCCCCCAAGGGGACCTGGCAAATACTCCTTTATGCACTGTTCAAATCACCCTGGGATTTATCGGGGCATCACACTAACCTGGACAAACCTCCAAAATCTCATGCCCTATTCAAGGTTCCATGTACTTATGGTATTTAATTAAACTGTCCATATAAGTTAAATTAGGAAATACACTTGACTTGAAGTTTTGAATCTTTCTTTTGAGGTCTCCATCCTTTGAATTTTCCAGTAAACACCAAGTAGTCTTTAGACACAAAAAAGTCAAAAGAACAAATGGTAAAAAAGGTGGAAAAATTTAAGTTGGATCTCAGAGAAATGTTAGACAACACAAAACACACAAATATAAGAGCTATTGGTGTCCTAGAAGGAGAAGAGAATAGTAAAAGGCTTGGAAGATTAGTTGAAGAGTTAATGGGGGAAACCTTCCCAACCCCTACAAAACACATAAATATGCAAATCAAAGAAGCCCAATGAACCCCAAATAGAAAAAATCCAAATAGGCTACTATAAGACAGATATTAATCAGTCTGTTAAATGTTGAAGAGAAACAGAAAATCCTGAAAGTGGCAAAAGAAAAGCAATGTATTACATATAAAGGAAACCACGTAAGACTGAGTTCGGACTACTCAACAGGCACTAAAGAGGCAAGTAGGCAGTGTTATGATATATTTAAGATCCTGAAAGAGAATGACCTCCAGGCAAGAATTTGGTATCCAGCCAAATTGTCCTTCAAAAGTGAGGGCGAGATTAAAAATTTCACAGACAAACAAATGCTGAGAGAATCTGTTAAAAATAGACTGGCCCTACAAAAAATACTAAAGGGAGTTCTGTTTCCTGAAAAAAGAAGATAGGAGAGAGGGCTCTAGAGGCGGGCACAGAACTGAAGAGTACCGGTAAAGATAACTTAAAGGATACAAAGAGAAAAAGGGAAAAGAATATATAGATCTGACAAATAGAAATCAAAGGATAAAAAGATAGATTAAAAAATGCCTTTATAGCAATAACTTTGAATATTAATGAACTAAACTCACTAATTAAAAAATACAGATTGGCACAATGGATTAAGAAATATGATCCATCTATATGCTGCTTACAAGAGACTCATCTGAGACCCAAGGGTACAAATACATTGAAAGAGGAAGGGTGGAAAAAAGATGTTCCATGCAAGTTGTAACCAAAAGAAAGTAGGAGTAGCTATAATAATATCAGACAAAATAGACTTTAAATGTAGAAAAGTCATAGGAGACAAAGAAGGACACTACCTTTTAAGAAAGGGGACGCTTCACCAAGAAAAAATAATAATCATAAATGTTTACACTCCCAACCAAGGATCTCCAAAGTGCATGAGACAAACATTGGTAAATCTGAAGGGAGCAATAGGTGTTTCAACAATAATAGTGAGAGACTTCAATACACCACTCTCCTGTACAGATAAAACAAATGGATAGAGGATCAACAAGGAAACAGAGAACTTAAACAATTTGATAAATGAGTTAGTTCTAACAGACATATATAGATCATTACACCCAAAACACCAGGATATACATTCTTCTCTAGTGCTCATGGAATGTTCTGGAGGATAGATCATATGCTGGGTCACAAAACAAGTCTTTATATATTTAAAAGATTGAACTTAATCAAGCACTTTCTCTGATCACAGTGAAGCTGGACATCAACAGCTACCAAAAACTAGAACTTTCATAAATATATGGAGATTAAATAATGTACCCTTAAGACAACCAGTGGGTTAAAAAGATGCTTCTAGAGAAATTGTTAACTCTGGAGATGAATGAATATGAGACTACAACATATTAGAACTTATGGGATGTGGCAAAGGCAGTGCTGAGAGAGAAATTTATTGCCCTAAATGCCTATATTAAAAAAGAAGAAAGAATAAAAATTGAGGACTTAACTGCTCACCTGGAAGAACTAGAGAAAGAATAGCAAGCCAACCCCAAAGCAAACAGAAGAGAAATAGCAAAGATTAAAGCAGAATCAAATGAATTGGAGAACAAAGGAATGAGAGAAAGAATCAATAAAAACCAAAAGTTGGCTCTTTGAGAAAATCAATAAAATTGATAGCCCCTAGCTAGGCTGACAAAAGAAAAAAGAGAGAGGATGCAAAGAAACAAAATCAGAAATGAGTGGGGGATCATTATCTGGATCTTGAAGAAATAGCAGCACAAAAGATGGTGAAGTTTATTCAAACTTCCACACCCAAGAGGGAATAGTCTGTCGTTACCTGTTGCTACTTGATGGAGTCACTGTTGACAACTCGTCCTGAGTAGTCTGAGAGATGAGACTGACAGTTAATGACCCAGGCCCTGTTGTTTTTTTTCTTTTTTTCGAGGGAGAGTGAACCTACTTCCTCAGTGCCTAGTTTTCCAAGAATAACCTTTGCTTCATGTCCCAGGGACCCATTTTTTGGTTCTTACCAACTTAATTCTGTTCAGAGGTATCTCCCAAGCCTCGAGGTAACTGAAATCTTGTGCCCATTGGGATTCCAATCCCTTTTCCCACCTATGAGTCAGATGTATTTTCTTTTAAACTTTCATAATAAAATTCAAGACTTAGAGGCTAGCAGCCTATTATCTTAAGGGCGACTGAGTTAAATGCCACGAACGGACTCAAACTTGATGAAAACTATCAGCTTGAAGAGGCCTCTGTTTCCTGACAGTATTATTGCCTAGTCACTTTTGGTCCCTGAGAGTCTCCAAAGGAATGCTACAACCCTCTACATTTGGGAGAGGTTGTGGGAGCTGCATCTAAAGCCTCAAAGTTATATATACTTCTAAGGTCCATTTAAGTGATTTATGATACTGCTTTTGTTGGATCAGGGAAAGGAAAAAAAGCAGAAATGTAATATCATTGAGCATCTTGGCACATAAAAATAAAAATGAATTAAATTTATGAGTACTTATTCTTTGCTAGGTACTATGCTAAGCACTTAATATGCTTTTTTTTTTTTTTTTTTTTTTTTTTTTTAAGCTAGTAAGGCTAGAGCTGGAGTCCAACCCTGATTGATCTCTAAATTCACTGGTTGCTGTCCATTCTGGGTAGATTCAACCTCCTGGCTCACAGCTTGGTGTGCAGAAATAAACCTGAATTTCAACCCCCTGAGGCTCCTCTATTAAGGACTCTGAGTTGTGTCCAGATTGCACAGAGACAGCAGCCTTACCCAAACCCATTAGAGGCAACTGTAGCACTGTGTTTAAGTGCAAAAGCTTGGGAACTACACTACTTCTGTTCCAAATCCCGCCTGCTCAACTCCTGAATTTGTGACCTCTGGCAAGTTACTTTATTTCATTTTGTCTTGATTTTTACTTCGGTTAAAAGAGAATAATAACCTATATCATGGGGTTGTTGTAAGGCTAAATGATTTTATTCATTTATTGTGCTCAAAACTATACCTAGCATATAGTAGATACTCAATAAATATTGCCTTTCATAAAATTAGTATTTTAATCCATACACTACCAGTCAAGTACTAGCAGGAAATATATGTGATCCAGAGGAAAAAAATCTATTGGAACAGGCCTCTTGGTGTTGGTTTTGTTGCAAGCTTCAGAAGAGAAGGGTAAAGGAATAGATGATCCATGAGGGTCACATGTGGTTCCCAGGAAGGTGGGATGCCAGAGATTCAGGGCACAATTCCTGTTTAGGAATAAAGAATATATATTTATCCAAGCTCCCATGTTCCTCCCGGGTTCATATCTTTCTGGATCCTGAAGCATGGTGGCAGGTAATAAGCAGAGAAGTAAAGGAACCCCACCTTGTCCAGAAGTATCACCCAATAACACCTTATCCCGCCACTGAACTAAGTGTTTCTTCTGAGCCAGAAAAGCACCACTCCCTCTAAAAGACCTCAAAACTTGACTGTTAAAATCAAAGGTTGCCTCCCACTGCAAAGTATCAATATCCATGATAGAAGCACAACTCACAAATAGTTGACGTCCAAGAAGGACCAACCTCAGGTTGTCTAGTTGCTATAGTGCTATCTCATCCCCATCACACAGGAGTTGGCAGAAAACTCTAGTGTATAATGTCCTTGTTTTAGACAAAGGTACTTGTTTTATGAGACAATCCACCAAAGAAAGGGCTATGTGATGCATGAAACACCCTGACCCACTTGATTTTTTAAAAAAGTAGTACCATTGTGCATCAAATTATGATGTTGGCTAAGAATCAGAGAACAGAGGAGAGATTAAGGCAGTGATAGGGGCTGAGAAATCATGTTTTAATGGGGGAAGAGTCAAAAGCCAGTAAACTCAGTCAGTGTTCTCACTTATGGAAAACAGCCTTGGATTCTCCATTGCCATCCTGCCCTCTCCTGATTCTGAATACCCAACAGCTTCTATTGTCACCACCACAAATATATGTCTGTAGGTCTGGCAGACCTCAAGGAAAAGACTGAAGACTCCAAAATCAATTCTTCTAAAATAAATGGGTTTTGATGAAGTCAGGCAGTTGGGCTCATTACTGGATTCTTGGATGTACAATGATAGAGAAGTCAGCAGGTATAGCAAGTCACTGAGGAAATGAGGGCAGTCCTGGACTGGTTACTCAAAACGAAAAGATGAGAGAAAGATAACTTTAAATACGTCCTTCACTGGACAGGGACTTCCAGCTGAGAACTTCAAGTTCAAGTTAACCCACCTGTTTTCAGCTGTCTGGAAAAAGGAAAACATAACTTGTTTCTGATACACCATGTGCTTTTTTGTTTCCAGTTTCATATGTGCATTATATGGGACCTGTTAAATTCTATTGCCAGGTAACATGAGACCCAAGCCCCTGTACATTTTTTTTTGGAGCAATGACTAGGAATTAGAAAATCTGAATAATTATCTTGCCCCTGTTGTGGATCATTTATGCTACATCACATAATTTGCTTAATATTCAATCTCTTTATTCAATTTCATAAATGAGGAAACAAGTACCTTGACCTCGTGGCTTTACAAGGTAGTTGTGAAGATGAAATTAGGTAATATGAATGTACTTTGTGTAAAAAGGATGTAAGCAATTAACACATTAAAGAACTAATTTTTGCCCATAAAATTGGCCATGGGCTTTTCTTGAAACTTTATTAGGGGACCTCTGCCAAATTTCCAAAAACCAATCTATTCCACACACCACTTTTTAATTTCACATTTACCTACTGACTCTACAATCTGCCTTTTGACCTCACTTCTCTACTAAAATTGTTTTCTTGAAGGTCACCACTGACTTCCTAATCACTAAATTTAATGTTTATTTTTCCTCAGTTTTATCTTCAACCTTTCTGAAGCTCTGATGCTTTACCATCTACTCCTTGAAACTTTCTTCTAGTTAGGTGACCCTACAATCTACAGATTTCCCGCAACATCTCTAACTGTTCCTTTTCTACCGACTCTTCTTCTTTCTCCCATCTTTAAATATAGTCATTTCCCAAGTTCTGTCCTTGTTCCCCTGCTTTACTTCCTTATTAATTTCATTCACCCCAGATCTTCTTCAGGTTGTCCTATGAATACCTCAAAATTACCATGTTCATTTTACCCTAGCATCATCACTCCTTTCATCTCTCCTCCCATACTTGCTTCTTCCTGACATACAAACTTGATAATGGCTTATTGTGCTTTAAGTCATATAGGTGAGGAGACATTTATTTTGGACTTATGCTTCCAGCTAACCAGTAATTAAGACTTCCAACTTTAAAATGTTCTCAAATCTAGTTCCCCAGGACCTCTCACCTGGACTCATTTAAGAACTTTCAACCTATGGGGTAATAATGCTAAAAGAAGAACCCTAATCATTCTGAGGACTCTTATTCATAAAGATCATCTGACTCTCCCACATCTAGAATCAAGGTCAAATTCCTTAACATATACCCTCATACCCTTGGCCCAACATATATGTTCATTGCTGTATTCACTACTTCCCCACTCATGTTATGTATTCCAACAAAATTCAATCACTCTCTGATCCCTAAGCATTCAATATTGATCACGAGTGAATGAATGTATAAATTCTTAGTACCCTTCCCTTTTGATTTCTTGGTCTATTTCTTTCTAATCATTACTGTAGTCACACTATATTTTCAGTCTCTTTCACCTTTCAACACCCTTCTGATTAGCAAGACTCAGTACAAATGCCCCCCTCCTTAGGGAGGTTTACTTGACCACAAAAACCAACACAATTACTCCTCCTCTGAGATTATAAAGTTCTTTAATGACCCTATGGTACTTACTACCATGCATTGTGTTCCTTGGTGACTTTTCTTTCTCCCTCTTAGATTTACTGCTTGTGAAAGGTGAAACCATGCTTTCTTCATCCTTGTAATCCACAGTGCGTAGCATGCTTCCTTATATGTAATTGAATTGAATTGAATGGTGTTACTTGGGGAAGCTCTCAATTTTGATTGATTTGAAACCAGCTCTTAAGGTATTGGATTAAAAACATATGGGGATAATTACTACCCCTCTTGGTCAGACCCATTATCTTCCAATATAATTATTCAACCCAAGTGGCACTAAATAATTCAGGTGCCTTCCTTGAATCTATATTACATAATGGATGTTTACTGTGCACAAAGAAAACATGGCAAGTGTTTGCCAAGAATCATATTATATAATATTCACAGAAACCTTTGAAAGATAGTATAACGTTATCCTCAATTTACAGAAGTGGAAACTGAAGCTCAGCAAGGTTCAAATGCAAAGCTCACACAGCTAGCAAAGGTAGAGTTGAGACTTAAGCTAAAAAGCATATGGACTTAGCATTTATTGTATAATAAATTGTAAAGCCAGAGATTTTTCCTGGTACATCCTAATTTTTCTGTCTAGTCCGTATTAGCTTGTTTCTCCATGGATCATAATTTGAGCCACTTGCAAATCAATTTCTATTTTTAATTTGTGTTACCTCTTGTGCTCATGAGTTGAGTCTTGTCCTAATCTTTGGCTAGGATGCAACCATCAGGAAAGTACTGTTATATCTTAATGTTCACTGAACGGAATAAAAACACAGATGTTTCCAAAGGTAGCTGTCTGAACACACATGCCATGTTGAAAACAACTTTAGAACACTCACTCCTGAGGCCAAAGAATGATGTGCAATTTATTGTAAGATAGGAAATAATCCAGGAAGCCTAAGGGGGAAAATTAATTCATTCACCTGCTTCTAGCAAGGGCTCCAAAAAGCCAGGCTTATATTTTTCCTGTTATAAAGGCATATTTCCTCCCTGAAATTCACAAAAGCCTTTGTGGTGACTTGGAATTAATGCAGAGGCACACTCAGATAACTTTTGAGGTCATAGTGCTTGCTTTCCGTAAATATGATGTGTAATGACTCCTGACAATGAAATGCTATTTCAAAATAAAGCAATTGAATCCATCAAACAAATTTATTGAGCTGCTATTATGTGCCTTACCTCAGATTATTTTTGGAATGTTCTCAGGGCTCCCTAGAATGAGGAAGTTAAACACATGGTAGATGCTCAATAAATGTGTTAAATTGAAATCAAGAATGGCTTTCAGCTGAAGTGATTTTGTTGTGAGACCCACCAAAAGAGAGACCACACAATTACAATTTGCAAGCCAGTTAGGAGTCTTTATTAGCTGGCAGGCTGGTGACTGCCTCAGAAACCTCTGTGAAGAGATTTAGAGAGCAGCCCCCCCCCCCTGCCCCCTCAGGCAATAGGTTTTAAAGCAGAAAACCACATTTCACAATTTCTATAAAATAGCCTTTATTCCTCTACATGCAAAATGGGGCATGTATATCAGGTGATCCCAAGGTCCTTTTCAGGTTTTAAAGAGGAACAAAAATGCTTCTAAAGATTAGTCTATACTCTGATGGCCTAAACCAGTGATCCACACGCAGTATAGTTATCTTATGAATTGTGTCTGTATATGTTTCATGAAGGATGGTGAATTAGCCATGAAGACAATCCTAATGAAGTATATGTGGGGCCACATACATAAAATAACCAGTGAGAGTATACAGTGGAAAAACTGTATCATTTAGTATGTAACAAAGATAAAATATAAATACTTAGGAATAAACTAGTGTGAAGAATCTATGTTGAGAAAACTATAAAACTTTACTGCAGGATATAAAATAAGGCAAATAAATGGAAAAATATATTATGTACTTGAATGAGAAGTCTTAATTTGGTTAAAGAAATCTGTAAATTAAACCCCATTTGGACTATATGTGGGAATAGGGTTGAAGTTAAATTGAAGGTGATCTGTAAAGATGATGTGTTTGAGAATACCCTGGAATTATTTAAAAGAATAATGACGATAAATTTCATACAACAAATATATTATAAAGCTCCAAAACTCAAAAGAATTTGATATTGGGATCAAATAGGACAGATAAGTCAATAAAATAGAATGGAAATCCTAAAACTATTTATTCTTCCCATAATTTAGTATATATTGTCAAAGCAACAGGTATATTAGTCTGGCTATGCTTGGCCAGGTAACACCTAATCCCCAAATCTTGATGGATTAATACAACAAAACTTTAATGTTCACACTAAACTCCAGTACAGATCATAGGGGAGAAAGGGCTTTGCTCCAGAGTCATCAGTGCATCTAGGCTAACAGCATCTGCACTATTTTGTAGTTGAAACATTATGAATATGGGGCTTCATGGTTGCAGAGCTCACAGAGACTTTGTATCTGCAGGGAGGAATGAAGAATGTGGAAAATATATGGATAAAGAGGTACTTTTTTCTCCTCTCAATTTCTTTGAAAGACAATTGACTGTTTAATAAAAGTTACCTTTATTTTGGGGGTTATAATATATGACAACAATAGGCAAAGGAAGAGGATTGAAAAATCATACTGTTTTAGGTGCTTACATTTTATGTGATTTGGTACAATATTAACAATAAGTAGAGTATGATAAAGTGAAGATTATATTTTATAATTCTACAGCAACCACAATAAAGAGATACAGCCAAAAGACAATAGAGAAATTTAAGAAGGAATACCGATATCTTATTAATTAACCAATAGGAATTCAGAAAATAGCAACAGAGAAAGATCAACAACAAACAGATTGGAAAAGTACAACAAATGGCAACCAAATCTGTTTTAGTGTGCTCAGGCTGCCTGAATGCAATATACCAGAAATGAAATGACTTCTAAAAAGGGGAATTTATTAAATTGCAAGTTTACAGTTCTAAGGCCATGAAAATTTCCAAACTAAAGCATCCAGGGAAAGATACCTTGATTCAAGAAAGGCTGATGGGTCTAGAACATCTCTGTCAACTGGAAAGGCACAGGGCGAGGTCTGCTTGTTTTTTCACCTGGCTTGTCATTTCGTAAGGATTCCCCAGGGTAGTTCTTGTGCCCCTCTAAAGATCTCAGGCTATGAAGCTCTCTTGGCTCTAAAGCTTTTTTGAAAATGACTCCCCCTTAAAGGGCTCTAGTAAGCAACCCCACCTTGAATGGGTGGAGATACATATCCATGGAAACCATCTAATCCAAAGTTACCACCCATAATTGGGTGGGTTACATCTCCATGGAAACAATCAAAAGGATCCCACCCAGCAATATTACATGAGGAGTAAAGGACATGGCATTTCTGGGGTACATAATAGCTTCAGACTAGCACAACCAGCAACAAGGACATAGACAATTTGAACAAATAGATCAATTGACATTTATAGAACATTATATTCAATAACTACAGATTACACATTCTTCTCAAATGTATGTGGAATGTTCACTAAGGTAGAACATATGATGGAATATAAAACTAGTCACAATAAATTTAAGACTGTAATAATATGGAGTATGTTGTCTGAAATCACAAGGGAAATTAGAAATTTTTATTCTAAGTGATGATAAAAATACATCATTACAATGAAGCTAAGGGCGGGCAACAGTGGCTCAGTGGCAGAATTCTCGCCTGACATGCTGGAGACCCGGGTTCAATTCCCAAAGCCTGCCCATGCCAAATAAACAAACAAAAAAAATTAAGTTAAAATTTGTGGGATGTAACTAAAGCATTGCCAAGAGGGAAATTTATAGCTTTAAATGCTCATGTGAGAAAAGGAGAAATGTCTAAAATCCCTTATCTAAGCTTTTACCTTAAAAAACTAGAAAAACAAGGGCAAATCAACTGAAAGAATAGAAGGAATTAAAGAGTGAAAATTAATGAAATAAAAAACTAAAAAGTAAAGATAATTTAAAAAGCCAAAGTTTGTTCTTTAAAAAGATTAATAAAACTGATGAAGTCTAACAAGACTTATCAAGAATAAAAGGACAGAAAGCACACATTATTAATATCAGTAATGAAAAAGATACCTCTAAAGATTCTAGACATTAAAATGATAAGAAAAGAGGAAGAAGGCGAAATAATCGATTTCACCCCTGCTCCAAAGAACAGCTAGAGAAGGGACAGAAAAAAGATCATGAGAGCAATTCCAGGGTGTAATTGACCTGGGAGGGTCTCCTACACCATATAGGGAGGCGCTGACTGAAAAAGCAGAAGATTGAGAGGCAAAGAACTGGAGACCAGTCAGCTAGTGCAAATAGCCTAGTGCATGCATTTGCAGACAGAGGCCCAGAGTCATCGAATGCATGGACTGGGAGACAGGGACAAGGAAGTAAGTCAAGCTACGTTCCTCAACACACTACTCTCATGCGCAGTCCCCACCCAGCTAATCACAACTCCCCCCACACTCCACGCACTTGAGCCCCATCACCTACTTCTCCAATGTGCTCCAAGTACCCCTGCCCCACATTCCTGCCCCAACACACCTCTCCCATGCAAGCACACAGCGTCACCCGCCCCTCCTGAGAAATACATACTCATGGCCAGCCTCTCAACCTCCTCCTCCACTTCCCTGCCCCCTGCAGGTAGTCATCTGTGCATCCGGGTTGCAGGAGCTCACCTTCATACCCAGACCACACCCGCACCCAGTCCATACAGTCATGAAATTCTGCCCAGTCTCCCTGAGCTCTGTATAGTTGCACATCAGCATCCAGCCCCCCAGATGTGTGTGTGTGTGTGCACGCACCCACTCACATCATGCCCCCTCAGCTCTGGGCAGACACTGACCTGCGTTTCTAGGCCATGCTCACCCCCAGCCCAGGCAGGCACAATCCTGCCTCACTGCCCTGAGCTCTGTGCATGTGCACACCAGGCCCTACCCCCCAGATCCACATGCTGGTTCAGCTTCCTCTCTGCTGGGCACCCATATATCTGTGCATGGACCTCTTGACTCCTGCACCCCAACCCCATGTCCACACACGTACACAACCTTGCCCTATCCCACAGCACAAGTGCCCTTCTCCCACTTGCGGGTACTCTTGGGCACATCTGTACTACATAGCCTCTGCCCTGCGCTAGTGGGCATCTCTATCTGACTCTACCTCTGCACTTGCGGACCCGCACCAGGGCCCTGGCCACCCATCATTACCCACCTGACACACATCATGCAACCCCTGTGACCTGTGCCCCACCCCTACACACTCATGCATCAGCATCCTGGCCCCTCTGGACCCCTCCCCCTCTTCAAGGACACACCCATGTCCCAGCCTCCCTGTGCCCCAACTTCTGTAGTCTGTACCCCACACTCTGATACCCATGACCCACACACTCCCAGCACCCACCTACATGCTGCCCACATACCAGCCCTGTGCATCCGCTCAGCCCCCCATCTGCCTCCTGCTGCACCCTGCCCCTGTGCTCAGGCCTGCCTGAGCTGCACCTTGCCCCCACAGCCCCTGCAATGCACAACCACAACACTGGTGCCCCATGCTTACAGGCACCAGCGTACAGTCCTGGACTCGTGCATATACTTCCACCAGCAACCTGTCGCCACACAGTTATGCCCCTCCCCACACCCCACATCCTGCTTCACACCTGTCTACAAATACAAAGCTTTAGACTACTGAAGGAAATCAATATCCAAAGTAAACCTATCAAGATATTTACATGCCGAGAAGACAACAGAAGATCACTAATCATATGAAGACACAGACAGATAGAGCCCAGCCTAATGACCAAATTAAAACACTGAAGGAGACACAGACTTTGGAACAATTAATCAAAGATGTTCATATAACTTTACTAAGTAAAATCAGTGGGATGGCTAATGACATAAAAGAGATCAAGAAGACATTAGAAGAACATAAATAGGAATTTGAAAGAATAAATAGAACAAAGCAGATATCAAAGGGATTAGAGATACTGTAGACCAAATAAAAAATATAGTAGAAAAACACAAGAGCAGATTTGAAGAGGCAGAAGAAAAAAATAAGTGAATTAGAGGACAGGACAACTGATTTTGAACATACAAAAGAGCAAATGACAAAAAAGATGGAAAAGTTTGAATTGGATCTCGAAGAAATGATGGACAAAACAAAGTGCACAAATATAAGAATCATTGGTGTCCCAGAAGGAAAAGAGAAGAATAAAGGGCTAGGAAGATTGGTGGAGGACATAATGGGGGAAAACTCCCAAACCTTTATAAAAGACATAAATATGCAAATCAAAGATATCCAACAAACTCCAAATAGAAAAAATCCAAATAGGCCTTCACAAAGACACATACTAATCAGTCTGTCAGATGTTGAAGAGAAGCAGAAAATCCTGAAAGCTGCAAGAGAAAGCAATCTACTACATACAAAGGTAACCACATAAGACTGAGTTCAGTCTACTCAACTGGAAGTATGGAGGTGAGAAAGAAGTGGTATGATATAGTGGTATGATATATTTAAGATCCTGAAAGAGAAAAACTTCCATCCAAGAATGCTGTACCCACAAAATTGTTCTTCAAAATTGAGGGAGAGATTAAAATTTTCACAGACAAACAAAGGCTAACAGAGTCTGTCAACAAGATATCAGCTCTACAAAAAATACTGAAGGTAGTTCTACTGGAAAGGATAAAAAGAGAAAGAAGAAAGAAAAAAAAGAACATATAGATGTGACAAATAAAAACCAAAGGATAAGATGGTGGATTCAAAAAATACCTTTACAGTAATAACTTTGTTAATGGACTAAACTTACCAATTAAAAGATTCAGGTTGGTAGAATGGATTAAGAAATATAATTCAGCTATATGCTGCTTCAAAGAGACTCATCTTAGACACAAGGACATAAATAGATTGAAAGTGGAAGGATGGAAAAAGATGTTCCACTCAAGCTGTAACCAAAAGAGAGCAGGAGTAGCTATACTAATATCAAACAAAATATCAGGCAAAATAGATTTTAAATGTGAAGCATCATAAGAGACAAAGATGGCCACTATATATTAACGAAAGGGACAATTAACCAAGAAGAAATAACAATCATAAATGTCTATTCTCACAATAAAGGAGATCCACAGTATATTAGACAGACATTGGCAAAACTGAAGGAAGCAATAGACGTTTCAACTACAATAGCAGAAGACTTCAATATACGACTCTCCTCTATTGACAGAACAACCAGACAGAGGATCAACAAGGAAATAGAGAACTTAAACAATTTAATGGATAATAAGACCTAACAGACATAGACAGGTCATTATGCCCCCCAAAACCAGGATATGCATTCTACTCTAGTGCTCGTGGAACATTATCCAGGATAGATCATAAACTAGGGTGCAAAACAGGTCTTTATAAATGTAAAAACATTGAAATTATTCAAAACACTTCACAATGGAATGAAGTTGGAAATAACCACCAAAGAACAAGAATTTTCACAAATAAATGGAGATTAAATAGCACACTCTTAAACAATGAATGGGACAAAGAAGAAATTGCTAAAGAAATCAGTAGTTATCTGGAGATGAATGAAAATGAGAATAAACATATCAGAACTTATGGGATATGGCAAAGATTGTGCTGAGAGTAAATTTATTGACCTAAACGTCTATATTAAATAGGAAGAAAGCAAAAATTGAGGACTTAACTGCTCATCTGGAGAAACTTGAGAAAGAACAGCAGCCTAACCCCAAAGCAAATAGAAGAGAAATAACAAAGATTAAAGCAGAGTTAAATGAATAGGAGAACAAAAGAACAAGAGAAACAATCAATAAAACCAAAAGTTTGTTCATCAAGAAAATCAATAAAATAGATGGACCACTAGCAAGGCTGATAAAGAAAAATGGAGAGAGATTGCAAATAAGCAAAATCAGAAATGAGAGGTTTGTTACCACAGTCCCTGAAGAAATTAAAAAAAAAAAACAAGAAGATATAATGAACAACTATACACCAACAAACTAGACAACTTAGATGAAATGGACAAAATCCTGAAAACACACAAACAAGCTACACTGACTGAAGAAGAAATGGAAGATTTCAACAAATCAATCACAAGTAAGGAGACTCAAATTTTATAAAAAATCTTCCTACAAAAGAAAGCCCAGGGCCAGATGGCTTCACAGGGGAATTTTATCAAACATTCCAAAAAGAATGCCTTCCTGCTCATTTTTTTCCAAAAACCTGAGGAAATGGAACACTACCTAGCTCATTTTATGAAACTAACATCACTTTAATACCCAAACCAGGTAAAGATGCTACAAGAAAGGAAAAGTACAGACCAATCTCCTTAATGAACATAGATGAAAAATTTCTCAACTAAGTATTAGCAAATCAAAACCAACAGCACATTAAAAAAATTATACAAAATGACCAGTGGGGGTTATACCAGGAATGCAAGGATGGTTCAACACAAGAAAATCAGTTAATGTAATACAGCACATTAATGAATCAAAAGGTAAAAATTATATGATCATCTTGACTGATGCTGAAAAAGCATTCGACAAAATCCAGCATCCTTTTCTGATGAATACACTTCAAAAGGTAGAAATCAAAGGTCACTTTCTCAACATGACAAAAGGTATATATGAAAAACCCATAGCCAGCATCATACTCAATAGTGAGGGGCTGAAATCTTTCCCCCTAAGATCAGGAACAAGACAAGAATGTCCTGTGTCACCACTGTTATTCAAAGTTGTACTGTAAGTTCTAGTGAGAGCAATCAGGCAGGAAAAAGAAATAAAAGTCATCTAAATTGGAAAGGAAGAAGTAAAATGTTCATTATTTGCAGATAACAGGGTACTATACTTGGAAAATCCTGAGAAATCTACAAAAATGTTACTTGAGCTAATAAATTCAGCAAGGTGGCAGGTTATAAAATTAATGTGTAAAAATCAGTAATGTTTCTATATACAAGCAATGACCTTACTGAGGAGTCAAACAAGGATGTCTACTGTCACCACTATTATTCAACATTGTCGCAGAAGTTCTAGCTAGAGCAATTGGGCAGGAAAAAGAAATAAAAGGCATCCAAATTGGAAAGGAGGAAGTATGATGTGATACTATACTTGGAAATTCCTAAGAAATCTACAATGAAGTTTCTTGAGATAATAAATAAATTCAAGATGACAGGTTATAAAATTAATGTGCAAAAATCAATAACATTTCTAGATGCAAGCAATGACCTAACTGAGGAATCAATTAAGAAAAATATTCCATTCAAAATAGTGACTAAAAGAATCAATCATCTAGGAATGAACTTAACTAGGGATGTAAA
This sequence comes from Tamandua tetradactyla, assembly GCF_023851605.1. Lineage (NCBI taxonomy): Eukaryota > Metazoa > Chordata > Mammalia > Pilosa > Myrmecophagidae > Tamandua > Tamandua tetradactyla. The sequence continues at coordinate 36,060,231 of NC_135339.1, read as the reverse complement.
GAACTTGTACACAGAGAACTACATAACATTGTTAAAAAAAAAAAAAGGAAAATCTAAATAGGTAGAAAGATATTCCATGCTCATGGGTAAGAAGTTTAAATTTAGTTAAGATGTTAATTCTACCCAAATTGATCTACAGATTCAACACAGTATCAATGAAAATTCCATCAACCTACTCTGAAGACTTAGAAAAGCTAGTTACCAAATCCATCTGGAACGGAAAGAGATCTGAAAAGCTAAATGCTAAAAATTTTAAAAGCTAAAAGCCAAAGAATGAAGTGGGAAGATGAACACTGCCCAATTTTAAAACTTATTATAAAGCCACAGTGGTCAAAACAGCATGCTACTGGCACAAAGATAGAATGGAATCTAATTGAGAGCACAGAAATAGACCACCAAATATGTAGTCAACTCATCTTTGACAAGGCCCCCAAATCCACTGAACTGGGACAAAATAGTCTTTTCAATAAATGGGCATGGGAGAACTGGATCTCAATAGCCAGAAGAATGAAAGAGGACCCTTACCTAACATCCTATACAAAATTAACTCAAATTGTATCTGACAGCCAAACATAAGAACCAGTACCATGAAGCTCTTAGAAGAAAATATCAGGAAATATCTTCAAGACCTAGTAATAGGAGGTAGCTTCCTAAACCTTTTATAAGAAGCACAAGCAACAGAAGAAAAAATAGATAAATGGGACCTCAAAATCAAATGCTTTTGTGCCTCAAAAGACTTTATCAAAAAGGTGAAGAGGCAGCCAACTTAATGGGAGAAAATATTTGGAAATCACATATCAGATAAAGGTTTGACATGCTGTATACATAAAGAGATCATACAACTCACCAAAAGACCAAGCAGCCCAATTATAAAGAGGGCTAAAGATATGAATAAACATTTTACTGAAGAGCAAATACAGATGGCTAAAAAGCACATTAAGAGATGCTTATTCTTATTAGCTATAAGGGAAATGTAGATCAAGACTACAATGAGATACCACCTCACACCTCTAAGAATGACTGCTAATAAACAAACAGGAAACTACAAATGTTGGAGAAGATGTGAAGAAATTGGGACACTTATGCATTGCTGGTGGGAATGTATAATGGTACAGCTGCTATGGAAGCTAATCTGGTGGTTCCTCAGAAAACTGAATTTCAGGTTGCCCTATGATCTGACAATACCACTACTCAGTATATACTCAGAAGATCTGAAGGCAATGACAGAAACAGAGATTTGTACACTGATGTTCATAGCAGCACTATTCACAATCTCTAAAAGATGGAAACAGTTGAAGTGCCCATCAACAGATGAGTGTATTAACAAAATGTGGTATATGCATATGATGGAATATTATGTAGCAGTAAGACGAAATGATGACCTGAACCATGTGACAAGATGGATAAGCCTTGAGGACATAATGCTGAGTGAAATAAGCCAGACACAAAAGGACAGATACTTTATGATTCCACTTTTATGATAATGGTAAAGGTAAAATCAGAGGTTTATAATACAGAATATAGGGAACCTAGAGATACACTGAAGCTTGAAAAGGGTGAACAGTTTGCTAATGAGGTTGAAATTGATTATAAAGGAATAGACAGGAGTGAAGGCAGTTTACTAGTGGGTCTATAAGTAATGATATGGTATTGCAGGTGAACATGATTGAAAGGGGTTGTATACATTCATGTGTCCCACCAATTAACACTACAAATATAAATAAGTTCTTGCATGAACTACTCCAAAAGTATGATTCTTGTACAAAGAGTGTATAATTTGGGGGTATAGGGAGAAAATGATATTGCATGCTCTGGGCTATGTTTGACAGGAAAACATCAACAGTACTGCAGCAATACCAGTGGTACATAATGGGGGAAGGGGCAAGAGTTAGGTGAGGTTTAGATTTTATATTTGGTGAAGGTAAGTTTATTGGCTATCTTTCTCTTGGGAACAGTGAAATTATCTAAAATTGAGAGTGTTGATGAACTGTTGATTTTGGACATTAAACATGAGGCCCAATAGATTGAGGTGGCTGAAAGATGCACTGACTGAGAGTCGACTGGTGAACGATGGTGTAAACATATGATCGAACATGGTGCTGCAACAAAAAGGAACAAAATTGTGAGACATACTATGATGTGAATGAACCTGTGGGACATTTGGTGAGGCAAAATAAGCCAGAAACAAAAGAACAAATATTGCATAATCTCATTTAGAAAACCCTTATAAGAAAACTGGGGCCTAGATTGTAAGCTCTTATAGCAGTCACATTTAGTCTGGAGTGGTAATTGTTATTTCTGGATTTTGAGGGTCTGTTTTATATATATGTAATGTGGTATTTAGAGATAACAATGAAGCTGATCGGGTTGGGAGTAAAGTAATTCAGAATACGGAAGGTAAGGAAGACATGGCATGTGTTTTAGAACTGCACCTACTCTTTGAGACCAAAGGAAGAAAGTTTTATTATGTCCAGAACCTAGGTTTTCTGTAGCACATAATCTAACTCAACCTGTCTGGATAGAACCTTTAAACATTCCTAACACCTGTCCCCAGAATAAGAATGAGGGCCTTTAATTCTGTATAGCTTAATGTAGTGCCTGGATACATCCTAGAGTCTATTAAATAGATGATCAAAAAGTATTGGCAAAATCCCTTGAGGGATAGGAGAAAAATTATGGAACTTTACCACTGGGGAAACCGTGAATACTGTGCCAAACATTAGAGACACCCAAATCAATAGGCCAAGCCCTTGATTTTGATGCTTGTCCTTGTGAAGGTTATGTATGTAGCAGAGAAGCTTAGCCTACCTATAGGTATGCCTAAGAGTCACTTTCAGAGGACCTCTTTTGTTTCTCAGATGTGAACTTTCTCTCTTTAAGCCCAACTCTGCAAGTAAAACCATTGCCACCTCCCCCACCACTACCACGTGAGGGATGAAAGTCTCCCCGGGGGCATGGGAGAGGACCCCCAGGGATGAGTCTGGCTCTGGCACTGTAGGATCAATAATGCCATCCTCACCAAAAGGGGAGAAAGAAGTGTATCAGTGGCTGAGAGAGTTCAAATAGAGTCAAGAGGCTACACTGGAGGTCTCTCTTACGCATGCTTCAGTTAGACATTGCTACCTAATATGACTTGCCAAACACCAACTGTATTAGCTAGAGTTGTCTAGAGAAACAGAATCAGCAGGAGTTATCTGTAAATATAAAATTTGTAAACATGTCTCATGTAACCATGGGGATGTAGAGTCCAATGTCTGTAGGGCAGGCCACAAGCTGGCAGCTCCAATGAAGGGCCTTAAACTCTCAGGAGAGGCTGGCTGGCTGAAGCAGGAAGCATGATTGTCTCTTTGGAGTGCTCCTTAAAAACCTTCCAGTGATTAGATAAAGTGTCACTCATTGCAGAAGACACTCCCCTTAGCTGATTGCAAATGCAATCAGTTGTGGATGCTGCGAACATGGTCATGATTTAAGTCCATGAAATGTCCTCATAGCAACAGACAGACCAGTGCTTGCCCAACCAGACAACTAGGCACTACCACCTGTCCAAGTTGTCACAGGAACCTGACATGACACCAACCCAAACCATTCTTGCCAATCCAAAAGAATGTCTAGAGCGTTATATAAGATTCTACGAAGGTTCCATGCACCAGGGTAACTCTCCAAAACTTACAACCTCCAGATGGGTTCCTGGACCAGATAAGTCCTGAAATGCAGAGGGGCAAACCTTTCCTGAACATCAACTAGTTCCAGCCCCCATCTCATATTATTGACAGCCCCTTCTAACATGAAATAGTTAGAATGGGCATAGCTGCAATGTCCCTAAAGACTGGAATAAAGATCAAAGGTGATTGTGGAGTTATACAGAGAAGGTTGGGTTTAACAAATGAGTGTGAGTTCTGAATCATTTTACTGATATTTCTTTTAACCTCCAGTACCTTTGAGCAACTAGAAATAATAACCTAAAACTATGGAATTGTAACCCATACCAAGCCCTGAAATCTGTTCTACAACTCATTATTGTGATGTACTTTGAAATTTATTGCTTTTATGTATATGTGTTATTTAAAGAAGAGGAGGAATATACCAGAGAATATAGGATTTAACAAATGAGTATGACTGCTGAATCATTATATTGATATTTCTGTTGGTCTCCAGTGTCTTGGAGTAGCTAGGAGAAAAAACAAAAAAATCATGGAACTGTAACCCATACCCATAACAAGTAATTCTATAGCTAATTATTAAAATGTACTTGAAAATTTATTGCTTTTTTGTATATGTTATATTTCGCAATAAAAACATTAAAAATGATAAGAAAATATTATGCCCAACTTTTCAACAACTTAGATGAAATCTATAGATACTGTTAAACATAAAATTATCCATATCTACACAAGAAGACATAGAAAATCTACATGCTCTTATGTGAAGAAATTGAATTTGTTTTAAAAAGTTCTCAAAAGAATACCTCAGACCCAGATAGTTTTTGTGTTAAATTCATCACAATTCAAGGAAGCAATAGTACTATTCTTACACGAACTCTTTTAGAAACACTTTTGTATTTATTTAAGGCCAGCATAACTCTAATAACAAAATGTGACAGAGATATTACAAGAAATGAAAATCACACAATAATATGCTTTACAAACATAGATGGAAAAAGTCTTGCCAAAATATTAGCATTAAATACAGAAATTCAGAAAAAGGACAATATAACAGTACCAAATGAGCTTTATACCAAAATGCAAGGCTTAGTTACCATTTAAAATTCGATGTAATTCAAAACACTAACAGAATAATGGAGAAATGTCATATGATGATCTTAACAGACGTGAAAGATAATTTATTTCAAAATTCAGTAACCATTTATGATGAAAACTCTTGAACTAAGAATAAAAAGGGGTTTTCTTAATCTGATAAAGGGCATTTGTAATACAACACAACTCAACAAAATGTCCAGTAGCACATCTAATGGTGAAATATTGAATGATTTCTCCCAAGATCAAGAATGATACAAAGATATCTACTCTCTTCATTTCCACTCAATTTGCACTGGATGTCCTAGACAGTGCATAAGGTCAGTAAAAGAAGTAGAGGTGTAAGGACTAGAAAGGAAGAAGAAAAGCTATCTTTTTGTCCACAGATAACATGATTGTTTATGTATAAGGAATATGTAAAAAAAAAAAAAAAGATAATGCAGTAACTTTCCAGATAAAAGGTAAATATAAAATGAATTTCTATATATTAAGAGCAGACAATTGGAAAATAAAATATGGGAAAATCCTTTTATAATAGCATTAAAATATAAAATATTTAGGCACGTACAACGAAAGACATGTAAGATTTCTCCATTGAAACTATAAAACATTGCTGAGAGAAATAAAAGAAGACCCAGATAAATGAAGAGATATACTTTTTCTTGGATTGGAAGACTAAATATTGTTAAGAGATAGATTTCCTCTAAGTTCATAAATAGATTCAATGTATTCCAAATCAAATTTCCAATAAACTTTTTTGTAGAAGCTCAATTTCCTGGAATTTGGAGGAAAACACTCCAAAGCAGCCACCTGGCTTTTAAGAATGAATTTTCCACTGGGAAATGATCACAACCTTCTCATCACCTATACTGCCACGATTAGAAATATTTGTCTAAGGTGATACCTTTATGTATATATGGTAATTGAAGGAGTTGTGATTATCAAATACCTTACTGTCTTAGACTTATTTTTGCTTGCTATGGGCTTTGCTTGCTCTTCTTTATCCAGTTTCTCCAGTTGTTCAGTTAGGTCACTGGTTTAGCTTTTTCTTCCTTTTTAATGTAGGCATTTAGGGCTATAAATTTCCCTCTCAGTGCTGCCTTTACTGCATCTCATAAATTTTGATACTTTGTATTCTTGTTTTCACTCATCACAAGATATTTACTGGTTTCTCTGGCAATTTTTTCTTAAACCCACTGATTGGTTATGAGCATGTTGTTTAATCTCCATATACTTGCATATTTTCTGGCTTTCCATTTGTTATGATTTCTTGCTTCATTCCATTATAATCAGAGAAAGTGCTTTGTATTATTTCAATCTTTTAAAATGAATTATGACACGCACTGAGTCCCAGAATATTGTCTATTCTGGAAAATGTTTCATGAGCATTTTAGAAGATTGTATATCCTGATGTTTTGGGGTGCAATGATCTATATATGGCTGGTTGGTCTACCTCATTTATCATATTATTTAGGTTCTCTGTTTCTTTATTGATCCTCTGTTGTTTAGATGTTCTATCTGTAGGAGAAAGTGGTGTGTTGAAGTCTCCCACTATTATGGTGTTATCTATTACTTCTTTCAGTTTTTCTAGTGCTTGCCTCATGCACTTTGGAGCACCTTGATTAGGAGCATAAATATTTATGGCTGTTTTTTCTTCTTGGTAAATTGTCCTTTTTATTAATAGAGTGTCCTTTATCTGTTATAACATTTTTGTATTTAAGGTCTATTTTGTCTGATATTAGTATAGCTACCCCAGCTTTTTTTGGCTACTGTTTGTGTGGAATTGCTTTTTCCATTCTTCTACTTTCAGCCTATTTGTGTCTTTCAATCTAAAAAAAGCAGAGCTTTTGATGCATACTTGTTGGGTTCTGAAGAACACTGGTGGGGGTGTTGGCTTGGGGAACAGGGTGGTTCTCAAGACACTGGAAATGTTTTTTTTATGACACTTGCTAAATGTTGAGGCTGAATCTACCAAAAGTAGAAAGAGCACTTGTATATCAGCCTCAATTTAGCATGGTCCCTGCTTTGGTTAAGATGATCAGCCACCACTTTATTAGCCCACCAGAGTGAGAGTGAACACTCTGAAGGAAGATAGCATTGTCTGGAGCTTCTTCAGTTCTTAATACACAGTTTATGTCATTTGAAAAAAATTCTTAGACATTAAAAAAGCTAGAGCAAGAGCGTATGAATAAAACAAAAAAAATTATAAATAACAGATAGTTCCATAGAGAATCTACATATTGGAGATAGCTGAAAAGAACATCAAAATTACTATTATTTCAAGAAAATAGGAAGATAGGAAAAATATATAAAGAGATAGTAAGTTAGGAACAAATGGATATTCTAGAAATAAAAATTATCTTGTTAAATTAATTTCTCTTAAACTTGTTCTCATTTGTTTAATTCTCATAGATGTACTTTCACTGAATATAATTTAGTAAATTTTCAGCTTATCCTTTGTTAGTTAGAAATAAGATCACTCCATAGTATTATATTGAGTTATCTCACACCTTATTATAGCTTCATAGTACCTCATTGTGTGGACAATACTATAGCTTATTTAACCTATTCCTTGTTGAGGGACATTTGGACTATTTCTCATGTTTTTGCTATTAAAAATAGTGATGCAATATCTAATGATGTGCCTCCATCTTTTCCTATTTTTTGCTGGTATATATTTAGGATAGATTCCATGAAGTGGGACAGTTGAATCTGTGAATAAATATATGTGTAATATTGTCTCTATATTCAGCTGTACTATTTTGCATTCCCTCAAGCAAGGCATGAAAATGTGATGTTCTTCCTTTATGAAGTAACATTCTATTGAAGAGAAAACCTTATTTGGGGACTTTCTGAATCCCTTGTGCCCCCAAACACATCATTCAGAAACTCATGCATAATTAATTATATCATTGTGAAATGGCTTTTGGAAAGGAGAGCATCTAAATAAAAATTCAGATTCTAGGTACACTCTTCTATTATGCCACAAATACGCTGTGGCTGGAATGTCCCCAAGTTATATAATAATGATCAGGCATTAAGCATACACAGCTGCATTATAATAATTTAATGGGCACATGCTAACATTTACCAAATGTATCACAAGACCTCAGAGGCCATAGTTGAGCACAGGATGTTATTTTAAGTAAACAAATAAAAACCCCATTTATCCTTATTTTTAGTTTTGTCTCCTTCGTCTTCCTCTTATTTTCTTATTTTCTCCTTTTTCCTGATTCAACTTGTCTTTTCTATTTTGTTGGTCCTTTACAAGTATTCCACTCTTGGCTGGACTGGTAAAGACTGATTTTTTGCTTTCAATTTAATCAAATTCTATCTTTATCTTTAATAATGACTTTTTAATATTGTTTAAACTTTTAAGTTCTGGAGATCACTCATTTTTAGAACATTCTTTCTAGTTAATATTTTTACTAAATATATGCATTTGATTTAAAATGTTACAATCTATAAATTTTCTCTGAATGCATTTTGAGTACTTCTTATAGATTTAGATATGCAGTGTTCTCGCTTTGATTAATTTCTAAAATATTTTGTAATTTAAATTTTAATTTGTTATTTATTTCAATATTTATTCAGAATAATGTTTTAAATTTCAAAGTAGCTAAATATGTGTATAAATATGAAGGTCATTCTTTGAAAGTTCTTATCTACCTTTTAAAAATATGGTTTGTTTGATTTCTGCTTTATTACATTTCTTGACTGTTTTATAGGCTAACATTTGACCAAATTTTATGTGTAAATTAGACATAGGCAAGAGTTTGTATGCTCTGTTAAGTACAGAATTCAATAGATAATTGATATTAAGGTAAGATTCTAATGATGAGATTTAAGTTTTTCTCTATCATTTATTTTTTTGTTTCCTTAATCTGTTAATTTCTGAAAGGGGCATGGTAAAGTTTCCTTTATTGCTTTTGAAATTGGCCATTTATCCTGGTATTTCTAGCTGTTTTTTCTTTATTTATTTCCATCCTCTGTTGTTTGGTGAAAAAAGGTCAATGGCTTCTATATCTGTTATTTTGGGATTATCACTTTTTCAATATCAAGGAGGAATGTTTTACATTAGTAGAAGTTGTGACATACCTAGACTGCCAAATAATGAAACTTTTAGTCTGGGTAATAGAAATTGCTTTATTGTAAATTTCTCTTGGGTAGAATTATGTTGCCTTTTTCTCTTTGCAGGTTGTAGATTTGCAAAATTTACACAGCTCCTTCTTTCCTTCTATTTCTAGGCTCAATGCCCAGTGTAGGAACTGCCATCTCCCTATCACAACTCCAACCAAACTGAACTAGATTTTTCTCTTGTAAACTTGTTTATCCTGGAAGCTGTATTTCCAAGAATCCCTTTCCTTGGATGATTCTGAGTTAGATTTGGTTGAAAAGGAACATGCATGAGATTTTGGGTTGTGGAATCAAAGTAGTGGCCATTAGTCTCTTGAAGTCTTTGCTGATATTTAAAGTGAAAAACAGATGCAGAATTGTCCAGTGATACATATTTTCCTTATTCTTTTTTCTTTGTGTCCTGCTCTGTTTCCGGTCTGCTGGTCTTGTTGACCAATAGCAGTCTCAGCCTATCACCAGATGTTCAGCTGCAGAGCTGTGAAGGAATTAACTAGAGAGAAAACAACCTTTCATAGCCCTTTCCGAGAGTAGCCACACTTGTGGCTACAGACACTTAGCTTTTCAGACATTCCCATAGGCTCCACCTTGTCTACCAGTACTAGTGCTTTAGTATATCAGTGATTCCTCTCTCCCTTTTCTGGATCTCCACTTACACAGCAATTCTCATACTTGTCACACTTTCTCTAATTGAATACTTACTGTTCTATAAGCAGATTCCCATTCTTTCTGTATCCAAATTCTCATGGCATTACTTTGGAGTAAATGCCCAAGCCTTCTGAATGCTAAGAGGGGCATGACTGGCTTGGTTGCTTTTTAAGACTTTAATAATTCTAAAATCTGATTTTTTTCTTCTGGTACTCATTAACATTTTGAATAAGCTTCTCAAAGTCTTCATGGAAAAACCTTTTCTGCACACAGAATATATTGGAATTCAGGTTTCTCTGTTCTATTGTCTCTCTGTTAATGTCATGTCATTTGATTTTTATCTTCTATTATTTTTTTATTGTGTGATCTGATAAGATTTTCCTGAGTTTTAAGGCTATTAACAATGTCTTCTTGTTTTTACCCCTCCTGTCTTATTCTTTAAAACTTTATCTATAATTGAACTTGTATTGTCTTTTATAAATAACATATAACTGGATTTTGTTTTTCAATACATAGGAGAGATATTTTTCAGTTATTAGAATAATTTAGCCCACTTATATTTATTGTGAGATCTGGCATTTTAAAAACGTATTATTTTATAAATTCATTGAGATTAATTCCTTGCTATTTTGTAGTTTTGTTTCCTACCATTACTCTAATGATCATATTGTTTTGCTTATTTTGTTGTCTCCAGTTGCTTATTTTTGTATGAATGTTATATTTCCTCTTTTTGTTATTGAAATCAGTAAGAGGTTCCACAACACAAATAAAACAGTTCCGAGGTTTTTTCCTAAGATAAAGTTTAGCAGCTCCAGCTTCTTCACTGTTTATCAAAATACAAAAGGAAAAAGGATAAGGATAGAGGTATCTTTTTCCCATCACAAATCTGACCTTTGCAGGAGGAGGGAGTAAAAGCTACTTCACAAATATATAGACAAGGGTGCTCTGCTGTGATCTGTGAGTCCTAGAACAGAATGACTCTCCAAATTTGCATGCATTCCTGTTGATGAGACCCTAGGGCCCCTGAGACTTCTGCTCTGAGTAAAACTACTGTGAATGATAAAGGTTCTTTGCTCTAGTAAGTGGTTTCAATCAAAAGTACTATATACTTAACCAAAGTAAAAGGTTAGTGGTTCCTTGCTTTCTTCTAAACTGAGAGCCAAAGGCTGCTGCCAATGCCCTTGGCCAGCTGCACAGGTCTTGTGGCAGTGCACTGGCATATGGGGGAAGCCCAGGGCCCCAGGAACTGTATGGAGGGGCCATTGGTCTCATATGGTGGCTTGGACCATGCCACAGCCTCAAAATTGTTCTCTAGGTAACTGTGTGAGCACATGTACAAGCACAAACTGTGAAATACAAGATGATCCAAAGACAAAACATGATTACAGGGATCTATATTTGAACATGCAAAATCTGATCCTGTATTTGATTTTTGTCACTTTCTCTCAGGTTCCCAAAGGAAACATGGACAATCAGATGGACTAGTATTCAGGTTGTTACTGCAAAACCTACACTAACCATATCTCTCCTGGGTGTACAAGTGTTCTCCTTATCTTTTTTTTTTTTTTTCGTAAAAAAGGAAACAAACGTGGGTCTCCGGCATGGCAGGCGATAACTCTGCCACTGAGCCACTGTTGCCCATCCTCTCCTTATCTTTTATTGTTAACTATTTTTTAAAATGCACTGAGTTTCAGTTAAAAACCAATCATCAAAATGGATCTCAACACAGCTCTAAAGCCAACTCTTCTACCACAGTAACTTCTGAAATCCTTGATTTTAGGGTGCCTGAAATCCCTTCTCAGTACCAAACTGTCCATTGATGTTCGTTTTTATACAACAAAAAAAGCTGAGTAATATTGCAGAGAAGTACCAGAAATTGCCTTATTAAAAACAAAACTATTCACATAAAAAAAACCTGTTTGCAGGTTGCCTCTGCCACATTTATAGCATGGTGCAATACATACTGGGATCAAATATCCATGTAAACAGATTCTGGCACTCAATACCACAGAATTGTGCCCTTTGCCACACAATAGTAAAGCTAAGGGTGAAGAGGAGGATGTAAGAGGGAGAGGAGGAAGACAGGGAGGGGGACCTGTTCTTGGTTCACTTCTGGTTTTGGAGTTGATTGGACAGCTAGTTTAGTCCTTTGTAAAGCCTATCCCCAATGGTGGACCAATTTCTGTGGCACAGAGAATGCAATCCCAGTTTATTTATGATTTCAGCAGTGTTCATGGCGTTGGGAGATCCTGCTTATTAGCAAACGCTAGTAAGACAGCTCCTCTTCTGCCAACATCCTCATGAAGTCTTCCTGGCCTCATTCACACACTGTCAGTCGCTGCTGTTGACCACAAAGATCACAAAGTAGTGGTGCCACAGCAGCTAGATCTTATCCTGGCCACCCATGTCCCACAGGGTGAAGCTGACAGTTTTTTTACTCTACAGTTTCCACGTTGAAACCTATAGTGGAAGAAGTAGTTAATATTTCACCAAGTTGTAGTTTGTGCAAAATAGTAGACTTTCCTGCAGCCTCCAGGTCAGCCATGAGATTGTGCATTTCTTTTTTGCCAAAAGGCCCTTGAAGAGATTAGCAAAAATATTCCCCATGCTGGTAGACTAGTGTAATCAACACTGGCCAGAGAAACCCAGTGGCAGTGATGATGCATGCTGCTGCTTCTGCTTAGAATATTATTTTTGATATTTACATATTATAATCACCATGTGAGTTAGTATGGCTATGATCTCATGTAATGAAATTATTTTATTTAGGATTATTTAGAAATTAATAGCTAATACTTTTGAAAATGTCCCTTCTTCACATTGTAACATCTTTGAAATCAGAATGTTGGAATAAATTCTTGAAATCTATGTGGTAGTTGTGACAAAGCTATGTGAGAAACTTCATTGATACCATCTGATGAAATCAAGAAAGAACTAGTGTAAGTGTCTCTTATAGTTGATGGTATAATTTAAATATTAACTTGTTTAATTAATCATTTTCTTTCTTTTACTCTTTTTTTTCTGTTCTGTTCCCTGAAAGTCAATTTATTTTTAGTTATCTGTTTAAACCAGTGTTCTTGAGTCCCCTGCTCCCTTTAAGGGGAATCTGTGTTTATGGAATTCTAGGAAAACTGCTTGTACATCTGAGAAAGTCTTTCTACTGTCACACATTTAAGTGACTTGACTGAGTAGAGAAACCTTGATTCACAATCTTAATTCTCAAAATTTTGTAAATAGAATTTCTTATCTTTTATCATTTTATGTTGAGGAAGAGAGTTTGCTATCAAATAGTTTTTGCCCATCATCATATCCAAAATGTTTTTTTCTCCCTAGCTTCTCATAATAACTTTTCTTTGTATATGAAATATACAGAGGGTACATATAGAGTCCTGATGATTGCGCATTTTACTTACTTTTACTTAATACTTGATGCAAGCCCTCTTGATTTAAAAAATTTACCTTTCCTTCCACTTGAGGGCATTTTCTTCTGTTACTTTCTTGATTGTCACTTTTACCTATTTATCTGTTCTTACTTTTATGTGTGTGTTGTCTTTCCTGATGTGTCATTTATTCCTCTTTTTTTTGCTCGTTTGATCACTATCTGAAACTCTTCTTAATTAAAGAGAGTTGGCCTTCTAATTCTGTCTTCTGCAACTTGCAATTATCTGTTCTCGTCCATCATTTTAATTTTAATGAGTACACTCGTGTAATTTTAATATATTAAAGTAGTATTTGCTGATCTCTTGTTGCTTCCATTAGACTCAATATTTTTCTGAATTTCATTGACACTAGAGAGATAAATAATTTTTTCTCCCATTTCTCGTAGTAAATCTATTTCTTTAGGGAAATTTGGCACATATATGCATATATATGCATATGTGTGTACACATTCTCCTTCTTTTAAACTACTGAGTGCTTTTATCTGCATTTTAAAAATATTAACACTTGTGAATTTTTTAAAGATCATGTGGGTAATCACATTTTGAATATTTTAGGTCCAACTGATAGGTGAAGGAATAAGTAATATTTTCTATGTTTAGAAAATACAGTCTCTACAGAGACTATATTTTTATCTAATGGTACCATTTTTATCTCTGTAGAGAATGAGAAGGAAGCAATAGTCAGGAGAAGCTATTTGGCATGGAGAGTCTCTACTGTGTGCCTGAGCATTTCTTTTTCATGTTTGTCATGGTAGTCAAGTTAGCTGTCTGCTCCTCCCATGCTCTAAACTGTTAAAATTCACTTGTGAGGAGCCAGCCATCTGGCTCGCTTCCTACAGGTTCAGGTAGGATTTGATCCCCTGGGACTCTGTCCTACCACCGTGTCCTTTAGTCCTGCCTCTCTGAAGTTAAGCTCAAAATGTTTGAAGAAATGGCACTATTGTTTGAGAGATATTATAGCCTCATAATATACTAAATTAAAGATAATATTTATTTTGGCAAAAAGGATTTTGAATGTTAATTCAAAATATGTCACATTATTTTGTGGTCATTATTTTTGTACCTCTAGAGAAAACTCTGTTAGTAAAGCAGATTTCTGTCTATTATTAACACCAATGAATATCCTCCTGATTTTATTTGATACTACCCAGCCAGAAAAATTGTAGTAAACCAAACAATGGCAAAATTTTTGCTATTTTTCCAGGCACTTTCCAAATGTCATATTAAGTTCCCAGTTTTGTTCTTTATTCAATAAATATTTATTGAGTGCTTATGTTTCATATACATGAGGCATGTGGAGCACAGGACAGATTCATTTTCAACTAGCTATTTAGATGTTTAATATGATTCTCTTAATCTTATTCTCCATGACATAGTCACAGCTTAGAAAACAAGGATAATTTTTTATATATCCTCAGAAAATGGAGTTTTAGAAGCATTTAAGCAAAGTAAGATGGTAAGGCTTGAGGATATATCCTCTGCCACTTCAGCAAAAAGAAACGTGATATCCTGAGAGAAAAATATTCCTTGAGATAGCAAAATATAATAGCTTTTTCATGGATATATTTCAGGAAATGATATCTTTGGTTGGAAATGTTTCATAAACTAGGGCATATCACCATGAATAATTTGTAGTCAATACGCAGGAGAGAGACAGAATGATGTAGTGGACAAAAGTGGTTTGCATTCAGAAAGACCAGGTTCAAACCCGGTATCCTCGTCCTTGGACGAGCCTCTTCACCTCTCAATTTTCTTATCCTCGTCCTTGGACGAGCCTCTTCACCTCTCAATTTTCTTTTCTATAAACTGGAGATGATATTGTCTCTACCCCAAGGCTTTGGCGCAGTGGCTGGCGCATATTTCCAGAGGCTCCAGTAGGATTTTATTCCCAGAGGCAACATTCTAGAGAAGACTTACTTCTAAACCCTGCATTTTCCTTCCTGCCAAGTCAACAGTCACTTACCCACTAACCACTGTGTTCCTGCTTCCAGCAAGTGAGTTGCTCCTATGATGCCTTTAATTTATGTTTAATGTTTAAACATTTAGTCCCTTGCCATGTCAGGCCACTGATGCTGTATATGAACTAGTGTCTATCTATATTAATGGATAATTCTTCCATAAGCACCTCATTCTTTGGCAGTTGGTCTTATAACAAGTATGTACACATACCCACCTCTATAAAGAGACTGTGACTTGGACACATGACAAATGCTCAAATTAGCGTACAGCATCAGTCTGATTCATCAGTCATTTAAAGGTCCATTTATGTAGCATCTCTCCTCACGTCCTATGTAAATAAAATGTTCTTAGCACATTTAATAAGACCCTTGACAAGCAAGGAAAAAGAGTTGTGTATCCTTAGTCAATGAAATGCTATGCTCATATTCTTCCTATTGTTTAATGATCTTGGAATTTTAAGGAAGGCTCCTGCTTTAACCAAAATGTGTATTTCACTGGTACTATAAGGCTTAAATGCTTGTTGAGCTTCATTGTTTATTCTTCTACGAGGCCTTGTTTGCTCATTCTGCATTTTAGGAAGCAACATTAGTGTCTTTTTGAAGCAAGCGGAGAAGTAGATTGCTACTCATTGACCCAAGATTCTTAAGTTAACAGATGAAATGATAAACTTTCATCTCCATGGGAAGTGTGCGTGACAATTTGAAGGAAAACAAGGCCTGAGTTCTGGGGCGAAAATTTCCTCCGGCTTTTTTTTTTTATTACTTCAGTGGAGATTCTATTCCATTTGTGGCAGAGTGTGATTACCTATGTGGTGTTTTCTTCTTTGGGGGCACACAGCTAGGCTACATTTCTCAGACTCTTTTGTAATCAATGTGACTGTATGTCTGAAGAGTAGGTAATAGAATTTGAGCCAAAGTGATACATACTACTTCTAAGTTTGGACCGAAACAACTCTGTGAGTGCCCCTATTCTTTCTCTTTCTCTGTGTGATGCTAAGAATCCAGCAGATGACTTGGATACCCCTAGGGTGATATCATAGACACAAAAAGGAAGAAACCTGGGTCGCTTAACCTCCAGAACATATTATCACTAGTGGTAAATTAACTTCTCTTGTGTTAAACCATTGAGACATAGGGAATATTTGTGTATGGCAGTTGGTCTTCAATGATTAAAACATCATCCAGATGCATTCTAGTTTCACTATATTCAACTTTCAAATTCCAAATGGAAGACAGTTGCACTTCATAATCTGAATCCATCCATCACTGTTTTCCTTTATTTTCTCCCCTCTATTCAGTGCTTAAATACACATTTCTCAGAGTGTGTTCCATGGCATCCTAATTTCTAAGAATGTTAATTGATGGTACACCTTATAACACTGGCTCAAATAACTTCTGTACTTCTTAGAAGTACATTTACTTCTGTACTTCTTAGAACCTTTATGTGAGGCTTTAAGAGAGTACTATACCAAGCAGCATTTTTCAAGCATAATATGGAATTTCATCCCTTTCCCCCTTCTTTTTATAAATATCTTATGGAATAGTATAGACAATTAGTTTCATATCATAGGCTATATCATCTGATTTTTCCTACTTTTCTATTATTCCATTCAGTTTCAGTGTGCTAGCATTCACATTGTTTGCCTTATATGAAGAGGCGGATATAGACAACTGGTATCTATGTTGTGTAGCAACAGCTTTAAAAATCAAGGTGGACCATTCATAGGAAATGTATTTCCTATGTGTTTTGATTGGATGGTGAAGGGAAGCTCCTCAAAGCCACAATATTTCTCCTTCTGATTAGTACTGGTTTCTGAAATTCCCTTGCAACTATTTATGGACTCTCAATAAATCTGAATGTAAAGTAGTGTATTTTTTTTGATAGTTAACACTTAACTGGCTAACATTTACTTGGTGTAATTGCAGTGTCCATTGTCACACCAGTAATCAAGCTTTTGGGTAATAGGACATAGCATAGGGAAATGTTGATTAGAGGTGAATGAGAAGACAAAATGGAATGGAGAGCTGAGACCGTTTTTAGTTTGGTGTGAAGTCCAGACAGCCACAAGAGTGGTAGACTCTGAATCCAGACTTATCAAAGCCTTGCTTTATCACTTAATTATCAGAACTTGGGTAAACTGTTTTACTTCCTTAAGCTTCAGTGTTCTATTTTTAAAATAAACAAAATAATGATAATAATATTTCCCCGATGGAGTTTTGAGGATTACGTTAGAAAATACATAATTATCACTAGTTATCATTGTTATTGTTATTATGATCAACTGAGTCCTTTGAATGGCACACCAAAAATGTGGCAGTTATTTACCAATGCACCATATGCTTTTGTTCAACAAAGAATCTTCAAGGGAATATTGTTGGGGTAAAAAAATGAGTTCATTGTCACTAACATTCTATTTTTCATGCCATTCCAAAATTGTATTCTTATATCTTCACTTACAAATGTATCGCATCATTTAAATGTAAGAATGGGATTCTTTCCATCACCTAGAAAATTGATGGAGCATGTGATGAATATAATTGTGTAAAACATCTTCAGTTTGGGGAAATTAAATTTTGATAATCTTTTTTTGGAGTTTAGGAAAGATAAATATTGTTTGAAATTGCTTTCTAGGTTTTGTTATTAGTCAATATTTAATTCAATGAAATGTTACTCCATGGATGATCTTTGAAACAAGGTACTCCAAAACTAGAGTTTAGATTTTTTTTTAAAAAACATTCATCCCTTTACTTGTTGTTAACACAGCAGGTGTGTTCTATCAGGGACAACCTGGCAAGTACATTTTCATTTTGAGATCTGATTTGTGTTCTTTTTTGGTTCTGCTTTAAAGTTATTATTAAGAGAGAACTGTAGCTGACATTCAGTGCTGATATATAAATACACTGAGAAAGAAAAAAAAGTCCTCTTGAAACAAAGGTGTGGAAGAAAATGTCTCCCTAGGCAGTTTGGTAAAATGTGGGATGTTTTTACTGATGTGTCAAATAGAAGGTCATTTTTAAAATATTCCCTTCTTTGTGTTTCTCCAACCATTTCTCTGTTTTGTATTCATTTAAACATCTATCAATAAATACGTAACTAGCACCTATCACATGGAAGGTCTACTGTTTAACTCTGATTTTTTTTTTAAGGTGCTTAAAATATAGCTCTACAATCTGGTTGGAGAGTTAAAACAGGGAGACACACCTATAGGCAATGCATATAAACCAAAAGAATAATATATAACCAAAATACTAGCTAAAATTTATTGATTGCCTGCTACGTGGCACATATTTTTCAATATGAGTTACAATTATTAGCACATTTAAACCTCACAATTCTTATCCCTTTGGGGTAGATGAGGGAATCTAGTTATATGGGCTAAGTATCTTGCCTCAAGTCTTACCGCTAATAAATGCTGGGAACAGAATTTGAGCCAGTCTGATTTCTGTGTCTTCTTAACCACTATACCATAAATGTAATAAATGTATTTATAGATAATTATTGGATACTTAGAAGATACCCAATACCTTAAAGTCTGTTACTTTTGCCGAGGACATGTACTTCATCATAACCACTGAGGCCACTGTTGTAGGCAGAACTCTGTTGGTGAATCATGAGTCTGACATGGGCTACATGAAAACAAATCCAACACAGCATGGAAATTCATAAGCTTTTATATTTTTGCAATGCATATGCACGTATAAAAATTACCCTGCGTAGATCATACTTACCTGGCATAGATCATAAAAGAAATATAAAACTATATGATATAAACAATCAGGAAATACCATCCTCTTTTATTTTTAGTAGAGGAATAGTAGCTCAGACTATTTGGTTAGTGATAGAAACAGGACCCAAGTTTTCCGACCTATCGATCTACAGACATATAGCCTTTTAATTTTTTTTGGTTTATTTTTACCATACTATCTTATTATCTATTGCTGTGTAACAAATTACCTCAAAACATAATGGCTTAAAACAACAAATATTATCTCACGGTTTCTGTGGGTTAAGAATCAGAGTATGGCTTAGCTGGCTGCTTGTGGCTCAAGAGCTCTCACGAAGTTGCAGTCATGATGTGGTCTCATGTGAAGAACTTAATGGAGAAGGATCCACTTCCAAACTCACTCGTGTTTGTTGGCAGGGTTTCATTTCAAAGGATGCAGAACTCCCCCAGTGCAAGTAAGAGAGGGAGAGAGAAAGAGAGAGATGCTCAGGACAGAAACTGCAGTCTTCCAATAACCTTGAAAGTGACATCCTCCCTCTTCTGCTCTATTCTTGTCATTAGAAGTGGGTAACTAACTCTAACGAACACTCAGGGGAAAGAGATTAAAACAAGAGATTATTACCAGGAGGCAGGAATCTTGAGGGGCCATCTTAGAGGCTTCTACCACAACCCTAGATTCTGGCTTCAGTCTTTTTGGGGATATGCATAAAAAATAGGAGCGATTGATGATGGAATCGCAGTCTGCTAGCATCCCTCCTTCATTCAGAGAGGGGAGGGGCTGGTGATCTTAGGATGGGTAGATTCATACTTCTGCGACATGTAACACATTTTGATCTTACATGAAGTCACCGCCTAGGTCTAATTGTAGAAGTACAGCTACACTGTTAAGTCTGTTCTTCTCTTATTAAGTCTAACCTTGACCATATCTAACTTTCCCACCAGATGATTTTTTAGGGGAGAAAGGACTTGTCAAGATCAGGAAAGACTTAACATTTCAAAGGCCTTGCATCTGAAAAGGTTTTCTGATATAGTTTTTAGACTTGGTTCTTAAGAACACATTCCTGTCGTGAATATATGAATATCAAACTGAATAAAATGAAATTTGGAACACTATAAAGAGACAAAGAGGTATATGTTTATCTTTTTTTTCTCTTTAAAATAATATCAGCTGATCTTCAAAAAAGCCCCATGGTCTAAGTAATACTATTATTCTCTACATTAGAAAGAGAAACCTGAGAATATGCTTAGTGTCACAATCTACAGATGACTGTGAAACTTGATTACATGGCTGCATAATTAGATCCAGGTAGTCTCTATGTCTCTGAAGAAAACAATAGAAAAATGAAAGTCTTTTGGGGATGGGAAGATATCTTCTTATGCCTTTGTCTCATAAACTGGACAGACACCCATTCTTAGGTCATTGCTTCTGAAAATATCCCTTAATAAAGTGACTGCTAGAGGGAGAGAAAAAAAAGTGGTTTAACCCAGAGCTTAGAAAAACCTCTAAAACTCTATCGGCGAGGTTAGAACTTGGAAAAGAACTATAATTTAAGAGCTTCAGACTTTTCTCTGATTCTCCTTTTATATGATTTGTGGACATAAAGTCATTATGCAGATGTTCTTTTCATCAGGTGACCACTCTGATAAACCTTGAGGCTTTTCAAATATAAAACAAGTTTGAAAATAGAGAGATTCAAGATAATGTGAACCCGAAAGCTAAATGTCTCTTCATAATAATGAAAAGGCTGTTTCCATTTCAGTTAGCATTTCATTTTATCATATTGTCATCTTACTGTATAAATATTTTCCATTAAGAAAAAATATTTTTCATGTTAAGATTTAGACTGATTTATCTCTGAAAAATATTGATCATACTTGGAAGAGGGGTATGAGTTCTTGCCCAATTAATTGCCCCATCAATTGACGCTATTGTAGGAATCCTGGTAGGAACTGGACTGAAATTTTTAAACCTCAAACTTGACTATATTATAGAAATACTATATGTAATGTTTTACAGAGTGAATAAACCAGACTTTGGAAAATGTATTGATATTGGACTATTGTGTTAATATAAGGGGCTTAGGAGATGCAGGCTTAATTCATGTGGGATCTAATGGAGATTGTCCTGAAATAAGTGGGCTTCCCTAACATCAATCTCTCCTGGAAGAAAGGCTGATTTCTCATAAAGGAATCAAAGGCTCCAGATATATCATCCCATTGTTAACAATTAGAAAACTGAACAAAAATATGAAACAATTGTTTTTAGACATTATACAATAGACCATGCAGTGATTTCTGAAAGAAAGTAAGCAAATGAGGTGAGCTCTACGAATATCCTAGCTTTCTTCTTGGAAGCATTATTGAACCATGGCATAGAGAGTGGGAACCCAAACATAACCTGGCATTCTAGCTGAGTTGCAGATACAGAAATTGGAATTCGGGCAGACTAGGATGGTAAGAATTTGCAAAACATATTCCAAGACAAGGAAGATAAGCAGAGAAATAGCTCTAGAAATATGCATATGAGTGTCCTTGAGTCTTTGGTTGAATACCAGTCTGCATATACAAGGGTAAAACAAGGGTGGAGAAAGAAGCTAAATAAATCCGAACCAGGATAAACACCAACCCCAAACACACCAAAGTACATCATAATCAAATTGCTGAAAATCAATGATAAAGAGAAATCTTAAAAGCAGCCAGAGAAAAAGATACATTATATAAAAGTAACAACGATAAGAATTGTGATTGTCTTAACTGTGAGAAACACTGAAAGCCAAAGGGAAAAGGGACAACATTTTTAAAGTGCTGAAAGAAATCACTATCAACCTAAAATTCTGTATCCTGCAAAACTATCCTTCAACAATGAAGGTAAAATAAAGACTTTTTCAGAAAAACAAAAGCTGAGCAGATTCATTACCAAATGACCTGCATTATAAAAAACATTAAAAATTGTTCTTCAGTCTAAAAGAAAATGATACCAGATGCAATTTGGAATAACAGAAGTGGAAAATATATGGTTATATAAAAAAGACAGTTTTTCACATTTCTTTAGAAAGGTACTGACTGTTTAACGCAAAATTGATATCAACATATTGCAGGCTTTCTAAATTATACAGAACTAAAATGCTTGACAACAACAGCACAGAGGATGGAAAGCGGAATTAAAACTGCACTTCAAGGTTTTTACATTATACATAAAGTGATGTGATATTATAAGGTAGGCTGTGATAAGTTAAAGATGCATTTACAAACTATAGAGCAAGCCTAAAAATGAGAATAAAATGTGGAGTTAATAAGCCAAATGTGGAGATTAATGGAACCATAAAACATATTTGGTTAATCTGAAAAAAGGCAGAAAAAGGAAAAAAGATACAAAGGGCAGAAGAGATCAATGCAAAACCAATAGCCCGATGGTAGATTTAAAATAAGCATTGGTAATTACATTCAATTAAAATAGTCTAAACACTCCAATTGAAAGGCAGAGATTGTTAGAGTGGCTTGTTAGACCCAATTATATGTTGTCTATAAGAAACTCAGTTTAACTATATAGAAAGATATAGCTTAAGAGTAAAAGGATAAAAGAAGATATACCATGCAAATGCTGTGTATAAGAAAGCTAAGGGCGGTGCAACTGTGGCTCAGTGGCAGAATTCTTGCCTGCCATGCCAGAGACCCAGGTTCGGTTCCTGGTGCCTGGCCGTGTTAAAAAAAAAGAAAGAAAGTTGAAATGGTTTTATTAATATCAGATCAAAAAGACTTTGAACAAGAAATATTACCAGGGATAAAAAGGAACTTTTCATAATCATAAACAGATCATTTAATCAGAAATGCTTAATAATAAATGTGGATGCATCTAATAACAGATATATAAAATAACATATAGTGAAAACATTTAAAACTGGAAGGACAAAGATAATAAAAGCAGCATAATTAAGAACTTCTTTTATATTATCAGAAGAAGTTATACAGCAACATCAGTAGGGATTTAGATGAGAAATGCTATCAGTCAACTTGACTTAATTAACATATATGGAATATATATGTGACACTTCACCCAACAGTAGCGGAATGCTCTTTTCTTTAAAAGTGTACATGGATACTTCACTAAGTTAGACTCTGTTCTAGGCCACAAAGCAAACCTCAACTAATTTAAAGAATTGAAATCTGATGATACTGCAACTAAATCAAAAACAAAGGAAATTCTCCAAATACTTGGAAATTAAATCACACATTTCTAATGAACATATAAAGAAAAAAAATCACAAGAAAAGCATGAAAATCTCTGTAACCAATTAAAAACACAACTGATCAAGATTTGTGGGATGCAGTTAAAGTACTGCTTTGAGGGAAATTTGAATGCTTATATTAGAAAAGGAGAAAGGTCTAAAATTAATGACCTAATCTTCCAATTTAAGAAGTTAGAATAAGAAGAACAGAGTAAACCTAAAGTGAGTAGATGGAGTAAAATAGTAATGAAAAGAAAAAAAATCAGTGAAGGTCCCTGTTACGGGTTGACTTGCATCGCCCCCAAAAGATACATTGAAGTGCTGATCTCCAGTATCTCAGAAGCAGATCTTATTTGGAAATAGGGTCATTTCAGATGTAATTAATTAAGTTAAAATGAGTTCATGCTGCAGTAGGGTGGGCCCCTAATCTAACATACTGGTGTCTTTATATAAAGGGGAGAGGCAGCATAGACAGAGAAGTGAGAATGCCATGTGACAATTGAGGCAGAGAACACAGGTGATTTCCAGCAAGCCATCACCAGAAACCAGAGGAGAAACATGAAATAGACTCTTATCTACAGACTTTAGAGGAAGCATGGCCTTTTGGACACCTTGATTTCAGACTCCATCTGCCAAAACTGTGAGATGATAAATTTCTGTTTAAGCAACCTGATGAAAAATGATCTCAAGGTGGCAAGAGGTGATCTGCAGAGCTGCAGAACGGTGAAGGCGGCCAGGCTATTGGCTGAAGTGGCAAGTCACATTCTCATTATATGAGAATCATATAAACATTATCTGGAGACTTCTAGAACAATATGGATCAGGAAACCTGGGAAAATATTCAGATTTCTGTGACCAAATAGGTTTGGAACTTTGAGATTTAGGAATTAACTATGTTATCTCATTGACTAATGAAGTGTGGAATATTTTAGTCAGTTTCGGTAAAGCTGTTTTTTCTTTTCTCTGTGGTTAAGAATGGGCATCATTAGAAGACGTTTTCACTATGAGGAAGAGAGGGTGTGATTAATTTAGAAGAGAGCTGGTTGACAGGACGTTGGCGGTCAGGAGGAAGCTGCACATCTTGACGTAAGTGACCTTCAATGCCTTGATGAGGCGCTGATATGCAGGAACCAGCTCTGCAGGCCATGGTCACTTTTAGATTGTGGAAAGTCCTACTAGAGCTCTGGTCTTCTGACTTCTAATATAAAGCCTTTCCAATATATGATAATTTGTAAATGATTAATGGTCTATGGTAAACTGAACAATTAGGAAGTTGTTTCCTCAATAAATATTTATTGAATATGTCCAATGTGCCAGGCACTATTTTAAGTTTTGAAGACTCAGGAATGAGCAAGAGAGTCATGTTTTTGGCTTTCACAGAGCATACCTTCTAGTGAGAGGAATAACAGAAAACAAATACCTGAAGTGGTAAATAAACAAGATTATTCCAGTATTATAAAGGAGAAAAGAGAGATTTGATCAAGTGACTGGTAGAAAAGTGGGAGTGCATTAAGTAAGGTGGTCAGGGAGGCTCTCTTTGTGCAAGTGGCAACTGAGTTAAGATCTCAGTGAAGACATGACAAGCTGTGTAAAGATGAGAGATAAGAACCTTTACGCAGAGAAAAAATACAAGCCGCTAGGCTGGAATATGCTGACTGAAGCTTAATCTTGTCTAGATGAGGTTTCCATAAAGATCGAAGCTGAATTTGGCCCAACTCAGGAGACTTATTTTTGGTCCTCCTTTCACCACTGTTTTACTCTTGTCTTCCATTTTTTCATCATTAAAGACATATAAAAAGCCCTTCTTATCCCTAAAATTACAGAACATCCAGGAATCAGATAAGATTACTTATGTGAAAGCAAGCTGAAAATCTAAAAAAGCATCCTTCTGCCAAGGGGATTTAGGGTTAGAAAACCCACTGAAAGTTGGAGAGCTGCCTGACCCCAACAGAGGCGAAAGGAGCACCACTAAAGCTTCCTTCACACTGGCTTACTTATTTATGCATGTTTAAAAGCCATAAAAGGGATTGCTTGGCCTTTGCAGAATGATTAGGGTTAGTTTAGGAAAACAAGTTGTTAGGCCTGCTGAAAGGAAACTTCTAGAGCAGAGTGGAATGTGTCCCAGTAGTTCATCATTCCTTGGTATAGCAGGGAGCAAGAGATCTTCTCAATAAGCAATACAGTTTAGCCCCAAACCACAGTACACCTAAGCCGAGGCAATCCCAGAACCATGTTCTGCCTGAAATGGGACAAATACTTTAGGGATATGTTCATAAATGTTTCCTTCAGGCTGCAGCCAATCAATGCATTAGATAGTTTTAAAATAGCTTTTCTTTTGTTTATGAAAAAGAGAAACCATTGCATTTGAATTTATGACTCCAGTTTTGGGGACAAGTTTTAAAGAGAGGTTCCAGGCTTACTAAATTTGCCATGACCGTGAGGTGGCACACACATGCATACACATACACAGACGTACATATGCTGTCATTTTTACGGTGCCAGCCTGTTATTCACCCAGGATGATTCCAGCTAAATGAGACTGAACAAGATGGAAATGTTTTCCAGAAGACACACATTATACCAAAAGGAACTCACACTTTGGGGAGAATTGACCAAAAGATTAATGAAATTACCCAGATGGTCCACAACACTTTTCATGAATAACCTTTGAGAAGTCTGAAAATAAGACAGTCCTCCATAATGCTGAGTACTTAGGAGGCATGGAACAGGAACATAGATGTCAGGCACTCTGGGTTGTTATCTCATTAAGCGAAGTATTTGTTATCTGTAAATAAATTGATGGGGATGTAGCTCCCATTAAGTGATGTAATTTGTTAGGCACTTAATGTAGCATCCTTAATCTAAACCTTGAACTGCAATAATTCTTTCTCACCATCATCTATGAAATGACCTAAGACCAATGTACCCATTTAGACAGGTGACAGGATTGAGGAATGATAGAAGCTGAGCTGTGAAACTAGTTCCTTTCCTCAGAGGGCTTCAAGCCCATTTAGAGCAGAGGTTGTAATTCTATAGCTCAGCCTTTGGTAAACATTTCTGCTGCCTTTGACCCCTCTCCATTCATTGTTTAAAAATGCTGGATTAGTAGTCAGTATATTAAAACTGGGATATCACTTGTATTTCAAAATTCTCTCAAGAAATAAGATCCAGCAACACTAGGCTTGTGTTCTTGCATGGCTATGATTTGTTGGAGTTGAGCAGTAACTCCCCCTTTAGACTAGAAAGGTAGTTTTTATTTCCCCAGGTCCCTGCCTATCCCGCTGCATTTATGTACTTTTCCTGCCTGATCTCTCTATATATTTGAGTTTGTAACCTCTGGTTTAGAGACTCTAAATATGTTTGTCTCCTTAACAGTATTCTCAATGCTTTAGATGAAAGTGAAGAAGCAAGTATAACTTGCACAGCATGACTTCAACTTACTGATTGTGTGTTAGAATTCAGTTGTGAGTCAATTACCTGGAACCGAAACACATTTATCCACATGAAAAGTTTTATTGATTCGATTTTACAAATATTAATTGAACACCTACTATATGTAAATCACTATGCAAGGCAGATGGGAGGGAGGCACATGGAGCAAGACATGGTTCTTGGTCCTAGGAAATCCAAACAAGTCCATTAATATCTATTTAACACATAGTACATTTGAAATTAAAACAGTAGAAAATATTGTAAATAGCTTGTAATCCCTTGCTAAAATAGAAAACAAGAAGATTTGTAACCATTTTTTATCTTGAAAGCTGGTTCCTGTGGATAAACAAGGATAATTAGAAGTAGATGGTGAATAGTGTCAGGATTCTGAAGGAGATTTTTGACTAATTGTTAGGAATTTAGAGGTTAATGATACTTGTTCCCTTGCCCCCATTCTTATTAAAATATTTTTAGATGATTTAGAACCATTATTTTTTATATATTTCTTTTTTTTAGGGAGATTCAAAGATTGGAGTGGAGGGAGAACAGAAAATTGAAAAGGGAAATAAAAAGGGATAAGGGATTGAAAGAGAGAAAGATGAGAAAATGTTAAATAGGATAAGCATGTACATGTAAAAAGTAGATTCCTTAATTTGAATTAAGATGAGAGAGAGAGAGAGATGTGCTTGATATGTTTTTTTGATCTGAATTTTGATGAAGAATGATATAGATACTTGTCTTTTCAAGCTAAATAGACAATGTCCTTCACACTGGGAAATGTAAAGATCAGTTTTCAGTTCTCATTTTATTTGATTTATGAGAGGCATTTGTCCACTCTATCCTTCTAGAAGTACTTTGGTTTCTAGGACACAGCAGGCTCCTGGTTTTCTTCCTTCCTCACTGGCTACTCCTTTTCAGTTCTTTTGCTGGTTCCATCTGATTTCCCGAACCGTCTACTACTAGGTTGTTCCCAAGGCTCATGGATTATACCTCTTTGCATCTCTACCTGTCTTCACCCCCTTGGTGAGCTCAGCTGCCTCACGACTTAAATACTAGCTGCAGGTTGTTGATCCCCAAATATACAACTTGGCTTTGAATTTCAGATTTGTGTATCCACTGCATACTCAGTATCTCCACTTAGATGTTAATAGACCTCTCAATCTTAACATGCACAAAACTAAATTCCTGATTTTCTCAAAGCTGTTAGTCTTCCTCAGTCTTTTACATCTCAAATAATGGGAACTTCATGGTCTTTTACTTAACCCTTAAACCCTAGAATTTTTCCTTCACGTGTCTATTTCTCTCACCCCACAACTAATCTGTCTGCATTTTACTAATGACCTTAAATTGAAATCCATAATATTTCTCATGACTTCTTTCGTTATCATGCTGCTATAATGAATAAGTCATCATCATCTTTTCCCTGAGTTATGGGATAACTCTCAGGTTTCCATTCTTGTTCCCATAATAGTTAATCTTCAGTACAGTGGCCAGAGAAAGTAATTTCATATATAAATAAGGTCATGTCTGTTTTCTGTTCTAAATTCAAAGTCCTTACAATGGCTTCCAAGTCTGCACAATCTGGACACCTGTTATTTTGCTGAGCTCATCTCCAACAACACTTTCCCTGACTCAGTATGTAGCAACTCTTCAGATCTTTTTGCATCTTGAAAGTTCCAGGCATGCCACTGCCTCAGAGCATTTGCACTTGCTGTTCCCTCAGCTTAGAATGCTTGTACTGTAGCAAGCATTTCAGCCCTTTATTTAATAGTTACCTTTTCTACAAACCATCCAGTTTAAAACTGGACCTTTGTCCACCTGCCAGGAATCTCTGATCCCTCTTCCTTCCTGATTTTTCTCTATAACACTTGAGACCTTTTACTTTATTATATCTTCTTCTTTTGTGCTTTGTCCCCCCCCCCTGAAATGTAGGCTTCTTGAAAGAAGACATTTTTTTCTTTTTTAAATGAAATTTTATTGAGATATATTCACACACCATATAATCCATTGAAAGTGTACAATTCAATGCTCACAGTATCATCACATAGTTGCGCATTCATCACCACAATCAATCTTAGAACATTTTTATTACTCCAGGGGGGAAATAATTGCAAAAACCCAAAACATCCCATACCCTTCTTCCCTTCATCATTGATCCCTAGCATTGGCAAGGTACATTTGCTACTGTTGATGAAAGAATTTTAAAATATTACAGTTCACTATAGTCCATAGTTTACAATAGGTATGTTTATTCCCCTTGTACCACTCTACTTTTAACTACATGTGAAAGTTTTGTATGTTTGTTCTCATTCATGCAGGAATTTAAAATATATTTGTATTGTTAATTACAGTCATCATTCACCGTGAGGTTTACTAAGTTATACAGCCCCATGTTTTAACCTCTGGCATTCTTTCTGGTGAACTCTAAACTTCACCTATCAACCACATTCACATACAATTCGGCACTGTTAATTATATTCACAATAATGTGTTACCATAACCTCTATCTATTTCCGCTCATTTAAATTCAACCTAGTTAAAAATTCTGCCCATCTTAATCAACTGCTCCCCATTCCCCAGCCTCATTCTGTCTCCTGGTAACCTATATTCTAGATTTTATGCCCATGAGTTTGCATAGTTTAATTAGTTCGTAATAGTGAGATCACACGTCGTGTCTATTTCACTCAACATGATGTCTCAGTCATCCATGGTATCGCATACTTGAGGACTTCATTCCTTCTTACTGCTGTATAATATTCCATCATATGCATATGACACATTTTGTTTATCCATTTATCAGTTGATGAACACTTGGATTGCTTCTTTTTTTTGGCAATTGTGAACAATGCCACTCTATGAATATTAATATACAAATGTCTGTTTGTGTTATTGCTCTCAGTTCTTCTGGTTGTGTACCAAGTAGTTAAATTGCCAGATCATAGGGAAACTCTGTACTGAGCTTTCTGAGGAACCTCCAAACCATCTGAAGGAAGACGTTTTTGTCTATGTTTGCTTTATCCTCTGTACTCAGCACAATACTTCACAAAGTAGAGGCTCAATAAATGTTTTTTTAAGTTAATGAATGAATGAAAGGAAAGAAATAGTGAGGTTAGTTCTTAAATCAGGCAGCTCTCTGGTTTAAACTCCAGGTGGGATCACAGTTCCAAGATAATCAGGTTTCTAGACAATCAAATAGGAGGAGAGGTGGGAACTGCAGGGCAGCTTGTGGGGTGTCATCAGAATAGAATCTATTTGAGCTTCTTCTTTATCAGTTGGTTATGCACCACCCCTCCATCCTCTCCCTACCCTTGACTAAGAGGTCATCTGTGCAAACCCAAGAAGAGGTACTGGCATAACAGTAGAGGTTGACACAGGGGTCTGGCCACCTCCTCACATAGCTTATTTGTGCTCTCTGACCCTGCTCATGCCTGATTTCATCTGTATCACTTTCATTTCACAATGGAATTGCTGCTTAGTCCTGAACTTTATGACTTAGTGGGTCTGGCAACCCATCTTCTGATGGGCAGTTCTATCCCCATTGATACTTATTTTTCCATTCTTCAGTGCTCCATCTCTGCAAAACCATGGTAGCATGCTGGTAAGCTTCATTAATTCATTAATTCATTTGTCTTTCCTGATATGTTCTTTAAAAATTATTTTTTATTGTGGTAGCATATATATAATATGAAATTTGCCATTTTAAGAGTATAATTTAGTATTCTTCATTAGGTTTACAATGTTGTGCTACTATAACTACTATCCATTACTAAACATTTCCATCATGCAAAACAGAAACTTTCTACCCACTAAGCAATAACTCCCCATTCCACCCTCTCTTAGCTCCTATTAACCTCTTTTCTACTTTCAGTCTCTACCAATTTACTTATTCTGGATATTTCATATAAGTGAAATCATACAATATTTGTCATTTTGCGTCTGGCTTATTTCACTTACCGTAATGTTCTCGAAGTTCATACACATTGTTGTGTTGCTTTATAGGTACATTTTTTCTGTTCAAGGTAATGAAAAAAATTTAGGTAATGGATGGTGGTGATGGTAGCACAATATTTTGAATGCGATAAATATTAGAATTGTGCCCTTGAAAGTGTTTCAAATGAAAATTTTGAGTTGTATATATGATACTACAATAAAAAGTTTTTTAAAAGTTCACTCCTTTTTATGGCTGAATAATATTCCATTGTAGGGATATAGCAGATTTTATTTCTCCATTCATCTTTTGATGGCACTTGGGTTGCTTCTAGTTTTTAGTCTATTGTGAATAATGCTGCTATGAACATTGGTGTACAAAATATCTGTTCAAGTCCATGGCTTCAATTCTTTGGGGGACATTCTAGCAGTAGGATTGCTGGGTTATATGGTAATTCTATGTTTAACTTCTGAGGAACCACTGAACTGTTTTCCACAGGGGCTGTACCATATTATATCCCTATATTTTGATGCAGCAATGCATCAAAATTCTGATTTTTCCACATCCAAACTGTTTCTGTTTGTTAAAGCTGCCAGAATGCAATATACAGAAATAGGTTGACTTTTATAATGGGGATTTACTAGTTTATAAATTTATAGTTCTAAGGCCATGAATATGTCCAAATTCAGACATCAAGAGAAAGGTACCTTCTCTGAAGAAAGACCATTGGCAATTGGGGTCCTCTGTCATTAGGAAGACACATGGTCAACGTCTCCTGGTCCTTTGCTCCCAAATCCCTCTGTCAGATAGCAGGGCACGTGACCGGCATCTGTTTCTTCACTCCTGGGTTCCACTGCTTTTAGCTTCTGGTTCCAGTGGCTTTCTCTGAGGCTTTGTGGATCCTCTCTTAGAGTGTCCAGGGCCTCTCTCTCTGTGAGCCCTCTGGGCTTTTCTGTCTTTTATCCTCTCACAAAGGACTCCAGTAAAGGATTAAGACCAACCATGAATTGGATGGGTCATATCTCAATTTAAATATCCTAATCAAAGGATCCCACCCACAATAGGTCTAAACCCACAAGAATGGATTAAAATAACAAGGCCTTTTCTGGGGTACAAAACAGCTCCAAAACATCACACTAGCCAACACTTGTATTTTTCATTTTTTAGTAATAGCCATCCTGTTGGGTATAATGTGATATCTCATGTGGTTTTGACTTGTATTTCTCTAATGGCTGATGATGTTGAACATCTTTTCATGTGATTATTGGCCATTTGTATATCTTCTTTGGAGAAATGTCCAGTCAAGTCCTTTGCCTATTTTAAAATTGAACTGTTGTCTTTTTGTTATTGAGTTGTAGGAGTTTTTTTTATACATTCTGGATATTAAAACCTTTATCAGCTGTATGATTTGCAACTGCTTCCTTCCATTCTTTAGATTGTCTTTTCACTTTCTAAATAATGTCCTTTGATGCACAAAACTTTTAATTTTGATAAAGTCACATTTATCTATTTTTTTGTGACAGTTTGTGCTTTTGGTGTCATATATAAAAATGTATATATATATAAAAAAGCATATACATATATGCTTTTTGTGTCATATATAAAAAAACCAAATCCTGAATATTTTCCCTTGTTTTCTGCTAATATTTACATGATTTTAGCCTTTGTGCTTAGGTCCTTGACTCATTTTGCTTTAATTTTTGTAACTGGTGTGGGGTAAGGGTCCAATTTCCTTCTTTTGCACATGAATATACAGTTTTTCCAGTATCATTTGTTGAAGAGACTGATCTTTCTGACCTGAGTGAGCTTGGCACTTTTGTCAAAAGTCAATTGGCCATAGATATGTGGACTCAGGGGCTATTTTTGCATGGTATAGAATTCTCTGCAGTAGATATGGCCTGGGTACAAATGTAGACCTAGGGGTCTACACTGTCATTCTACTATTTGAACTTGACATAATCTCTACGTGACATATTTTTCTAACACAAATTACTCTAACACCATAGGTTCTGCTAGAATTTATGTCCTAAGTAACAAGGTTACTTATACTGCACTTTGAATCTTGGCCCTTTTCTTCCCTAGGACCCACTGAAAACTTAAAGTCTTCCATTTTGCCAAGTAAATGAGTAGAATATGCTGCATCCAGAACCTTAAAAGGCCTACCATACATCATACTTCTTTCTTTTTAGCGATGGGAAGTTTGAGGTATAATAATCTGTCACTTACTTTGTAGGGGATGTTCCAGCATGCCCCAGATAACTGGCCTCTTAAACAATTTACTAATGTGTCAAGCCCCTGAATCTTCATGGGATTTATCGCCCACCCTTTGAAGCGTATGTACCTTGCCAAGACCTTGAAGCATTTTTGCCACTTTTTACCTGTACAGTCTTTTTAGCATGATGTCATTAATTTAGTGGGCCAATGTAAGGTTGTGCAGAATGAACATATGGCCCATGTCCCTGCAGATTGTATTTTGACATAAGGTAAGAGTGGGAGAGTTAACATAGTTTTAGGGTAATATGGTAAATGTATTCTTTTGTCTGTCCCATGTGAATGCAAATGCTTCTGATACCCCTTACTGATAGGTTTGGAAAAGAATGTATTTGACAGATTAATATCCACAAATGATGTACCTATGAATCTGTTAACTTGCTCTAACAAAGATATAACACCTGGCACTGCAGCTGCATTGGGGATACTTGTTGAATTGAGTTTTATTATCCTCCAGGATCCATCTGGTTTTCATAGTGCCCATATTGGTGAATTAAATTGTGATGTGTGGGAGACTATCACCCTTGCATCCTTAGGCATTTAAACATGGGGCTAATCTGTCATTCCCCTGGGTTGTAATTGGTTCTGATTTGCTATCTTGACTGGAGGTAGAGAAAGGGAAGTTTCTTAGACTTCTACTTGGCTTTTCCTACTATAGAAGCTCTTATCCCACTGGCCATAGAAATCATGCATGTTCCATACAAAGTATGTTCATTCCATTTATAAATTTCGTGGCTGAACAAAGCACCATGGAATAGGTCTCTGGGTCCCAGTAGCCCTGCGGTAATCAGGACCTGGGTCAGACTCCATTTATTACATGGTCTCATTTATTTACCTCCAGTCTAACAGGCAGGCCATGTTGATGCATCATGTTGCCAGATATCAATGCTAATTTGGACTCTTGGGTACAATAGTCTGCAACATGTTTGGATATTCCCCCAGTGTATAGTTTATTGAGTAAATGGCTATAAATCCTTTTATGGAAAAATGAGGAGGAATCATTACCAAGTAATTTTACCATATCATTGCAGTGTCCTTAGGATATGGACTTTCCATCAGTCAATGTAATACATATCTGGGAATGGCTCAGGTCTAGACATTGGGCAAGACACTGTGAATTTTTAGTAGGATTTTCATCTTCAGCCTCCTGATCATCCATCTTTGATTTTTTCGAGGGGTTGTAGAGTTTGAGCAAAATCTCATAGGCTGCCAACATATCTTGACATTGGGATTGCCATGTCCCATTAACCATATCATCACTTTTTGCAGGTCAGCCTCCTTTTACCTTACTATTCATTGTGATGATTGTGTTCACCTTGCTTTGTCAATTAAGTGCATCCACCTTGCCTCTATTATTTGGGGATTTTCTTATTCCATTGTTATCAGGGAGCCAGTTTCTTAAACAGAATTTCTTACTGCAATGGTCCACCAGTGAAAGCTGGCATTGAGCTTCTTAATTAGATAGTGCCTCTCTCATTAACATATACCTTATCACTTTGGTAAATGGATTGTCCTCCAGGCCCTTCTGCAGAATATTGTAGGGAGGTGGGTTTTCTGGCCTTATGTACTACATCCACTCTTGCAGACTCACTTCTCTGAATCTTATGATTACTTCTTCTACCATTTGTCTCTCTTCTTTATTAGGTGTGGGCTGTTGCTTTGTTCATACTTCCAAGACCCATCCTAGCAACATAAGGACACTGTCTCCAGGACTGTTTGACAGGGTGGAAATCTTATATCTCAGGAAAGTGCTCATTGATAAACTCTCCCTTTTCCAACTTCGTATTCTGTTCTCCTTGATCCAAATACACTGGATCTAGTACACTCAAGATGCAGTCACAGTTTCACTGACGTATAGTCTTTACCTCTCCTAGC
Source organism: Tamandua tetradactyla (assembly GCF_023851605.1). Taxonomy (NCBI): domain Eukaryota; kingdom Metazoa; phylum Chordata; class Mammalia; order Pilosa; family Myrmecophagidae; genus Tamandua; species Tamandua tetradactyla. The sequence continues at coordinate 36,025,840 of NC_135339.1, read as the reverse complement.
AGGCTCAGAGCTTACCCAGATGGATTACGTCTTTGGGACCATGGGAAAAATAACATGAAGGAACGCATGTTATTTTGAAAGACAGAAGTTTCTGTATCATCATCAAGAAAAAGTGGGATGGGGAAAACTAGTCTTTAAGATAGAAGAGTGGAATGTTTCTGAATGCCTAGAGAGTTCAGAGGAATTTGAAGGAATCTGAAGACTCAAGATTTTCCAAATCCCCATTTGAAATCCCAGTGTCCCACTCCTTCCCAGTTAGGGCCTTGCTCTTACTATAGAAGACATACTCAACCTTCTCTGTAGTTCTACCTGTGTCTGACCTTCAGCTTTTTCTGCCCTGTGCTTGAAGGAGATGAGAGTCTTTTTATATTACCAAGGAGTTTTCACAATTTACCTTATATTGGCATATTTCACACTTAGGCTTTCATTTACATCTCCATTAGTAGAAACTTTAACAATCCCACCAAAACTACACATCAGTGATGGGATTTTTATTTTGGAGTTCTGTAATCCAGCTCCTAAATCTCATTATGTACTTTTCTTTCTAGAACCATTTTTGGCATGAATTTTTCCTGGCTTAGTTTTTTCAGAAGACAAATTTTGAGACTTGGATTTCACACAGGAGGTTAATTGGGGGGTATTTTCAGTAGTAACACCTGTGATGAGTGAGAGACGCAGGATTGGGCAGAAGGGGAAGTTGAATTGTGATGGAGTTGCAATAGAGGTCTCAGTTGATCATATAATGAGCCCTGGAGCTATGAGCTCCTCTTAGTTGTCTTAACTGAGTTAAAAGCCTTTGTGTCTGGGCAGCACCAATGATTGACTGAAGATAGGTCCATGAGACAGACAGCTTCTTTTGCCTAGAGCAATTGCTGAAGAGGGACTCACTTGTGAGCTATCAACCGTCTACACTCCCACGAACTAGGGAAATGAGTCCATTGGTTTTAAAGGAATATTTGGGCAGTGCACACAAAGTCCACAGTTCCCAATAGAGACTTGTGGAATGAATGGTTGAATAGTCCCTTGGGATTATAAACCTCTTGATAGTGGATTTCTTTTCTGATTCCTTTTGGATTCCTATAGAGCAATTAGCATGGTACCTTGTATTTAATAGTCGCTTGATTAATACATGTTGAATAGATGAATGAATGAATGAATGAATGAATTTAAGGGCCATTATCCATCAGTGGCCATTCTAGGCCCCAGTCAACAAATTAGAGGTTTGAACTACAATCCTTTGCCTGTCAATTTTCCAAAATTTGCCACACTCACAAAAAAGGATTATGTGGTTTACTATTTTCGTGGGACAATGACTGAAAAGAGATCACTTCAAAATATGGTAATGTAAGTGGGCACTAGTTGAACCCAATTTAATTGCTTTCCTGCTCTCCATTCCTGACTTAGGTCCTATCGTGCCTGATTCATAGCCACGTGTTTGTGTGCAGTGCCTCAGATAGAAGCTTGAGTCTTGTGTGCTGTGGAAATACTTATTAGCTTCATTCTGAATATTTAAGAGTATACCAGAGATGCTTAAATTTTTTTCTTGGAAATAGATTGTTGGTAACTGCTTTGTTTCCTCTCTAAATACATAGTTTGTCACCACATGCATTAATTCTTCATTAAACGATGTCAACATCCCACTAAGTAGAAATAATTGTACCCTATTCTTACGTGCAATTATCCTGATGAAAGTAATTAGTCAACACAACTACTTAAGAAGGAGCTCTGCATTTGGAAGGGATTCAGCTTATATGTGCCATGTGGTAGGGATTTAGCTTGGCATTGGATTCAACTTGGCAACGTGCACAATTTCACAGAAGGCTCCTTGGTTGTTTATTTGTTTTTCTCCTATAAAGGTCATGTCCCAAGAATATCCAGTACAAAGAATGCATACTATATGTATCAAGACTCAAAATATACCTGTAATGCTGACAAAAACTATGTGTATATATTATTTAAAATGTAATAATGAAAACACACATGAGAAATTAGGATTTTAATTTGGTTTTATTCTCTTCTGTTTGCCAAGTTCCTGAAACTTCAGATAATGTTGTACATCCACAAAAATCTCTCCCCAGCTATCAGCTGTGCATTTGGAGTTTGGATTTAGCTAAAATATGAATAAAAACAAATGCAAAAAAGCAACTTTTCACTGGTTTGAGATCTGAAGCAATTAATGAAGGCAAACAATTACTTTCAAATTTAAAACTCTTTAAGTTATCCCCAGACTAATTTCTTCCTGAATATAGGGTTAAAGGACTTGATCCAAAGATTCTCAAATCTCTATTGGTAAATTTTCTGGAGCGACAAAGTAATGTTCTAGATCTTGAAAGGGACTCCTTTACACAGGTGCTTGCAATAGTCACAATTCAGTGAATGATCACTTTTACATCAAATAAAAAGACTCTAAGCAAATATTGAAGTCTAGCTAATATATGCCTGCTAAGTATTATTGAAAATGTTACTAATATCTTCAGTTTAATTTGAAATGCATCAAAAAACAGAACGAGTTGATGGATGAACAGAGGGATGGCTAGATGGAGAGCTATATTATAAAGTATAGTAAAATATTAATGGAAGAATCTAGATTACAGGTACATGGGTGTTCAATGTAAAATTATTTCTTTTTTTATATTTTTGAAACTTTTCATTTAAAAATATTGGAAATAATCACTATTGGCATTCCTTCTGCAATGTCCTTGAGGCAGTCTTTATCATTATGGGACTACAATTGAGTTCATCCAGTGCTTATTCAGTACCCACCCTGGAAAAGCTTGGTGCTGTGTGATATTTCACTAGGATTCCAACCTCAGTAGCCTTCACTGTTGAGGCTAGTGAAGCAGCTTCATCACCTCTTTCTAGTTTTGACTTTATCACGAAGAATATAAGCAAGTATATCCAAACACTCTGGATTCTACCTTTGATTTATTCATCCAACAATCTTTTCAACCATTCACCCATATCTCCATAGGTATCTACTTTATTTCTGTGTTTTGTGCTGGGGATTTTTAAAGGTGATCAACACAAACTTATGCAATCAAGAAACTTAGCGTCAAAAGGATCTCAGCATCAAGTCACTATTCCTCCGAATTCCACTGATTTTGTTTATTCATTGTGTCAGACTGAATCACTCGAAAACCAGGGATGTGATGCAAGATATATGAAAATATGCTTCTGTGTATCTGGAAAACTTCAAAAGTAGCATTTTCAAATTTTGTGGTTATTTTCAAAGCCACAAAATATTCTAGTCGTGAATAAAGAACCAAAGCTTTCCTGTGGGAAATTTTAGAGGAAACCTAACAAAACTTTTCCCAATTGGAGTAAACCACTAAATACTTAATAGTATTTTAGTAGCATACAAAATCAAACCAAGACCTCTGACAATTATGGGGCCCAATCAAATGTTAAGTTTAGAAAAGTCCCAACTGAATGTATCTCACCCAGGTCCTGCCAAGGGAGTTACTGTTCCTTCCAGAGTAGTCTGTTAATTGGCTTTAATTAAGTTGTACAGAAGAAATTAGTCCACCACATTTGAATCACATTTGCACACATGAATAAAAAGTTCTTCCTAACCAGCTCCGGTGAGATCACCAAGGGGCACGGGCTTTCCTGGGTGGGACGGCAAGCGACCGGAGTCCCTCCCTTCCACCTTCCTGGGCCAGCTGGTAGAATTGGACAGGCGGTCCCCTTAGGCCGCGGCGGCTGGTGCCCCCACCACACGAGGCCCCCCGGAACAACTGAGATGGTTGGGTCGGAAATCCCCAGACTGCGGAGAACAGTGACCGGGGGATCCCTTCCAAACACGTGACTCCCCCGTCGGCTGGGAACAGTGTACTCTCCCGGGCTGCGACAGCTGGCGCCCTCCCGCCACGCTTGGTGCCCCGGGCCGACTGGGTAATTTGGCCGGACGCTCTCCTGTGCTGCGACGGCCGGCGACCCTCCCCACGTTTGGAACCCCGGGCCGGCTGGCATTCTTCCAAGACGCTTCGGTTGCCGAACCTCCCCTACGGCGAGAGTTTTCCAGAGTTGAGGGACCCACAGCAACTTTCGCTGGTGGAACCCACAGACAGGCGTGTGCCACGAGCGCCACCTACTGGGAAGGATAGGAAGAACAGAACCCAGAGATTGCGCAGAAAAATCTTTCAAGCTGTGGGGTCGAACACCCGGGGAAATCTGACTAAATGCCCAGACGCCAGCAGAAGATAATGGATCACGCTCAGAAAATTGAACATATGGCCCAGTCAAACGAAGAAACCAATAGTTCAAATGAGATACAGGAGCTGAAACAACTAATGCTGAATATACGAACAGAAATGGAAAACCTCTTCAAAAATGAAATCGATAAATTGAGGGAGGACATGAAGAAGACATGGGCTGAACATAAAGAAGAAATAGAAAAACTGAAAAAACAAATCACAGAACTTATGGAAGTGAAAGATAAAGTAGAAAAGATGGAAAAAACAATGGATACCTACAATGACAGATTTAAAGAAACAGAAGATAGAATTAGTGATTTGGAGGATGAAACATCTGAATTCCAAAAAGAAACAGAAACTACCCGGAAAAGAATGGAAAAATTTGAACAAGGTATCAGGGAACTCAAGGACAATGTGAACCGTACAAATATACGTGTAGTGGGTATCCCAGAAGGAGAAGAGAAGGGAAAAGGAGGAGAAAAACTAATGGAAGAAATTATCACTGAAAATTTCCCAACTCTTATGAAAGACCTAAAATTACAGATCCAAGAAGTGCAGTGCACCCCAAAGAGATTAGACACAAATAGGCGTTCCCCAAGACACTTACTAGTTAGAATGTCAGAGGTCAAAGAGAAAGAGAGGATCTTGAAGGCAGTGAGAGAAAAACAATCCGTCACATACAAGGGAAACCCAATAAGACTATGTGTAGATTTCTCAGCAGAAACCATGGAAGCTAGAAGACAGTGGGATGATATATTTAAGTTACTAAAAGAGAAAAACTGCCAGCCAAGACTCCTATATCCAGCAAAATTGTCCTTCAAAAATGAGGGAGAAATTAAAACATTCTCAGACAAAAAGTCACTAAGAGAATTTGTGACCAAGAGACCAGCTCTGCAAGAAATACTAAAGGAAGCACTAGAGTCAGGTGCAAAAAGACAGAAGAGAGAGACATGGAGAAAAGTGTAGAAAGAAGGAAAGTCAGATATGATATATATAATACAAAAGGCAAAATGGTAGAGGAAAATATTATCCAAACAGTAATAACTCTAAATGTCAATGGACTGAATTCCCCAATTAAAAGACATAGACTGGCAGAATGGATTAAAAAACAGGATCCTTCTATATGCTGTCTACAGGAAACACATCTTAGACCCAAAGATAAATATAGGTTGAAAGTGAAAGGTTGGGAAAAGATATTTCATGCAAACAACAACCAGAAAAGAGCAGGAGTGGCTATACTAATATCCAACAAATTAGACTTCAAATGTAAAACAGTTAAAAGAGACAAAGAAGGACACTATATACTATTAAAAGGAACAATTAAGCAAGAAGACATAACAATCATAAATATTTATGCACCGAACCAGAATGCCCCAAAATACGTGAGGAATACACTGCAAACAATGAAGAGGGAAATAGACACATATACCATAATAGTTGGAGACTTCAATTCACCACTCTCATCAATGGACAGAACATCTACACAGAGGATCAATAAAGAAATAGAGAACCTGAATATTACTATAAATGAACTTGACTTAACAGACATTTATAGGAAATTACATCCCACAACAGCAGGATACACGTTTTTTTCAAGTGCTCATGGATCATTCTCAAAGATAGACCATATGCTGGGTCACAAAGCAAGTCTTAACAAATTTAAAAATATTGAAATCATACACAACACTTTCTCGGATCATAAAGGAATGAAGTTGGAAATCAATAATAGGCGGAGGGCCAGAAAATTCATAAATACATGGAGGCTCAACAACACACTCTTAAACAACAAGTGGGTCAAAGAAGAAATTGCAAGAGAAATTAGTAAATACCTAGAGGCAAATGAAAATGAAGATACAACATATCAAAACTTATGGGACGCAGCAAAGGCAGTGCTAAGAGGGAAATTTATTGCCCTAAATGCCTTTATCAGAAAAGAAGAAAAGGCAAAAATGCAGGAATTAACTGTCCACTTGGAAGAACTGGAGAAAGAACAGCAAACTAATCCCAAAGCAAGCAAAAGGAAAGAAATAACAAAGATTAGAGCAGAAATAAATGAAATTGAAAACATGAAAACAATAGAGAAAATCAATAAGACCAGAAGTTGGTTCTATGAGAAAATCAACAAGATTGATGGGCCCTTAGCAAGATTGACAAAAAGAAGAAGAGAGAGGATGCAAATAAATAAGATTAGAAATGAAAGAGGAGACATAACTACTGACCTCACAGAAATAAAGGAGGTAATAACAGGATACTATGAACAACTTTACGCTAATAAATACAACAATTTAGAAGAAATGGACAGGTTCCTGGAAAGACATGAACAACCAACTTTGACTCAAGAAGAAATAGACGACCTCAACAAACCAATCACAAGTAAAGAGATTGAATTAGTTATTCAAAAGCTCCCTAAAAAGAAAAGTCCAGGACCAGACGGCTTCACATGTGAATTCTATCAAACATTCCAGAAAGAATTAGTACCTACTCTCCTCAAACTCTTCAACATAATCGAAGTGGAGGGAAAACTACCTAATTCATTCTATGAAGCCAACATCACCCTCATACCAAAACCAGGCAAAGATATTACAAAAAAAGAAAACTACAGACCAATCTCTCTAATGAATACAGATGCAAAAATCCTCAATAAAATTCTAGCAAATCGTATCCAACAACACATTAAAAGAATTATACATCATGACCAAGTAGGATTCATCCCAGGTATGCAAGGATGGTTCAACATAAGAAAATCAATTAATGTAATACACCATATCAACAAATCAAAGCAGAAAAATCACATGATCATCTCAATTGATGCAGAGAAGGCATTTGACAAGATTCAACATCCTTTCCTGCTGAAAACACTTCAAAAGATAGGAATACAAGGGAACTTCCTTAAAATGATAGAGGGAATATATGAAAAACCCACAGCTAATATCATCCTCAATGGGGAAAATTGAAAACTTTCCCCCTAAGATCAGGAACAAGACAAGGATGTCCACTATCACCACTATTATTCAACATTGTGTTGGAAGTTCTAGCCAGAGCAATTAGGCAAGAAAAAGAAATACAAGGCATCAAAATTGGAAAGGAAGAAGTAAAACTATCACTGTTTGCAGACGATATGATACTATATGTAGAAAACCCAGAAAAATCCACAACAAAATTACTAGAGCTAATAAATGAGTACAGCAAAGTAGCAGGCTACAAGATCAACATTCAAAAATCTGTAGCTTTTCTATACACTAGTAATGAACAACCTGAGGCGGAAATCAAGAAACGAATCCCATTTACAATCGCAACTAAAAGAATAAAATATCTAGGAATAAATTTAACCAAAGAGACAAAAAACCTATATAAAGAAAACTACAAAAAACTGTTAAAAGAAATCACAGAAGACCTAAATAGATGGAAGGGCATACCGTGTTCATGGATTGGAAGACTAAATATAGTTAAGATGTCAATCCTACCTAAATTGATTTACAGATTCAATGCAATACCAATCAAAATCCCAACAACTTATTTTTCAGAAATAGAAAAACCAATAAGCAAATTTATCTGGAAGGGCAGGGTGCCCCGAATTGCTAAAAACATTTTGAGGAAAAAAAACGAAGCTGGAGGTCTCGTGCTACCTGACTTTAAGGCATATTATGAAGCCACAGTGGTCAAAACAGCATGGTATTGGCATAAAGATAGATATATCGACCAATGGAATCGAATAGAGTGCTCAGATATAGACCCTCTCATCTATGGACATTTGATCTTTGATAAGGCAGTCAAGCCAACTCACCTGGGACAGAACAGTCTCTTCAATAAATGGTGCCTAGAGAACTGGATATCCATATGCAAAAGAATGAAAAAAGACCCATCTCTCACACCCTATACAAAAGTTAACTCAAAATGGATCAAAGATCTAAACATTAGGTCTAAGACCATAAAACAGATAGAGGAAAATGTTGGGAGATATCTTATGGATCTTACAACTGGAGGTGGTTTTATGGACCTTAAACCTAAAGCAAGAACACTGAAGAAGGAAATAAATAAATGGGAGCTCCTCAAAATTAAACACTTTTGTGCATCAGAGAACTTCATCAAGAAAGTAGAAAGACAGCCTACACAATGGGAGACAATATTTGGAAACGACATATCAGATAAAGGTCTAGTATCCAGAATTTATAAAGAGATTATTCAACTCAACAACAAAAAGACAGCCAACCCAATTACAAAATGGGAAAAAGACTTAAACAGACACCTACCAGAAGAAGAAATACGGATGGCCAAGAGGCACATGAAGAGATGCTCAATGTCCCTGGCCATTAGAGAAATGCAAATCAAAACCACAATGAGATATCATCTCACACCCACCAGAATGGCCATTATCAACAAAACAGAAAATGACAAGTGCTGGAGAGGATGCGGAGAAAGAGGCACACTTATCCACTGTTGGTGGGAATGTCAAAGGGTGCAACCACTGTGGAAGGCAGTTTGGCGGTTCCTCAAAAAGCTGAATATAGAATTGCCATACGACCCAGCAATACCATTGCTAGGTATCTACTCAAAGGACTTAAGGGCAAAGACACAAACGGACATTTGCACACCAATGTTTATAGCAGCGTTATTTACAATTGCAAAAAGATGGAAACAGCCAAAATCTCCATCAACAGAAGAGTGGCTAAACAAACTGTGGTATATACATACGATGGAATATTATGCAGCTTTAAGACAAGATAAACTTATGAACCATGTAATAACATGGATGGACCTAGAGAATATTATGCTGAGTGAATCCAGCCAAAAACTAAAGGACAAATACTGTATGGTCCCACTGATGTGAACGGACATTCGAGAATAAACTTGAAATATGTCATTGGTAACAGAGTTCAGCAGGAGTTAGAAACAGGGTAAGACAATGGGTAATTGAAGCTGAAGGGATACAGACTGTGCAACAGGACTAGATACAAAAACTCAAAAATGGACAGCACAATAATACCTAATTGTAAAGTAATCATGTTAAAATACTGAATGAAGCTGCATCTGAGCTATAGGGTTTTTTTTTGTTTTTGTTTGCTTGTTGGTTTGTTTGTTGTTGTTGTTTTTTACTATTACTACTACTTTTATTTCTTTTCTTTATATTAACATTTTATATCTTTTTCTGTTGTGTTGCTAGTTCCTCTAAACTGATGCAAATGTACTAAGAAACAATGATCATGCATCTATGTGATGATGTTGAGAATTACTGAGTGCATATGTAGAATGGTATGATTTCTAAATGTTGTGTTAATTTCTTTTTTTTTCTTTCCGTTAATAAAAAAAAAAAAAAAAAGTTCTTCCTTCCCATACCCCAATCAGTACTTTGCTGCTGAAATAGCAAAATGTGCACTACAACTGCTATTGACTTTTCAGTCAATACAATAATTTCAGTGAAGTGGGATGGGGTGGAAATGGGAAAGAATGCATAAGAGGAGAAAACAGAGGTAGAGCAATTGGAAACAGAGTGGCTGTGGGGGAAGGAAGAGAAGAAAAGTGAAGGGAAGAAATAAACCAGAAACTTTATTTCCCTACTAAGGCAATAAATAACTTCTTCCCTTAGAGCCAAATGCTGAAGACTTTCTGTCAGACTCTTATTAAGTCCTTGGTTCCCTTTGCCTCCATTCTGTAATCAGTAAACTGTTAGTTGCAAGTTTATTTAATCTCATCATTTGCAATTAGAAGTAAGGATGCAAGACCATTTACCATTCTCAGAATCAATGACCCAGACTCCTAGTTCTTGGCCTTTTTTATCATCTACAATAGAAAAATATTTTTCTGACCCTATTCCTGCTTTGGTATGTGAATTCTTGGATGTTTTCCTTTACCAGCCTTTGCCTCAGTCTAGGTATATAATTAAAAACAAGCAAAAATTAAACAAAAAAAAAAATCACATTATACCAAAGAGAAAATTTGAAACTAATAGTGGTAGTTCTTTCCACAAGATGGCATTTGTCTTTCTCTGTTTGTATTTTCTATCCTTAAAATTAGAATGACTCTAATTTGGGCTTCAAGATTGAATTAATTATACATACACATTTCTGATAGCATTAAAGGAATTTCATTCTTTGGGATATTTAAGTAGCATGATAAATTGTGGGAGCTGGAAATGAAGGGGAAAGATTATTGCAGTTTGGGTTTTCTGGAAAGCAGATTGGGAGAGAGAGTAGTGTGCAGGAAATTTCTTAAGTGATACTTATAGGATTAGCACTTGTGTAAGAAAGGGAAGGAAACAGGATTGGGTATAGGTAGAAGTCAGGCTGTGATGCAGTCTCAATGAAGTTTTCAGCAAACCCGAGGGATAACCATCCATGGCTATTCCTTATTGTGGCTGGGGTTGGGGAGGAAGGACAACAGGCTTTTAAACCTCTGCATCCATTATCATTGAACGTAGACTGCTACATGAAAGTGGCATGCGTTTGGTGAGGCAGCTTTCTTTGGCAGAGGCACTTCCTGAGGAGGACTGACAGCCGAGGGGATAAATCCTTCCTTCCTGGAGGGGGCTTTGGATAATGTATTACAGCATCCACTACAGGGGGCATGTTTTATCTTTTCCTTCTCTGATATTTATGTTCTCTAGCATGTGGCTGTCATCGTCAGGTTCAAGTGTCAACTTGGCCAGGTGGTGGTACCTGTTTGTCTGGTTGGGCAAGTGCCCACCTGTCTGTTGCTATGAGGACATTTCATAGAATTAAACCATGATCATATTGGCTACATCCACAGCTGATTCCATTTGTAATCAGCCAAGGGGTGATTAATGAGTGATGCCTCTTTAATCAGTGGTACTTAATCTAATCACTTGAAGCCTTTTAAGGAGGATTCAGAAGAGACGGGCTCTCTTCCTACTTCAGCTGGCGAGCCTCTCCTGTGGAGTTCGTCCAGACTCTCCATTGGAATCATCAGTTTCATAGCCTGCCCTACGGATTTTGGACTCTACGTTCCCACAGTTATATGAGACACTTGTGTAAGTTTTGTGTTTATGAATATTTCCTGGTGATTCTATTTCTCTAGAGAACCCTAACTAATACAACTTGGTACCAGAAGTGGTTCTTAAGAAACAGAATCTTAAAAATGGGTTTTTATGAATGGTTTTCTACCCTGACTGGACTCAAAGGCACTAAGGGCTCTGATTCCCATAATCAGAATGACACTGCCAATCCATGGAGCGAGTTGGCAAAAGAGGTAGTCAAAATATCACCATTTGATTCTTCTAATGCTTCGCTTGTACCAAGCCAAGCTCTGGGGGATAATGTTTTTGACACCTTTATGGAGTTTTGTGGAAATAGGAGGTATAGAGATGTTGACTGGTTATTGTTAGATACACTGTATTCATTAATGACTGAAAGGGATGGGCTTAAGGCTTCAAATGAGAAGCTTAAGTGCCTTCTGACAGATGCGAACATTTCTATGAGTGTCCTGAAGGAAAATCTTATTTGCGGCAGCCGTACACTTGAGATCTCTGAAAATCAGACTCAGAATCTTATTGTTAGAGTAGCAACTTGACAACATAAACTGAACTGTCATTGTTGCATGGTGTCTGCCATTAAAGTGAGGGCATTGATTGGAAAGGAGTGGGACCCTGAAAAATGGGATGGTGACATATGGATTGATAATGATGTCGGTGGCAAAATTGAAACCCTAGGTCATGCTGAGTCTTATCTAGACAACCCTGTAGTAGTCTGCCCTGAGGACATAGCTGCCCCACCTCCAGCCTGCCTTGAGGAGTTGGCCACCCAAACTCCACCTGAAGGGATTAACCCTAGAGTGATTAATCCTGTTTCACCAGATGAAACTGCAAATGAATGCAAGCAAATGGCTTGGAAGATACTTCTAATTCTTTTCATGACCCACCCCCACCACCGCTCATTTCTTCCAGACCTATAACTAGACTAAAGTCCCAACAGGCCCCTAAAGGTGAGGTACAAAGTATCACACATGAGGAGGTATATTATACTCCAAAAGAACTGTGTGAGTTTTGCAATTTATATAGACAGAAATCAGGGGAACATATGTGGCAATAGATTTTAAGGGTGTGGGATAATGGTGGGAGGAATATAAGGCTGGATCAGGCTGAATTTATGATATGGGCCCACTAAGCAGAGATTCTACATTCAGTGTTGTAGCTCGAGGGGTTAGAAAAGGCATTAACAGTTTATTTGGATGGTTGGCTGAAACATGGATCAAAAGGTGGCTGACATTACCTGAGGTTGAAATGCCAGTACTACCCTAGTATAATGCAGATGAGGGGATCCAGAGGAGACAGATTGGAATGTTAGAGTGGATTTATCATGCAAAGTCTGCTCTTACACCCCAGGAATATCCAGAGGATTCACCTTTTACCAGAATAGTGAGAAATAAATTTGTGAGACTAGCGCCATTATCCCTGAAGGGCTCTGTAGTTGCACTTCTCTGTAGGTCAGATATTACTGTAGGAACTGCTGGCACTGAGCTGGAATCCTTAAACACAATGGGGATGATGGGATTCCAAGTTGGCAGAAGCACTTAATTGGCAAAGACAAGGTAGACGTGGCTATTATAATAGACAGCAAACTCAAAGCAGGTGTGAAAGTAATCTGACACACAGAGATTTATGGCATTGGCTCATAAATCATGGGGTACCTAGAAATCCAATAAATGGGAAGTCTACTAAATTCTTGTTTGAGTTGTATAAACGTAAGAGTTCTAGGTCAAGTGAACAGAAGTCTAATTTGAATTACAAAAACACAGAGTCATGGCCCCTTAATCAATTTCCAGACTTCAGACAGTTTACAGACCCAGAGCCCCTTGAATAAAGGGTTGGCCAGGTCCCTCTGGGGGAGAACCCTGCCCACAGGTTTACACTGCCACAAATTTATACTGTTAATCTTCCACGAAGCCTTCCCCAAGGAGACCGATGGCCTTTTACCAGGGCAACTGTGCATTGGGAAAAAGGAAAGGATCAGATATTTTGGGGATTATTAGACAGTGGTTCAAAAGTGACATTAATTACAGGGGACTGAAAATGTCACTCTGGTCTACCAGTCAGAGTGGGGGCTTATGGAGGCCAGGTGATTGATGGAGTTTTAGCTCAGGTCCATCTCACAGTGAGTCCAGTGGGGCCCCAGACCCATTCTGTAGTTATTTCCCCAGTTCCAGAATGCATAATTGGAATAGACATACTGAGCAACTGGCAGAATCCCCACATTAGTTCTCTAACTCATGCAGAGGGCTATTATGGTGGGAAAGGCCAAGTGGAAGCCACTGGAACTGCCCCTACCTAGCAAAACAGTAAATCAGGAGCAATACTGTATTCCTGTAGGAATTGCAGGGATTACTGCCACTCTTAAGGACTTGAAAAATGCAGGGGTGGTGATTCCCACCACATCCCCATTCAACTCTCCTATTTGGCCTGTGCAGAAACAGATGGATCTTGAAGGATGACAGTGGATGATTGTAAGCTCAACCAGGTGGTAACTCCAACTGCAGCTGCTGTTCCAGATGTGGTATCACTGCTTGAGCAAATCAATACATCTCCTGGTACCTGGTGTGCAGCTATTGATCTGGCAAATGATTTTTTCTCAACAGCTGTTAGTAAGGAACACCAGAAACAGTTTTCTTTCAGCTGCCAAGGTCATCAATATACTTTTACTGTCTTACCTCAGGGTTATATCAACTCTCCAGCCCTGTGTCATAATCTTGTCTGCAGGGAACTTGATCATTTCTCCTCCCACAGGACATCACACTAGTCCATTATATTGATGATATCATATTGATTGGATCTAGTGAGCAAGAAGTAGCAACTACTCTAGACTTACTGGTAAAGCATTTACATGTCAGAGGATGGGAGATAAATCCAATCCCCATTGGATTTCATTGAGGGGCCTTCCACCTCAATGAAATTTCTAGGTGTCCAGTGGTGTGGGGGCATGTTGAGATATCCCTTCTAAGATGAAGGATAAGTTGCTGCTTCTGGCCCCTCCTACAACCAAAAAAGAGACACAATGCCTATTTGGTCTCTTTGGATTTTGGCAACAACATATTCCTCATTTGGGAGTGCTACTCTGGCCCATTTATCAAGTGACCAGAACCAGAATAGCTGCTAATTTTGAGTGGGGACCTGAATAAGAGGAGGCTCTGCGACAGGTCCAGGCTGCTGTACGAGTTGCTCTGCACTTGGACCACATGATCCAGCACATCCAATGGTGCTGGAAGGGTCAGTGGCAAATAGAGATGCTGTTTGGAGCCTTTGGCAGGCCCCTATAGGAGAATCACAGCTCAGACCCTTAGCATTTTGGAGCAAAGCCTTACCATCTGCTGCAGATAACTACTCTCCTTTTGAGAAACAGCTTTTGGCCTCCTGCTAGGCCTTAGTAGAGACCAAACACTTAACCCTGGGTCACCAAGTCACCATGAGACCTGAGTTGTCTATCACGAGCTGGGTGCTATCTGACCCACCAAGCCATAAAGTTGGGTGTGTGCAGCAGTACTCCATCATAAAATGGAAATGGTATATACAAGATAGGGTCAGAGCAGATCCTGTAGGCACAAGTAAGTTACATGCGGAAGTGGCCCAAATGCCCATGGTCTCCACTCTTACCACATTACCCTCTCTTTCTCAGACCAGAGCTCTGGTCTCTTGAGGAGTTCCTTACAGTGAATTGACTGAGGAAGAGAAAATTCGGGCCTGGTTTACAGATGGTTCAGCATGATATGCAGGTACCATCCAAAAGTGGACAGCTGCAGCACTACAACTCCTTTCTGGGTGTCCTTGAAGGACAGTGGTGAGGGGGAAATCCTCCCAGTGGGCAGAACTTCGAGCTGTGCACCTGGTTGTTCATTTTGCTTGGAAGGAAAACTGGCCAGAGGTGCGTTTGTATACTGACTCATGGGTTGTTGCTAATGGTTTGGCTGGATGGTCAGGGACTTGGAAAGACCATAATTGGAAAATTGGTGACAAAGAGGTCTGGGGAAGAGGTATGTGGGCAGACCTTTCTGGGTGGGCTAAAAACATGAAGATATTTGTGTCCCATGTGAATGCACACTGGAGGGTGACTTCAGCACAGGAAAGTTTGAATAACCAAGTGAATAAGATGATCCATTCTGTGGATACCAGTCAGCCTCTTTCCCCAACAACTCCTGTCATTGCCCAATGGGCTCATGAACAAAGTGGTCATAGTGGTGGGGATGGAGGTTATGTATAGGCTCAGCTACATGGACTTCCATTCACCAAGGCTGACCTGGCTACTGCCATTGCTGAGTGCCCAATCTACCAGCAGCAGAGACCCACACTCAGCCCCTGATATGGCATCATTCCCCAAGGTGACCAGCCAGCTACATGGTGGCAAATTGATTACATTGGACCACTCCCTTCGTGGAAGGGGCAGTGATTTGTTCTAACTGGAATAGACACACACTCTGGATATAGGTTTTCTTTCCCTGCACACAATGCTTCTGTCAAACTAGCATCCATGGGCTTACAGAATGCTTTATCCATCGTCATTGTGTTCCACACAGCATTGCTTCTGATCAAGGAACACACTTCATAGCAAATGCAGTGTGGGAATGGGCACATGCTCATGGAATTCTCTGGTCTTACCATGTTCCCCATTATCAAGAAGCAGCTGGATTGATAGAATGGTGGAATGGCCTTTTGAAAACTCAATTACGGTGCCAACTAGGTGGCAATACCTTGAAAGGCTTAGGTATTGTTCTCCAGGAAGCTGTGTATGCTCTGAATCAGCATCTGCTATATGGTGCTGTTTCTCCCATAGCCAGGATCCATGGGTTTAGGAACCAAGGGGTGGAAATGGGAGTGTCATCACTCACTATTACCCTAGTGATCCACTAGGAAAATTTTTGTTTCCTGTCCCTGCAACCCTGGGATCTGCTGGTCTACAGGTTTTAGTTCCAAAAGGGTGAGTGCTTCTACCAGGAAAAACAACAATGACTCCTTTGAACTGGAATCTAAGACTGTCACCTGCTCACTTTGGGCTACCCATTACCGGCAGGGGTGATTGACCCTGACTATCAGGGGGAAATAGAACTGCAACTACATAATGGAGGGAAAGAAGAGTTTTCCTGAAATATAGGAGATCCCCTAGGGCATCTTTTAGTACTACCATGCCCTGTGATTAAAATCAACGGAAAACTGCAACAACCCAATTCAGGCAGGACTACCAATGACTCCGAAACTTCAGGAATGAAGGTTTGGGTCACTCCACCAGGCAAAGAGCCACGGCCAGCTGAAGTGCTTGCTGAGGGTAAAGGGAGCATGGAGTAGGTAATGGAAGAAGATAGTGATAAATGTGAACTATGACCACGTGATCAGTTACAGAAATGAGAACTGAAGTCTGTTTTGTTCATGTTATACTATTTAAGTTGTAAGATATTAGGTTTAAGAATGAATATTACCCAAGGACTTGCACCCTTTCCTGGGGAGATTTAATGTAGTTTCTGGTGATATGCAGGACAGTTGAGTATTGTTAGGTGAGAAAAAAAAAGGTGTATTTTATTGTTTTCTAATTAGAAATTAGGTATGGTGTAAGGTGATGAGTGTAGCTGCCAAGTTGAGGAGAGTGGACTGTCATGGTCAAGTTCATGTGTCAACTTGGCCAAGTGGTGATTCCTGCTTGTCTGGTTGGGCAAGTGCTGGCCTGTCTGTTGCTATGAGGACATTTCATAAAATTAAATCATGATCACACTGGCTACATCCACAGTTGATTCCATTTGTAATCAGCCAAGGGACATGTCTTCTTTAATGAGTGATGCTTAATCTAATCACTGGAAGCATTTTAAGGAGGATTCAGAAGAGACAGGCTCTCTTCCTGCTTCAGTTGGAGAACCTCTCCTGTGGAGTTCATCCAGACCCTCCATTGGAATCAGCAGTTTCACAGCCTGCCCTATGGATTTTGGACTCTACATTCTCACAATTATATGTGAGACTTTTATAAATTTTATATTTGTAAGTGTTCCCTGTTGATTCTGTTTCTCTAGAGAACCCTAATTAATACAGTAGCAATCACAAATCCCACTATGGTTCTTTGAGTTTCCCCACAATCATACAGCTAGCCATGGCTATTCCATCTCAGTCTCTTCTGTTTCATCTGGGTTTCTTGAAGAACTGCAGCTGTAGCCTCAATTTTCTCAGAAGCTTATCTTTCATCTTTCATTTGAAATTGAGAAAGACCAAGGTATCTCAATGGAGATCTTCTACCTGCTCTGATTCCTAGGCAGAGGAGAGGCAAGCCACAGCCCACCAACAAGAAGCTCTGGATTGGTTTCTGCTGATTTTTCTGATTTTATTGCTAGTGCAAAAACGGATGGGTCTGATTTTCTGTTACCTCCTCACAAGGAATGTTAATATGAGTTTCAAGTCAATCTACTGGTGGATCTATATATTTCTGTTGGAGAGCTTAAGAAGGGCTAACTAAATAATATTCTTTCTCACCCATCAATCTATGTTAGGAAGATGTATGACTGGTATCTAAGGCCCTGTCAGTGTGTTATTTTCCATGTTCCTCTCACATGTCAAATATAAAAATACAGCCTGTCAGTGTAAGTGTGATATGGGCATTGTTCAGAGAGACTGTGAAAAATCCTGCAGCACTCCCTGATTCATCATTTCAACAGCCTAATGATTTCTTCGCCCAGTCTAAACAAAACGGTTAAGGGCATTCCAACTTAAGGGTTACTGAATCAGGTTCGATTCAGAAAGGACTGAAAAATCCCAAAGAGAAAAAAGTGTTCTGGAGAAAAGAAACTTTGTCTTTGCCTCTAATATCATAGTTACTGATCTTTTTTAGAAGGTTGTTTATCAATTAATTATTCTCTACCACACTCTACATCTTGACATTTTGCCAAAGTGGCCAGGAGCCCTTGTTAAATCAAAATTTCTACTTTCAGCTCACCTGTCACTGCTAAAGGCTGCCTCGAATGCATTGGCATCAATTAATATTTAATGATTGAATAGTATAAATATTGACTCAGCACTTTTTACTTTTTCTTTCCTTAAATTAAATAAAAAAGTCATTTAGATTGGACTCTGTGCCATACACACTCAGCTCTAGTTTTCTATAATGCAATATTAATCTCCTCTCCAGAAGAGAAGACCATCACCCTGTGGAAGGCAACATATGCTCAGGAGAAAAGACTAGCCCATCATGGAGAGAGAACAAATATTTAATGACACCCTCCTCTATGCCAGGCACTGTGCTAGGTGCTTTCCATAAATCATCCCAAGTCCTCACAGGACCATTACAGATAGGTATCATTATTTTCACTTTAAAAATGAGGAAACAGGCTCAGAAAATTTGGAGAACTCACCTGAGGTCACATATTGAAGTAGCAGAGCTGTTATTTGAATCTCATGATGTTTGGCAATAAGTCAAAATGTTGCCTGTCTTGGAGAGGATACCTGAGTTTGAGGCCCATTGAGTCAGTGCCCTAAGTATTTGATATCAGTCAAACATTTTATGTCATTGTGCTTCATTTACCATCTGTGAAATGGGCTATAAGCCAGATCTTGAACTCTAATTTGGGCTTTTTAGGGCACAGGATTCTGGTTTTTAATCAGATTAGGTCTTAGTTTTTATGAGCAATACCCTACATATATATTTTTTTATAGCACACGTTTGGAAAGGAGATGAAGAAACATCTTCCAAGAAAGTAGAAAGTATACAAAAATGCTGAGCAAAAATAAAAATATGAATAATATTCAATTTTACAGAGATCTATCATCATAACAATAACTATAGAAGAAGTGTGCTTAAAGGGGGAAGACAACAGGATTTGGAATCAGACAGACCTAGGTTAAATTCTGCCTCAGTCACCTCCCGACTCTATAAACTAGGACAGATGTGTAGCATCTGCAAGGCTGTTTCCTTATCAAAAAAATCAGGATAATAATACCCACCACACAGAATTTTTGCGATTAGAAGGAATAATGTATTTAAAGGTTCTAGAAGAGTGTTTGGAACACAGTGGGAACCTGTTAAATACCAAATTGGTTTTATTAATATTGCAAAGGAAATATTGATCATTATTAGCTTTCAGAAGCATACCAGACCAGCTCAATTTTATTGCTGATTGACAAAGCTGAACTAGACACCTACAGAAAAGGACATACAGATGAAGCCACAAAATGAGCATCTCAATGACTCAATGTCCTAGGTGCAGTATAGATAGATGCATAAATATGGTTTCAATGGACAAGGAGGAGAACCTAACTCAGTCCTGAGGATCAGAAAGGTTCTCTGCATAGAGATACGTGCTCTGAGTTTAAGGCAGGAATAAGATTTTCTAGCAGTGGTAAGTTGATAGATGTTCTACAGATTCTGTTCTCTCTTCTGTATAGCTAAAGATTCAGCTTTGCACATGGTTGCCCAGTTTGAGACAACATTACCCAGTCTCCTTGACAGCTTGGTGTAGCCATGTGTCAAATTTCTCATCTATATGTAATGTGAACATGTTCTGCATCTATTGTTTACAAGAAATGGTTTACCCTTTCATTTGTGTATGGACATTTGAGTTGTCATACATATGTGAAAACTTATCAAATTGTACACTCTAAATATGTGCAGTTTACTGTATGTAAAGTATACTTCAATAAAATATAAACAAAATAAATACTATAAAAGAAAATAGCTAGGCCTTTTCTCTTCCTCTCTGTGGGCTGAACTTCAGATATGGCAGACTCCAATTTGATCATGAAGTCAAAGACAACATCCATGAAGATGACAGAGCAACAAATAGTGGGAACTTAGACTATGAAAACTCGGTGGCACACAGCTTGAAAAAGTGAACTAGCAGATGAGAAAAGAATAGACATCTGTCTTATTTAAACCACTGTGTTTTAGGGTCTCTTTCTTGTAGTATGCACTAAGTGATACACCAGCAACAATTCTCACACAATCACTTTGCAATATTTTTAAAAGGATGGTCCAAATATCACGTTTATCAAAATTACCTGGGTTGTCCAGTAAAAATGCACATTTCTGGCACCATTGAACCAACTCTCTGAGGTAGAAGAATACTGGAAAACTACATTTTAAACATGTCCTGAGTGATGCCTATGCAAACTAAAGGTACAGATGTTCTAGATATTTGCTTTCTGCATTTGTAGGACCTGTGGGAAATGTGCCAAGGCAGTAGACAGGTCTAACCCTTTGATATACAGAAGTAAGTTTATTTGGACGAGATCATCCCAGTAAAGTCAAGAGAATTTTTCTACTTAGACTTAGAAATCAGTATGGGAATCATTATATTTTTTAGTCTTGCTGATCTGTGGCTCAGTAGCATCAACATCATATTGAAAATTTTTAGAAATGCCACACCTTATTTCCAACCCAGACCTACTGAATTAGAATCCACATTTTAACAAGATCCATAGATGATTTGTAGGCATACTGAAACTTGAGAACCGTGGTCTTATACTCCTCTTCCTTAGGAATAAGTCCCTGAATCAGATCTGACATTTATACAAGTGGTAGTCATGTTTAGGAATTCAATGGGCAACCTCCAAAATGGAAATGACAGTTCTGGAAGTCAATGCTTTTTCTACAAGGGGTTCTATCAGATTTATAGACTTTTAGGTGTTATATAATGGTTCCCATTCTTGCCATTAGCCATACCCATAGTGGGTATTCCAAGATTAAAAACTCCTGGTACTCAATTCTAGGAATGTCTCTCTCATTATTACCTGACTGAAATCCCCTGTCCAGCTAAAGACACAGCAGATGATTTTTTAAACTCTCTTTGGTAATGACAGGGCTTTTCTACCTGTCTTTTCAATCTAAGTGTGTTTTCCCACTGATATTTGGAACTTGTCTTGCATGTTGCTGGTAGTTACAACATAATATAACCAAGTGTGCATACTGTGGTGTGCCAGTGTGTATTACAAGTGCAAAACTATCCCTGCTGTGGAAAAAAAAGATGTTTGTTGAAGGCCCTTTCTACAGGCCACTAGGGATAGAGGGTTATGTCCATAAAATTTCATTGTTTGGCTCTGTTCCATCATTTGGTCTCCCCAGTGGGACAGAAAGTTCTTTAAGGACAGATGTCCAGCCTTTAGCATAATCACCAGGCAGGAGCTAGCTTGGCTTTGTCACAAGGACTGAGGGTTGGAAAGGCACACTGGGAATCTCTCTTTACTTTGTTCAGGGTTAGTGGTGTAGGAGGATTAATTTAGAAATCCTGACTGGGACTGAAGCGGAGAATAGCAAGTTGATATGGACTAGTGTATTGTTAATAAAAGTATGCAATAATTTCCATGACCATAGCGATAATAACACAACCTATCATTTATTGAGCATACTCTAAGAGCTTTACACATAAAAACCTCATTAAATTCTCCAAAATTCATAATAAATTAGGAAACTGAATCTCAAAAATGTTAATTTTTCTGTCTAAGATCATACAGCTAGTGAGTGGAGCAGCTAGCATTTGACTCCAGATTCCAAATCCTCTGCTCTTTCTCACTAAGATGTGACCCCTCAAAACAAGCCTTCCAAAGCCAGGGATCCTAAGCTGATGACCAATTTTGAGTTAGAGATCTGACAAGAATTCAATTAGTTAAGATGGAAGAGGGAATTGAATGATCAAGATGCAGGGTGGTGTGGATGAAATATGAAAGCACAGACCTTTGTTCGCATTTAGTGGACATCAGTGGAATTTAGGCTTCACAGGTCGTTTCCCCCTTCTTACCAGCTTCTTGGTTCCTGTGGGGAATCATCTCTTCTTCCCAGGAGACCATTGGTGGGATTGCATTCTGATGCCCTGCTGTCCCCAACAAAGGAGGAGAATGTGACCTAGGACCAAATGGACACATACATCAAAGAATTTGAATCGTGAACATAGGCGCAAGCAGACAGAGGATGATCAGAGTTTAATCACCTGCAGGATAACCAGGCTCTTCCTGCTTTGGAGTCATGCCACTAGGTCTTGCGGTTCTTTATTCCTGGTTTCCATTTCTCCTTTTGGATTTACCAATCAACTCTCTGAGCTCCCAGGATACTTTCCATAACTCCCCTTTGGATTAAATTAGCTAGAATCAGTTTCTATTGGTGATACCCAAAGAACTCTGATTGATAACAAAATTGGATTTTTAACCACTCCTAGTGTCTTTATGGGTAGGTCAAGGATATGTGAGACCTTGTTGAGACACAGAAGTGAGATTATATTTACATTCTGGTGTCCTCTGCACAACATTATATGAAGTATTATTGCTTCATGAATAATAAATAAAAGTAAATTATCTTCTGTGGAGTAGGCATGAATTTTTTAAGAGAGGGTATGGGGTAAAGCCAGGGATCATCAGGTGAAATAGCAAAACTTGACTCAGTCAATGTTACACTATTTATTTCACTGCATATGTCCTTAAAATTTCTTACTAAGCAAAGTTTCAACTTAAAAAATATCAAGGTAGACACTTATAAGGCATTTCAGTGATCTGCAGGGCTTCAACCATCAGAATAATCAAAATGGAATTTATGACCATTGGTTCATACTTTTCATCCTTTCTTCCAGTTTGAGATCTGGACAAAGGTGCAAAACTTTAGAATAATAAAAATAAGGTGAGAAAGTCACAATATTATGCATTGGGGGGATAGGAGAATTTCCCTTCTCAGCTAGAGGAAATCCTACCTGCCTCTGAGTGATAAAGCTAGGAGCTGGGTGGGCCACCACTGAGTACTCTAGCTGGGATATGAGAAGGGAATTCACCTTGCATCCAAGCCCACAAAGAAAAAGATAATTCATGTTTAAATTTGCAAGCTGTCAGAATGCAATATACCAAAAATGGAATGGCTTTTAAAAAGGGGAATTTATTAAGTTGCTAGTTTGTAGTTCTAAGGTCATGAAAATGTCCAAATTTAAAGCTAGGCTATAAAAATGTCTAATCTAAGGTATCCAGGGAAAAATATCTTGGTTCAAGAAGGCTGATGCCATTCAGGATTTCTCTCTTAGCTGGAAAGGCACATGGTGATATCTGCTAGCTTTCTCTCCAGGAATCTTCAATGGCTTCCCTGGGGGAGTTTCCATTCTGTTGACTCTGTCAGTTCTGGTGGCCCTTGTGGCTCTAAAACTTTTTCTAAAATGGTACCCTTTTAAAGAGTTCCACTAGCAACCACACCTTGAATGGGTAGAAAAACATCTCCATGGAAACCATCTAATCAAAAGTTACCACCCACAACTGGGTGTGTCACACCTCCGTGGAAACTATAAAAGAGGTCCCACCCAGCAATATTGAATGAGGATTAAAGGGCATGGCTTTTTTGGAGTACACAACAGATTCAAACTGGCACAATTCACATGCTTTGTTTTTTGGGAGAGAAAATCTATAGAGGCATGTCATATTGAAGGAAGTATAGAGAGGAAAAAAACGAGGGAATATTAAAAATTCTGCACCACAATTGAAGAAAGCATTAGCTTAAAGACTTAGAGGAGACGCAGATCTGAGAAAATTATTTGTTCTGGTAAACAGAAGAGAATTTCAGAAAATTAGGTCATCAGTAAGATAACCAGTCCCTGTGAAACAGTAACAGAAAATCATAATAAAAATCATGGATGAGATGAGAAGGAAGATACCCAAGTCAAAATACCAAAAATGAAATCAAAGTAAAAATGAGTAGAAATAAATTATAGAATAGACATTGTAAAAATCAAATCACTGATGCATTGGGCCAACTTTAGAGATCTTACAAAATGCAGGGTGAGATGATCAATATAAGACAGTGATGAAGGAAAAGGTGATAGGTATGCAAGATAGAGAATGGAGATTAAAACTCAGGATTTTAGGTGTTCAAGAGGAAAGAGCAGAGCTATTGAAGATAAAACAATAATCATAAACAATATGTTAAATAAAAAGCAAACTCTCTGGGTCATATAAAGACAAGTATCCAGAACAGAAGGATTTACTGGGTGTTAGACAAAACCAAAGAATAAAGATATACACTTGAAAATGGCTTACCAAAATATTAGAAGAATAAAAATGAATCCTATATTCATCCAGGCAAAATAAAAATATTGCCTATAAAGGATAACCCTCACCTTTCTGTAATACCAAATGCCAGAATTTGGGATGAATCAGTGTTTTCAGGAGAAAAGTTTGTAACTCAAGAATTTAAAAACCATCCAGTTTTTCTTTTATGTGTGGCAGCAGCAGAAAGACCTACACCAGTATTCAGTGACTCAGAAACTATTCCCTGATGTATCCAAAGTATTCTATAAATATTCAGGAGATAAAAATAATGAACAGAAAGAAGAACTTTAGGGCCTGTGCTGCTTAAATCACACTTTGCTTCCTAAAATCAGTAATGAACTGTATTTTGTAATTTAAAGCCTAAAATGGCTATGTGACTAGACTTAGTCTTACAGTGTTTGCCTACACTCTACAATTTTTACCCCTTTTGCTTGAGCTGTAACATTTGTCCCATCACACCATACACCCTTTCAGATGAAACCCGTTGCAGTGTTCACAGTACTTTTCTCTTCTCATACCTGGTAACAATGAATGGATAGCCTAAGTACAATGTTGGGATAGAGTGCCTGGAAAATGACTGAAAAGGGGGTTTGTTTTAATTCCGCACAAAAGCAAAGTTGAAAAGAGCAATATTCTGGCCATTTTCAATGCCAAAGATGTTGACTGACAGTTTATTGCATTTTTAATTTTCAAACACATATTGAATGACTCCAGTTATTGGGATTTAATCTGGAAGGGATTAAAAGAACCTAGTGGAAAATTCTATCACCAAGGCCCTCTTCATAGCTTCTTCTCACTTTACCTATATAAAACAATTTTGTGTACTAAAACACTATCAGGAAAATGGAGCTAAATGTTAGTAAACTTGAGATGGGTGAAACTTGAGGTGATTTCAATTTTTCTTTATAATTTCCTTACAATTTTCACAATTGAGCATATATTTCTCTTATGATTAGGAAGGAATTGAATAAACACCCACAAGAATCAAAGGATATGAATATCCATCTCACAAAAACAGAAATCTTAATGACCAAAAAACATACCAAAACATACTCTGCCTCAGTAATCAAAGAAATGCGAATCAAAACCATAATATATCTTTCTATACTCATCTGATGGGCAATTATTTAAGTCTGACTATATCTGTGAGGGTGAGGGTAGGGTCTCAGGAACTCTCAAACTCTCCTGGTGGGAATGTAAATTAGCATAATCACCTTGGGGGTGGATATGGCAATATCTAGGAAAGCTAAAAATATTTATGATCCAGCAATTACATTCTTAAATCATTGCAGTGTTGTTTGTAATGACAAAAACTGGGTACAACATCAATCAGCTGAAATAAAATTGGCTAACATTTGTGGTATGTTGTATACCACCATTAAAAGAACTGAATGTGATCTATGTATAATAACATGGAAAAAACAAAAAATATATAATGTTGAGGGAGGAAATGCAAGTAACAAAAGAATATTGATAGCATTATTCCAGTTTTATATGTTTAAAACATAAAAACCCCACCACTTTTTGTTTATGTATACAAATACACATAAACATATAAAATCTTGCAAAGGCATGATAAATTCAGAATGATGGTTATCTCTGGGGAGATAAAGAAAGACACAAAATTGGGAAGGGGTAACACAGGGTGTCAGTATTTCTGCGGAGTTTTATTTCTTTAGAAAACATAAAACTCTGAGGCATGTATGTGAATATATTACTATCTCACAAAGATGATAGTAGATACCATTTTGCTTTAAACATTTCATAATAAAATATTCACAATATATTTTATTCAAAACAGTTTTTATAAATATAAAGTTTGTAGTTATAATTTTAATGTACTATATGATCACCAGGAAAAATATTCATGACAAAAAGACTGAAAAGAAATAAAACAGAAATCAAATAATTATTTATCTGGGTGATGGGATTCTATAATTTTTAACTTTTAGTTTCCCCTATTTTCAGAATTTTCATAATGAAATTATTTTTATAGTTGAAAACATAAAACGTAGGTTTGGTCCATATTGTGGAGGGTCGTTAAAAGGCATGCTAGATTTTTGGCTTTATCCTATAAACTATCATCTACCAAACTTTGTGTGATGAAACACTTGTGACTCTCGAGGGCTTAATTTGTGTTCCTGGGACATATGTGTTCCAGAGTCAATAGTTTGGAAACAGCTGCCTCCTATGCCTCTTGCTCAAAGAAACACAATGCACATTTATACACTAAAGGCTCTGAGAAGGTCTTCAGTAAAGTAAAAATACAACATGACATGTTAGCATTTGTTCAAACTTGGGTTTCCTAAATACATATGGTTGAAGATCCTTTTATAAAAGAGTTTTATTATCATATTCTGGACATTGGTTTTCAAAAGACACAGTTCAAGAAATCCACACTTAATTACAGAATCTACAAAATGTCACAAAGAAAGTAGCATGATTGTAGGAGAGATTTTGGACATTGAAGGTGATAATGTTGGGCAAGATAGAATGGAGATAGCAGAGGCTGGATTCAGGGAGACCAGACAGTGATAAAGTGTCAGCATGTTACTGATAGCCTTAGCTAATTGCCACCACAATTATGCTTCTGGTATAGAGCAAGCATTTATTTCTCACCTGTCTGTGAGTCAACTAGGATATAGTTGATCTGGTTCCAAAGTATAGGTTAGATTAATGTCTGCTCTATGTGTGTCATTTTCCTTAAAAAAAAAAAAGGTTATTTGAGGCATGTTCTTCCTATGGCATATCACAAGCTGGTTTGTGTCTTGTGTTATGCCTGCTAACATCTCATCAGCCCAAGCCTAAATCCAAAGGCAAAACAGTACACTCCACTTACATAAGGCCAAAGCAAGTCACGGGCTCAGCATTAAAGAGGGTGGAGCATATTACTCCCAGGGAGCTGGGGGTATGGGATAGGGAACATTAGCTGAACAATAATCTAATCCACTATCCTGTCTCTTTCTACTAAATGAAGAAAACACACCTCTTTGCTTGATAGTAGAACTTTGCATAAATTGGATCCATCAGTGTGGGTTCCATTTCTGAAAGGTTCTAATGACATCATGAGAGAATGGTTTCAGCATGGCAAAACACATCCAAAGACCTACGTAATAGAACACCAAAGCCCTACCTGCATGTTGTCTGCATCTCAGGTGTGATGACTACTGAGTATGAGTGTACAGTGCCTGGGAATTTCTGAGAGGAATATCACTAAGAAATTAAAGCAGGTCATAAGATTTAGCCGAAATCACTGTGTCTGGCAGAGATAACCAGATGGGTAAGAAGCTCATCTCTCATATTTCACACAACTTTGTTTTTTAATAAACATTAACTGATATTTAGTATTCAGAGACATGGCAAAGTCCAGAATTCCAGGAATAATTTCAATCCACAAGTGGAAAAAGGGAATAATCTTGAATATTTTGAAATGATGTATATTAAAGCCATAGGATTAAACGATCTGTTGCATTTAAAAAATATTTTTATTAACAAATCTTCACATAAATACAGTCCATACATGATACAATCAGTGGCTCACAATATCATCGCATAATTGTGTATTCATCATGATGACTATTTTTAGAACATTTGCATCACTCCAGAAAAACAAATAAAAAGAAAAAGGAAAAAATTCATACATCTATACCTTTGCCCCTCCCTCTCATTGACCACTAGTATTTCAATCTACCCAAATTATTTTACCCCTTATCCCCCCTATTATTTATTTTTTATCCATATTTTTTTACTCATCTATTCATACCCTGGATAAAAGGAGCATCAGACTAAAGGTTTTCACAATCCCAACATTGTAAAAGCTATATCGTTATATAACTGTCTCCAAG
The DNA here is from genome assembly GCF_023851605.1 of Tamandua tetradactyla. Lineage (NCBI taxonomy): Eukaryota > Metazoa > Chordata > Mammalia > Pilosa > Myrmecophagidae > Tamandua > Tamandua tetradactyla. The sequence goes on along the minus strand of NC_135339.1, from coordinate 35,997,824 downwards.
AATCAAGGCTACTGGAACACAGCTCAAAATTTTCAGGTACTTCACTCTAACCACTCCAATACACCATAAGCTAAAAAAGGATATTTATATAATAAATAAGAATAAACTCCAGGATAACCTCTCAACTCGATTTGAAATCTCTCAGCCACTGAAACTTTATTTTGTCTCATTTTTCTCTGCTCATTTTGGTCAAGAAGGCTTTCCCAATCCCATGATGCTGGGTTGCAGCTCATCCCAGAAGTTCTGTTCCATGTTGCCAGGGATTTATACTCCTGGGAGTCATGTCCTATGTAGCAGGAAGGGCAGTGTGTTCACCTGCCAAATTGGCTTAGAGAGAGAGGCCACATCTGAACAACAAAAGAGGTTCTCTGGGAGTGACTCTTAGGCATAATTATAAGTAGTCTTAGCTTCTCCTTTGCAGGAATATGTTTCATAGAGGTGAACCCCAAGATTGAAGGCTCAGCCTTTTGAATTGGTTGTCCCCACTGTTTGTGAGAATCAGAAATTCTCTAAATGGAGAAGTAGAATGTTTCCTCCTTTCTCCCCAGTCCCCCAAGGAAACTTCGCAAATATTTTTTTATTCACTGTCCAGATTACTCTGGAATATACGAGGCATCACACTGACCTGGACAAACAAACTAGATCTCACACCCTATTCCAGAGTCCATGTTCTTATGATGTTCCACTAAACTGACCATACAAGTTAAATTAGGTAGGCATTACCCAAAATATAAATTTTGCACCAAATAAGCATCTCTCCTTTGGTCTCACACAGAAGCTAAGTTTTAAAATATGGATGATATCATCCTTTACCGTGAATTCTGATTTACCTTAGTCCTATCCAGATCAGCTTCATTCATATCTCTAGTCGAGGTCTGGTTCCTTTTCCAACTTTTTAAATAGTTCCTGTATGGGGTGGTGCTGACTTTCATATCTTCAGAACTCTCACTCTGAGTCTCAGGTGTCACATAAATACCTGAAGTTTTGGGGAATGACCAAATTATATACAAACAGCTTAGTATCTCAGACTCTGGAAGTAACAGTTACACCTCCTGAATATATGTGACTGCTGTAAGAGCTTATAATCTAGGACCCTTTACATTAGGCTCCAACTTAATAACCCATGTTTTTTACTTCAATTCACTAAATTTTTGTATTGTAGTTAGCCCATATAAGTGAGGTATGATAATATTTGTCTTTTAGGTTTCTGTGTATAGGTCTTTTGAATCCTTAGTTAAATTTATTCCTAAATATTTGATTCTTTTGGTTGCTATTGTGAATGAATTTTTTTTCTTGATTTCCTCCTCAGATTGCTCATCACTAATGTGTAGGAACACTACTTATTTTTGAGCGTTGATCTTGTACCCTTCCACTTTGCTGTACTCATTTATTAACTCTAATAGCTTTGCTGTAGATTTTTTTGGGGATTTTCGATATAGTGTCATGTCATCTGCAAACAGTGAAAGTTTTAATTCTTCCTTTCCTAATTTGACACCTTATATTTCTTTTTCTAGTCTAATTGCTCTGGCTAGAACTTCTAGCACAATGTTAAATAACAATGGTCACAGTAGGCATCCTTGTGTTGTTCCTGATCTTAGAGGGAAAGCTTTCAGTCTTGCCCCACTGGATGATGTAGCTTTTCATATATTCCCTTTATCATGTTGAAGAAGTTCCTTTCTATTTCTATTCTTTGAAGTGTTTTTGTCAAGAAAGGATGTTGAACATGAGACAGAAATCATGGATGAGCTGGGACCTGGCATCAACGGATTGAGAAGGCCTTCTTGACAAAAGGGGGAAGAGAGAAATGAGACAAAATAAAGTTTCAGTGGCTGAGAGATCTCAAACAAAGTCAAGAGGGTACCTGGATGTTATTCCTATGGATTATATAGATATCCTTTTTAAGTTTATGGTGTTTTGCAGTGGCTGGACAGAAGTACCGAAACTGTTGAGCTGTGTTCCATTAGCCTTGAATCTTGAAGACATGTGTATAAAGATGTAAAGATAACACTTTAACAGTGTGACTGTACAATTATGAAAACCTTTTGTCAGATGCTCCTTTTATCCAGGGTGTGGACAGATGAGTAAAAAATATGGATAAAATAAATAAATGGTAGGGTAGACAGAGAGTAAAATAAATTGGGTAGATGAGAATACTAGTGGTCAATGAGAGGGAGAGGCAGGGGGTATGGTATGTATGAGTTTTGTCTTTTTCTTTATATTTCCTTTTCTAGAGTGACGCAAATGTTCAGAAAAATGATCGTGGTAAGTACACAACTATGTGATGATATTGTGAGCCATTGATTGTACACCATTTATGGAATGCATGTATGAGAAGATTTCTTAATACAAATATATATAAAAAAAGAAAGAATGTTGAATTTTGTCAAATGCCTTTTCTGCATCAATCAAGATGATCATGTGATTTTCCCACTTTGATTTGTTGATGTGATTTTCTTATGTTGAAGCAGCCTTGTATACCTGGAATAAACTACACTTGGTCATAGTGTATAATTCTTTTAATGTGCTGCCGGATTTAATTTGCAAGCATTTTGTTGAGGAGTTTTGCACCTATATTCACTAAGGAGATTGGTCTCTAATTTTCTTTTCTTGCAGTATTTTTGTCTGGCTTTTGTATTAGGGTAATATTGGCTTCATAGAATGACGTAGGTAGCTTTCCCACCTCTTCAATTTTTTTGAAGTATTTGACCAGGATTTGTCCTAATTATTTCTTGAATACTTGGTAGAATTCACATGTGAAGCCATCTGGTCCTGGACTTTTGTTTTTTGGGAGCCCTTGAAGATTGATTCAGTTTCGCTTCTTGTAATTGGTTTGCTGAGGTCATCTATTTCTTCTCAAGTCAATGTTGGCTGTCTATACCTTTCTACAAAGTTGTCCATTTCATCTATGTTGTCTAATTTGTTAGTATATAGTTGCTCATAGTATCCTGTCATTACCTCCTTTATTTCTGCAGGGTCAGTGGTTATGTCTCCTCTTCCATTTCTGATTTTATGTATTTGCATCCTGTATGTCTCTCTCTCTCTCTCTCTCTCTCTCTCTCTCTCTCTCTCTCTTTTGGTCAACCTAGCTAAGGGCCCATCAATTTTATTGATTGTCTCAAAGAACCAATTTCTGGTTTGTTGATTCTCTATTGTTTTCATGTTCTCAATTTCATTTAATTCTGCTCTAATCTTTGTTATTTCTTTCCTTTTGTTTGCTTTGGGGTTAGTTTGCTGTTCTTTCTCTAGTTCTTTCAAGTGAACAGTTAATTCCTTGATTTTTGCTCTTTCTTATTTTTTAATATAGGCATTTAAGGCAATAAATTTCCCTGTCAGCACTTCCTTTGCTGTATCCCATAAACTTTGATATTTTGTGCTTTCATTTTCATTTGACTCAAGATATTTACTGATTTCTCTTGTAATTTATTCCTTGGCCCACTGATTCTTTAAGAGTGTATTGTTTAGCCTCCATTTATTTGCAAATTTTCTGGCCCTCTGTCTGTTATTGATTTCCAACTTTGTTCCATTATGGTCCTAGAAAGTATTTTGTATGATTTCAATCTTTTAAAATTTATTGAGACTTGCTTTTGTGACCCAGCATATGGTCTATCCTTGACAAAAACATCCATGAGCACTTTGGAAAAATGTGTAACCTGCTGTTGTGGGGTGTAATTTCTGTAAATGTCTACTAAGTCTAGTTCATTTATTGTATTATTCAAAATCTCTGTTTCCTTATTGATCTTCTATCTAGATGTTCTACCCATTGATGAGAGCGGGGAATTGAAGTCTCCAACTATTATGGTAGAGATATCTACTTCTCCTTTCAGTGTTGTTAGAGTTTTCCTCATGTATTTTGGAGCACTCTGGCTCACTGCATAACTATTTTTGATTTGCTATGTCTTCTTGTTGAATTGTTCCCTTTATTAATACACAGTGTCCTTTTTTGTCTCTTTTAATTGTTTTACATTTGAAGTCTAATTTGTCATATATTATTATAACTACTTCTTGCTCTTTTCCGATTGTTTACATGAAATGTCTTTTCCCAACCTTACACTTTCAACCTATTTTTGTCCTTGGGTCTAAACTGAGTCTCCTGTAGACAGCATATAGATAAGTCCTGTTCTTTAATCCATTCTGCTAGCCTATGTCTTTTGATTAGGGATTTTAATCCATTAACATTTATGTTATTACTGTAAAGGCAGTACTTTCTTCTACCATTTTGTCTTTTGGATTTTATATGTCACTTATAATTTTTTTCTCTTTTTACCTTTACTGATAGCCTTCATTTCTACACTCTTCTCCAGACCTCTCTTTCCTCTCTGCCTGTAGTGCTCCTTTTAGTATTTCTTGTAGAGTTGGTCTCTTAGTCACAGATTCTCTCAGTGATTGTCTGAAAATATTTTAATCTCCTCCTCATTTTTGATGGACAGTTTTGCTGGGTATAGAATTCTTGGTTGGCAGTTTTTCTCTTTTAGAATCATAAATATGTCATATCATGCCTTCTTACCTCCATAGTTTCTGCTGAGAAATCCATACATAATTTTATTAATCTACCCTTGTATGTGATGGATTGCTTTTCTCTTACTGCTTTCAAATTTTTGTCTTTGTCTTTGGCATTTGACAATCTGATTAGTAGGTCTCTTGGAGTTTGTCTATTTGGACCTATTGTGTTTGGGGTGCACTACACTTCTCAGATCTGTAGTTTTATGTCTTTCATAAAAGCTAAGAAATTTGCATTGATTATTTCCTCCATTAGTCTTCCTCCTCCTTTTCCCCCTCTCTTCTCATTCTGGCACACTGTCACCATGTGTATTTCATGTTGTCATTCAATTCTCTGAGACCCTGCTCATATTTTTCCATTCTTTTCCCTATATTTTCCTTTGTGTGTTGGATTTCAGCTGTCTAGTCCTTTAGTTCACTAATCCTTTCTTCTTCTTCTTCAAATCCATTGTTGCAGGTTTCCATTGTTTTTCATCTCTTCTATTATCCCTTTTATTCCCTTAGTACTGTGATTTGTTTTCTTCAGACTTTAGAGTTCTTCTTTATGTTTGCCCAAGGTCTACTTTATATTCTCCCTGAACTCATTGACTTGATTTTTGGTGAGATTTTCCATGTCTATTCAAACATTCTGAATTAGTTGTTTCCACTCCTGTATTTCATTCGAATTATTGGTTTGTTCCTTTGACTGGGCCATATCTTTGATTTACCTGGTATGACTCATTACTTTTTTTGGCATCTAGGCATTTGATTTCTTTAATTAGTCTATTCTAGAGGTTGTTTTCAATCTTTATCTATGGTTTTCTTTGTTCTCTGTCTGTTCTCTGTTCTTTGAAATTCATTTCAACTTCTTCTAGACCTCTGACATAGGTTCTAGTTAACTGATCAGAATTTTTCAGTTCTTGCTTTTCTGTTTCTTACCCTGCCTATATATATGGAGCCTTTTTTTTTTTCAGGGGATCTCCTCAGATATTATAGACCCAGTCAGGTTTTCCTGGACCAGACAGACCCATGTCTCAGTAGGAAAGGGTAGCCAGTATCAGTTTTCCCTGAGTGTGAGACCCAGCAGGTTTTCAGACTTTCCTATGAAGCCCCTAGAGTCTTTGCTTTTCTTACTCTTCCCAGCACATGGCACTTGTCTACCCACAGCTCCCCACCAGCTTAAAGTGATGCAGTGCCTTTAATTTCAGCAGATTCTTCCTGCCAGGGACATGGTTGAGACAGAGGTAAAGTAATAGACAGACTTTGATTGCTTCTGTTTTCCAGCCTGAATTCTTTGAAGGAGGTATTCCATTTGAGAGGGACTCAAACCCCTTTTCTTGAGGAAGATACATCCTTTTAGGAATTAACCCCTTTCACCTAACTAGTTAGTTACTTTGTCTCTCAGACAAGCTTTATTTCTGCCTTTGCCTGGGACAGTGTTGGAGACTGAGAGTGCTTCCAGTTCTATCTAATGAACTGTTAAGAAGTTATAAACAAAAAAGGAAGGAAGCCTTTTCAGAGCTGGACCCTCACTCCTAGGGTTTGTCAATCAAGAACTTGAGTTGGTATGTGGCTTCATGAATCTGCAGACTCTATGTTCCCCCTTTTCTTGGGTTCCAGCCTTTTTCCAGTATTTTGTTCTGTCCAACTCAAAAAGCCTCTCTTTCTTTTTTTTTTTTTCATCAGCACCCCCCCCCACTGGGGTTCCTTTAGTGCTTATTCCAGGTTTATCTGTGCTGGGGGCCTGTTTTGGGTAGTCAGAATTCGTTAATTAATTATGCTGTTAGAGCTTGGTTGAGCTAAACCCTTGCTACTAGTAAAGTCTGTTTCCTTTCCTCTCAGGGACCCAGCTTGCTGTGCCCATAGGGGAGGGGTGCTGGCCTCCATGGCTTGGGGGACTTACAGTTCTGTGTGGGATCTCAGCAATCCCACCTGGTCTAGACTGGTATATGCTATGTGTCTGGTTCAGGTGGTGTTCCCTAGCAGTTGTTCTGTATTGTTTCTGGATATTTACTCACTGCTTTGGAATCCTGCTGCACTTTAGAGCCTTAACATTTTTACACCAAAGTGGCTTGTTGTGTACACAGTTCTACATTTAATACTCATAAATAACATTGTGTAGATTTTTCAGTTGCCATCTCCAATAATTGTGTAAATATTACATAAGCATCTCTTCCTACTTAGAGATTGTGTGCTTTTAAAAAGTATATTTCTTGCTCTAAAGAGTGACAGTAAAATATATTCTGAGGTCCTATTTTCTGGCCATAAAATTTCTACAAATTTGTGAAAAAATTGAGTTTTAGGAAGAGTTAGAAGATGAGGCAATGACTGGAGGAAGCAAGGAAGCACCAGATTTGTGGCCAAAATGTAAAAATAGCAGAATTTGTCAATGCTGCTTGGCTTTCATGAATACCCTGCCCCTCTGTCCTCACTGTCACACACACAGTGAACGCATAAGCTCAACTCTGGCTCTGGGGAATGGTAGTATGAAATGTATTCCAATCATGGTATAAATGACTGATAAGAATTCCTGTTTTAAACATCAAAGGGAAAAATGATATTGAGCAGAGAGTACCAGAAATGGTAGGTGGGGAGGCATTTTATAGGATGGGAATGCCTGTGCTCATAATATCCTATAAGAAAGGCACCAGGCATATCCTACATACAGAAACACTTGCTTATGAATGTTTAGTGCCATGCTGGGCCAATAACAAGCACTTAATGTACAGTGTTAGCAAAAAGAAAGGAGACCTGAGACAAGATATTTCAGACTTATGGTATAACTCTGATATGAACTACAATCCTTTTTAAATAAGACTCAGAAGTAAAACATAATTCATGGACATTTACAGAGCTGAAGCTTTGGGAGTTGGGATGGCAAACAATTAGCATTAATATTTAGTATCCAATTTTATACCTGATTAATCTCTTGTTGAACCCCTATGTGAATGGTTAGTGATGCCTAGAAATTCTAGGTCCCAGTAGCCACGTTGCCTAAGTTAGAATGTTCATTACCATCATTTCAACACCGAGTCCTGAATTTCTCTGCCTGATTAATAATAAAATTAATAAATGTAATAAAATGGATAAAAGTAATACTAATGATGACGGTGATGATATAGCTGTCATTTATACTAAATGATCTTAAGAACCCATGGCCATAATTTTGTCTTAGGTTATCTGGGCTCTTTCACCAATGAAATGAGTGAACTCTAGAAGGTCTCCTTAACTTCTTTATGTCTCAGTCTATTTAATATGTTTCAACAAATATTTTTGAGTATCTACTCTGTAAAGGCCTTTGTTAGGTGCTGTGGGAAGTGCTACAAGGAAAACATAAAGTCTTTGCTCACAGAAAAATTATAATCTAGTTGGAGAAATTACATATATAAATACATTTGAATAATTTGAATAAAATAAGACAAATGCATCTAAAATGTTAAATAGTCGAAGCAGGGCATTTTTGGTTGGGGTGTGTAAGGGAAGAAGGAACAGGAGGGGAGAGGGAAGGCCTCATGTAGAAAAAGATTGCTTAGGGGCTGGGCCTTGAATATCAAAGGACATAAATTGAGGGAGGGCTGGAACAAAGAGCTGGAAAAAGGGACATGGTTTTCAAATGGTGGAGATTCCCACTTTTGTATATAGGTTATTTTTTTTAATCTTTATTTTTTATTGATATGCGCTATATATATATATGATGTTGCCATCCAAAGTGCAGTGGTTCACAATGTCATCACATAGCTGTGCGTTCATCACAATCAACTTTTTTCTCTTTTTTTGTGAAAGATAACGTACATACAGAAAAGCAGTAAATTTCAAAGCACATTGCAACAATTAGTTCTAGAACAGATTTCAGAGTTTCATATGAGTTACAGTTCCATAGTTTTGAGTTTTTACTTCTAGCTGCTTCAAGATCCTGGAGACTAAAGAAATATCAATATAATGATTCAGCAATCATACTCATTTGTTAAAACCTACCTTCTCTGTATAACTCCACCATCACCTTTGATTTTTCTCCCACTCTTTAGGGTGATTCTAACTTTTTCATGTTGGTAAGGGCTGTTGATAATATGAGATAGGAAATGAAACTAGTTGATGTTCTGGAGAGGCTGGCCTCTCTGCATCTCAAGACTTACCTGGTAAGGGACCCATCTGGAGGTTGTAGGTTTCTGCAAAGTTACCCTAGTGCATGGAACCTTTGTAGAATCTTATATAACACCCTAGGTATTTTTTAGGATTGGCAAGAATGGTTTTGGTTGGGGGTTGGAAAACTATGATAGGTAGCAATGTCTAACTGAAGTTTGCGGAAGAGTGGCCTCCAGAGTAGCCTCTCAACTCTATTTGAACTCTCCAGCCACTAATACCTTATTTGTTACACTTCTTTCCCCGCTTTGGTCAGGATGGCATTGTTGACCCCATGGTGCCAGGGCGAGGCTCAGCCCTAGGAGTCATCTTCCACACTGCCAGGGAGATTTTTACCCCTGGGTGTCATGTCCTTCATAGCAGGGAGGGCAATGATTTCACTTGCAGAGTTGTTTAGAGAGAGAGAGAGGTCTCATCTGAACAACAAAAGAGGTCTTTTGGAAGAAATTCTTAGGAGTAACTATAGGTAGGCTAAGCTTCTCTACTACATACATAACTTCTCAAGGGCAAGCCTCCAGATCAAGGGCTTGGCCTATTGATTTGGCTGTCCCTACTGTTTGACACAGTATCAGGGTTTTCCCCAGAGATAAAGTTTAATAGTTCCATATTTTTTCTGACATCCCTCAAGGGACTTTACCAATACTTTTTGATTATCTGCTTAACATACTCTGGGATTTATCTAGGCATTATATTAAGCTATATAGGATTAAAGGCCCTCATTTTTATTTTGGGCTCCCTGTGTTTGGATGATTTAAATGACCTATCCAGACAGGTTGAGTTAGGTTATGTGCTACAGAAAATTTAGGTTCTAGACAAAATAAACCTTTCTTCCATTGGTTTCAAAAGAGTAGATAAGGTTCTAAATTAATATAGCATTTTTCACAAAAAAGAAAAAGAAAGTTGATTGTGATGATAAATGCACATCTATATGATGATGCTGTGAACCAGTGATTTTGTATGCTTTGGATGATTACATGGTTTATGAGTATATAATATATATCAATAAAATTGTATTGAAAGAAAACAAAACAAAAACATCTCCCAAGTGCACAGGTGGTTCAGCTGTGGAATGCTCGCTTGCCTTGAGGAAAACCCAGGTTCAATTTCTGGCCCATGCACCAAAAAAAAAAAAAAAAAAAAACCCACTTCCAGACATTGCCAAATGTCCCCTGCAGGGCAAAATAGCCCTCAGTTGAAAACCATTGCTCTGTGTAAAACTGATAGAGCAGCTAGAGTATAAAATCCACAGACAATAGCTATATATCTCTGTATATTTATTTTCTATCTATCACCAGGTATTAGGGTATTTCCATAAACCCCCAAATATAAGTGGGTTAGAAAAGAAACCCCTGAAAGCTACAAGACATTCACAGTATCAGCATCTTCATAGTAAGAAGCAAAAAAAAGCAATGAGAATTCTGAGCTTCCTGAGTACCAGAGGGCCCCCATATCTCTATTAGATAGTCACTGGAAAATGTGGCTGGACTGGGTGAGAATTTTGCAGGATCCAAATCATGGGTGAGAGCAAAAGGACTATATTTAATGAGGACAAATGGTTCTGGAACAGTCTGGGCCCTATAAACTATTAATAACAACAAGCAAAGCTCCTTTTCAGGACAAAGCCTTACAATACGAGACACCGCTGGAGAAAGATTACAAATCGAGCAGAACAGGGACAAAATGGGCAAGGAAAAAAATGGATGGAGAGGGTTGTTGATCACAAGAGGAAGATCTCACAAAATACACACAAGGCCATATGTACCTCTAATTATTTTGAGAAAAAAACAGAAGAGGGAGTTCTGGTGTCATGAATCTAGAAAAGTTACCTTGGGCCCTCCTCCCTCCTAAAAGTACACAAAAACTCATTCCACTTACAAATGAGCAAAGGAAAAAGAATGCAGTCTAATGAACAGATTTGCCAGAATTTGGCAATGTCTGGAAGTGTTTTTTTTTTTTTGGTACATGGGCCAGAAATTGAACCTGGGTTTCCCTCAAGGCAAGTGAGCATTCCACAGCTGAACCACCCGTGCACTTGGGAGATGTTTTTGTTTTATTCTATTTTAATACAATTTTATTGATATATATGATATATTCATAAACCATGTAATCATCCAAAGCGTACAAAATCACTGGTTCACAGCATCATCATATAGATGTGCATTTATCATCACAAACAACTTTCTTTTCCTTTTTTGTGAAAAATGCTATATTAATTTAGAACCTTATCTACTCTTTTGAAACCAATGGAAGAAAGGTTTATTTTGTCTAGAACCTAAATTTTCTGTAGCACATAACCTAACTCAACCTGTCCGGATAGATCATTTAAATCATCCAAACACAGGGAGCCCAAATTAAAAATCTAGTATTTCCAAATGAGCTAAAAGAGACTAAGCAAATGCTAGAAACAATGACAATAAATCAGAAATAGGAAAACACAGAAATGAGGTGAGTAAAGAAGCTTTGAAAAGAGAGTTTACAGAACTTAAGATAAATCTAGGAGTAAAATAATAAAATCATTTCTGTAATGAAATCAATTCAAGAGGAATGCAAAAATGAATAAACAGAAAGTATAATGCAATTAGAGAAGTAGAATATGGAAAAGAGGATAATTTTTAAAATAAAAAAAGAAGAAAGCTTGAAAAAGGGATCTGAGCAAAGATTTAGAAAATTCAACGTCTGTCTAATAAGGTGACCCATAACCTGGGTCCATGAACTTCAGAATTTGTAGATAAAATCCAAGTGGTCCTTGAACTTGGTTGGGAAAAATATTCCTTATTTTTTACTAACTTTTCTCTAAAATTTGACATTTTTTTTGTTAATTATCAATGTAGGCCACAAACTACAGTAAATATTAACAGTACCCGTGACTTTGTCACCAAAAATAATCAGAAAAATATTTTTTATATAATAGCATTTTATAGTTTTGAAATACCTCAAAATATTATTTGTGCTTATCACTTTTTCAAATTTATTGCTGTTATTAGACCTGACATGAGATCTTGTTAATTAATATGCTACTAAAGAAGAAAATATATTGCTGCATCACAATTTAAAAACTGTTCTTGATATAGCTGTATTGCATCACAATTTAAAAACTGTTCTTGATATAGCTGTATTCCAACATAATTAGTTTCCTTTGAAGTTTTATGAATTCTATTTTATGCATATAAAATATTATTTTGAAAAAGGGTCCATTGGCTTTTCAAGACTCCAAAAGCCTTTGTCTCCATGGTACAAAAATATTTGTGATATCTATTATATGATAGGAGTTAATGAAGAGAATTTATTTTAAAAAAAACTTTACTGAAATAAAACACAATTTATGATATTGAGAGGGCTGGGAAATTGACTTATAATGACCAGCATTCATATTTTAAAGAAAAATTATTTTGGCTTCTCAGCAAAAAGTCCAATAGAAAGAAAATTAGATTGCCACTAGAATTTTAAGCAATAACACTTTAATGACCAAACAAAATGTAGTTACATACTTAAGATACCCTATGAAAGAAAATGTGAGCCAAGAATCATATGTCCAGCCAAAGTAACCATTAAGTATAAAAGCCTCTGGTAAACTGATGTAAACATAGAAGAACACAGAAAATATTACTCTAATTTCCTTCCCGATGACCCTACCAGCCCACTATGGAATAGGAACAGTACTTGAGTAAGCATTTTGAAACTTTTATAACACTTTGTCATTGCCATGACAACCGAGCACATGAATCATTTCTCTGTAATTTATTTCCTTTTATTTTACAAAAGTGTTGGTCAGGAAAGATTGGGGAAAAAATACCTCCAATGAAAAATGAGCTTCACACAGATTAAAATTATGTTATCATAAGGAAGATCATTAAATATGAATTTACCTGTAGAATTTAGATCAATGATCCCTATACAGGAAACAGTCTAGTATGTAATGGCTATAAGCTCTTGTTCTGCCTACTCAGACCTAGAGGCAGTGATCAAATTATTAATAATGAACATATCTAGTGTGTAGATTATGGTCTTGAAACACTATCTCCTACAACTTGGACATGGATGACTTCAAGTTTGAGGCAGGCAGAATATATATGATGAGCTTGCAATGTCCCAAAGAGTAAAGAAACTATCAAAGATTACTAGGGTTGTGTCAAAAAGACTCAGTGGCTAACTTGAAGAGTCTCCTAGTTGTCAAATAGGGGATAATTTGAGCATCAGAAACCATATTTGCAATGTATCAAGCACATCAAATACATTTAATTCCATGAGTTCATTACTATATAAGCCCACAAACAAACTTTTGATCAGTTTCAAAGGATGTGAGGAAACAAATTTCTAAATTTGAAAACCATCAAATAAAAGGAAAGAATCAAGGTATTCCATCTTCCTATATGACCTGTACTTTAAGGTTCCACTAGCTTATGAGGGAAAGCTTCTCTTTATTGAAATATTCCAACTAATGTACTAAGAAGAAATGACAGAGTTTGAATATCACTATTATACAATCCCTAATGGATTAATGAATCTAGTCAATGATCATGAATGGCTGCTAATATCACAAAAAAAAAGAGAGAAAATAAGACACTATGTACTTTCTGAATAGTGATATACAAAAACACCTGTGAAGCATTCTTGTCAAATAATCTGATTAAATATCTGTATCTAACTACCAATTTGCAATATAGGTTACAGAGGAGGATATTTAATCAGATCAATGAGATGCAATCAGCAAAATTCTGTCTAATGGAAACGTTACAGGAAAATCACCTAATTTCTTCAGCAATAGCAGAATCAAGAAAAATAAGAGCAATAGAGGGGCTAATTGATTAAAGACACTTAAAAGACATATCAGTGTTACAGTATATGAACCTTATTTAGATCTCCCCCCCCCCAAAAAAAACCCATTTTTAAAACAATCATGGGATAAAAACACTGCTGATGGCATATGTTATTACATTAAACACTGCTGCTGGGATATATTGTGATATTAAGAATTCGTTATTAATTTTAGGTGGTTTATATGTTTTTATAAGAATTTATTTGAAAGAGTTCTTGTCTTTTGGGGAAATGTACTAAAGTATTTATGGATGAAATGATATGATAACTGGAGTAAATGATATTTACTTCAAAATAATTGAAGGTGATGGAGAAAGGAATATAGGAGATAGGCCCCGAGGTGATCATTATTGAGTGGATTATGGATACATGGAAGTTCATGTGTATTTCTGTATATTTGAAATTTTCCCCAATGAGAAGTTAAAAAAATAAAGATATGATGGCGCTTGCATGCTCAGCTAAATGACTGGCTGGTAACTGATACTACAAACTCTATAATTATTTTAATCTGAGAAAATATGAAGGGGACATGAGTAGGTATGGGTTGAAGAAAAAAAAAAGGAATATACAAAGATTTCCAGTCTGGGTTATTAGGGAGAAATGACAGAGAAAGAAGATGAAAGAGACATGAAAAATTGGAAAAAGGATCCGGCTTGTGGGAGTGGGATGGGTAAACAGGTTGAAAGCTTGATGAAAAGATCAGGGCTAGGTGTTTAGCTTGGAGACTTATTTACTCAGACAGCTGAATCTTCTGGTATATAGAAGTCCACTTAGAAATTGTAATTAAAAATATGGAAGGCTGGTAAGATCAGCAATTTAGGCAAATCCTGCATGAAGAAGGTGAAAAGATAAGGAAGAAGGCGAAGCCACCAAAGCCAAGAGTGAGATTCAAAATGAAGGATGCTGGATCACACTGTGGATAAAATAGGATACTAATCAAGGGAATGTCATTGTGCTTGGTGATTAGGAAGTCACTGATGGTTTATGAGAAATCAATTTTAGAATAATAGAAGGGGAAGAAGTTATACTGTAAAGAAATTATGATACAGAAGTGGCGATCATCATGTAGACCACCCGTTCAAGAAAGATAGCAAGGGGGCATGGGATACCAACAAAAAGACTGGCAAAGTTAAAAAAGGGGAGACCTGAGAATATTCCTAGGCAAAGAAGGAAAGGCCTAAGTAGAATGGGAGAGTGTATCAATATAAGAGAGACACAATGATGGATGGAGAATAATTTGTAAGGAGAGGGATCTTAAATAAAAGAATTAAAAAATGCCTCCCCAGTCTAACGTGTAATTCTGTCCCTGCAGACTTTTTGGAACACTTGATCAGGGTAATTGAGGCATTTACCACTTATAGGATGAAAGAGAGAGACTTTGTGTTGTTTGGAATGGCTAGAAAGGGGGAAGTAATTTAATGGGCTATGTCTGTGGCATCTCTTTGGAAGTTACAGCAGGGCTCCAACCTACATCATTAAGCCTCAACTGTTCTCAGAAGGGCTTTTCCTATGATTACTGCCATTTATAATGGGAACAATAAATCAATCTGAAATATGGTTTACATATATTTGTTTAAGAACTATGGTTCTCCTGTAATTTACAGCATAGGAAAGATTACTGTCTTAGTTTCTAAATGGGTTAGTTAGGATTGAGAAAGAAGATAGCAAATTCTAAGAGCTCTTGAAAGACTAAAATTCACATACCATTGAGTCTTACTCCTGAGGAAAGAAACATGACTCTCCTTTGATACTATGAGGTGCACAATCATTCCTTTCTGAGAAGATATTAAGGGATATCTAAACATAGAAGTTATATTTTATGTTCTTAGACCTTCTGTTTCAGGCACTGCTACTTTGAATATTCAACTACTTTAATTCAAGATTAAAACAGGCCTTGGGATAACTAGAGAACATTGCCCTTAAGACAAAGAACCTTGAGATGAAAAAATAATAATCTCACATTTGCATAGTGCTTTTAATTTTTTCAAAGCCTTTTTCGTATCCATTATTTCACTTGATCTTCACAATGACCATGTGAGCTGTTCACTTTAAAGAAATGAACTTGAAAGCAGCAAATATTTAAAATGCTTCAAAAAATGTAATAAAACCACAAAGAAAATTCCCAGAGCATCTATACCGTAGCTCTAGCTTAAACTGTATTTACTGCAAATTGTATTGACTCAGAAGAGATGGTGGCTCGTAAATACAGTTTCTCTGTCCTGAACTACATTCAAACTGCAGTTGTTATGAATACAAAAGAGCTTTCTGAGTGCATAACTGTAGTTTTGCTGCATTAAAGTGAAAGGCTAGCATTTGGATAGAAAACAGCGGGTAACTATGTCTGTTCTGCATGGCAAGCTTCTCGGTGCCTGCCAGCAACAGGGATGGATTTACATATATTGACTCAATCCAGCATATGAGTAACGATCAATTTTCTTGATCTATTTTATTCTGTCAATCTGTGCTTTTGCTAGCAAATGAGGAGACATTGCTGTCAGCCAGAAATAGAGTTTCCTGGGCTTATGTGAGCTTTTAAGATCTCTTTTCTACTTAATTAAAAGATACATGCGGTGGTTGGCAGAGAGCAGCCGGCTAGTCAAAGAAACAATTTGCTATGTATAGATGAGTTCCCAGAAGAAAAAAATCATGAAAGGGGGCTAAATAAATGTAAAGGCAGACTTCGATTTCTGAGGATAGTGTATTTTGATATCAATTTTATTAATAGAAAAATAAATACAAAGAGACAAATATAATTTGTCTGTCAGGACTAGCCAATAAAAGCTTTTTCTGGGGTTACAAATTACTCTTCCAGGTAACAAGATATACTTTACTGGATAAAATGAAGTGAAATGCTTTTCTTGTTGGTCTTACATACTGATATATCATGTCATATTAATTTATTTGTTTTGGGCACTGTAATCTCTGCCCTTAAACTGTATGGTGTGGTAAGTAGAGTCAAATAATATATATAAAGCAGGAATAAAATGTTCCATAAGGGCTACTAGGAAAAGCTTGACATATTGAGCCCCTTCAGGTTTCTTTCATATCAAAAGTGCTGATGATACCAATGAATCTAACAGGTCCCCAGGCAAAAATCTGGATTTCTTTTGGCAAACTAGGTTTGCTAGGGAGTGCAGTGGTGCAATCTACAATTTCTACTTCTCTGAGTACTTTCAAGTGTTTTGGGGGGATGGTGATTATGATTCTGTAAGCAAAGTGGGATGTAGCTATTAATACATTTATTGGCAGTAATTAAGCACAGATTGGAATGGCTTGGCTTCTGTCTGTTTCTTGTTACCCCGAATGCTAATTTCAAATGCCTCTGGAAATGGCTACTACTCACTAGAGGACTGATTTTAGGAATAACTCACCTTGGGAAAGAACAATGCCTGAAGCTCTAAGACTAAAAATAATATACGCTACAGTGTATAGGCATTGGGCTAGAAGCCAGGGAACCTTGGCTCTAAGCTTGACTGTTCCATTGATGAATTCTGTGATCATGAGCAAATTACTTCTTTCTGGACTTCAGTTTCCTCATCTGTAAAATGAAGATGGTACAAGTTCTGGGATCATGAATAAATTGTTTTCCAGTCTGGGCTTCAGTTTACTTACATGTAAAATGAAGATGATGCATAGATGCATGATTTTCAAACTGAATTTAAGTTGTGTTCTCAGCAACTATCATTGGGGTCAGGTGAATAGGACTCTGGTCACCTCCCACTTCTGTGACAACCTCAGCAGCTCTGCTTATAGTCATTTTATTAGTGTGATTTGAATGATATTTTGTCCAAACCAAGGCTAAAATGGTTTGAAAATTGTGGCACAAGATGATTTTTTCTTAACATCTATCAATCTGTGATCAACTAAGACCACCTAAACCCTCTTGTCCATTGGGTTTATGATTAATAATCATTTTTCTAATCCCAGGAATGAATGTAAACTGAGACACTCATGATTCTCAAATTGTTCCTTCTCATTAGTCACATCTGACAACAATAGCCTTCATTTATTTGGTCAGCTTATTGGTACAGTCTCTGGCACAGAATGAGCACAATGAATATGTATTGAATGACTATCTGGTCTCTTTAAGATTTCTACTTCCAGATTTTAGCCCAAACGACTTGTGACAATGGCTAAGAAGAGAATGGGTTTCAGAAAGGGCAAACATTTGGCACATGAGAAAATAGAGAGGCAAACAATAACAAGATGATCCCTAAGAAGCAAGAGATTGACACAATTTCTATATCTCTTCCATAACCGATCTCACTTGGTTTGAAAATGAAAAGAGACATATGGTACTCTGAGAAAGCTACATCTCTTCTGATCTCTACCTCTGTTGCCGCCTTTTTGACACATGGCACTAGATATCTGATGCTAAATATTTGCCCTGTGGAGACAGTGGGATGAAAGAGTTCAATCCGACCAATACCACAAGGACTACACAGTAATGACTGGGATTGCCCTAAAATGGAAAGGCAAGCACTTTTGGTTTTGACATCTGATGAAGAATCTATAGCCATGGAGGACCATAAGCAAAAGTAGATACTTCTTTAAGGCAAGACTGTCCTTTCTAATATTGTGTCAGGTTTCTAGTGCTCACACTCAACCTCTTGCATGATCTCAGGAGCATTTCCTTTTACTCTATTCTAAATTCTTTTAGAATTAAGGAAATTGAGACTTAGCTAGATAAGGGATTTGTAGATGGTTGTGGGATCAGTCCACCATCCTTACCCTTATGAATGCTTCCCGAAGAAATTATATTACCTTTCTATTTTACCTCGCTCAAATATGAAGAAGAATGTCCATGAGTCAATTCGTCAACTTATATTTATTGAGCACCTTTTATGTGCCAAAGTTGCTACTAGGCCTTCAGGATACAACCATATCCAGATATGTTTTTTACCTTCATGAAATTTACCACCTTGTGGGAAAGACTCTCAATAAGGTTCATTTAAATAAAGACTACAAAAGTAGTCCAAAGTACTGTGAGCATAAAACAGATAAGAAGGAGTCTCGGTTTTATCTAGGGAATCAAGGAAGGCTTCTCTGAATTAGCAGTGGATAAGCTGAGAGCTGAACAGTAAAAAAGGAAACAGGTAAATCGGGGTTTTCTAAAACTGCCAGATACAAAAGTTATGGGTACTTGTTAAAAATCACAGATTTCCATTCTCTTTCTCTTGGAGATTCTGATTCAGTAGGACAAGGGGTGAGATCCAGGTATCTGTATTTTTAACTGTCCGGGGTTATCCTTGCAATCTAGGATGTTTGGGAAATCCTTAACTAGGTGATGAGTGTTCCAGGCAGAGGGACTGTCCTTGCTAAGGCACCATGTTGCAGGAGAGAGGACCCGAGAGAAGCCATTTTGATTGGAGAGAAGAGAGTGATGTCAGATGAGACTCAGACAAGATTTGCTAAAAATTGTTGCAAGATTTTGGAAACTTGCACAGTGATTGAAGACTAGCATAAGAGAGTACTGGGGTGTGTGGGGAATTAGGAAACTGAAAACTGTTTTACAGAAGGAAATTCCTCAAATATCCACCCAAATAAAGTTTGCTTTAATCTGTTTTAGACTATTATATTTTAACATCAAGGAGAAATGTCAGTAGCTGCATAAAGCCTGTAGTTTGTGGCACATTTGAAAGAACCTTGCTTTCTAAAATATTTTCTATAACATGTAAAATCCTACAGAGAATTGTTTTACTTTACAGGTCAATAAAATGTGAATAGTCATGGCAAGGAACTCTCCTTCTGCCACAGATTTTGGTACCTTCCATGGGGGTAAACACTATGCTTGAACCTTCACAACCATTTATGAGGTTGTGCAAATGGCTTCTGCAGGAGATTATGTGTGCATAAGCACACTTATCTTATATTTCAGGGTATGGTGAACCCTATCTTGAGGTTTTAGAATTCCTTGTAATGATTTGCTGGAGCTGGTTTGTAGTTAATTGTGAGAGTCAACTGTTAGCATCCCTTCACAATTCTGTTTAGTGGCTTCATATCAAAAGCTGAAATTAGCCTTTGTGGGAGCCTTTACACCACGGAAATCAGCAAATGCTATCAAATTTGTGCTTTTTACCCTATTGAGAGCCAGTTAAACATTTACCAGCAAGCCTCTCCCTGGCAGGCTGTCACATTTTTATAGTTCTGGCTATTCCTGCCTGAGAATATTTTAACCAAAGTCCCCTATGAATAAAGGCTCTTTTCTTAGTGCTCTCTCTCTCTCTCTTTCTATTAAGGAGGAAAATCTTTCCTAGGCCCTCAACAGACTTCTATCACATCTCCTTGGGCAGACCTGAGTCGCATGGCCATTCAAGGAAGGCTGGGATGGAGAGTATCTAGCAAAGGGGAATGGGGCTATCATATTTAGTTTAATCTAATCCTTAACTGTGGAACTGGACATGATGATACCTGAGCAAAGCTGGGGCTCTTCTAACATAGTAAAGAAGAAAGGGTCAGCATCCTTGGCCAGGATATGAACAAAATTTCCCACATTAGTAATACAGGAAAGGGATGAATGTGGTCTCTGACATGTCTAAACTGTAATAAAACTGAAATAAGTTCTTCCTGTTTTGCTTGTTTTTCTTTTCACAGCAGGTGACATTTTATGTTCAGTCTCTTAGATCAGTGCTTCTCCAAGCGGGGTGACCAGACTATCAGCATCATCTGGGGGCTTGTTAGAAATGCACATCCTTGGGCCCCACCTTCGACTTCTGGAATCATTAGTTGGGGGCACCGGTAGGAGAGAGTGGAAAGTGTGGTCCAGCAATCTGCGTTTTAGCAAGTGCTCCAAGCGATTCTGATGAATGCTAAAGTTTGAGAATCACTGTGCTAAGAGCGTATCTGACTCTACCAGTGTGATATGTATAAAATGAATTTCACTGAATAATAAGCACCTACCTGACACTAGGTGCGTAGAAGTCATAGTCATTCATTTATTCACGCATTCATTCAAAATTCATTTATTGAACGTTTGCTGTTGTCACCTGGGGCCATCCATACAACCAATTCCAAACTAGAAGCCACAATCATCTTTTCAAAATGTGAATCAGACTGTGACACTTGTTTGCGTAAAACCTAAAGTGGCTCCCAAAACAAGCTCCAGTACAAATTGAAGTCGAGCTGGCTGGCCTGCCTCTTCAAACTCATCTTACTACTTCCTGCTTCCCAATCTGCACCCAACACACTGACCTTCTTTCTCTCACTCTCAAATAGCATTCACCCTCTTTTCCTGCCTTAAGGATTTAGTACTTCCTCCCGCTAGAACTAGATTTCTCCTAGTTTCTGAGAGATTGACTCCATCTTTTCATTCTAGTTCCAGCTCAGATGTCACTTTTTTGGAGAAGATTTCTATCCTTCTTATCAAATGTAGCCCCTCTTACCCTCATTTATGTCTGCAATGTTACCCAATTATTTTCTTCATGGTATATGGAAGTATCATTTTCTTATCTGATGCCTCCACTAGAATACAAGCCTCACCAGGGATGCCAACTGATTCTCAGTGTCCGTGGCAGAGCCTGGCATGTTAGAGGTCTTAGTACATATTTGTTGAATGAATTTCCAGGCAATGCCTAGGTGTATGGGAACTGAGATTTGAATTACTACCTCGAACTGATAGCTGATTAGTCCTTTGGCAGAGGCATATCATGTTGCTTTTTTTCACTTATAAATTATAATCTATTTCATTTGTGAAAACTTAAATTTACATAAGGGAAGCTGTTCAAGGGTTCATGAAACTGATTTGTCCGGAAAAGATCAATTTTCCACAGGTTAAGAGTTGGCAGTATGTTCATTTATTGATGGGAGATTTCTAGCAAATTGAAAAAGAATATCAAAATGCCTTATTCTTCTCACCTCATCAGATAAGCAAGTAACTGACTCAGAAAATTTAAGATAAACTTAGAGCTGTTTTCCCTGGGGCTGTTCTGGAAATAGAAAGATGAAATCAAACTCTAGTGCCATCTAGTGGCCATGTGTAGTTCCTTTCAAAATAAACTCCAATATACACATAACTGATTTTTCACTTGTTTGACAGGTGGTGTATATGTCTTTCCAGTCTCAGATAAATGTTTTAGTCAAGTTATGATGCAATTAGTCAAATTCTAGAAAATTCATTAGGAGCATTAGTCCTTTTTGTTGTAATAGAAATGTGAGTGATTAAGCAGCAGTAATTGTATTAGATAAACATTCATTTTAAGCTATAAAATCGCCAAGAGACCATTTTGTGGGCACCCATTTGGTTGACATACAGAAGCAAAGAGAGAATCCAGAATTTCTAATCTCAGTGAACAAAATTCATTCTACTTTGTTGCATATGGTGGTTTAAAGTTTGGTTTCAGATATTCCATCTTATCCTTGTTTTCCATCTCTCTCCACTGACTCACAGGGAGGCCCTTTGCCAAAGATAACCAAATCTTCAGTTGGAGACACAAGATGTCAATTTTAACAAAAATACATGTAAAATTTTAATGACAATTATTTCATCTCCTATAGCCATAGCATGATTTATAGCATCTAAAGAAACTAATAGGGATTAATATCTGGGTGCATCTATAATAGGCCATACCCTGCTGAGCCTTTTATAAACATATACCTTACAAACATTCAATAACCCTTCACAGCATGGACAAATGTTCCCTATTTTAAAAAGAAGGACAGTGAGATGCATAGAATTGACATTATTGGGCCTTTTATATGCCAGCTATCATATGAGGTGCTTTATATGCATTATTTTATTTAATTCTACAAACTTTTCAGAACTATTGCTACTGTTTGTTCAGATGAAGAAACTGAAGCTCAAAGAAGTTATTTTCCCCAAATCCCACAATGAGATTAGAGCCCGTCTGACTGGCCTCATATCTCTGCTTTTCCTGCTTTATAATACTTCGTCAACATTTTAATTTTTTTAATTTAATTTTGGTTTTTAAATTATTTTTCATATTACTCCCCTGCAGTTTGAGAGCAGGGAACACAGCTAATGACTAGCACGTAAGAGCTTAACAAGTATTTGTGGAATGAATGACAGAGGTAGACATAGGTAGGTCCCCGTTCTCCAGCCTGTCACTTAATTAACATTTATATTAGTTATTTATTGCTACATTGCAAATTATCCTAGAACTTGGTTGAAAAGAACAAACATGAAATCTCATGATTCCTGTGACTTAGGAAAACAAGAGCTGGGTTCCTGACTCTTTCATGAGGCTTTAGTCAAGGATTTAGCCAAGTCTACAGTCATCTCAAGCTGGGAGAGGATTTGCTTCTAAACTCACTCACATGGCTGTTGGCAGACCCAGGAGGTCTGCTTCTGAGCTCATTCTCATGGCCATTGTCAAGCCTCACCTCGCTACCATATGGCCTCTGCATAGGCTGCCTCATTATATGGCAGCTGGCTTCCCTCAGAAAGAAGTGATCCAAGAGAGAACCAAGAGTGAGTGAGAGAGAAGGCCCAAGATGGAAGCCACAGTCTTTATAACCTAATCTTGGCAGTGGCATCCTATCGCTCCTGTGATATTTTATTATTGGAAATGACTCATAAAATCCAGCATACACTCAAGGGAAGGGGGTTACCCAAGGGCATAAATACTAAGAGATGGGGATCAAGAGGGGCCATGTAGGAGACTGCCTACCATGGCATTAGTGGCATTTGCACTGAATATAAAGCTTTGAGATAACTTTGTAACATTGCAAATCCATGCCTTTCCATATTAAATGAGACTGTTTTGTAATCTAGCTGAGGCAGGCTCTCAAAGTAGTTAGGAAACCTAGGTCTGGTGTTAGACAAACTAGATCCAAGTCTTAGACCTGTCACTTAGTAATTGTGACTCTGTTAATGCCTCCACTTGTCATCCATGAAATAGACATTATGATAGTACCTACCACATAAGTCTTTGTGAAGATTAAGTGAGATAGCATAAAAAAATTACTTAGTATAGGGCCTGACTCATAATAAATGATTGATAAATTTCAGCAAAAAATGTACTTGTGATTTTATTTTTAACTTTCCAAAGAAATTTCTTATGTGTTATTTTAAATTTTGTCCTACTTTAATTATAATCCTAATGAGGTGAGAGGACTTTATATGGCTGTACCCATTTCAAATACTTAGCATTTGAGATGAATGAAATTAAATGACTTGCCAGTAGATGTTGAAGTCAGGCTTGTAGCCCAGTTTTCTTTTTCGCAACTTGGTTCTCTTTCCAAATTTTTGTATCTCAGAGGGATGGGCGAGGAACATCCCTGCTACCCCATATTTATTTGTTCAGTGCTTGTTGTCACAGAGCTGTTAAGAATCATCTAAGTAGAGACCTTAAATTGTCTTAGGACAGACAGA
This sequence comes from Tamandua tetradactyla, assembly GCF_023851605.1. Classification (NCBI taxonomy): domain Eukaryota; kingdom Metazoa; phylum Chordata; class Mammalia; order Pilosa; family Myrmecophagidae; genus Tamandua; species Tamandua tetradactyla. Next base: position 35,974,063 of record NC_135339.1, on the reverse strand, counting down.
GCCATGTTTTGAATGTTACACACACACACACAAATCTCTGTAAGCTAATTATAATACATTCTAAACTGGACTTGTGATGTAGCTTAGCAAACCCCACATCTTAGGTTTAGTTTCTCATTCTGAGTACATGGCTTTTCTATTAAGTTATTGATAAACAACTTCATGAGACTCGGAATCTATCTCTTACTTTGAGAATGGTCTTTTGAGACCTAGGAGAGTTTCTTATGATAAATTCCAAAGGATATTTTACGTAAGCCAAGAATAAAACTCCATGAGAAAGATATCAGGATGTAAATAAATACATTCCCACTTAAATCTTATTATTCTCCAAGTCATCAACCCCTTCTCTCCCTTTTCCTCCCAGAAAAACCCAAATTCAGGCCAAATAATAATGAAGAAAAACATTGTTGACTATGTGTCATAGTCACATCTGTCTTCAGAAACAGAGGATTCTATTCCCCAGATAGGATATTGAGTCTTGAATCATTTTAACTTATGAAGCTGATCTATTCAGAAGAAAGGTCATTTTATTATTGAAGCTCAGAGTTTCTTTTTATCCATTCCCTCTTTACAAAGTAAACAAACAGCAGCTTCTCTAATCAAGCTGTAGCAAACTTGCATTTCTGATCCCTTCTCATTTGAAACAGTTATTGTTTACTTCTAGACCCTCTGTTGCTCTGTGTCACAGATGCATAAGAGCTAGCCAACTTTAAGAAAAGTTTACCCATTGGAGTTTGCATGTGTTTTGAGGGGTGAGAAGGAGAAAAATAAGGGAGTGCTGGGAAGAAAGGTGATGAAGAGGAGATGAAGAAGTGATGAAAACAATGCATGATAGATTTATATGCCTTTATATTTTTTAATTTTTTGAACTCAGCTTACAAGAAAAGACATTCTTAGCAACTTTGTGGAGTATCATATAAGGCAGTCATTGTCATTTGAATGTTTCAAAGAGGGAAATCTTTCAAAGTCAGATTCTCTAAGCTTCTTTATGTTCTTTCCCTGGCTAACTGACTTGGTTCTTTAGGGAGGTCTCTGAAGGCAATAGGGCATCACCACCATTGGTGTCCATGGCCAGCCTTACAGCCAAGCAAGAGAATAGTGTCACCACTGTGACCTTTCTGGGGGCTAACCTCACAGAACACTATGTTCCTCAGAGCTGTTAAAGATTGAAGAGCATGCATACTAAAATATCTGTTCTCCACCATAATAAAAGTATTTGAATTGATTAATTTCAAGTCCATGAAGACATGTAGATAAGCATGTGTATTTACCTATTTCCCTATCAATCTGCATATATGTATACAATAATCTTTAAGCAATGTCATGCTCATAGTCAGGTCACACCTGGAGTATTATATACAGTACTGAGTATACATTTTATGAGGCTCTTCAACAAGTTAAAATATAGACTAAGAAGAAAAACTAGACGATGGAGAGATCAGGAAACCACTAGGCAGAATAAAAAGGAGCAAAAGCAGGTATTGTTGCCCTAGAGAAATGACGATACAGTATGAGAGGTGCCACTTTCAAATATTAAAGGGGTACCACCTGGAGGCAGAAGAAACTGGCTTTGTGTTGCTCCAGGGGCAGAGCTAGGACAACTGGCAGAATCCACTGACATGCAGATTGTTGCTTAATTCATAAAGGGCTTTCTAACAACTTGAGAATGCAGCAAACATCACACCAGTCAAATTAGGTGTCCTACCAGTTTCCAGTCCAACTAATTGGACCATCTTGCCCATGTGGCAGCCTACGAAACGACGCCAGATGTTACAGCAATCCAACCTCCGACCATCTTCCACGTACTGTTGACCCAATAGACTACGACTAATAATGAGAGAAAACATGTATATAGCATACTTCCTCTGGGCTAGGTCCTGTACAATTACTCTATCTGTGAAAAAAGTACAGCCCTGGAAAGATTTTTAACTTTTTCTGATATAAGGCAGGACCTTGGAAAATTGTTTTTGTTTCTTTGTTTTTGTTTTTTGATAGTGAAGCATAGGTGTAAGGCAAAGAATTCAACCAGACAAAATAATGTGCCTCAGTTATTTGGTTATTTTAAAATACTCTCTTCTTTTCCACTCATTCAGAGAAGAAGTATGTTTAAATTAGGAAGTCTCCAAAGAGAATAATCAGTGTCTCAAATGGCAAGTTCCAGGACCAGATCTGCTTGGAGATCATTTTCCAAAGGGTTTGGTTGGGGAAAATATTCAACTCCAAGCTAGCAGTGGTTCTGAGGAGTAATACTGCCCTTAGGCATGGTTGAGAGGGGTCCCTGACCTGAGCCCCTTGTTTTGGAGTGGTGCTGTTCAATAGAATTTTCTTTGATGACAAAAATATTCTATAACTGCACAGTAGCCAGAAGCCACATTTGAGTGACTATTGAGCCTTTGACATATGGGTAATGTTACAGAATAACTGAATTTTAAATTCTAAGCAGTTTAAATTTACATAGCTACATGTGTCTAATGGCTATTGTATTGGACAGTTTTAAAGAGTTCTACGAGGCCATGTCCCTCCTCAAGAGGTCCAAGAAGGGGCCAAAGGATCTTAAATGCCCTCTTCTTCTAGACCCCACAAATGATAGAAGCAGGGTCAACCAGGGGCAGATGAGGGCCAACGCTGGGGAAGAAAATCCATCTGAGTCATTTTAAGGGATTTTGGAATTGAGATCATATATAAGAAATAAAGAGAGTCATAGGCAATTCACAAGAGTTGATTTTGACCCCAGCACGGGCAGACATGAAACCAAGGATCATGGAGAAGATAAGAAATGGAAGGCTGGATGAAGTTTTGTGCCCATGTCTTCATTTTGAATGACATACTTCTTCCTACGGACTTGAGTAGAGAGAAGACTTTTTCAAGAATCTCTAAAAAGTAAAGGAAGAATATTTATATTCTGCCAGCCTGGGACCTTTCTAACCCAAGGCCTGGGTGTAGTTTAATCTGTTTTTTTTATTCACAGTTTTTTATTTAAAATCTAAAATAATAGATTTTAAAAAGATAGCCATGTGCATAATTCAAATATCCCTAAAGATTGGGAGAAGGATCAAAGGAGAGGGAGGAGTTATAACAGAGAAGTTAGGATTTAACAAATGAGGGTGACTGCTGAATCATTATATTGATATTTCTTTTTAGACTCCAGCATTTTGGAGCAGCTAGAATGAAAAACCTGAAATTGTGGCACTATAACCCATTACCAGACTTGGAAATATGTTCTACAACTACTTGTTAAAATGTTCTTTGAAATGTATTACATTTTGGTATATGTGTTACATTTCACAATAAAAAATGTTTAAAAAGAAGAGATTTAAAAAATTACTGAATCAAATAAAAATAGAAAAAGATAAAAGAAGATGGCCAGATATAAATAGCACTGTAATAACTTAGCCAAAATAAAGCCATGTCTTCTGAAAAGAAATAATCTCCACCTCTTTTATATCTACTGCTTTTTCTTAAATACTGCCTTTTCTCTTAGGAGATCACCCTTCTCCAAACTATAGAACTGGAGACATACGTCAAGATCCAGGACACCTAAATTTGGCTAAATCAAAGCCCCATTGAATTTGGGGATGAATTCTTTCACTGCTGATTCTTTTCTGTAAAAAGCTCTTTATTCACTGTCTTGGCAATCACTCTATTGGTTATTAAAAATTACACCTTTAATTTCTTTTGGAAAGATTTGCAACAATGAAGAGAAAAATTTACTTTCCTAAAACTAGACAGCTGCCCATGAAGTGTCTGTGCAGTAATGCAATTAATGAGCCACTGAGAAGCACGTAGGAGGTACCATTGAAACCAGTAACCTCGGGAGGGAAGTGAGTCAAACCACCTTCTCTTTTCTTGACTTCTCACTGAACCCCTAAAAAGAAAAAGATGCAGTTGTTCTCTGTACATGGCTATCCCTTTATAAACCTGTGAGGTAATTGTATGAATTTTATAAAAATATAATAGAAAATATAGAGGCAAAATAAGCAAAATTTAAGCTACTGTATATTAAATGCCTATTCCATTTCAGGCACTTTATAAGCATTTATACTCTGTGCCCTATTATATAGATGATAAAGCAAGTGAGGCTCAGAGAGGAGTCACTTGTCAAAGGATGCAGAACTGGTGGGAAACAGATCCAAGATTCAGACTTAATCCTGTCTCACGTCAATGGTCAAAAACAAGATGATGCTTTTCTTTCTAAGTTTTAATTTCTCAGACCTTGGGGTGTCCAATGCTCACATAAATGTTCACTCTATCAAAACTACCTAAAGAACACCTAGGACTTCATCTGAGATTCTACAAAAGTTCCATGCACTATGATTATTTTCCAGAAACCTGCAACTTCCAATGGGTTTCTAGGCTAGATAAGACCTGAAACTCAGAGGGGCCTGTCTCTCCAGAACATCAACTAGTTCCATCCCCCTATCCCATATTATCGACAGCCTCTTCCAACAAGTTAGAATGGGCACAGCCCAAATACCCCTAAAGATTTCGAGAAAGATCAAAGGTTAAGGTGAAGTTACAACAGAGAAGATAGGATTTAACAAATGAGTATGACTGCTGAATCATTGTATTGATATTTCTTTTAATCTCTAGTGTCTTGGAGCAGCTAGAAGTAAAAATGAATTGTGGAATTGTAACAAATACAAATTCTGAAATCTGTTCTATAACTAATTTCTGTGGTGTGCTTTGAATTTTATTGGGTTTTTTTTTTTGTATGTTATTTTTCACAATAAAAAAAACACTGTCTTTAGTATCACGCCTTGGGTCTCCCTTGGATCCCTCTTGATCTCTTTCCCCTCTTCCTGAAATCTGACTTGGTCTGTTATTATTTCTGCAACAGCCTGCTATTCTTAGTTTCACTAATTTATATGAAGAGATTAATATGCTACTTGTGACAGGGTTATTTTGAAAGTGGGTTTCTATGGACGGTATTGTCATGATCCAAAGGAATGATTATTATGTAATAGTTCAGACACTGAGGCAAGTTGCTCAAGAAATAATTTTGGTACCTGTGAGTGTGGTGCTTGAGTGCATATGTGTTTGTGTGTATTTGAGGTGGGAGGTTGCTGCTAGAGAAAGATTTTGATTAGCATTCTCCTAACTATACCTCATATACCTGTGCTTTCAATTCTTTATCATTATAGCTCTCCTAAGAGCCTTTTTAGACATTTTTTCCTGTTTTTCCCCTCCCTTGAAAATTTTATATCACTGATGTACTGTTACTTGTTTAGGTACTATCTGTGCTTGATACATAAAAAGAGTAAGAATTTTTAGATATCCTAAAAACCAATTTTTGCACTATTGGAAATGATGTTTCCACCATAATTGTCTCTGATTTAAAATCCCAGCTCTACCTCTTGCTAGCTGTGCAACAGGGGCAAGTTATTTAACTCCTTTGTCAATTCTTTAACCTGTAAAATGGTGATAATGATAATACATACTTCACAGGGTTGCTCTAGGCATTGAGAAAGTTGTAAAGCACTTACAATGTCTGGAAGAAGAGTTGATATTGAGTAAATATTATATATTGTATTTCATGCCAAGATGAATATGAGAAGTGAAATTATCTGCACCACACACTGGGAGGTACTGACTTGTGGTGTCTGATAGGGCTTGATGAAAATGCTTTTATTTTTGTATCACGTAGTTACTATAAGAACAAAATACACACTTAGGAAAATACAATTTTGAATTTGTATGAAACTTTTAAATAAAATTATTTCAAGAATATTAATGAGAAATTTGAGCTTGTATGCCATCAGTGACAAAAATCTTTGCAATAATGGGTGATGGCAATTGGTTCAGAAGAGATGCTTAAGGGTCTCAAGTGTCAAATTAATAATTATGAATTCAGAAACTTGACAGAGTAAGTCATTCAAATAGTGTCCAAAGATAATGTTAATTATTATAACTTTTTGAATGATTGCTTTAAAAAAGGTTTAATATTTTTATCATTATAAAGATTTATAACCCCTCATATTCTCAAGGCAGACACTTTGGCAAGCAGCAGTGTGTGTCATCCTAGTGGTTGAGAAGCTGTAATGTAGACCATTGCCTACCAATTTTCTGTAAGCCTGACCCAGAACAAACATGAGTAAGATGAATTTTACCTAATAGAAGGCCTTTTCAGAAACACTTTGCTAAATTGTCATGGTCCAAAAAGAGCACCCAAGCTTGGCGTCTTAAAACAGAACTAATTTTGGCCCAGTTCTGAGCAGTCACCATATGTTTCATAAATGGAAGAGGCAAGGAGGCGGCAGGAGCAGGAGAGGAGAAAGCAGCACAAAGGACCAATTACAGGGAATGCCAAGGGCCCAAGTCTGACCAGATGTGACTGGAGGCTAATTTGCGGTTATGAAATCTGGTTTCCTGTACCAAGCCCAAGTACAGGATTATATTGGGCTCATTTACTATACTCTTCCTCACTATGAGGTGTGGAAAGCTGTTGGTAGATTTCTAAAAATAAAAAATTAAATCTCCTCTTGCCTTTATTTGAATAATTCCATGCTTTCTATTATTGTTTCCCAGCAGTGAACTCAGAGAACTGTATGTTCTAGTCAAGCCTAATGATTGTTTTATAAATATTTATAAATCAGATAGTATCTTTTCTTTCCCCTCTCTCCCTGGCTATACATTATTTGGAGGCCCATTCTTCCTTTCCTAGCAGCTCCTTTGACGTTTTTGCTGGGCTGAGAGGGCATTTGGAGTTTGACATTTTTCTTTGATTTGCTTGCCTATACTTTGGGAGTCTTTGTTAAGAAGCTTCATTCTGAAATATTTAAAGTTGGCCTCCTGAGGCTGCTTCATTGTTCACTAGTCCGAAACCAAACCGAAGCCTCTTTGTAGAGATTTAGTTTCTTTTTCAGAAAACAGAACCAGTTTAGTGAATTCATTTATCAACAGAGGATACTTCTATTTGGAACACTTTTGCCTATCCTAAAAAGCATCAGAAATGAGGGAAAAAATTGAATAGCTGAAGCAGAGAAGTCAAGAACTGAAATCAATAACTAACTCTGTATATTAGCTCTTATTCCTGAAAAGACTGCTGTCCATTTTCTGGCAACGAATGGCACTTCATATTACAGTGTTTGGAAATCTGACCCAGTGGTCATGGCTTTCAGGAAGTGGTGCCAGACTAATTAGATTAACTGCTCCAGGAATATTTTATTTGATTGATCCCAGTTTTTATTATAAACATCATATAACAAGGGAGGCTAATTGCTTTATAAATGCAAGTCCTCTGTCTTGTATCAATAGGTTCTCCTTCTCTTCACTTATTACCTTAGGACAATGGAACAGCATTGGGTGGGGAGAGCACAGTATAACACCTTCTTTGTGGTCACCGTCTAAACTGCAACTTGTTTTCCAAGTATTTCTTGTGGGTAAGCATGCCTGGAGCCATGGTTATTATAGTAAGTTCTGCCGGGAAGCTACTCTGGACTGCAAAGTGAGAAGTAAGTACTTGTCTAGCCTGCTTCACTAGGAGGCCTGATGGGGAGCTGGGATTCATAATCATGAAGTAACCTCACCACAGCCACCCAAACAATACCAACAACAATAAGAGCAAGAGTATGTTAAGTGTCTACTTTGTGCCAGGATAGGCTTCATTCACACAGCTTTTCTCACTTTCTCTCTTTTGCAATGAATGATACATGTGATACACTTAGCACAATTAAAAATATCCAAGACAGTCTTATATGATGGGTGATATTGTTCCATTATACAGATGAGGAAATTGAAGCTTACATGGACTAAGTAACATACCAGAGGTCACCCATCTCAAGGGTGACATGACTAGGATGGAGCTACAGCCATCTGATTCCACAGGCAGTGATCCAAAGCCCTACACTACACTCTGTAATAAAGAGCTGGACCTCGCAGTACAGAGAAACAACTCTTTACTGGCTTCTATTTCTCATCTGATAATGAAGTGGAATGCTTAGAGGTATTTCCTAATTTCTTTAATGATCCTATAAAGTCCTCCCTGAATGGGATTCTTTGTACTTCAATATATTACCAAAAGAGACCAAGGCAAGAAGGAGTTCCAAGAATATCTTTTCAAGAAAGAGACGAGTTCATCTTCTGGTGTTGTCTGAACAAAGAGTTTTGATGAAGCAGAGTCCTGCATCCTGAAGGGTGATGCAGAGCTGGCCCAAACTGCTATTCCAGTGAGAGCAATCATATCTGGAAACATATGGATTCCCCACCTGTGTCTTGAAGGAAGGAATCATGGTGAGCTCTACACCAGTCCATACAGAATGCAGGCTACCAGAAAGCTGCCAACCCACAAACCACAAACCCAGCAAAGCACCAAATTGCAGCCCTCACTGGCCTTTGCCAGAAGGTACAGTGAAGGTGGCTTGGGAATTAAACTTACTGATTTTTTAAATTGAGGTAAGTTAAAAATACTGTAGAGGTTCACCAAGTTAGATCTAGTAGACCCCTTCTACCTGGGTTCAATGACATAGTATAGAGTAGTTTTCATACTTTTACATTTTTAAACTAGTGGAAGCTTTTTCAAAAACAAAGTCTCATATAGATCTTCACATTATAAGAAAAAATAAATTGAAGTTTGTCTGAGTTCAAATGCTGCTTGGGGAGGAACGGCAAGAGTCCACTTGATAACCTGCTCCATGCACAGTGCCCCTGAGGCACCTCAACAGCCCCCTGGCTATTTGTTAACTTCCTCTGCTACATTTTTGGGAACTACACATTTATATTACGCTTGGATATATTTTACAAAGCAAAGACAAATTCCGGTTTAACCAAATTAATATATTATTAGCATTATCACAGAACTTAAATTGCTGAATTCCAGATTAATGAAGTTGGCTGACTTTATGTATTTCAAATACCATAGGATTCAAAAGTAAAGCTGTTTCTAATAGAAATTTTCAAGCATAGATAGAATAGGTAGACTACATAGTAAACCTCTATGTATTACTTACCAAAGTTCAGTAATTATTATCAACACTTTGCCAAACTTCTATTATCTATCCCAACCCCTCTTTTTTTTTTTTTCTGGAGTAATGTAAAGAAAATTTCAGACTCCATATCATTCCATCTATAAATACTTCATCGTGCAACTTTAAACAACAAAAAACACTTTTTTAAAAAACACAAAACCACATAACATAGTTACACCTAACGAAATATTAGCAATCCTTTAATAGAGTCATAGCATTTTTAACCTTGGAATTTTAACCCAATTTGTGTTTCTCAGTGTGTTCTTTGAAGAATAAATAGTTTTGATGCATACGGACTGGTGTTTTTAGACAAAGTGTTTGAGGGAACTTGTAATTTAAATAAAATTAAATAGTCTACCCTCAAGACTTCACTAAGCCTTTAATATGCTGATTTCCATATGACTTTCAAAAGGGAATCAAATCTACAGAAGTATGTAAGAGTATACAGCTGATCCCAGCATCTGGACTATAAAATTCCTTGAAGGCCCAAAGAGTTTTTTCATGTTTGTGTCCCCCAAAGCATTAAGAACCCAGGCTTGCTCCCAATGTCAATGAAGAAAGCCAGTAAATGAACATTAATTGTCATTATACCAGATGAAGCTGCTACTCGGGAAGGGTCTACAATCTAAGGAGAAAGGATATATGCTCTCATAACTTCTCAAGAACCACACATATTGAATGATACAGCTACAAGTCAACAGAATTCCAAGGGAAGAGAAATCCATATGGCCTTATAGAACTCTTCTGTTCAGAAGATGTTATAATGAAGATGGAGCTTGGGTAAGGCCTGGAAAGATGGATGGAAGAGGGAAAGACATCTGGAGTATGACTGAATAGCATGAATAATAACAGATCTGAATAATTATGGTGAGTCCAGGGAAGAGGCCAGCCAGGCTAGGGAGTGGTCGGAAATAAAGTCTGATAAGGAGGATGGAATGAGAATGTTGCAGAATTTGACACTTGTTTTGGAGTATGATATGGTTGGCATGATGATAAACTACTTGAGGGCAGGGATGGTACTTTTAGGCGTCCTTCCAAGTAGAATGTCTTAAATACAACAGGTTCAAATAAACGGATATTTATATAGTGAAGTCCATTGAATTGAGTGAGCAATGCATTCATCAAATCTCAGCATAAACTTATTGATCAATATAACTAGCCTATCAATTACTACAGACAAAACCCTAAGAGGAAGGGCCATAGGATGGTTTATTTTGATAAGAGTGAGGAAGGAAAGGATGTTAAGGGCAATGGGCTCCATAAAATGTTGGAGGGAGGAGATAAATTGGTAAAACAAGACACTCTGGGATAGCAGGAGAGAAGGAAAAAAGCAGCTTAACAAAGGGCAATAAAAAGTCTTCACTTGAGTAGAATGCTGTACAGTGGAGTCCTACCTTCAAGAGGATTTTGGATTTTAGAATTGATAATGGTGTTAAATAATGTGTTTAATCTAGATCTGTACTTTTCAAAGGATGATCCATGAAACTTGTACAAGTTCTCAAACTGTTTCTGGTCAGCAATAAGTATTAAAATTGAGAGTAAGCCATTTGATATTGCCAGGCACCAAAGCAAGTGATTATTTTTATAATAATTATTTTTATTGCATTTTACAATAAAGTATTAGTTTACCAAGTATTGAAAAACATACTAGTGCTTCACCACAGATATTTTGGGAAGAACAGTCTAGTAATTCTTGAAAACGCCCTGTGGAATAAGTATTCTCTCACAGCCAGTTTTTTGTTCCACAGTAAAACAAGTGGCTATTTGTTGGAGAACCAGATGGCTTGTGTTTTATAGGCCATTATACTAGAAAATCATGTGCCTAATCCCTAGAAGCCATACCTGGCACAGGCATGTGAAAACTGAGTGATTGAGGGGGAACAGGTTATGCTGCTATCTCCTATCAAATAATTTTCTCCTACCCCCTTCTTCCCTCCTATTTTCGCTCCCTTCATCTTTTCACTGACCTTATACATTTGATACTTGACAATGTGATTCCCATTTTTCTTCTCGTTTTACTTTTATCTTCTAAACTCTTCTGCATGTTTCCCCAACTGAAAACTGAGATCAGCTGTTTATCCCCATTTTTCAGATGAAGAAAATGAAGTGCAGAGCATATGTGTAACCTGTGCAAATCACAAGGCTAGTAAGTTGCAGAGCGGGAAGCAGAATGCACATCTTCTGATTGCTTGCCCAATGATCTTGACATTCAGCCATGTTTAGAAGCAGTTGAGTGGAGTCAGAGGTTCCAAACTGTTTAAAAAATTTAGAGGAAACACTGTGTGCAAAGAGCCAGCATAGAAATTAGCAGAAGACCAGTGCTCAATAAAATGTTAATTTCCTTCCCTGAAAAATGCCAGAAGATAGATAGAATGAAGGAAATATGTTGGGCGTTTGAATGAGACCTGGCCTGTGCTCTTCACAATCACAGGATTTCAGGTTGGCATCACACAAATCATTCAAGTCAACCTTTCCCAAACTGTTTTCCAACCAATGCTAATTAGTTTCCAATCTCTGCCACTTACAGTTTGACCTCATTCAACTGCTTAAATTCACTGAACTCCAGAGTTTTTTCATCTGATAAAAAAGGTTGACACAGTTTACTTTGCAGAGCATCTGTGAGCGATAAAGATAATATGCCTAACACAAAATGGACACTTGATAGTTGGTACTGTTGTGTTATTTCTACACGATTTTGCAATTGACTTTATCCAAGGTAGAACAGGCAAATCAATCAATATATTGAGCACTGTCTCAGCTAGGTCCTGTGTGGAATAGATCTGCTACTCTTGACCACCCACTTCTTAATTCAAAGTCGTGCAATTAAGTCCAAGTGTAAATAAGCAATCAAATGTACAAATGCAAAATACCTATATGCATTTTTTTAAAATATGCATCCTTCCTAAATTTCCTTTGTACAGAATAATTTGTATATAAATAACAATATTTGAGGCCTGCAGGGATGATTTATTATAGTCTGGCAGCCCTGCTCTTTCAAAACCGAATACACTGGAGGAAGATTAAGAGGGAAGAGGGAACCATTTGACAGTATAATTACACACACAACTTTAATGTTATTGTGTATGTATCAAAGATACTGTATCAAAATTTAAAGAGATAAATATTTTAAATTTAGAAAATGAGAACACTTTCTGTTAGTGGAAAAGAAAAAATGGGAATTTAATAATATGCCAGTCAAACTTGCTTTAAGTAATTATGTTATTTCAGATCTACAAGATAAACAGACCGCACCACAGAACAGGGCATGGGCTATAATTTAATAAACACCCACAAGAGTGATGAAGAATATAGCCAAAGGCTGAAACTGGATACATACATGATCTGGGGGTATAACTTTTAAAATGAATCATGGTCTAAACTTGGATTTGCTTGACTTATTGAAATCATACTTTCACACAAAATGCTTTTCCTATAGGGGCACTTTTCCGAGCTTATATTTAGTTGCGTTCTTTTGAACAAAGCACTCTAGTGTTTACTAGAGGCCAGCTAAGGACAATTTTTTAGAACCTTTCTCTCCATATTAGATCCTCTTGGACCCACCTCCAAAGCTTCTTTAGCCTCACTAACTCCCTTTCTTCTATTCCCCTCAAACCAACTGCAGAAAGCAGACATTTTCAAGGTTTTCAAAATTTATGTCCAGATGGATCCTGTAAACACACTTTACCCTAAGCCAGAGGCAGTGTAGTGTGGTAGGAAAATATAGGAGCAGGCTAATAAGAAAGCAAGGTTCGAAGTCTAGCACTGCCTTTAATGATGTGGGAGCTTTTAAGTCACATCATTTTTTTTATCCATACAGAATGGGATGAACCAGGGAATCTTAAACCAAGAATTCATCTGCAATAGTCTGTGAGGCAAATTTTCTACCTAGATTTGGTCAGTGGAATCCATAGAGCTAGTTCTTTCTACGGTTCTGCTGTGAAATATCTTTATGATCAAGGCAAATCATTAGCCTTTTGCAACATCAGTTTGCATATCTGTAATATCTGCAAAGCATAGTTTTTTCTTTGACAGGGTTGCTGCAAAGATTAAATGAGATTGTCTAAAGAACCACCTTGGCCAAGTGCCCGCCATAGAGTAGATAGTCAGTAAACATTAGCTAATATTTGACTTTCTGGATACACATTTTTAATTCATTTTGATCAGAAGGCTATACAGATACTGAGAGTTTCTCAGAAGATATTATTTCCAGCAATCATATTTCCCACATAAATGTCTCTATTCAGGTTCCACCCAGCCTTTTCCTACTCAAGGGACCTCTGGCAAAGAATGATCTACCCCAGCAAAGGGCCAACATATAATCATGCCACTCTACCTTCTGAGGCCACAGTTCATGGTTGTCTTTTGCTGGCAACTATCTAGCTTCCTTCTTTTGTTTCATCTTTTTCAATCTCAACTTCAAAGGATGAGTATCTTGAGAGGACATCATATTAAATTATATTCTAGGGTAAAATTAAAATAAACTGATGAGTGTTATAGTATAATGGTTCAAGCATGGCTTTTGGGTTCAACTCTTGGCTCTACTCCCACCCACTCGCTGTGTAACTTTGGGCAAGTTACTTAATCACTTTCTTCCTAATTTTCACCATCTGTAAAATGCAGGTATTAAGAGCACATATCCCATAGCATTGATGTGAAAAATAATTGATTTATTACTTAAAACAGTGCTTGGCACATAGTATGCAATGTGTATTTCTTAGGGATCATTTCTAACTACCAGATTTCCAGAAAAGAGAATAAGTATGAGAGAATGAGATCCAGATGAATGAACTTATATATCCAAGATCATTCAGCTAATAAGCCAGAGTGAAAAGGCTGAGATTAAAGGAGAATAGAGTTTAGATATATGTCAGGAGTGAAAAGGATATTCTACAAGTTCTATGTACAAAGAAGCAAAGAAACAGAATAGATAGAATGAAGAAATTTTACTATTTCCCAAAGTGTCTACTACATGCCAGTCATATTCATACATGACCTCACTATAGCCTTCTCTGAGTTATTGCCTGCCCCATTTTACTGGTGAGTAAATTGAGACCCCAAAACCTGCAGTAACTTACTGACGTTCACACAGGTAGTAACTGGAATTTGATTCTGTTTTTGACTGACATCAGAAATCATGTCTGCTCAAGATGCCATGTTGCCTTGCAGTTAGGGAGCTCTGGAAAGTAGAGAATTGCTTCTGGGAAATTATTCTCTCTTTTATTTTTTTGGTCAAAATTTACAATGTCATTTCACACCCTCAGATATTTTTCTATAAGAAACCTTAGGATATACTGATATCATCTCCAAAGTAGTTCACCACAAAGGAAATTTTCTTAAAGTGGGAATCCTGATAATAATTTTGTCCTTGCTTTAAAATAAAGTCTTTCTTTTCCAGGTAGAAAGAGATCAAGGGACATAGGCTGCCAGGAAATGACCAGTTTGCATAATGTTTTTTCAAAAGTTATTATTTTGTAGTGATTCTAAATTTTAGACTTAACAAAATTTTGAAAATGGCATGCTACTGTTACTCATATGTAATCTACAAATAGTTAAGGAGCACAAGATTAGTCATCTATCTCAAAAGGACTTTCTTATTTATGTTTTTAAAAGCTGAAACCTTAAAAAAAACTATTGTCGAAATACAGAGATTTTCTTTTTTGCTGAAGTGATTATTCTTGAAAGAAATGAGTCTTTTAAAGTGAGGCTATCGAAATGGTGAAAAAGAAAGGAAAAAGTCATCAGAAAATCTTATTGAAAAACCTTGAAAAGATCAGAGAGTAACTTTCTGGTCTAGTTATAGCAGTTTTTTTCTTATGAGTTTCACATTTGACCTTACTCGCCTCCTTAACCAAAAAATGTTCAACTTTTTATTGTATTAATTTCAAATTTATATGTACATAAAGAACCTACTTTCTCAGGAACGTTTTCTATTATAGATTATAAATAACGTACAGAATCAGTTATTTTCAAGAATATTTTTGTCCTCTTACTTCAGTTCATTTTAAGTATCAAGCCAAAAGATGATCCCTTAAAACAACATAAGAACACCTTTTTGTTTTCTTTTAATAAAACCACTCTTCTTTTTTATCACACTTTCATTAAACACTTTATGAATGTACTAAAAAATATTGAAGCCAACATTAAAATGCTCTGCTCTCATAGCAGAATTATGCTTCTTCATTCTTCTCACCTGTGTGTCACGGAACATTCCAGCCAGACTCTGAAACGTGGCCTTTGTGGGGCCCCTGAGAGTAAGTGAAAATACCAAACAAGAATCTGAAAATAAAATCGAAACTGGATGGAAAAAATCAGTATGACTTCTTCTAAGAAAACTATCTTGAAACCTCAAGGTACCATTTAAGCCATTAATTTATTCATTAATTTAATTCATTTAACAAATATTTATTGAGGAATTGCCACATGCCAGATAATATTAGAGATAATAGGGAACAAATCAGTTACAAATCTCTGCTCACAAAGCTTACATGCTGGAGAGAAGGTAGATAAATAAGTATAATGTATACTTGATGGTAAGGTGAAAATTGCAATAGATAAGAATAAACAGGAAAGGAGGATAAAAGGTGGGGTTGGAGTTTGTTATTTTAATAAGGTAGACAGAGAAGCCATGACAAAGTGATTGGAGTAAAGACCTAGAAGAGGTGAAAGAGGAAGCTAAATGGACCCCTGGAGAAAGATTTCTAAGGGAGGGATCAGTGGGTGCCCTGAGGTAGAACTGTGCTTAATATGTTCAAAGAATAGCACAGAGGCTTATGTTTTAATAAAAGCTTTCAAGTTGCTATTTTGAGATTACAGAAGAGGGCAAAGATGGAATTAGAGACACTAATTAGGAAGCTAATGAGTAATAAAGGTGAAAAATGATGATGCTTGGACAAAGGTGGTAGCAGTAGAGATGATGAAAAGAAAAAAAAAATAGTGCTAAGTTATAACATATCTTTTGATTCTAAAAGTAGACATCCAAATGAGGCAAATATTGTTCAGCATCTGTTTCCAATACAGTTTATCACTCCTTTTTTCTTAAAAATGAACTCATCTGGGTGGGCCAAGGTGGCTCAGCAGGCAGGGTTCTTGCCTGCCATGCTGGAGACCCAGGTTCAATTCCCGGCGCCTGCCCATGCAAAAAAAAAAAAAAAAAAAATCAACTCATAAGAGACTTTTTTTTTTTCATCAGAGACTTTTACAAATAGACTTTCACATTTTCATATCACCTTTCCACCAAAAAAAATAATACTGGGAATTTGATTGGGATAGCATGGCATATATAGGAAATTTTGAAATGAATTGACATATTTCCAATATTGAGTCTTCATGAATATACAACATGTTAAAAGTTTTTGTCATAAGTTGGTATTGATTTTTTTCAGTCACTTTTTCTGCATTTTTTCAAGGTAATCATGTGACTTTTGTCCTTTATTCTCTTAATGTGGTGAACTAATGTGATTAATTTCTAAAAGTTGGACCAACCTTTTAAATCCTAGAATAAACCCAACTTTATTATGATTCAGTGACTAGTATTTTGTTTAGGATTTATGAATATATATATTCATGAGAGAGAATAATTTTCCTTTCTTGTACTTGCCTTGCTAGGTTTTGTATCAAAGTTACGCTTTTGTTCATAATTTCTTCTTATCTTTTTAAAGTGTGTGAGATTTGAAGTGGTGAACCCCCTTTTGTTATTGATATTGGTAATTTATTACTCCTCTCTAACTGATACTCATATTCAGTTTATTTAAAGAGTTATCAATTTTACTGGCCTTCTAAAATTTTACGTTTGTTTTTTTAAATATTATATTGCCCACTTGTTATTTATTGCATTAATTTCTGCTCTTAATTATTTCCTTTGTTATCTCTGACTTTAATTTGCTCTTCTTTTTTCTAAATTCTTTGAATGAATATTTAGAAACCTGATTTTTAGCCTCTTTCCTTCCCTAAATATATGCTGTTAAAGCTATATTTTTCCCTCTAATCATAATGGTAGCTGCATCCCACAAGTTTTGATATATTTTCATTAAAATAGTTATTTCAATTTGACTTCTTTTTGATCTATGTGCTTAAGTATATTCATTAGCTTAAACATGTTGATTCTTCAATTATCTTTTGGGTATTAATTTTAGCTTTATTCCATTGTGTGTGATTAATGTAGTCTGTGTAAAAACATCAATCTTTTGAAATTTATTTAGACTTGCCTTATGGCCTAGGATAGTGTTAATTTTCATAAATGTTCTACATATTTTGAAAAAGATGTAGTCATTGAACACAGAGTTCCATATTGGACAAGTGTATTAATTATGTTGTTCAAATTGATTATATGATTATATTCATACCAAGTTTTCTTTGTCTATTTATTCTAGTAG